>NC_138867.1:7697679-8359186 GCF_965194805.1 Balaenoptera borealis
AAAACCCCTACTAGAGCTATTAGAGACCTATGTAAAGTTCTCCTGGATTTAGAAACTGGTGTTACATTTATTTCATAAGCAATTTGTTATTAAATATAAATGCAAACAACATATTATTTAAATAGAAATATAAACAACAAATTCAGCACCATCTTGAGGAAGTACTTAATCATTCACATTTATAATCACAAGAAAATATATGTATGTATATGAGATATGTTAGTTTTTCCTTAATATACTTTTTTGTTATAGTAAAGTATCTTACGGGTGATATTGTTGAAGGCAATAAGCAATTATAAATGAATGATGTAACATGCATTCAGATTTCTTAGTACCTCAAATTTCTTAGAAACTAAAGGCAAGAAGATTAAGAAGATCAACTCTGTTGGGTTCCATCCCTGTTTTTCCCCAGCAGATGATGCAAATGTCCATGTGGGATTGTAGACCCTAGTCACCAGACACTTGTTCAGGAAGTTACATGCTTCAGCAAAGAGTAGAGCTACCACATTGGGTTTATTTTCCTAGAGCATGTGGGTGTTCGTTATAATTACCATGAATTACCTTCACATTTATAAAAATAGTTTTAAATTTGAGCATCTGAAAAGTCAATAAATATTTCATCCTATATATAGACTAAGATTTTTCTTAATCCAAAGTTAGTTCAGGCTGACCTAGAAACAAGTGCCTCTATAATCAGTAATAGATTCTATTACGGCTACTACAATCTCTTTGACAGTTTGAAAGGAAAGAAACGTAACTACAAATCCCGGTAATTGAAATCTCCTTGGATCAGGCATAGTATCTGATGAAGTACCTCTAAACTTCTCCTCTCTCTGAATTTCCCAAGGCTATCTGGACTGTTTGATTTTTGCATCTCACAAAAAAGCTTTACAGCAGCGCAAAAACATTGTTCAACTTCATGAACCAAGGGTCCAAAGTACTGCAAAGACATACTGGAAAGATCAGGGAGGAAGCATGCCAAACCAGATCTGCTCAGGCTGAACCTCTTCACCAAAACCACCCTACTGTCTCTGCATCCACTCTGCAGTGCCAGCACCAGGGGCAGGTGAAAGCCCAGCAGCTTTCCATGCTTAGTCATTCTGGCAGCTGGCACAGGAAGAGCAACAACGGGCCTGTGGGAAGATGCTTGCCCAAATGGAACTTTATTTGAGCAGTTCAGCGTTAAAGGAAATATGATCCGTGAAGGCAAAGAAAAATGAAGCCGTAAATTGTGATTTATTTCCTCTGAATTGGTACCAACTTGCTCTGACTTCAGAGTTTTCTCACCCTCATAGTGTGTCAGGTTCATCCTGCATTCCATACCTTAGCGTGGGCTTAGAATGGAAAGCTCCTTTCATTTTCCCAGACCAAATATTGTGTCCAGAATTAAGCAGTCTAACATTTTTGTCTTAGCACAGAAATCAGAACTGAGAAATTTCTAGGCTAGGTCTACTTAGCTCAGGAAGCCTATAGGCTACTCTGACCTTTCAATATTTCCTCTGGACATTCTTATTAACCAGAGAAGTTTGTGTGATTCACATCATCTAGTGTTTGCAGAACATCTTGTGTTTGCAGAGCATTCAGTTTGCAGAACACCTTGTGTTTGCAGAGCATCTAGTGTGTGCTGACTCTGGACTCCCAGCTCTAGACTGTGGGCTGGGGATGAGGAGGACTACTCACCACACTACAGCCCGCACAGTCAGGACCATTCTCGCAGGTTCTGCGGCGAGCTTGAATGTCGCCTCCACACTGTGCTGGGCACCGTTCCCAGGGACCCCAGCCTGTCCAGAACATGTGTGGGGGGCACAGCAGATGCTCACTGCAGTATCTGTAATGAGGAAACCAAGAGGAAAAAGCAAGGGTTTAGTGGAACGTGAGGCCACAGGCTTTCCACTCTCTGCACGGGATGTTGAACCCATGGGCATGCTCCGCGTGAGGGGCGTTTCGTGTTCCGGGTGGTCACCCAGGGAAGGAGGCGGATGTGGCGCTGGCCATGCTGTGTGTGCACAGACAATGGGATGCGCGGGAGACAACGAGGAAAATGCTGGACTCACAATGCAGGATGGATCTTCCCGTGCAACCAATTAAAGGAGAAACAAACAAAAACCCCTTCAAACAGACACCCAAATGGGGGAACATATAGAAAAACATTTCATATAGAACATGGATATTCTAAACATGCAAATTAAAAACTAAAGTAGGATTAAAATATTAAACCAAGGGAAAAAGTGCTCCCTCTGTATGTGTATAGGCATGCACACACACAAATATTTTATAAAATATTTTACAAAATATATATATATTTCTATAATTTAAAAAAATGTAAACAGTGATTTTTTTGAAGTAAGTTCCTCCTATATATTATTTGGGTTCTTATGTTTTATATTTTAAAAAAATTTAAATAAACATCTCAGAATACTGTCAGACAACTTTTGAAAAAAGTCCAACAAATATCCAAAAGAACTGAATTCCTACCTTTGAATAATGATCCTACTTTTAAATTTTTGAACATTCTTCTATGTATACTCCTGTATTTCCAGTTTTTAGTTATATATCTAAAGTCTTGTTTATCCTTATAATTAGGCATTCTCTGCACTCTTTGGTATAACAAATCTAAAATGCATTTCAAACTAAAATTTCTATGTGAAATAAAAAAGAAAAGAAAAAACATTGTTCTCCAGTTCACTGCCTCTAGGGTTGAATAGGTTTGTCTGAATATAGTAAAATTCAGCGAAACACATTCAGTGATCTAAAGGTCTATTTAAATTTAATAGTTTGTGTACTAAGTCTACTAGGAATAAACTTCTAGGGAACAGTAGGACACCCTTTTCTCCCTGTTCCTTCCCAGATTATCCTCCTTTAGAAATAAGAGGCAAAGGTTCCTGTCTTCTAAGCTAAGTCAGTCACCTTTAATGTCATCATTGCCAATTATGGCTTAACACTGCAGGACACTATGCAAAGGGAATTGCAAAGATCTCTTCCTGACCACAGATGTACATAACTCAAGATGAACACAAGGGAAAGGACAAAATCCCAGGATGTGCAGGACAGAAAACATTATGTTAGCACAGTAATACCACTGCCTTGTGTACATACACAGGAAATGCATCTTCAGAGTAGAATAAGGGAAAATGATAGCCAGTAACTACAAAAAGTAATTTAGGGTGTATAGTTTCCTGACAGTCAGTCCAGGGAAGTGACAACTTCTTTTCCTTCAAATCAGGAAAACTTCCTGATAAAAGGTAGAATGTAATGTCAAATTGAAAGTTATCAACAAGTTGAGGCATCTTGAGCATCAGGTGATGTTTTAAAGAAAAAAGAAAGGTAGCAGTAGTACAAGTGAAGTGAAAAATGTTATTTAGGAGAAGAGAGAAAGAAAGGAAATGATAAATAAACTAGGATAACTGGTTTTTATGGTATAGTGAGGATGAGCTTGAACTTTATTTTTAAGGAATTGAGAAGGTTCCACAAAGCTCCAGGGACAAAATAGCACTGTCAGAGTAAACAGTGAAGGCTCATCCCCAGGAGTTGGTACATCATGTCCAGGTGTCCAAGAGCCCCGAGATTTCAGGAGCTGACCATTTCAGTGTAGGGTCTGAGCCCTCAGATAGATGAGGTCACCAGCTGGAAGAGCTCATGGAGCAAACATAAGCCAGTCTTTGATGTGGAACTTTCAGACTGAATCAGGAGACTAGAAACAAATACCAAATAGCAAGATTGCAATTTAACTGTGTGTTGATGTAACCAAAATCGGGACTGTGTTGAAGCTGGAATCAGGGTGAACCAATGAATGGAGACCAAGGAAACGATGTTCAAGAATGTTGGTATTCCTGCTCACGTTAAGTATGAATGGCTCTGGCAATGGAGTGTGTCTGCTGAGGCTTATATATACAAGTAGAGGAGACATTACCACAATCAAAGTGAGAGATAACAAATACCTAGACAAATGTGATGGTTGCCATATGAGAGAGAGAAACTTAGGGCATATATTTTATATGGGGTTTGGTAAAAACAGAAATAAGATTTGTCACCTGTGTTAATATATTGAGTAAAACAAATCAAGAAAAAGCAGTAATGTCAAAAATCAAGGTCTCATCTTGGAGGAGGGAGGGAGGCATTCTTAGTTTCAGAGAAAGATTGTTTAATATGCCATGGTTGAGGATCTTCTAGAACGCCAGGAAATCGATCTGGCAAATAGATACCATATAATACGAGTGCATTTCTGTAAACACTTAAATATAGAAATAACCTATGTATATTGCCTAGCTATCTTTCTTTTCTCTCATCTTATATTTCTAAGATAAAAGAGAAACGTTAGACTTCCTTTTCAAGATAACTTATTCTTCCCTTGCCCCAAGTCCCCATGCCTAAGACCTTTAGACATTCTTATTTTCCTCTGTATCCTTGTGTACTAAGGAAGAGGGAAGTTTTTTTCTAGTTAAGAGAGAGTAGTGTCTGGATAGAAGTTTTGAAGCCAGGTTATAAAAAAAGGTACAATAAAATTAAAGATACAATTGATTGAAAGAATTTGACCTTAGGAAGTATATGCAAATGTGCACGCAGAGTTAGAATAAGTAAAACTTAGCAACTACTCAGTAAATATTAACATATGTGTTGATGCATGGAGTATTCCAGGAGGAAATTGGGACTTATTTTGAGAATATTTTTTTAAGTCAGAAATGCTGACCGAACTCTCAGTGTTTAATTCCAAATATCCCTATGTAATTTCTCTCACTGTAAGTAGAATAGGAAATAGAAAATAGCTGACTCGCCGTCATTTAAAAGGTATAAGATGCCTAGATTCTATGACATTAATTTCAGCTTCAATAAAATAAGGGGTAAGGAGGGCAAAGAATAATCTTTCTTTAAAATACTCATAAAAGTCTTGACTTTTAATAAACACAGGGCAGCTGAGCTACCATTTTCCCCATAGAAAAATAAACCACAGTGCACAAGTACCTTCTTACTGCCCACAGCAGGACATCTCTGAAAACACTAGACATCTTCTTATAGTTAAAAAAGAACGCCAAAATAAAACAAAACACAAACTGCAAAATAACTCTGAAAGGGGCATGTAGCACGGAGTTTTCAGGAAGTTTTATTATCTATTAGGCTGCATTTCAAGCTTATTAAAAATCGCCTTTCTTTTTTTTCCTCTTCCTCCTTTAAGTTCCTTTTTTCCTTCAAGCCACGATTCTGCAGGAGTCCTCTGAAATAAGCCATAGAAGGATCTGTTAAAATGCCACCGTCTGAAATTGCAGGATGTCTAGCAAGGAGGTCAGAAGGGAAATAGAAATTGTTAGATTAGCTCTGTCCCTTTGTATCAGGATTTTCACTCAAGAACTCAACCTAGGAGGGAGTGCTCAGAGGCAAAACCCTTACAAGCCCTCAACCCTGGATTCTCCACAACTGTGAGAAAGCAGTTTCCCTCAGACCTCCTCTCCCCCCCACCTCAAATGACTTGTGTTCCTGAGAGAGTGGTCTCAGGTTACTCTTGATCATAAACAATAGTGGGAATGGGAAGTTATTTACTTTAGAGACTTTGAAGCTGCTTGTTTTGGGTTTTTTAAAATTTGTTTAATAGACAAATATCTACACATTGGATAAGTTCTTGGGATTTTAGTCCTGCAGTCTTCTGCACACTATTGACTTTTACCAATTTTTTGAATTTTACTGGATCTCTTGGGCATCTAGCATTTTAAAGCATCGAAAGTCACAGATGTGTTTCAAGATGCATTAAAAATTAAATTCTTAGTTTTGCTACATGATGGCTTATTTTCATTTTTCATTTAAAAGCAATTATTGTTTCTCCATAAATTATTCATCTTCTATAATCTTAGTCTCCGCTAAAGACATTATTTTTATAATCCCATAGGAACTAGATTTATCAACACTATAATCACATTTTATTTCATATTTCTTTATGCTATAAATTGTGTTTGGTTCTTATTCATCTCATTTGTTAATTAGATTTCCATTTTTCTTCCATTAATGAAATAAATTATAAATGCTACTGCTGCAAACAAGTAACATTTTAAACATATAAGCTCTTCAACCAAGCTCGCCATCCCAATTTTCCCTGAAGACAGCTTTATAGAGAGTTGCACATGGATAGCCAGTGTACACATGTACCTGGAGTAAGGGAGCTTGATCCTCACTTCATGGCCCATTGCTCAGCCTGAGGAAGTTCATGGCAGGTTGATAGCAGGGAGAGGGTCCTGATTCCTGAGGCAGCCCAGCAAAGTGGGAGCGCACTTGCCTGATCTTCTAATATTTTAGAAGATTTCAAAACTTTTAACCAATCTTAAAATGTACAAGGTTCTTAAATAGGAAGGAGACGACTCAACCCATGAACAACTCTCTACCCATCAACTGGGATTAAACAGTGATGGACCTGGCGTAGGACTGTGTCATGGGACTGCTTCACAAATAACAAACCCTGCTTTGTCAACATCATCCTTCTGTTTTACTTTTTACTAAAAAAGGAGAGACATCTTCATTGGTACCTGGGGAACATGGTGAAGAAAGAAAGGGCAGAGTCACTTTTGTTTATTTATTAGTTGTAATATATACCTAGTAAAGGTATTAGTAAATCTGTAGTTCTTGTACTTTGGAATATTAATCAAACATCAAATATCTGGTTGCAGTATTTATGTAAGAGGCTTCCTCAGTAAAGTGCCCTTTGAAGTGGTATCATCTGATATAGTGTTAATACAACTTAATTAAAAGATCATTGTAAGCCGTTTGCTCTTTCATTAATCAAAACAAAGAGAAGCATATACCACTATAGCAGAATAAGAATCTTAAAAACGATGTGAAATTTATCTACACTAATTCTTAACAATAACCATAAACTATAATACACTTTAAACATACAGGAAAGAATTGAAATTCAAAACCACAATTTTGTGAGACTGAAAACAAATGTTCTAATTTTATACAAAGGGACCAACAGTTAAATCCAAGCCTGAGCTTCAATGTCATCATGATGAACTGGGAAACAGGGAAAACAATCTCCCAAGTTTGTTTATACTGCAGCTTAATTTAGGGCAGTTTCAGTGAGAATGGTAGGTAGTTATAAAATATAACCAAAACCTTGAAAATGTTCTGAGATGTGCTGTAGCTACTTATTTCATGTTAGCTGCTTTACTTCATCTGACTGTATCTTAAACCTGGAACTTTATTAGGTCCTACTCAGAATCATAGGTTTTGGAGACCTGTCTAGTTGAATTCTAAAGAGCACAATTCATTTTATAGCAGACTCAGTTTTTGAATGTACAGGGAACACAGAGAGAAGAGACTTGGAACTGCAGTGCCTGATGAGGAAGAGCTCAGTTCAGCAAACACCAAAGGCACCACTCAGGTCCAGGAATGCTGTCTGCTTAGGTTTGAATAAAAGGATGGCAGAAAGAGAAGAGGGGGATTCAGCTCAACAGAAAAGGATGCCGTAGATAAGCTAAGCTAGATCCACACCTCAAACTACAGGTAAATTGGTCCATGCTGGGAATGTGAGGATGGTGATGCTAGGAGCAGAGCGAGTGCCTACTTTCCTCAGGGTTCTGTCCCGTACACACCTGGCACATCTGGCAGCTGAACCCACAGGTGGCGCCACAAGAAGACCATGAAATCCAGGGGTGCAGCATCAATCCCTGGCGGAGGGGGAAGCAATGAGATCACTCTATCAAAACTGGCTCAGAATCCAACCTGTCTCTCTACTTGCTCCCAAATTCACATGTTCCTGTATGTCTGACAGTGAGGCTGTGTGAGAAACAAAGGAAGAAGAGTCGTGGGACTTAAGAGACCGTGTCTTCTCAGTTGCTGCATGGTTATTTGAAGTAGCTGGTTTTAAACTCAAAAGGAAAATTGAAAAAGATATTTTAAAATGCATTGTAAATAATTCAAAAGAGTTACACTAGATACAATTAAAAAGTTTAATCATGAAGAAAGCTAGAGAAGGCAAACCGCCTTGTTTTAATTGAAATATATTTAGAGATAATCCCCCTAAACACCAGATATTTTATTAATTCTGCTGCAATTACTACACTTTTTATATAATGTAAGACAAAATCACATTTGAACAAAAAATCACCCAAACATATGTACAATCATTGTCCTAAAACCTTTTAACATTAGTGCAAGTTAGCAGTTCTTTCAACAGCAGTCACAGAAATAAACAGTGTGGTCATAGTCAAGACCAGACAAAACTTTATTTAAAATGAAGGGACTATTTAAATTCATACTTCTAATTATTGCTTTTCAAACTGACAATGATTCAAAGAACAGAATTAAGGAGTTCAAATTAGATATATAGTATATTGATATCATAAAACAAATGATCTTATAAGATATATTGATATCATAAAATAAACCATTAGTGACAGATATAGAAATTTGACTAATATTGCATTTCCTCCTTTAATATTTGCATTTAGAATATTTTAGAACTTAAAAATATCCTCTCAGTTGAAAGGCTTTATTGAAATCTGTTTTATCCTTTTTTGTTTTGAATTTTATTTTATTTTATTTTTTTATACAGCAGGTCCCTATTAGGTATCTATTTTATACATCTTAGTATATAAATGTCAATCCCAATCTCCCAATTCATCCCACCACCACCAAGCCCCTCCGTGCTTCCTCCCTTGGTGTCCATATGTTTGTTTTCTACATCTGTGTCTCTATTTCTGCCTTGCAAACTGCTTCATCTGTATCGTTTTTCTAGATTCCACATGTATGCATTACTATACGATATTTGTTTTATTCTTTCTGACTTACTTCACTCTGTATGACATTCTCTAGATCCATCCACGTCTCTACAAATGACCCAATTTCGTTCCTTTTTATGGCTGAGAATATTCTATTGTATATATGTGCCACATCTTCTTTATCCATTCATCTGTCAATGGACACTTAAGTTGCTTCCATGTCCTGGCTATTGTAAATAGTGCTGCAATGAACATTGTGGTACATGTCTCTTTTTGAATTATGGTTTTCTCAGGGTATATGCCCAGTAGTGGGATTGCTGGGTCATATGGTAGCTCTATTTTTAGTTTTTTAAGGAACCTCCATACTGTCCTCCATAGTGGCTGTATCAATTTACATTCCCACCAACAGTGCAAGAGGGTTCCCTTTTCTCCACACCCTCTCCAGCATTTGTTGTTTGTAGATTTTCTGATGATGCCCATTCTAACTGGTGTAAGGTGATACCTCATTGTAGTTTTGATTTGCATTTCTCTAACAATTAGTGAGGTTGAGCAGCTTTTACATGTGCCTCTTGGCCATCTGTATGTCTTCTTCGGAGAAATGTCTATTTAGGTCTTTCACCCATTTTTGGATTGGGTTGTTTGTTTTTTTAATATTGAGCTGCATGAGCTGTTTATATATTTTGGACATTAATCCTTTGTCCGTTGATTCGTTTGCAAATATTTTCTCCCATTCTAAGGGTTGTCTTTTTGTCTTTATAGTTTCCTTTGCTGTGCAAGAGCTTTTAAGTTTCATTAGGTCCCATTTGTTTATTTTTGTTTTTATTTCTATTATTCTAGGAGGTGGGTCAAAAAAGATCTTGCTGTGATTTATGTCAAAGAGTGTTCTTCCTATGTTTTCCTCTAAGAGTTTTATAGTGTCTGGTCTTACATTTAGGTCTTTAATCCATTTTGAGTTTATTTTTGTGTATGGTGTTAGGGAGTGTTCTAAATACATTCTTTTACATGTAGCTGTCCAGTTTTCCCAGCACCACTTATTGAAGAGACTGTCTTTTCTCCATTGTATATCCTTGCCTCCTCTGTCATAGATTAGTTGACCATAGGGGCATGGGTTTATCTCTGGGCTTTCTATCCTATTCCATTGATCTATATTTCAGTTTTTGTGCCAGTACCATATTGTCTCAATTACTGTAGCTTTGTAGTATAGTCTGAAGTCAGGGAGTCTGATTCCTCCAGCTCCGTTTTTTTCCCTCAAGATTACTTTTGCTATTCGGGGTCTTCCGTGTCTCCATACAAATTTTAAGATTTTTTTCTTCTAGTTCTGTAAAAAGTGCCATTGGTAATTTGATAGGGGTTGCATTGAATCTGTAGATTGCTTTGGGTAGAATAGTCATTTTCACAATATTGATACTTCCAATCCAAGAACATGGTCTATCTCTCCATCTGTTTGTGTCGACTTTGATTTATTTCATCAGTGTCTTATAGTTTTCGGAGTACAGGTCTTTTACCTCCTTAGGTAGGTTTATTCCTAGGTATTTTATTCTTTTTGTTGCAATGGTAAATGGGAGTGTTTCCTTAATTTCTCTTAAAGATGTTTCATCATTGGTGTATAGGAATGCAAGAGATTTCTGTGCATTAATTTTGTATCCTGCAACTTTACCAAATTCATTGATTAACTCTAGTAGTTTTCTGGTGGCATCTTTAGGATTATCTATGTATAGTATCATGTCCTCTGCAAACAGTGACAGTTTTACTTTTTCTTTTCCAGTTTGTATTCCTTTTATTTCTTTTTCTTCGCTGATTGTCATGGCTACGACTTCCAAAACCATGTTGAATAACAGTGGCAAGTGTGGACATCCTTTTTTTGTTCCTGATCTTAGAGGAAATGCTTTCAGTTTTTCAACATTGAGTATGATGTTTGCTGTGGGTTTGTCATATATGCCCTTTATTATGTTGAGGTAGGTTCCCTCTATGCCTACTTTCAGGGAAGTTTTTATCATAAATAGGTGTTGAATTTTGTCAGAAGCTTTTTCTGCATCTATGGAGATGATCATATGGTTTTTATCCTTCAATTTGTTAATATGGTGTATCACATTAATTGATTTGTGTATATTGAAGAATCCTTGCATCCCTGGGATAAATCCCACTTGATCATGGTGTATGATCCTTTTAATGTGTTGTTGGATTCTGTTTGCTAGTATTTTGTTGAGAATTTTTGCATCTATATTCATCACTGATACTGGTCTGTAATTTTCTTTTTTTTGTAGTGTCTTTGTCTGGTTTTGGTATCAGGGTGATGGTGGCCTCATAGAATGAGTTTGGGAGTATTCCTTCCTCTGCAATTTTTTGCAAGAGTTTGAGAAGGATGGATGTTAACTTTTCTCTAAATGTTTGATAGAATTCACCTGTGAAGCCATCTGGTCCTGGACATTTGTTTGTTGCAAGATTTTTAATCACACTTTCAATTTCATTATTTGTGTTGGTCTGTTCATATTTCCATTTCTTCCTGGTTCAGTCTTGGAAGGTTATACCTTTCTAAGAATTTGTCCATTTCTTCCAGGTTGTCCATTTTATTGGCATGGAGTTACTTGTAGTAGTCTCTTAGGATGCTTTGTATTTCTGCTGTTTCCATTGTAACTTCTCCTTTTTCATTTCTAATTTTACTGATATGAGTCCTCCCCCTCTTTTTCTTGATGAGTCTGGCTAAAAGTTTATCAATTTTGTTTATCTTCTCAAAGAACCAGCTTTTAGTTTTATTGATCTTTGTTATTGTTTTCTTTGTTTCTATTTCATTTATTTCTGCTCTGATCTTTATGATTTCTTCCCTTCTACTAACTTTGGGTTTTGTTTGTTCTTCTTTCCATAGTTCCTTTAGGTATAAAGTTAGGTTGTCTATTTGAGATTTTTCTTGAGGTAGGATTGTATTGTTGTAAACTTCCCTCTTAGAACTGCTTTTGCTGCATCCCATAGATTTTGGATTGTTGTATTTTTGTTGTCATTTGCCTCTAGGTGTTTTTTAATTTCCTCTTTGATTTCTTCAGTTGTGTCTTGGTTATTTAGTGACATATTGTTTAGCCTCCATGTGTTTGTGTTTTTTAAATTTTTTCCCCCTGTAGTTGATTTCTAATCTCATAGCGATGTGGTCGGAAAATATGCTTGATATGATTTCAATTTCCTTAAAGTTACTGAAGCTTTATTTGTGACCCAAGATGTGATCTATCCTGGAGAATGTTCCGTGTGAAGAAGAAAGTGTAGTCTGCTGTTTTTGGATGGAATGTCCTATAAATATCAATTAAATCAATCTGGTCTATTGTGTCATTTAAAGTTTGTGTTTCCTTATTAATTTTCTGTCTGGATGATCTGTCCATTGGTGTAAGTGATGTGTTCAAGTCCCCCACTATTATTGTGTTACTGTCAATTTCCTCTTTTATAGCTATTAGCAGTTGCCTTATGTATTGAGGTGCTCCTATGTTGGGTGCAATATATATTTATAATTGTTGTATCTTCTTATATATATTGTTATATATATTTATAATTGTTATAATTGTTATATCTTCTTGGATTGATCCCTTGATCATTATGTACTGTCCTTCCTTGTCTTTTGTAATATTCCTTATTTTAAAGTCTATTTTATCTGATATGAGTATAGCTACTCCAGCTTTCTTTTGATTTCCATTTGCATGGAGTATCTTTTTCCATCCCCTCACCTTCAGTCTGTATGTGTCCCTACATCTGAAGTGGGTCTCTTGTAGACAGCATATATTTGAGTCTTGTTTTTATATCCATTCAGCTAGCCTATGTCTTTTGGTTGGAGCATTTAATCCATTCACATTTAAGGTAATTATTGATATGTATGTTCCTATTACCATTTTCTTTATTGTTTTGGGTTTGTTTTTGTAGGTCTTTTCCTTCTCTTGTGTTTCCTGCCTAGAGAAGTTCCTTTACCATTTGTTGTAAAGCTGGTTTGGTGGTGCTGAATTCTCTTAGCTTTTGCTTGTCTGTAAAGCTTTTGATTTCTCCATCGAATCTGAATGAGATCCTTGCCAGGTAGAGTAATCTTGATTGTATGTTCTTCCTTTTCATTACTTTAAGTATATCATGCCACTCCCTTCTGGCTGGTAGAGTTTCTGCTGAGAAATCAGCTGTTAACGTTATGGGAGTCCCCTTGTATGTTATTTGTCATTTTTCCTTTGTTGCTTTTGAAAATTTTGCTTTGTGTTTAATTTTTGTCAATTTGCTTACTATGTGTCTCAGCATGTTTCTCCTTGGGTTTATCCTGCCTGGGACTCTCTGTGCTTCCTGGACTTGGGTGGCTATTTCCTTTCCCATGTTAGGGAAGTTTTCGACTATAATCTCTTCAAATATTTTCTTGGGTCCTTTCTTTCTCTCTTCTCCTTCTGGGACCCCTATAATGTGAATGTTGGTGCATTTAATGTTGTCCCAGAGGTCTCTTAGTATGTTTACATTTCTTTTCCTTCTTTTTTCTTTATTCTGTTCCATAGCAGTGAATTCCACTATTCTGTCTTCCAGGACACTTATCCATTCTTCTGCCTCAGTTATTCTACTATTGATTCCTTCTAGTGTATTTTTCATTTCAGTTATTATACTGTTCATCTCTGTTTCTTCTTTAATTCTTCTAGGTGTTTGTTCTTTAATTCTTCCTGGTATTTGTTAAACCTTTCTTGCATCCTCTCGATCTTTGCCTCCATTCTTTTTCCAAGGTCTGGGATCATTTTCACTATCATTATTCTGAATTCTTTTTCTGGGAGGTTGCCTATCTCTACTTCATATAATTGTTTTTCTGGGGTTTTATCTTGTTCCTTCATCTGGTACATAGCCCTCTGCCTTTTCATTTTGTCTATATTTCTGTGAATGTGGTTTTCTTTCCACAGGCTGCAGGATTGCAGTTCTTCTTGCTTCTGCTGTCTGCCCTCTGGTGGATGAGGTGGTCTAAGAGGTTTGTGCAAGCTTCCTAATGGGAGGGACTGGTGGTGGGTAGAGCTGGGTGTTGCTCTGGTGGGCAGAGCTCAGTAAAACTTTAATCCACTTGTCTGCTGATGCGTGGGGCTGAGTTCCCTCCCTGTTGGTTGGTTGGTCAGAGGTGACCCAGCACTGGAGGCTACAGGATCTTTGGTGGAGCTAATGGTGGACTCCAGGAGGGCTCATGCCAAGGAGTACTTCCCAGAACTTCTGCTCTCCGTGTCCTTGTCCCTGCGGTGAGCCACAGCCAGCCCCTGCCTCTGCAGGAGACCCTCCAACACTAGCTGGTAGGTCTGGTTCAGTCTCCTATGGGGACACTGCTCCTTTTCCTGGGTCCTGATGCACACACTACTTTGTGTGTGCCCTCCAAGAGTGGAGTCTCTGATTCCCTCAGTCCTGTCAAAGCCTTGTAATTAATCAAACCCTCCTAGCCTTCAAAGTCTGATTCTCTGGGAATTCCTCCTCCCGTTGCTGGACCCCCAGGTTGGGAAGCCTGACATGGGGCTCAGAACCTTCACTCCAGTGGGTGGACTTCTGTGGTATAACTGTTCTCCAGTTTGTGAGTCACCCACCCAGTGGTTATGGGATATGATTTTATTGTGATTGTGCCCCTCATTGTGGCTTCTCCTTTGTCTTTGGATGTGGGGTACTTTTTCTGGTGAGTTCCAGTGTCTTCCTGTCAATGATTGTTCAGCAGTTAGTTGTGATTCTGGTGCTCTCGCAAGAGGGAGTGAGCGCACGTCCTTCTACTCCACCATCTTGGACCAATCTCTGTTTTATCTTCATATTAAAAAACATATGGGTGATTTTAAGAATTTTAAATATTGAGATGTCTATTAAATATAGACTTTAAACCTTCATGCAGCCTATTTCATGCATGTAGAAATTATTTTTCTACCTGTGAATCACACATGCATTTCTATTATTACCTGCCACCCTTACTTGTAGGATTTAGCTCTTTATTAATATAATAAATCAACTGACATTAAATTCCATTTTTACTTTATATATTCCTTCAGAAATATGCAAGTCTATGCCTGTACAGTTAAAGGTCCCAGTATAAACAATAATTTAAAGTTACAATTACTAAAATAATTTCAAATAAAAAATTCTTCTGAGATATTTCTAAGTATATACAGTACATCACATTTATTCACTTCCTTTTCTGAAATTTAGCAACAACACAATTTTGTAATTACTTTGTATATGATAATATGATAAAATGAACCTGTCATAATTTAAACTAAGTAATCACAAAATGTATCTGGATAGTTCCAAATTTCCCACAAGGTTAATTAACTACCTTATTCTTCTTGCTAGCTATTATTATTTTTAAGTTATCTAAGTCATCCATTAAAACATGTGGGAAAAAAAAAGAACCATTTCCAATATAAATGAAGTAGTGCTTTTATTTTTTTTAAGTCTTTAAATATGACCAAGATCCTAAAGGATGCTGAAACTCCTTCCAACTGATTCCAAATGGCTTGGAGTATTTAACTTACCTAACATCTTTAACAACATGTAATTTTATGAAATATTCTGTTTATTATATATGGGACATGTATATAGAGAGGTAGATTTACAAAATATATATGTATATGTGATGTATATTATATATGTCATAAATATGCAAAACAAGTAGGAATACAATAAGCAAGCAAATTTATATGCACACAGTTTTAAATGGAAGTGTTTGTTATATGTCCCTAGGTTTACATACTGTTAAGTGCTGCTTTAGAGGCAGAAATAGTTGAAGACAACCAAAGAAGTAACATATTTAAACATACATCATCAGATGGATAATTTTTACAGTAAATACAGTCCAGAATAATTCACTGATGTATCTTGAGTATTACTACAACTAGTTTGCCAAGTTGATTTTTCATCTTATAATACCAACTTGTATCACACTCCTTTTTAGAGAAGGAAATTTCAACTAAAACAGAGACAAAAACATATTAATAAACACGTTCCCCAGGCTATACTTGGTGGTTCTTTCCTCCATCAAATGATGCACAAGAGTGTACTATTTACTGTTGTGATCCTGAATTAATAATATTCAGCAGCATATAAAGTCTCTAGGAGGTATCAGTAGAAAACCTCTGATTTATAAAAATAATACAAGACAGCTTAGACTCTTGGTATTTTCAACTGTGTATTAGGTGATAACGCAAAGTAATATCTCTTAGCCCTGAATTGCTCTGTGAATATCGTTTCAGCGTTGCAGTGGGATCCAAGTGGCCTATGGAAAACATAGAGTGAATATGCCTTTTGCCCCTTCACTTACTTTGTTGACAAAGGAAGACGTGATTTAAAGTAAGTTGCCTTCTTTCACTCTACTCTCTGATACCTGCTCCACCCCATCTTCTGGACCTTAGATTCCTGCCCTGAGCTCTTCATTACATTTGAAGAGATTCATCATTCAAGGAGAGACAACTCCATGGTGAGACAAGTTTGCTCTTTCTGGGCTACAAATGAGTCCTGTACTCCATCATTTCATAATAATGCTGACACCCTATTTTGTTCATGAAAATACAGGCAAACTTTTATTTTGCTCCATTTCTCCAAAAACAACAGGAAACAGTTAAATGTTAAATGTGTACTTTTTTTTCTGATATGGCTGGTTGGTCATATCCCTGGTTCAACTCTACATTTATGATTCTCTCCTTCTTCCTTTCTTATCAATACTCTAATGTTCTATATCCACAATGGCTGATGAAATTGTAAATTCTCTACCATGGCTGGCTCTTTCTATAAGAAGCTGTGACATAAGAGAGAGAGTGGAACTGCCTCATCTGCTGAGGTGGCTCAAAGTGACATGCTGGAGTGTGGACAAACTTACAAAATCACCCTTCTCCTGAGAAAAATCAGTTTTCATAATCTCTGTAACCTCCCTGTCTGGTGGGAAGAAAGTCCAGCTCCTACTCTCTCCGTAAAGTTCCCTGGAGACCTCAGTTTTTTGTTAAAGAACCAAGTCCAGAATGGTAGAATGATTCAAACAACTAATTATTTATCTAAAGTTCTTAAAGCATTAAAGTCCCTGCCACTGGGGTTTGCAACTTCCACCTCCACCTGTTTAACAGCCTCCCTCTTGCCTCTTCTCCAAAGGTCTCTTGTGTAAGATAAGGGGTCAGGAGATATCTGTATTTACCGTATTTATACCAGCCTTCCTGGGATCTAACATGGGATGAAACAGGATTTGGACAGTCCTGTTCCATGTTAATAATTAGTTGTGCAGTACAGTATTCATGGTAAAGTGTAAATATACTGCAGTATGCATATTTGACTTTTTATTCTGAAATAATTTTGGATTTACTGAAGATTCCTAAAGAGAGTACAGGATTCCTGTACATGCTTCACACAGCTTCCCCTAATGTTAACATCCAACATAGTACATTCTTCACAACTAAGAAATTAACATTGCTGCAGTACATGGAATTGTACACACTGCTTCATTTCTGCTTTTACGTAACATTACATCATGAGACATTTTCATGTCAGTAAGTATAGAATCTACCTCGCTCCTTTTAAAAGCTGCAGAATATGCCATTACAAGAATGAGCCTAAGTTTATTTAGACAATCTCCTATTAAAGGAAATTTAGGTTATTTTCAAATTATTATTACTATGGGTTGCAATGAACGTCTTTGTATAAGTTACTGTAGGACAAGTAAAATTCTGAGTTAAAAGTTAGGGTTATGTGATAGCTAATTTTATGTGTCAACTTGACAGGATCTCAGGGTACCCAGATATTTGGCTAAACGTTATATTTGGGTGTGTCTGTGAGGGTGTTTCCAGATTGAATTAGCGTTTGAATTGGTAGAAGCAGTAAATCTGTTTGCACCCCACCCGCCCCCTATGTGGGTGAGTATCATTCAATCTACTGAGGACCTAAATAAACAAGAAGATGAAGGAAGGAAGGATTTGGCACTTCCTGCCTGACTCTGTGAGCTGGGACATTGATCTTGTTCTGCCCTCAGAGCTCTTGATTCTCCAGCCTTCAGATCTAGACTGGAATGATATCACTGATGCCCAGAGTTTTCAGACCTTTGAACTCAGACTGAACTACATCACTGGCTTTCCTGAGTCTCCAACTTGCAGATGGCAGGTCATGGGACTTCTTGGCTTCCACAATCACATGAGCCAATTCTTTATAATAAATTTCTCCATATATATATATATATATTATATATATATATATAATGTGTGTATATATGTATGTGTATATATATGTGTATATATATATATATATATATATACACACACACACATATAAATATATACACACATAATCTCCTGTTAGTTCTGTTTCTCTTGAGAACCCTGACTAATATAAGGTATTAATTTTGTACCAATCTACAACAGGGCAGTGTCTATTGACACCCTCTCTAATGCTGAATGTTGTCATATTTTTTTAACTTTTCCTTCTCTGATAGATACATAAAACAGAATTCCCTGTAGTTTTTGTCAGGCATCCTCCTGCAAAGCTGTTTACATAACTGACAAATCAGCAGTGTTCAACAGCAACAATTTAAGCTGTTTCAAATGAAAAGCTGCCTGCAATAATATTTCCTTTTTCTGAATATGTCACTAGTTGCTCATGTTCTTAAAATTCCACTCAGAGCTTAAAATCAGTGTGTTTTTTCTACTCAAATACAAAAGCCTACCCTATAAAAGAATACAATATATATTTTTCCTTGCACAGAATATTTTTTACTGTGGGAAAACTTTTGATCACTTTAATATTTATTCTAAATTATAAATTAATAAAAAATGGTTAATTATTTCCATCCTCCAAAAAATTATTATTTTTGGAAGATAGATTTCTTCAGAGTAAACATATGAAAATTCACAGACATCTTGTTACAACAGGTATCATGCAATCAGGGGTCATACATAGCCTTCTTTATTCCACTTTGTATTTCCCTCTGTGACAAAAATATTTCATGAAGTTCTTGTCTTATTATTTCAAGTTGAAGAACTCAGACTATTCTCATTTTTATATTCTCCTGGCTTTTAAAAGTATCAGAATTCAGAGACTGCTGTTGGATGGAATCTTAAGATTTAAAGCTTAAAACAATTACTGAGATTATGTTTTTGAATTAAATATATATTTAGAGGCAGACCTTTGTACTAGAAGAAGGAAATATTTCTATTTTTCTGCTTTTTTAACATAACAAGGATACTCATTTTTATTTTGGCTTTACATCCAAAATACCTAGTTATGTTTTATCAACTTGAATGTATTAAGAAGATGGTAAGATCAGTTAAAAAAAAAGTAACAACTTTTCACTGTATCCTTGGGAATTGTATGATCTCCTTAAATATTACATTAGCTAAGTATCAATTGACCTTATTGGGCTTGTTTTACATTGCTGGTAGTTGGTGGGTAGAGGGCCAGGGCTGCTGGTAAACATCTTACAATGCACAAGACAAGTCCCAGAACAAAGAATTGTCTGACTCAAATGTCAATAGTGCTCTGGTTGAAAAAACAGGGTTTTTATAAAATAATGCTGAAGATACTCCCTGTACCTTTCATTTACAGATCCACAGACATTCTTGGAAATATGGCTTTCTGGCTGTGGACAAAATTAATATGTATCAAATCCCCATTGGGCATTCTAAGAAGAAATGTGATACAGAAAGAAACAAACAAACAAACAAAAAAAACGCATTAGCTAAATCTGTACAAGGAAAACAGTAAGTAAAGTTTAAAAAGCATGATTCAGCATAGATATGAATATTGCATACCCAGAAAACACCTCAGGTAATATTACAAATATACAGCCGTTTTAAAGGTAGATTATGGATCATTATAGGAATTAATGTAGTTGTGGTATTAAAAATAAGCCCACTTTTTAATCAAGTTGTGTGTTTTCTAATTGTTGAGTTTTAAGAGTTCTTTGTATGTTTTGGACAGCAGTCTTTTATTAGACAAGGTTTTTGCAAATATGTTTTCTCTATGGCTTGTCTTTTCATTCTTTTGACAGTGTCTCTCGCTGAGCAGAAATTTTTAATTTTAATGAAGTCTAGCTTATCAATTCTTTCTTTCATGGATCATGCCTTTCTTTTTGTATCTAAAAATTCATCATCAAACCCAAGGTCACCTAGATTTTCTCCCTCCCCGGAGAGGCTGCCTCCAACCTGGAATGATTTTCAGGTCACAGTAGGCTGCACTTCTATCAGTGCCCACCTTAATGGCAGCCCTATTTGCTCAAATCTCTGCTTCCAACTGTGCTGTCTCAGTGCCTACAGGTCAGCATTCCTGCTGTACTGTTTATATGTGCTTTTAATGTGTCCAAAGTAAACTTCTAGCTGCACTGAACTGCCACGTCATCTCTCCAGGTACTAGTAATTGTTTTTCTGGGTAACCTAGTTTCAGGGTGGCAAAGGTTTTGAGTGGCTTATTGGTCCTATGAGTCATGCTGATTTTAGTGTGAGGTTTTACAGAATGTAAAAATTTCTCAAGAATCATGTATGGTGGTATAGCAGAAACACCTGTACATGATTTTGTGTGTGTGTATGTGTGCATGTGCATACAAACACACACAAAGACATATTGACATACCTGCAGACAGAAGAAAAATAGCAATTAAAAAACTTTTTAAATGTTTATACGTAGTCTCCATACTTGTTTTCATGTTTCCAATCTATTAAATTTGTTAACATAGTTTACTAAACATTTCCATCCTTTTGGATAGTGTAATTACCTTTATTTCCTATCTTAAATAAAGTAATATGTACCTTCCTACAAATGGTCACTTAATTCAATTGAGTCGTTTTCTTAGGAAAGATTCCAAAAGTAAGCTTGTATGTTAAAAGCATGAACTTCTTTATGGCTATGACTATCTATGGCCATATATTTTTATAAAAGATATGTGTCCACACCCTCCTGCATGGACCTGTGCCATCTCCCATACCTTGTCTAAATGAAAGACCAACTTCTGGACCCAAGGGAAAAAGTAAAGTAGTCAGTCCTTATAGAAAGAAACTTAGGCAACAATTGACTCAACCAGTCTAAACACAATAAAAAATTATTTTAAAGAAAGCTTAGGTGGTCAAAGACTTACAAGGTTATTAAACCTTTAAAAAAATCTTTCATTTCATTTTACTGTGGTTACACATTTTACCATTGTAAACCTATTGACTAAATATAATTATCATTACCATGGAATTTTGCTGTTACCTCTATGGTAGTTGCAATGGGAACAAGAAATGCAACAAGACACCTGGAAGTTGCAGACATGGCTAAAGTGACGCTTGTAAACTTCACAGTGCTTCCCATATAATGTGGAAAGGCCACATGTCAAATGTCAGTATTTTTTTTACATTGATACTATAATTATAGTAGTAGTGGTATCTATTAATTTATATATGTATGAATTGTACTTCTAATTCCAAATAAGATCTGAGGTGGCTTATTCCCCAACCCCATGTAAACATGCACTTTGGAATCCATTCCTTTCATTAAGTGCTACATTATTGACATGATTTTACTAGAAATAAGTTACAAAATCCCAAGACAGTAAATCAACAATATGGCTGAGAAACATATCCCAAGTTAGTCTTCAGTTTCCTCTTCTGTAAAATTGTAATGGTAATACCCAATTCACAGGGCTATTTTGAGAAATAAATAATAGTATGAATTAAATGAAAACAATACATTTCTTTGAGATGGAATGCATATAATTATTCTAATTTATGTCTCAACATAATTACAAATTACTGCATATTATGTGCCTTCAGGGGTGTTTGTAAACGTTTTATTAGGAAAATGCTAAATATGTAAATGCCAAGGGCTCATTATTTAATAAAGCACTGTGAGATGTCACAATGTTTTCCATTAAGTAATGCAAAGCAATTCAGCTACATGTCTGAATCAATCAATGACTACTTGTATGTTCAAAACATAGTGGTATCTGTTCCACTGTGACACAAAGAAGAATACAGATGAACTTGCTGTCTAGCAACGGAGGAAGCACACATTCACGAAGGTTGCCAAACAATGCAGGATAGCAGGAGATAAATATTAAATGAGAAGACCAAGCAGTAGTTGCAACAGGAGTTCTGGGGAGTTCAGAGGAGAGAGAGCATAAGAAGGAGTTCCAGGTAAACGGGAGGTTTCAGCTGGCTTTTGAATGAAGGTTAAAGTTGAGCTGAGTGTGGAGAACATCTCCAGCATTGGGAACACAGACCATACCTGCACAGCATGGTTAGAGGAAGGCAAGCAGAGCAGCCTAGGTAACTTGTGCGTTCCTCCACGATGTGAAAAAGTTGTCGCGGAGGCAACATCATAAGAAGAAAAAACTTGGCTATGGTGTTTAGGATGTGTTGGACATGCCACAGTTAAAGGCAGTGAAGCCTATTAGAAGATTAATGCACAACTCCCATAAATATAAATGGTTTAACTATAATTGTAATTATGTTATTTTAAATAAAGGCACATAGCCAATAAACAAATATATATTAACTCCAAAATACCTATTTATACTCATTATGTGTATCTTGCTAAAGCCACTCTAATTCATGTCACATGCTGTGAGTTGAAGATGATGTCAATAAATAGTATTTTAATGAATGACTTGCTTCTAATACATTAAAAAATATTCATTATTGATCTATCATACTCTAAGTTTAAAATGCAAAAGATATTTTTTCACGTTTTAATTTGCTTTTAAAACTCACCTCATTAACTGATATGTACTGTCAGTATTATCAACCAAATGATTTTTAAGTTGAAATATTAATAGGTGGTTATAACACTGATATTCCTGCAAAATGTGTCTTAAAACTGATTGAACCTGATGTAAAGTTTACAATGATGTCTTTTGGGAAAAATGAGTAGTAAGGTAAAGGCAGCAAAAGTAATAGAGGGTATTTGTACTCCAATCCAAATGTACTTTCTGTAATCTAGTAATTGGAATTAATTGATATTAATTTTAGATTCTGATATGATACAAAAAACCCAGTTCATTCTCTCATCATGCACAGAATCCTCAGCTATTTACCTTGCCCTCCCCATGGGCTTTAATCATCTCAGTCATAATCAAAATCTTAAAACAAGCATAAAATCTTTCTAGAAAGTCCAAGCTGCCCCCAGGATGAAGCTTTACAAGGAAGGCAGTCTCAGCTATGACCATTTTTGTACTCAGGGACAAAAACCAGGACAAAGGGCACAGGGAATAAGAGTGGTCCAACCCGAGCCCTTCACAGCTCAGGGATGTTGAACTAATTGCTGGGAGTGCTGGTCAGAAAGCTCTGTGTCCATGTACCCAGGAGGGAAAGAAAAGAATCACTGGTCTCTTCATTCAGGGAAAAGCCTACGAGTTTGGTATTCTATGTTCTCTATTATGTAAAATAAAGATAATGATAGGTTCCTCCAAGTCCACTATCTCACAGTCTCTTCTCCTCCCTGGTTGATCAAAGATAAAAATTAAGATGTAATTATTCCTTTGTCCATTTCATGTTTTGTCAAGAGAAATCCTATGAACAAGCATTTAATGGGCAGGATCAGAAAACACAGGGGATTCAACAGTTATGTCTGAAATGCACAAGGTGTCAAGTAATAGATCTTAATTTTTACACAAAATTTTATGTGCCTCCAGAACATAAATATATCAACAGGATTCTATTGAATGTTGAAGGTTAAAAGAAGGAGACAAAAACACAAATACCCCCCGAACTGGTACATCTCTGTATGTATTCAAATACTCAAAAATAAAAAGCTTTTATATTTATTCAGGAGTGAATGTTTATTACTCAGAAGAACAGCTCTCCGTCTTTTTTGTGATCACTATACTCAATAAAAATTGCACTTCACATGACAGCCAGTACACACACATTCACAAAGAGAAACTGAAGTTTCAAGGACAACTGTTACCATATATATATGTTTGTGTAAAATTTATCATAGTATATTCTATTCTATTCTCTTCTATTCATTCTATTATTCATATCATATTTTAAAACATTTTCCAACTCATTAATTATTGATCATGAACCTCAACTTCCTGTTTGAAAATTATTGAGTTAAAGTATCTCTTAAGTATATAAATCGTTTAATTGGATTCTGTTATGTAGAGATAAGAATTTATGAATAATCTGCCCTACTGGTTCACCAGTCAAAATCTGACCCTGTGTCCACAGCACTCAGAAAGAAAGCACACAAACTCCCACGGAGTATAACCAGTATGGCAAGAATTCAAGACTAGCTCGAGAGTCTGCTTTCACTTTATTTAATCTGTTACTACTAGTTGCTTCAATTATGCAATAGCTCATTAGGGACAAATAAAAGAGCGTGTGTGTGTGTGTGTGTGTGTGTGTGTGTGTGTGTGTGTGTGGAGTGGGGTGTTTGGCCAAAGGTAGGGGAAGAAGTACTTTTGAAAGTGACAGTACAGTCTTCCCACAAGATGTTGCACGTATCATTTTTGTTTGTTTTTACTGTCTATCATGATAATAACACTTGCTGGAGGCCTATTTCCTATGGAACAAATGAAGCTTTGACACTTCCTTGTAAGGCCGTGGGAGCAGATCTAGCAATGTTTTTTTTTTTTTTTGAATTTTTATTTATTTATTTTTTTATACAGCAGGTTCTTATTAGTCATCCATTTTATACACATCAGTGTATACATGTCAAACCCAATCGCCCAATTCATCACACCACCACCACCACCCCCACTGCTTTCCCCCCATGGTGTTCATACGTTTGTTCTCTACATCTGTGTCTCAATTTCTGTCCTGCAAACTGGTTCATCTGTACCATTTTTCTAGGTTCCACATATATGCGTTAATATGCAATATTTGATTTTCTCTTTCTGACTTACTTCACGCTGTATGACAGTCTCTAGGTCCATCCATGTCTCTATAAATGACCCAATTTCGTTCATTTTTATGGCTGAGTAATATTCCATTGTATATATGTACCACATCTTCTTTATCCATTCGTCTGTTGATGGGCATTTATGTTGATTCCATGACCTGGCTATTGTAAATAGTGCTGCAATGAACATTGGGGTGCATGTGTCTTTTTGAATTATGGTTTTCTCTGGGTATATGCCCAGTAGTGGGATTGCTGGGTCATATGGTAATCCTATCTTTAGTTCTTTAAGGAACCTCCATACTGTCCTCCATAGTGACTGTATCAATTTACATTCCCACCAACAGTGCAAGAGGGTTCCCTTTTCTCCACACACTCTCCAGCATTTGTTGTTTGTAGATTTTTCTGATGATGTGTATTCTAACTGGTGTGAGGTGATACCTCATTGTAGTTTTGATTTGCATTTCCCTAATAATTAGTGACGTTGAGCAGCTTTTCATGTGCTTCTTGGCCATCTGTATGTCCTCTTTGGAGAAATGTCTATTTAGGTCTTCTGCCCATTTTTGGATTGGGGTGTTTGTTTTTTAATATTGAGCTGCATAAACTGTTTATATACTTTGAAGATTAATCCTTTGTCCATTGATTCATTTGCAGCTATTTTTTCCCATTCTGAGGGTTGTCTTTTCATCTTGTTTGTAGCTTCCTTTGCTTTGCAAAAGGTTTTCAGTTTCATTAGGTCCCATTTGTTTATTTCTGTTTTTATTTCCATTACTCTAGGAGGTGGATCCAAAAAGGTCTTGCTGTGATTTATGTCATAGAGTGTTCTCCCTATGTTTTCCTCTAAGAGTTTTACAGTGTCTGGCCTTACATTTAGGTCTCTAATCCATTTTAAGTTTATTTTTGTGTATGGTGTTAGGGAGTGTTCTAATTTCACTCTTTTACATGTAGCTGTCCAGTTTTCCCAGCACCACTTATTGAAGAGACTGTCTTTTCTCCATTTTATATCCTTGCCTCCTCTGTCATAGATTAGTTGACCATAGGTGTGTGGGTTTATCTCTGGGCTTTCTATCCTGTTCCACTGATCGATATTTCTGTTTTTGTGCAAGTACCATATTGCCTTGATTACTGTACCTTTCTAGTATAGTCTGAAGTCAGGGAGTCTGATTCCTCCAGCTCCATTTTTTTCCCTCAAGATTGCTTTGGCTATTCAGGGTCTTTTGTGTCTCCATACAAATTTTAAGATTTTTTGTTCTAGTTCTGTAAAAAATGCCATTGGTAATTTGATAGGGATTGCATTGAATCTGTAGATTGCTTTGGGTAGTACAGTCATTTTCACAATATTGATTCTTCCAATACAAAACATGGTATATCTATCTGTTGGTTGCATCTTTAATTTCTTTCAACAGTGTCTTACAGTTTTCTGCATACAGGTCTTTTGTCTCCCTAGGTAGGTTTATTCCTAGGTATTTTATTCTTTTCATTGCAATGGTAAATGGGAGTGTTTCCTTAATTTCTCTTTGAGATTTTTCATCATTAGTGTATAGGAATGCAAGAGATTTCTGTGCATTAATTTTGTATCCTGCAACTTTACCAAATTCATTGATTAGCTCTAGTCATTTTCTGGTGGCACCTTTAGGACTCTCTATGTATAGTATAATGTCATCTGCAAACAGTGACAGTTTTACTTCTTGTTTTCCACTTTGTATTCCTTTTATTTCTTTTTCTTCTCTGATTGTCATGGCTAGGACTTCCAAAACTATGTTGAATAATAGTGGCAAGAGTGGACCTCCTTTTCTTGTTCCTGATCTTAGAGGAAATGCTTTCAGTTTTTCAACATTGAGAATGATGTTTGCTATGGGTTTGTCATATATGGTCTTTATTATTTTGAGGTAGGTTCCCTCTATGCCCACTTTCTGGAGAGTTCTTATCATAAATGGGTGTTGAATTTTGTCAAAAGTTTTTTCTGCATCTATTGAGATGATCATATGGTTTTCATTCTTCAATTTGTTAATATGGTGTATCACACTGATTGATTTGCATATATTGAAGAATCCTTGCATTCCTGGGATTAATCCCACTTGATCATGCTGTATGATCCTTTTAATGTGTTGTTGGATTCTGTTTGCTAGTATTTTGTTGAGAATTTTTGCATCTATATTCATCAGTGATATTGGTCTGTAATTTCCTTTTTTTGTGGTATCTTTGTCTGGTTTTGGTATCAGGGTGATGGTGGCCTCATAGAATGAGTTTGGGAGTGTTCCTTCCTCTGCAATTTTTTGGAAGAGTTTGAGAAGGATGGGTGTTAGCTCTTCTCTAAATGTTTGATAGAATTCACCTGTGAAGCCATCTGGTCCTGAACTTTTGTTTGCTGGAAGGTTTTTAATCACAGTTTCAATTTCATTACTTGTGATTTGTCTGTTCATATTTTCCATTTCTTTCTCGTTCACTCTTGGAAGGTTATACCTTTCTAAGAATTTGTCTATTTCTTCCAGGTTGTCCATTTTATTGGCATTGAGTTGCCTGTAGTAGTCTCTTAGGATGCTTTGTATGTCTGTGGTGTCTGTTGTAACTTCTCCTTTTTCATTTCTAAATTTATTGATTTGAGTCCTCTCCCTCTGTTTCTTGATGAGTCTGGCTAATGGTTTATCAATTTTGTTTATCTTCTCAAAGAACCGGCTTTTAGTTTTATTGATCTTTTCTATTGTCTTCTTTGTTTCTATTTCATTTATTTCTGCTCTGATCTTTATGATTTCTTTCTTTCTGCTAACTTTGGGTTTTGTTTGTTCTTCTTTCTCTAGTTCCTTTAGGTGTAAGGTTAGATTGTTTATTTGAGATTTTTCTTGTTTCTTGAGGTAGGCTTGTACAGCTATACACTTCCCTCTTAGAACAGCTTTTGCTGCATCCCATAGGTTTTGGATCATTGTGTTTTCATTATCATTTGTCTCTAGGTATTTTTTGATTTCCTCTTTGATTTCTTCAGTGATCTCTTGGTTATTTAGTAACGTATTGTTTAGCCTCCATGTGTTTGTGTTTTTTATGTTTTTTTCCCTGTAATTGATTTCTAATCTCACAGCGTTGTGGTCAGAAAAGATGCTTGATATGATTTCAATTTTCTTAAATTTACTGAGGCTTGATTTGTGACCCAAGATGTGATCTATCTTGGAGGATGTTGTGTGCGCATTTGAGAAGAAAGGGTAATCTGCTGTTTTGGGATGGAATGTCCTATAAATATCAATTAAATCTGTCTGGTCTATTGTGTCATTTAAAGCTTGTGTTTCCTTATTTATTTTCTGTTGGGATGATCTGTCCATTGGTGTAAGTGAGGTGTTGAAGTCCCCCACTATTACTGTGTTACTGTCGATTTCCTCTTTTATAGCTGTTAGCCATTGCCTTATGTATTGAGGTCCTCCTGTGTTGGGTGCACGTATATTTATAATTGTTATATCTTCTTCTTGGATTCATCCCTTGATCATTATGTAGTGTCCTTCTTTGTCTCTTGTAACATTCTCTATTTTAAAGTCTATTTTATCTGATATGAGCAGTGCTACTCCAGCTTTCTTTTTATTTCCATTTGCATGGAATATCTTTTTCCATCCCCTCACAGATCTAGCAAGTTTTACTCATAATTTGGTATGAATGAAAATATTTGAAAAAGTAAATTGTACAATACTGAAGTCACAATCTGTGAAAGAAATTACTCATAAGCTGGATTTCATTAAAATTAAAAACTTTTGCTCTGCAAAGTTACCATCAAGAGAATGAGAAGACAAGCCACAGATTGGGAGAAAATATTAGCAAAAGACACATTTGATATATGACTGTTATCCAAAATATACAAAGGATTCTTAAAACTCAACAATAAGTAAACAATCTGATTTTAAAATATGTTAAAAAAGACCTGAACAGACACCTCACCAAACAAGATACCCAGATGGCAAAATGATACACAGATGTATATAGATACGTCATGAGGGAATTGCAAATTTAAACAATGAGTTACCACTACACATCTATTACAATGGACAAAATCCAAAGCACCAACAACACCAAATGCTGACAATGTGAAGCAATAGGAAGTCTCATACGTTGCTGGTGGAAATGCACTTTGGTAGACAGTTTTGTCACTAAATATCCTTTTACCATATGATCCAGCAGTTGCATTCCCTGCTATTTACCCAAATGAGCTGAAAACTTACGTATACATAAAAACCTGCACACATATGCTTATAGCAACTTTATTCATAATTTCCAGAACTCGAAAGCAACCAAGATGTGCTTCAGTCGGTGAATGGATAAATACACTGTGGTCTATACAGACAATGGAATATTATTCAATGCTTAAAAGAAAAGTGCTATCAAGCTATTAAAAGGCATGGAGGAACCTTAAATGAATATCATTAAGTGAAAGAAGCCCATCTGAAAAGGCTACGTCCTCTGTGATTCTAACTCTATGACATTCTCAGAAACGCTACCAAGATTAGTGGCTGTGGGAGATGTGGAAGGGAAAGATAAATAGGCAGAGCACAGAGGATTTTTAGGGCAGTGAAAATACTGTGTATGATACTGTAAAGAATGCATGTCATTATCCATTTGTCCAAACCCACAGAATGTACAACACTAAGAGTGAACCTTAATTTAAACTATGGACTCAGGGTGATGTGTCAATGTAAGTTCACGGATTGTAACAAATGTACCACTCTTGGGGGGGATGTTGATGGGTGGGGGAGCTGTGCATTTGTGTAGGGAGGGGCCATATGGGACTGTCTGTACTTAACTTTGCTGTGAATCTAGAACTTCTCTAAAAAATAAAATCTACCTTAAAAAAAAAGCAAATTTCATAAACTCATAAATTATAAACTTCGATCCTCATAAAATCTAGATCAGTCCCAAATTATTATGAGACAAACACTAATATAACATGTTTCAAAATTTATCAAGTGAGTTAAAACATTTCAATGTTCAACCTTCGATTGCATTTCAAATGGTTCCTTAGCCACTCACCCCAACCCCTAAGACTTTGGTAGCTACCTTGTGATCCTGGTGGTACAAGCCCTTCTCACTCAGTATCCCTATAATAATGTGCTAATAGCATCATAATTAGTATTTTGATGTATTTAATTTCAATTTTTTGCTTTCAATTTTTAGTAGTTGTAATGATGGCATACCTATAATTCTGTCTTGTTTTCTTCAATCAACATTATATCATGAGTATTTCTTCATAATCATCATAATGGCATCAAAATAATACATTGTGTGAATGTGCTGTTATTTGACTAATAATCCTCTTACTATTGAAAACTCAAGTTGATAACACTAGTTATTACTCAGTTATAGCTTTATTAAAATTTTGACAGACATACAAGGACAGTAGGTTAATTTGAGCCTATTCCAGAATCTGACTTTAACAATAAATGTATTTTAAGGTGAAGTCAACTCTAAGTTAACGTCAAGGCCCTTTAGGTATTAAGAAACTTTTATATATGTCATAATGTCACATTAAACTTTCAGCCTCACTAGAGCAGGGTCAGAGCTGTCTCCTCCATCCCCAAACACCCAGGGCCTGGCTTGGTGCTGGGCACATATTAAGTTCAATAAATATGTGATGGATGAATTAACTAAAGAAAGGTCACGATCCATAGAGACTAAACCAAAGCCAATGCAAACAAAAACTCAAGATATTGAGATTTGAAAATCATTCAATTCATTTTGAAGGGAGAAGGTATATTTTGTAAAGTGAGTGCATGTCAAAACACCCTTCTGAATGTTCATGCGATTCATTCTGAATGACTAATGATGTGTTGCTTGGGCAATGAAAGACCTTGTGGAGATCCTGCAGTTTCTCTCTGTACATGTATGTTTCCCCCATCAGGCAGATGCTGTCTTCAGAGAATATTTAATTTATAAAAGTGCCAACCTATTAACTCCACCTTTTAAAACTTTGCCCTTTCAGACAATAATTGCTTTGCAGTTACCTAATTTTCATACTAATTTTCTTAACGAGGTGTTACTTTTGTGGTCTAAATTAGACTATTAGAGACTAACTGAATTAATGGTGTCCAGATACATGCTCACACAAATGCAGGAAAAGTAAATTTTTTAATGGTACCTTTTTTTCCTACCGGATTTATAAAGGAAGATTTCAATTTATAAAGGAAAAACCAGGTAGGCAAGGTTCTTCCCATTCCCTGCTTTTCTTCTCTCCCTAACTAGTCAATAAAACAAAAACAAGCATTTTCAAATTCATTTGCTACTGTTGTATATCACTACCCTTTTCTGTAAAGGGAGAGTTTCTCCATCTCATAAGGATTTAGATGTTTTTTCCAAGTTATGAAGTAAAATAGCAGTGAGGAGAGGGGCCAAGGGATCATTTGTTTATTGGACAAGGATTTACTGAGCCTATCTTGGATGGAACACCATCTGGAGGCCGCAGAGAACCTGGGAATAAACAAGACATGAGCCGAATGAAGCCTAAACTGACAGAAAATACTCAGAATTCTAGTTACTGTTTACAACCAACCAAGAAGGCTTAAAATTCCCCTCAACTTGACTAAACTGTCTTCTTCCTGACTCTAGGCCCCTGAGGTCCCTTTTCTCAGAAAATTTACCTTAGAAAACTTTAAATTACAAACTATTTCTCTGCCGCTTTTAGATGTACATCTTCTTAAAGCTTTTGCCAGTTTTATGACAGAGAAATTTCTTTCTCAAGGACCTGGGAACCATCACTTTGAAATGTAATCATCAAGGAAGATAGGGTCCAACCACACACCTTAATCTTGGTGGATGGAATTGTGTACAGGTTTGGTCAGCTCGTCATGGGGCTGCAGGATCATGTCTAAAATATTTGGAAAATGCAGACCTGTCTAGAATGATCAAGTGGGTACAAAATCTCCTTCTGCTCTGATGGAGACACAGAACAAAATGAAAATGATCTACTCCTTATGGCAAAGCAAAATAAAGAAGCTAATAGGAGGGAAAATTGACTAATTGTCAATAGACCTGAGTTCTGTTTTCTCTGGGAACAAGTAATTCTTTCTCAGGAATCAACCACACCTGGAAAGTGAGAACATATAGCTCTTCTCTGCTGAAATCAAGCCACCACACCCCCTGTGATAGAATACTTGAAAAGCTTCCCATTGTTCTCAGGATAAGATCAAAGCTCCTTTAACATCCTCTAGGGACCAGACTCCAGGCCTCTGTTTCACTCTCTTCCCTCTCATCTTCCTTTTTCCCCATCATTCCCTAATCTTCACCCACACCCATCATCTTCAAGGTCCTCAGAAGATGCAAGTTTCTTCCTTCTTCCCAAGTGCTGTTTCCTCTGTCTGCAACAATCCCCAACCTTCACTACCTACCACCTCTTACTCAGCAAACTCCTCTCTGTCTTAATTACTGGGGATAATTGCCACCCTCATAAAATGAGTAATTTTCCCAAACATCTCTTCTGAAACACTTACAGGTACAATTTTACATTTATTTGTGTGATTATTGGATTAACCTCTCCTGAACTAGACCATATCTTCTCCCAAGCTAGAGCCGAAGTTCCCTAAGGGTAAAAACCATTTGCGTTTTTTATCCACTGTCATATTACCAATGCCCATCAGAGGACCAGGCTCAATGAACATACTCTCTGTGGGTGTTGTGAAGAACAACTGCATTTGAGGTGCCCCAGTGTGTAGGGATTAAAAAGGTGGTGTGCACATCATAGTGACTGCAGTTGTTATTCCTGTGTGTATGGCAGGAACTAAGGTAGATGCTCATTTTCTCAGCAAAGAAGGAACTGCCATTTATTAATGATAGTCAAGAGTCATGGACCAATTCCAGTGAGCCAGGTGATGATTCAAGAGTTATGCTTACATAAATTATTTAATCTTTACACAGCTTTGTGAGGTAAGTATTCATCCTAATTTTATATATGACAAAACTGAAGCATCAAGAAGCTGTCATTGTCCACAGAGCTTGCACAGCCCCATACACCATTTTATTCAGTATTTAGAGTGTGAGGTAGGAAATAATTTAGATAGAGGCTTGGGGAGTGCAGTAGCTTATCCAAACTTACACAGCCAGTAAAGGATAGAGTTAGAAATTATACAGGCTTACCTGGCCATGTAGCCCATACCTATGAAAATCATTGAAAAATATACTCAATCCAAAATAAGGTAGACAATGAAAAAACAAGCAGCAAAGAGCAGATATAACAAATAGAAAACAAAATGTAATATGGTAGATTAAACACAATCAGGTCAATAATCACATTAAAATAAATGGTAAAGCAATACATTGCTAGGGTTGAATTAATAAGCAATACCCAAAGATAAGCTGTTTACAAAAAAAAAAACCCACAACCCACCTTAAATATAAAGGCACCAATGGAATAAAATAAAGTTATGGATAAAAGGTATACAAGCTAACACTAATGAAAAGATTATTGGAGTGGCTTAATTAATACCAAAGTGCATTTCAAGGCAAAGAATATTACCAGGGATTGAGAGAATCATTTCATTAATCAGACATGGTATTCCTAAACATGTGCACAACTAAAAACAGAACTTCAAAATTTATGAGCCCAAACTTATAGAGCTGCAAAGAGACAGACAAATTCACAATTGTAGTTGAACATTTTCACACTGCTCTCTCAATAATTAATAGAACAATGTTATAGAAGTATATTTTACAAAATATCAATAAGGATATGGATAGACTTGAAAAGTAGTATCAACCAAATTTATCTAGTTGGGATTTATAAAATCCTCAGTCCGACAACTGCAGAATACACATTCTTTTCAAGTGCATACGAAATCTTTACCAAGATAGGCCATATTCTGTGTCCAAAAACCCCCCAATAAAGATTAAAAATTTCGAAACACACAAAGTATGTTCTCTGGACACAAGTGAATTAAATAAGTAATCAATATCAAAAACGTGGGGAATCCCCTAATATATGGACACTAACACACTTCTCCATAAACCACTTATCATACCAAATGTTGGCAAGGATGAGGAGCAATTGGACCCCTCATACGTTTCTGGCGGGAACTGAAAAAAACGGTACAATCACTGTGGAAAACAGTGTGGCAGTTTCTGAACATTTAAAGATATTTGTGCTGTATGATGCAGACACAACACATCTATGTATTTCCCAAGATAAATGGAAACACATGTTCATAGAAAAACTTGTATTACATAAATGTTCACAGCAGTTTTATTTGTTACAGGGCAAAAATGGAAACAACCCAAATGTCTATCAGCTGGTGAATGGATAAATAAACTGCAGTATATTCATGCAATCAAATATTATTCAGCAGTAAAAATAATGAACTATTAATAATGCAAAAACATAGATGAATATCAAAATAATTTTTGAGTGAAAGAAGACAGAAAAAGAGAGTATGTACTGTATGATTCCATTTATATGAAATACAAACTCATCTAAAGTGTCAGAAAGCTGATCAGTAGCTGTTTAGGCACTAAGATGGATGGATGGGTGATGGATGTAGAAGGGGAAGGAGGAAAGGGTTGCAGTTGAGGTTTTCTAACAAAGAAATAGTCATTGTCATGACAGTGTTGATGGTTTCACAGTGAATACCTGTGTCAAAACATATCAAATTGTCCATTTAAAATATATGCAGTACTTAGTATGGCTGTTATACCTTAATAAAACTATTTCTAAAAGATATACGTATAAAAAAAAACTATCAAGTTAGGGATATACAGTTATATAACAAACAGAGGAAGAAGTGAGGATGTTTGATTCATAATAATTCATTGTTACATGTCTTTTTAATGCACTTTTCTGTATCTCTGTTACATTTTACAAGAGAAAGTTTAAAATTTAAAAAAAGAAAAAAATAAACATGTTACTCTCAATCTTGCAATTTCCTGTTTCCACACAGGAACAGGTGTGGCAAAAACTTGATTTAAAAAAATGTTTTACAACTTTTATGATTATTACACATAAAATGCAATATGTCATGGACCTATGTCTCCTAATAAGATTGATAGAGCTCCCCCATTTATGTATATAGGAATACTAGTCTACTCTTTGTGTATCAAATATTCTTTTTCATTTTAAGGAATTTTAATTTACTTTTTTTGGAGCAGTGTTAGGTTTACAGCAAGATTGAAAGGAGGGTACAAAGATTTCCTATACTCCCATTACCTCCACACAGGAATAACCTTCCCATCACCAACATCCCCCCTATCAGAGTGGTTCATTTGTTACAGTTCATGAACCTACATTGATACATCATAATCACCCAAAGTCTATGGTACACCTTAAGATTCACTCTTGGTGTTGTACATTCTGTGGTTTGGACAAATGTATAATGACATGTAGTCATCATTATGGTATCATACAGGTACCCTAAAAATCCTCTGTGTTCCACCTATTTAACCCTTCCCACTCCCAAGCCCTGATATTTTTACTTTCTCCATAACTTTGCCTTTTCCAGGATGTCATGTGCTTGGAATCATACCGTAGTTAGCCTTTTCAGATTGGCTTCCTTCATTTAGCACTATGCCTTTAAGATTCCTCCATGCCTTTTCATGGCTTAATAGATCATTTCTTTTTGGCACTGAATGATATTCCATTGCCTGGATATCCACACAGTTGATTTATCCATTCACTGACTGAAGGCTGTCTCAGTTGCTTCCAGGTTTTGCAATTATGAATAAAGCTTTTATATACATCACTGTTCAGGTTTTTATGTGGACATAAGTTTTCAACCCAGGGTAAATACCAAGGAACACAACTGCTGGATCATATGGTAAGAGAATGTTTAGCTTTCTAAGAAACCACCAAATCGCCTTGAAAGCTTGGTTTTAAAAAAAGTCGTATCCAGCCCAATTATCTGTACTTTTATGTTTATCATCATTCAGTGAATTTAAAAAATCTAAAATGTTTTGACAAAGTATAATACCTATTGTTTTAAATGAAGTAATAAGGAAACGTGCTCAGAGGTAAACACAGAAAAATCACAAGTAAAGTAATAGTTCTAGAAATAAGAGAAAGAGACACTACTTTAAAAAACAAGGTCACTGCCACCAGACTAATGCCGAAAACATTAAAGGGTTTCACTGTGTGTTTGCCTGTGATAAGAGAACTCTCCTGGGCACAAATCATCAGATTGTGGGTCTAAACATTCATAATATTGATTTTTGCTGGTGAATAATGACATCATGGAAGATGAGGAGCAAGTCTGATGGGGTGTAGAAAATGCAGAGGTGGAATTGGATTACCGTAATAACAGAGACAGCCATTTCAACTCAATAATCTCAGCCATTAGGAAAATGATCAAAGGAAAAAACAAAGGTCATCAATAAAAATGGCTTCCAGGGGTACAATTCGCACGTTATCTCACGAAATAGTAGTAAATTCAATTTTAAAAATGACTGCTGGGGAAGAAATATTTGCACAAGACTTATCAAAAACTGGAGTGTAACCTGAAAAGGACATGAAGAAATCCCACAAAGAATTCCAGCTACAAGCAATGACACATGAAACACTGAAGCTTGCTCTAAAACCTTCACCCCACAGGAAAATACATGCATGACTTTCAGTAAATGAGTTACTAAGCACCCATGGGAAGAGTAACTGGAAAAAAAACTGTGTTTTTCAGCAGGAAATTTTAAAAAGTATTTGAGTTTAAATGAAATGATATTCTTAGAGCAGAGTGTGGTAGTAAATAAAGCTGCCAGGAAAATTCCTAACGCATTTCACAAGAACAGCATGACATGCACATGGGACCTGAGAAAGCAGCAACAAAGATTAAAATCCCCACAAAACCTTCAAGCACTGATGTCTGGAGGTGGGAGCTGACAGTTCCTCTAGACCAGCACTGTACAATGGAAATATATTACACAGTCCACATAAGTAGTTTTTAATTTTCCAGCAGCCACATTTAGAAAAGTAAAAAAGAAACAGGTAAAATTAATTTTGATTATAAATTTTATTTAAACCAACATATAATAAAACATTAGCATTTGAACACATAACAGTTGTAAAAAATGAGTAATGAGATGGTTTACATTCATTGCTTTCCTACTGTCTTTGAAATCTGATGCACTTTGTACTTACAGAGCATCCCAATTAAAACTAGCCACATTTCCAGCGCTCAATAGCCTTGTGGCCAGTGGCTATGGTTTTGGTCACTGGAGACCTAGACCCTGAGGATGTACAGAGGTGTCCCAATGCTGCCCTGAGAACAAAGCACTCACCTCCCAACCAAACAGTTGAGATACACACAGTCTACAACAAGACAAACTTCATTTGATTGCATTTCACATATTGAAACTTGTCATAAGATTTTCTTTGAACAAAGTGTTCCATCTCCATAAATGTTTGATAATCCCTGCATCAGAGCTCCTACTGCAGGTAAGGTGATGCAGTCCTCAAAGGTTAACTAATGGATCATGTTTATCCAGCCAGTGAGTGCAGCCCTGGAACTGGAACCTGGTCCCTAACTCCTCACCTGGCCATCTGGCATCACCTGATGGCAATTTGCTCACAGACAAGTGACAGATGTCCTGTGAGAGTGAATGCAACTATTGCAGAGGCTTACGGGTTGCTACAAAGCAATCATAACCATTAGGGAAGGTTCTTTCTTTCTGCCTTTGGTTCGTTGTAGAGTGGTTCTTAACTAGAGGTCAAGGTAGTCCCTACTTTCTTTTGAAGTGTAGCTTCTGTTGTCTCACATTTTTGAAATACAAAAAAAAAAAAAAAAGATCTGACCAACCTTCCAAACCTGCCTGCTTTTTTTGCTTATTTTTAGAACTTTCATATTTCAAAACAATATACATTTATAAAAAGTTGCAAAGATAGTATAGAGAGGTCTAGAGTACCCCTCACCTAGTTCCCCTCCAATGGTTACTTGTTACATAATTATAGTACAAAATAAAAACCAAGATATTGACATTGGTACAATGTGTGTGTATAGGTCTATATAATTATTGTCATTTGTGTAGTTTTGTGTAATTGATACCACAGTGAAGATACAGAATCATTCTGTCACCACAAATATCTCCTTTGTGTCACCTTCCTCTCTTCCACCATCCCTAATTGATGGTAACCACTAATCTATTTTCCATCTTTATAATTTTGTCATTCTGAGAATGCTTTTTAAATGGACTCATACAGGATGGAACCTTTTGAGCTTGGCTTTTCCATTCAGCGTAATGCCCTGGTCATCCATCCAAGTTGTTGCTTGTATCAATAGTTCATTCCTTTATATTGCTGAGTAGTATTCCCTGGTATAGAGGTACCATGGTTTGCTCAGTCATTCACCTATGGAGGGGCATTTATTGTTGTTTTCAGATTTTGGCTAATACAAATTAAACTGCTACGAACAATCATGTACATGTTTTATGTGGGTATGTCTTCATTTCTCTGGGATACAGGCCCAGGAGTGAAACAGCTGTGTCGTATGGTAAATCTATGTTCAGTTTAGTTAGAAACTGCCAAATTATTATCCCGAGTGGTTATACCATTTTATATTCCTACCACCAATGTATGAGAGATCAAAATTTTTTGACTTTTTTCTCTTTTAATTTCTCCTTTTACTTTTGTTGCAGTTTAAGGGAACATTTATGCTTTCTGTGCACTAAATACTGTGCAGAAATTATAGCTGATTATGGATAAACAACCCCACTAACAATGGATATCTTTAACAAGGCATAGAGATTTGTTGTGGACACTGAGACTACTAACTCAGAAAGCTAAATTACTTTATTTCAAATTGTGTAGGGCCAGATTCCCTGCTGCTGTATCGGAGAGAGACATTTTTAGCATTTGTCTCGTGTACCCAGAGTTACTGCAAAGTAAAAGGAAACCTTTCATATTTGCATCTGTTATCTTTCCAAGCATTATCAGTGAGATAATTGTGAAATATCCTCTTCCAGTCCCTAGGCAGCACGTTACCATAGCAACAGATCATTCTACAAAGTTCATCAATTCAACCGGTCCTTACTCCAAAGTAGCAGACAGCTAATATGTTTCGAAAGTTCTTTCTCTTAAGTTGTAATTGAACAAATGAATTAAATTTGTCTTGGCACTGGGAGCTCAGTATCGCATTTATATAGTAAAGGGGAATTAAAAGAAGAAAATAGGCGTTCTTGGCAAGCCTATGCACAAAAGGGAGATTTTAATTAACTCAGTTTATCAGATTCAACTAGTGGCTTATTTTTTTCTCAAAAAGGATGTTAGCCAGCTTAAACATCCTAGTCATAAATTTTATGCAACATTCTTTTTCCCAAAGTATTTTAAACCATATTCCTGCATCCTAACCCCCGGCATATAAATTCCAGGTAGTCAGGTGCTGGGGGACCTAGCCTGTCTTATTCACCGTGATCTCACGGGTGTCTGTGCCTGACACACAGTAGGTGCTCAAGCAGAGCACACGGTTCCGTGTGAGGACCTGGAGCCCGATGATCCAAGTTAGACTCCTGTGTCCAGGTCACTCGCATCTGTGTCTCCTTCACCCTGGGGCCCAGCTCACAGGCCAGGGGCCATGCAGTGAGCTTAGCTATGCAGAAGGCTTAGACGGTGCCTGGCACGCAGGACGCGTTATGTGAGAATTCAGTATTATTATTTTATTGCTATGTTTAGCTTATAGATTATAATCCTTACCCAAGTTTTGTCTAAAATGAGCAAGCTCCCTGCCTCTGTCAGCACTGGCTGCACACAAGGCAGAGGGGTGGATGATTGCTCTACTGCCTTACTGAAAAACAAAATGAAACGAAACACTCCTTTAAGTACTTTAAATCGTAAGCTGATAGCTTAAAAGTAGTTTGCCAGTAAGTTTCCTGTGAATGGAAACCCAATTGTATTTAAAACAAGCGTGCAATCAATGGACTCCTCTGGGCATCCTTTTAAGCTCTCAATCAGCCCTGTGGCTTAAATGTTACTCCAACCAGACTGAAAATCATTCTGCTAAGGAGGCAATTCAAGGTTCTGAAGGGAAATTACTTGCCTTAGATTTATTGTATCTAAATTACAAAACAGCCAGCAATTGTCAAAGCCGGCAGCCCTTCTCTGACAGTCACCAGGCAGGAACACAGCGTCTAAATTAGCTTCTCACACCAGCGGTGAAATTTACACTGTGTCTGGTCCCATTAGTGTTAGTTGGGGTGGTAGAGAAAAATCTATGCAAAGCACTTCTCCACTACATTAATTTAAAAGGAATAAAAGGGAGCTGTCTACTCAGTGGAATAAAAAAATTAATTTGTCATTTTTCTGAATCGCCACATCATACTAATTATGAACTAGTGGCTGAGATTCCAAGCTGTTTGGTAGCTTGACTTATCACATTTTCTTTAGGCATGATCTTATCCATTCCAATGGCCTCAAAGCTGATCTGAGGGCTCCATTACTGTCTCAAACCTTTCTCTTTAGCTTCAAAGAAGGATTTCCAACCAACTATTAGATCTACCTCATGCTGCTGGATCTCACCATATCCAAAACTGACCTCAGTATCTCTCCGAGGCCTAAATCTATCCATGCACCAGAAATTCTGAATTCATTTGTTAGGATAAAATTTTTCATTCTGACCCATCCTAACTTTCAGCTTCATCTCTTTTCAGCTCCTATCTCTCTACCCGCAATGCTAGCTAACTTAAATTTCTCAACCTTTCCAGAACACCTCATGCCTTTCTAGAGCTAGATGTTTTGCATAGTCTGTACCTTCTCCCAGGAAGGTCCTTCCAAAAATTCTCCACCAGGCAACCATCTCCAAGTCTTCCAAGAGCCAGCTCCCATGCCTCTCCACTGTGGGGCGTTTCTGACCCTCGCCGGCCATTTCAGTGTTCCCAAATCTCTGTGCTCTTTGGAGGTTATCCTTACTTCAACTAAGATAATACATCAGGTCAAACTGTAGGAAAAGTGTCTGTCTTTTGTTGTATGATGTGAACTTTCCTGGAGGTTAGGCACTGAGTCTTATTCTCATCCATGATACTTTTATTTGTTTGGCACATGGTAGACCGTCAATGAAGGTTTAGTGAAATAATACATGAAGATTTTAAAATTCTAGAAGTATGCCTCAGAAATCACACATTAAGCTCAAGGTGGAGCTTTTACCTTTCAATCTTCCTGGTTATTACTAAAATATAGGAGAAGAATGATTACATTAAAAATTCTATCACTTATTTTGACAATTTGAGGCATCCAGAGTACACAAGTTGCCCATAAACTTCCATGCACCCTTCTTAGTGCCCATTCCACTGAAAACTACCTGAGTGGCGAGAACTTGAAGTGGGGTGAGGTAGGGGCATAAATTTGAAAATGTGGACATAACAAGAGATATATAAGTACAACATACTCTTTCTCAAACTTTAATGACTATAAAGGTTACTTGGGGAGATTGCTGAAATATAAATTCCAGGTCCAACCCCTGAGATTGGGATTCAGGAAGTCTGCTCTGGGCCTTGGGAACCAACATCATTAATAAGAATTCTAGGTGAATCTAACACAAATGGTCTAGGATAGTACTTTGACAAACAACTAGAGGTTACTGATTTTAGTCCATATTCTCAAAGGTGCTAACAATAAGGTCAGTGATGGAGAAGCTCTGAGACATGTTGACTATCTGTTACTTTCTTAAGCCCCATGAGCTACTTTATGGAAAGTACTTATCTCTTATCACAATGCCTGGATTACAGGAAGCACCTACTGTGCTTGAGCCATTGCCATGACGCTGGTGAGGAAGAGGAGGAGAAGGATGCCATGGCCAGAAACCCCCCTTCTACTCCAGAAGTCCTTTTTTCTATACATTGAAAAGTAGCTCCCAATAGGTCATAACCTTAAGTAGATACTGTGAACCTACTACCAGACTGCACATTAGACTAACTTTGGGGCTGTAAAACATTACAGATGCCTGGGTCCCGCCTTCATTTGCAGAGACCTGATTTAATTGGTCAGGGTAGAATGTGGGCATTGGTGTTTTCCAAAAGCTGTCAAGGTGAGTGTAATGTGGAGCCATAGTTGAGAAAATCTGATGTCTAGAGCATGAGAGAACATTAAGAGATCTACAAGTTATGTATAATTAATGATTAGATAATTAGTCTAATTCTCCATTTTCTAATTCAGTCTCAGGTAGTAAGCCTGATATATTAGAAGACCAAAAGTCCTATGCAGTACGTTTGGGAGATTCTACAAACTGCGTAATTCTAGAGGCAGGCGTGGAGATGTATCAGTCAGGAGCCCAACTCTTTGTTCAGCTGCAAAGACTGTGGTTAGCTGACAGCCTCCAGCTATTTAATCCTTTAGGGTCTGCCTCAGTTTTCTAAGAAAGGTCAAAATATTCTTGGGAAGACCCTCAGCCTGGGGAACATGGTGGTAGCCAAGGGCATGTTCTTCTCAGGGGTGCCCACATTCAGTGGCTGGGCAAGGCAGTGGTCAAGGTCCTCTCTATTTCTGCTTAGTTCCTTCAATAGAAAAACTCTGCTTGAAGATCCACATTGTGCTGGTAGAGCCTTTTGATGGGTCTAATGGCTCCCCTCGCCCAGTCCTGCTTCCTTCCTCTTTCTTTCCACAGGTGTTAGCCCCCCCCAAACCTCTTGTGCTCCTAGCTCCATCTCTGTGTTTACATCCTGGAGAAACTAACCTGCAGTAGGACACGGCTGAGCAGAGACAGTGCTGCCGGTAGAACTCAACACACACTTACAAATCCAGTAAAAGCCAGTGGGTAAGAGATGGAAGGTGTCTGGACTTAAACATGTGGGTGGCAGACACTGGATATATATCTCCTCTTTTTATTCTCCTTTAAAATATTGCAGAATAGATATTGTGATTCTTATTTGACAGAAACTGAAACTGAGACTTACAAAGGTCTAGAAATTTACTAGTGTCACATAGCTTATAATAGGTGAAAGAAGGATACAATCTTAGTCTTGTCTGGAACTAAAGCTTATACTTTTCCCAGCACAACACACTGCTTCCAGTTCCTCCAACTCATAGCAATTTCATCCTTGTCGGAGCTCCTGGTGTATTAACCATCATCTAAACAGCTACTTTTAACACAAATTTGCACCATTCCCTAATGAATTTCTATGGCCAGATATAATCACCCCTCAATACCATAATTGCAAACAACATAAAGTTAGGGACCACCTCTTATGTTTCTTGTCTACCTTGAACTTAAGCTAGTAAATAATGTGCCCTCTACCCATGCTTGTTTATTAATCACATGAGTAACACATGTGTTGTGTTGGCCATGTTTAGAGAATTAGATGATATCCAAGACAAGTAAACATGTTGAATGCACTGGGTGGCATCCTATAGCTTAGAATGTATTAACTGGATTTCCTCTCCAGAAGCAAGGCTGTGTAAACTGCATGTGATGGCAACTCAGCACAGGACTGATCGGGCTCGCTCACTTGTTATCATACTTCTACCATTTCCCATCTGTTCCTGCACAAATGAAACCCTCGTGTGTCAGATGCTCTCCCACTGCCCCCCTCCACCTGGCAGCAAGAGTCCCCACAACACAGCTGAGCAGCTTTGGCATGACCTCTGATCACGACTGAAGTCCTTCTAGTTTCCTTACGCACAAAGGACATGGCTATGTTATGACCATGAGGGGCCACATGCTGCCCAGGTCTGCAGGTGGAACACTCTGGCGATGCTGTCCTTCCTTTACCTCCTGAACTGCCAACCATTTGCCTTCAGACACAAATACTAATTAGCTCACTTATTCATTTAGTGAGTATTTGTTGAGAGTGTACTTTGGGTCATGTTCTGGTTTAGCTGCTCTTGCTACTAAAATATCAAACTTAGAAGCTTTTCAGATATTTGGAATTGGCCTTAGTGTCCACCAATTTCCTCTGGTTGGAAGGAATGAGTTACCTGGAAGAATTTCTTCTCACTTGCATGTGTGAGTTGTGGTGAAGGAAGTGTATTCATCTACAAGTCTGGAGTTACAGTGGCTATGTTCTTCTAGCCTAAGTAAGGACAGGGTCTGGCCATTGTGAGGGGTTCTAACTGCTTTAATGTCTTGCCCTTCTCCTCCCACCCACACTGAGCCCCTAGCCCAGTAGGAAGGAGGGGAGGGTCACAGCAGACACTGTGCATGTGTGATTAGCAAGGTGGAGTGGAAACAGTGCTTCCAAGGTTTAGAAATGTATAACCGTCTTTGGGGAGAAGATGGGGAAGGGAAAATCTATACTTTTCAACTTGACCTTGAAGGACGAGGAGTCATTTTCCAGTCAGAGGAAAGGAGGGATGTGAGAGAGGGAGGGAGGCCCAACCAAAGTATAGAAGATTAGAGCTTTGTCTTGTGGACATGTAGGGTTCCGTGTTACTTAGGAGGGTGGTACACTGGGTTGGAGCCAGGGAATCATCAGATCTGTCCCCTTCTGCCTCTTCAAATTTCATATATGCTTCTAACCTTCAGATTTGATATAAACCATATCATACTGTGATGGGCAACTGCAAAAATTTTTATTTTGAATAAACAGAAACATCCCACCTTATACATGTTTTTATAATATAACTAACTGGGTCAAGTGTAATTAAAGTACTGAGATATGCTAAAAGACTCCCAACAATAATTTAGAATACTGTAGCAGAGTCTAAGTTTCATGTAGCCAATGAACCAGCAGCTCCACCGCAAGATCACAGCTTCTCACCCTTGGGCCATGAATAGGCTTCAAGTCCACCAAGATGTTGATCCCTTCCACCCTTGGGGTCATCACAAATGGCTTTATTTATTTCCCAATGCCATATAAATGGTGCCATATTCTGCAGTTGCTGTGATTGGGAAGCCCTGATACGGAGAAACTTTTGCCTCAGGAGATGTGAACAGAGATGGTCATAGCCGCACTGTTTTTAACAGCAAAACAATGGAAACAACCCAAATGTCAGTCAATGATATAACATGAAATTCAGGAATACAAAGGATCACTATATAGCAGTGAAGATGAAGAAACCTTAGTTACATACATGAACGTGGGTAAATCTCTTAGAAATAATGGGAATGAACAAAAGCAAGTCACATAAAATATATCTTTCCATTTATCTCTAGGCCAAACCACACAGAACTAATAGATACTGTAACCGTATGTTTATGTGGTAAAGTGATAAAAGAAAGCAAGGGAATAATAAAAATTACAAAGAGTAGCTGAGGCAGAAAACAATGGGTTGGAAGAGTGTTCAAAGCAGACATCAAAGTTCCAACAAGATCCTAGTGTTTAAGCTGCATGGTGGGTAATGTATTGTTTTCATTTTATCGTTACTACTTGCAAATACATATATTTATTATAATAGTATTATGTATTCAATATTTAATACAAATAACCTTCTTAAAATGGAAAGATACAAATAAGATGAAAGTCTTGTCCTTTGCCAAATTACATTTTGATGTAGCTGGGACCCATATCATTTGGACCATGCTCTACGCGTATGCACACACCCACATACACATACATACTTAGTCACAAGATGGATTCTTTTAGAAGTAAATATATCAAATAGAAGTGTGCGGTGCTAACAAAAGGAGGGGAAGAGATATATGATGGGGGGACAAGCTATGATTCACAGCAGGGCTTTTTGGAGGTGCACTGGCTTTCTTGAGTGACACCTTGAACTGTAATGACATGAGACCCCTCCAACCAGGATTTGAGTGTTGGTTGGATCAAGGAGTCAGACAAGAGAAGAAGAAGAGACTCTCTTTGGGAAGGAGGGTAGTTTCAGTGCCTTCCTGGTAGAAGGAAAAAGAAGAGGGACAAAAGAGTGGTTGGGAGAGAGGGGAAGCCAGGGAGATGACAGAAAGCCACCTACATCTCAATAAACTCCTTCCCTGTGACCCTGTGACCACTGAACTTTCAACAATAGCTTCCAAACTCATGTGATACTTGCTGTAGTTTAGTTTTTAAATACAGAAATGAGTAAAGGGACTGAATTTGTTTTTGTTTGACAGTGAGACGACACATGCTACCTGAGTATAGATAGGACTTCGTGAGCATAAGTAACAGAAATTGTGGGGAGAGCTGAGGACTTCCAAGGCCATGGACTTAGGAGTCTGAAATAAGGAGCCAAATATTCAAGGGGCAGGAAAGCCCCAGCTGGCATCCACTGGGCAGGCATGTGCCCTACACTAATGATGCAGGTTCCAGGGCCCTCAGCCTGCTGGCTTCAGTGCTGACTTTCTGGTGTGGCTCCTGAACCTTCCATGGGTGCCAATTTGTTTGTGATCTACATGGCATCCCCGCCCAGTTCTTACTCAGGCAGAAGACAAATTATGAGTCATAACAAAATTCACTGTTTTTCCCTAACTAGGATTCAAGTGGCTGAGGGCCAGGCTGGTCCCAACACCAGTTGTACATTCTCCAACCATGAAGGCCATGGTGAGGGTCCCAATCAGATTCCAAGAGAGAGAGGACCGGTCGAGGGGTGGGGGGATGCAGCAGGTCAGTGTCTGGAAGTGGAGCAGGAGGGAGTGGGCACCAACCACAAGGCACAGTAATGGCCCTCTGACTTTTGAGATAAGAACATATCAGAGAAGACAGGATACAACTCAGACACTGAAGAGAAGATTGGATCACAGGTCACAAGGGAAGATGTCAAAGGCTGAGTCACTAAAACTGGGTGAGGGGTCAGAGCCCAGCCAGGGCAAGATGAGCTGGCACTGGACCCGGGCCCTCATGCTCCTGGCACATCTGGTGCTCAAGGTAGGAAGGCCCCAGGATCTGAGGAACCCAGAGATGCAGGTTAAGGAACCCCAGCTTTGAAAGTTAGAGGGTCCTGAAAACAAGCTGTAGGTGAATCATCACAGGTCAGCAATTCAATAAAGACCAGGACCACTGGCTCTTATCCATTCCATGCAGAGAGAAATTAATGCTACCCACAAATATTTTTTAAAAACCAACATTGTGTAATCAATACAAATTTTAACGGAAAGAAAAAAAATATAGTTTATAAAGAGCAGCAGCTCATTATGAAGATTGCTTTTAAAGAGCTAGTTTACTGAGGACAATTTAAGGCCTCTGCAGTTGACACTTCTTTTTTTTTTTTTTCACTTTGAGCCAGTGTTCTTTTGCTATGGTCAAGGTCAGACTTTAAAAATTAATTAATTGTTCATATCAATAAGTCTCACAATGAAGCTCTAAATCCCACTAATTAAGCTTAGAGAACACTCGTAATACTCAGGGTCATAGATTTTTCCAAAGTTCTAGAAAGATATTTAAGCATTCACATAATTAACTACTGGAGGTTTTTTTTTTTTAATTTAATTTAATTTTTTTATACAGGAGGTTCTTATTAGTTATCTATTTTATACATATTAGTGTATACATGTGTCAATCCCAATCTCCCAATTCATCCCTCCCCCTCCCGCTTTCCCCCCTTGGTGACCATATGTTAGTTCTCTACATCTGTGTCCCTATTTCTGCCTTGCAAACAAGATTCATCTGTACCACTTTTCTAGATTCCACATGTATGCGTTAATGTACGATATTTGTTTTCTCTTTCTGACTTACTTCACTCTGTATGAGAGTCTCTAGGTCCATCCACCTCTCTACAAATGACCCAATTTCGTTCCTTCTTATGGCTGAGTAATATTCTATTGTATATATGTACCACATCTTCTTTATCCATTTATCTGTCTATGGACACTTAGGTTGCTTCTATGTCCTGGCTATTGTAAATAGTGCTGCAATGAACAATGGGGTGCATGTGTCTTTTTTAATTATGGTTTTCTCTGGGTATATGCCCAGTAGTGGGACTGCTGGGTCATATGGTAATTCTATTTTTAGTTTTTTAAGGAACCTCCATACTGTTATCCATAGTGGCTGTATCAATTTACATTCACACCAACAGTGCAAGAGGGTTCCCTTTTCTACTACTGGAGGTTTTAATATTGACAAAATTACATGAAAAATGCTGTACATAAAAGCCTTTAAAATTATTTGTGATAATTTAAACCAACTTCTACTGGGCCCAAACCAGTATCACTTTAAGTGCTTCTTATTAATTATAGGCAATGATCAGTATTTTATCCTCAAAATGTAGCAATGTTTACACAGATTTTCTAGTTCAAGAAAGAAATCTTTTTTCTTACCCCTCTTTTTTTTCCCTCTCTCTCAACTCAATTTTAACTCTGAAAGGGTTTCATATTTAATTGGTTTTATTATATTTTTCTGGGGCTCAGGATTTGGACTCAAAGCAGGTAACTAGGACTATAATATCATATTATATTGTTTTAATCTCAAACTTGTCCCCAAATGTTAAACATATTTTAGGTTTTGCAGGCCTCTGAAATCAAGTGTGTGTTGAACACACTTAAATATCAAGTTTTTTTTATAGTTTGATTTAGCTAAAATAATGCCAGTGAGGATGATAATGACAGATGGTAGATAGATGAACAACTAGCTGCATTCTATCCATCCCAACTATCCAACAATTATTTAGCACTTACTAGGGTCATCCAACATGGAAAAGTGAAAAATACTTCTTCTTCATATTGATTTTTATTTGATTTCCAAGGATCAGTTTCTCCATAATTATAATTTCAGGTATTCTTGTTTTCAGGTAGTTGGTTAAGTAAAGGCTGCACTGATTTCTCATAAATGACTCATTAGCAAAGTTCATGCCCTCAGCTTCTCTGAGGAGGTACTTATTTAATCTAAATGGTAAATCTGAGAGAATCATATAAGAACAGTGCTTTTCATTACATAGCTGCTCTCAGAGACATTAGCTCTACCGATCCTAAGAATTATGCTAATCTATTATTAATGTTTGCGACAATTATGGGATTATCTAATAGAATCCTCAGAAAAGCCCTTAAGTAAAGAAAAATACACATAAAAATAATGTGTGAAATATATTTTGGCTAATAATTACATGTTTCAAGAAAAGGATGACAGTATTATAAACCAACATTAAAAATGATCAGGTTATTAAATCACTATGGAGTATTCTGCTGCTCTTTTTTGAAGTAACCAAGAAGAAAGAAAAGAAAGAAAGAAAGAAGAAAAGAAAAGAAAAGAAAAATGAAAGGATAAAGGTAGGGAGAGAGGTAAGAGGAAGAGAAAGAAAGAAAAAAGAAAAGAAAACATATGAGTTCTTATAACAATATATATCTAAGAAAAAAATATTGTTTTCCACATGCCCAGGAAAGGTTTATTTTTACATTTGGCCACTGATAATCACTGCACCGCTATAAAGCTGTTATTCCAAGTCACGGCTTTCTGCAGGTATTCTGGTGGAAAGGAGACAGGAAATGTACAAATTAACCCATGACGATTTGAAGAAGGCCTGTTTACTCTAATGAATTTCAAGTGAGAACAATAACATTAACAGTTACACATCACTCTCTCATTACCAGGTCTATCAAATCTCTTTCTTTTATCATTTAAGGGAATCCTCAACTCCCATCACCTCCGTGTAGGTTTATTTCAAAAGAAATGACAGCTGACATCAAAACCAGACAAAGATATCTGAAGAAAAGATAACTAAAGACAAATATCTCATATGAACAGAGACACAAAAATCCTCAGCCAAACACTAGCAAACCAAATACAATGACATATGAAAAGGATTATACAGCAGTGTTTTGCTAGTTGCAATGAACAATATGAAAGTGAAATTGGGAAAAATTCCATTTATAATAGCATAAAAAATAAAATTCTTAGAAAAATATTTAATAAAAGGAATGCAAAACTTATACTCTGAAAACTAGAAAATACTGTTGAAACAAAGAAGACTTAAACAAAAGGTAAGATATCCCATGTTCATGGATCAGAAGACTTAATACTTCCCAGATTGATGTACAGATTCAATGCAATCCCTACCCAATTCCAGCTGATACTTTTGCAGAAATTGACAAGCATATCATAAAATTCATTTGGAAATGCAAAGAGCCTGAAGAGCCAAACAATATAGAAAAAGAACAAAGTTTTCCTTGGTTCTCCACCGCTTTTGGAGAACAGCCTCCAATCAGGATGTATTAACCTGGTTAAGCAGAGCCACAGGCATAGGAGTGACTTCCAGCACTTCTCCTGTCCACTTTTGTGAATTTGGCTGTGTGGCTGACAGGGTCTTGGTGCTCCAGCAGAATGTCAGGCCTGTGCCCCTGAGGTGGGAGAGCCAACATCAAGACATTGCTCCACCAGAGACCTCCCAGCTCCACATAATGTCAAATGACAAAAGCTCTTCCAGAGAGCTTCATCTCAATGCTAAGACCCAGCTCCACTCAACGACCAGCAAGCTACAATGCTGGACACCCTACGCCAAACAACTAGCAACACAGGAACACAATTCCACCCACTAGCAGAGAGGCTGCCTAAAATCATAATAAGGCCACAGACACCCCAAAACACACCACAAGACGCAGTCCTGCCCACAAGAAAGACAAGATCCAGCCACATCCACCAGAACACAGGCAACAGTCCCCTCCACCAGGAAGCCTACACAACCCACTGAACCAACCTTACCCACTGGGGCAGACACCAAAAACAATGGGAACTACGAACCTGCAGCCTGCAAAAAGGAGACCCCAAACACAGTAAGTTAAGCAAAATGAGAAGACAGAGAAACACACAGCAGAAGAAGGGGCAAGGCAAAAACCCACCAGACCAAACAAATGAAGAGGAATAGGCAGTCTACCTGAAAAAGAATTCAGGGTAATGATAGTAAAGATGATGCAAAATCTTGGAAATAGAATGGAGAAAATACAAGAAACGTTTAACAGGGACCAAGAAGAACTAAAGAGCAAACAAACAATGATGAACAACACAATAAATGAAATTAAAAAGTCTCTAGAAGGAATCAAGAGCAGAATAACTGAGGCAGAAGAACGGATAAGTGACCTGGAAGATAAACTTGTAGAAATGACCACCACAGAGCACAATAAAGAAAAAAGAATGAAAACAATTGAGGACAGTCTCAGAGACCTCTGGGACAACGTTAAATGCACCAACATTTGAATTATAGGGGTCCCAAAAGAAGAAGAGAAAAAGAAAGGGACTGAGAAAATATTTGAAGAGATTATAGTTGAAAACTTCCCTAACACGGGAAAGGAAAGAGTCAGTCAAGTCCAGGAAGCACAGAGAGTCCCATATAGGATAAATCCAAGGAGAAACACACCAAGACACACATTAAGCAAACTACCAAAAATTAAATACAAAGAAAAAATATTAAAAGAAGCAAGGGAAAAACAACAAATAACATACAAGGGAATCCCCATAAAGTTAACAGCTGATCTTACAGCAGAAACTCTGCAAGCCAGAAGGGAGTGGCAGGACGTATTTAAAGCGATGAAAGAGAAAAACCTACAACCAAGATTCTCTAACCAGCAAGGATCTCATTCAGATTCAATGGAGAAATTAAAACCTTTACAGACAAGCAAAAGCTAGAGAATCCAGCACCACCAAACCAGCTTTACTACAAATGCTAAAGGAACTTCTCTAGGCAGGAAACAGAAAAGAAGGAAACGACCTACCCAAAACAATTAACAAACCCAAAACAATTAAGAAAATGGTAATAGGAACATACATATCGGTAATTACCTTAAATGTAAATGGATTAAATGTTCCAACCAAAAGACACAGACTGGCTGAATGGATACAAAAACAAGACCCATATATATGTTGTCTACAAGAGACCCACTTCAGACCTAGGGAAGCATACAGACTGAAAGTGAGCGGATGGAAAAAATATTCCATGCAAATGGAAATTAAAGAAAGCTGGAGTGGCAATTCTCATATCAGAAAAAACAGACTTTAAAATAAAGACTATTACAAGAGACAAAGAAGGATACTACATAATGATCAAGGGATTAATCCAAACAGAAGATATAACAATTGTAAATATTTATGCACTCAACATAAGAGCACCTCAACACATAAGGCAAATGTTAACAGCCATAAAAGGGGAAATCGACAGCAACACAAACATACCAGGGGACTTTAACACCTGACTTTTACCAATGGACAGATCATCCAAAATGAAAATAAATAAGGAGACACAAGCTTTAACTGATACATTAAAGAAGATGGACTTAATTGATATTTATAGGACATTCCATCCAAAAACAACAGAATATACTTTCTTCTCAAGTGCTCATGGAACATTCTCCAGTATAGATCATATCTTGGGTCATAAATCAAGCCTTGGTAAATTGTAAGAAAATTCAAATTGTATGAAGTATCTTTTCCGACCACAACACTATGAGACTACATATCAATTACAGGAAAATATCTGTAAAAAATACAAACACATGGAGGCTAAACAATACACTACACTACCTATGGCTTGGAAGTTGCTGAAAAGATTACATGAGGCAGTGCATGTACAGCTCTCAGTACAGTTAACATTACAGATCACTCAAAATGTCAACTATCATTTAACTGTCCTTTTTGTCATGCTTATCAACTAACTCTGCATACTTGAGTAGTTTTTAAATACCAGCTGCAACCACACTTTAAAAACTATTATACAAAATAAAACCTATACTGCCTACCTTGACCAATGAATTTCTTCCTCAGTAACTGATGATCTCAACAGTTAGCCTGTTTTCTTCAGTGCCCAGTGATATGTTAATACTTTCCTTGATGTGATAAATAATACATGTGAGCAATATTTTAAAAAAATAATAACATGTGGGAATTTGCAAAGATATTGATCAGATATGTGTAAGTTAGTATTTTTACTTGAAGAAAAAACACAACTACTTTACATTCCTGTGTCTGTATCTGGGGTCTCCAAGATCATCCCTAGGTTCAGTGATTTGTTAAAAGAACTCACATTACTCAGCATATAGTTGTACTCATAACTAAGATTTATTACACTGACAGCTACAAAGGACACATGGGAATGAGATCTGCAGGAAACCAGGCACGAAATTCCAAGTCCTCTCCCAGTGAGTCACACAGAACAAGGTTAATTCCCCCAGCAGTAAGCTGTGACAATATGGGTAAAGTGTCTTCTACCAGGGAAGCTCATTAGAGACTCAGTGACCATGGTTTTTTGGCGAACTCATAGGCACCCTCTACTACCATGAGACAGAACTTTTAGTCTCCCAGGAAGAAAGCAGGTGTTCCACATAAACTACATTGTTTGTACAGTCTAGGCACAGTGAGCTACTCTTATCATTTAGGGAAAGTTCTATATCAGTGCAGGGCACGGTTACCAGCCAAGTTCTCAGAAGCCTGCAAAGCATGAACTTTGCAAACAGGTCTTCCTAAGGATGGCAGTCTCAGGCCTGCTATGTTTACTCTCTGCACAATGACGTTTAGCGTTTGTAGACACAATTATTTAGGCTTTTTCGTTATATTTACTTTTTAAAAATCTGTATATGGCTTTTCTTAAGCATACTGAATAAAACTGGTATTTGATATTATTTAAATATAAACTTACTTTCAGTTTTTTAAATGGCTTAGATTAGAAGACAAAGGGAAGATTGATTCAGGAAAATATATCCAAACAGTTAAGAGGAAAATAATTCTTATTTCCACTTGGGCAGCAATTATACTTTTTTGACAGACTTTTCCTTTCTTATCCCCAATTCAATGCACTATCATTTTAAGTTAAGAGTGCTGAAAAACTAAAAAGTTTTATGTAGTGGAGAATAGATCACCAAATATTTTATATCATTCTTGAGGGCTATTTACTATGCTCATAACCATCTTGATCACAGAGTTTCATTCTAAATATGGTTTTTCCTGTTATTGACTTATTTAAAAAAGTAATCCTTAAACAATAGTTAATAATACTGTATTGCATATTTGAAAGTTACTAAGAAAGTAGATCTTGAAAAAAAAGAAGTAATCCTTTCTAGATTCTAGATTCCAAGTGATATTTCTAAAAAATTATTCAGTGTAAGTTAAAGCATAAAGTAAAAATGCTCTATGGCATTAGAACTTTTATCACTTAAGATCTCATCTCTAATTTTAGGAAATAGAGCTCCATTTTATTTATTGATTTATTATTATTATTATTACTATTTTAACTTGTACTTAGATTGGTTTTAATATTCATGAGGAAGACTGAGGTATGAGAAGCAAAGAGTTTAATAAAATAGTAAGATAACTTATATAATTAATATTAATTATATAATTAATGCTAATATTAATCCCACCAGGCCCCAGTATTGTATGGTCTAAATTCATCAAGAGTGAGCGTCAACAGGCCTGAATTCACCTCCACTGCACACTTGTCTGTGTTATATGCTACAGGTATCTTGATGTCTGTGCTAGTAAAATTCAGTTCTGTGGAATTGAAAGGATATTGCCCAAATCAGACGAATTTGTATTTTGAAAACTGTGAAGGTCAGTATAAGTATATTATCCTTTTATTATCTCAGCAGTCAAAAGTTATTATTTTTGTACTTAATATTAATTCCTGACCATTTTTCTGTATGTAATTTTTAAGTTTTAAGTTATGTAACTTGTAAGTTATTTTCTATTTCAAGTTGTCAGCTATTTGCATGAGTTTAGAAAACAGAAGTGGCTGTCTATAATTTTAAATCTATAAAAGAATTAATGTGGATATATTGTTACCAATATATCCAACTTTGATACTTTCAACATGCCATATTTAGTAATAAGCCAGCCAAAATCATAGTGGGAAGATTGGTAGGTGTAGCAAATAATGGAACACTCTACAGTATAAAAGAACTAATTTGATCTTCATTTAGCAGTCAGTATACACATTTTTCCCATGTTCTTTCCATAGATTTCCCCAATTCCGCAGCATCTGAGAAGTCCTAAATCCTATTTAATCTTAGCACCACAGAAAAGAGAGTGATGAAATGATAAAGAAAGACTTTTATTTCCAAGAACTTTTAAGATTCAAGGCTTTATGGCTACTGATCAATATAGAAGCCCACCAAGGCATTTTATTTAAGCCATGAATTGGTACCACGCTGACTCCCCACTTCATGACCTTGTTTTATTTGTTTTGTTTTCCATATGGTGCAATTAGTCCTCTGCATCATATTATTTTAAATTAACACGGTGGAGCCCATCTCCTGATAGCCAACAAAACCTCTAAGCTTAAAGGATAGCCAGAGCTTCCAAGTACAAAACAATTTTATTTTAAATATTTATTGAGTGTGTAACATATGGTGTAACAACACAGAGGTATGTATTCAGAGTCACTGCATAACTGTGACCTTTTTAATTTTATTAATTAAAGTCTTTGTCTGGAGTTCAAGGCAATTACGTCTTAGGCTAAACTCTACTGCAAAGTAAATACTATTAGAGTGAAGTGGCTACTATTAGACGCAATAGCCAAAGTATGGAATGATAGAATTGAGGAGCTTTATTCTATTATATTTCAAGATGTAGAAGTTTATATGTTAAAGTAAAATACTACTGGATTATTATTTATTACAACTCTTCACACAAGGCAAAGTCTACCATAATTCATATCCTTTTTGATTGGGTGGAATGGAGTTCAAAAAAAGAAAAAGAAAAAGACTGTCTCTGTTCTTGAAACTATCTATTCCAACACAGTCATGTAATTATACTTTTATCTTAATAGGTATTAACATGGACAAGATAGCAACAAATAATGAGTAGGGACAAAAGGCAACTTGGAATCCCTATCACTCACTGCTGTCTGGTTGACCAACAAAGGCGAGGTGACTTTCCTGAATTCCAGACTTTATCCTTCTTCACGGACCCAACATGCTGCCCACAGCTCATGAAAGCCCGTCTAACCAAGGCCATGAGCAGAGCTCAAGACACAGACACACGGAGGGGCAGGCAGGCAGAGGAAGTGGAACCAAAAAAAGAATAGTCATAGAGGGAGGGGAAGGGTCAGAAGAGACAGTGTTCTGGAAGTCAAGGAAGGAAACAATTCCCAGATTATACGAATGGTGAACACTACTTTCATGTTTGCTGAGAGGAACTGAACAGCTATTGGATTTAAGACTCAGTTATTTATAGAACTCCAGTCATCAGCATTCTACAGGAGTCACCATTTACTACTTTGCCTCCGGATCTGAGAAGAACTTCAAAGAAGTTGCAAAAATGTCTACCCAGACAGTGCCCAGATAATGTGCTTAACCCTGGCTGGTTTTCTAACAGCAGAGAGACAAGGGTGCCCCAAGAAAATGGGCCTGGAATGTGTCTGGGAAAGGCTGTTTGATTTAGCTTTATGGTAGGCAGCAAGGAAATGCCACATGAACTGGGAGATGCACCGTGAACTGCATTACAATCACTTTAATTGTTGGGTAATACTGACAAATAAAATAAACCAACTTTTTAAATGGCCATTGGCAAGTTTTCTCCAATTTGTGTTTGTTCAAGTAAACTGAAGTGTGAGAAAATAAACTTATCTCTCAACTTAGATTTCTTTTCTAAAGTCCTAACCCAAGATATTAAACTGATTCTTTCAGCACACCTCCTTCAAAATATATTTAAAAAGCTCCAGAAGTTAGTTAAGACATAAGACTTGTAATTTGTAGAGGTGATGAAGTTAGAATTGTCAAGCTAGTCTGAACAATCTTAAAAGCTGCCTGGGAATCCAGCTTCCAGAACTTTTTATGTGCCTGCCCTGAGTCACTGCATATGGTTTGGAGCAGGTCTGTAACTTTAGGACCCCGTGCATCCACAGTTTTGTTCTGCTGGAAGGTACCTTCACCCATTGTAAACACCTCTTCCCCTGAGTTTAACAAACCACCTTACTAGTGAAAAATGGTAACTAGTAATGGTAACCAGAAGAGTTCTTGGTATGTATGGGTATTTTACCAAAATTTCTAACTCTGATTTGACTTAGCAACATCTTGATTATGTATGCCATATAATTTCAATTTGTAAATAGCTGAGAATTGAAAACAAATAAACAAACAAAAAACAAGCCTGTGGAAGAGTCCATTGCAGGCCCTGACATGATCAGACACCCTGGAATCCTTGCTGCTGCTGAGGTCTGAGCTAATCCCCTCCCGGTAGTGTCCAGGAAGAGGACTGGTCTAGTCATGAGATCGTTCAAAACAAACTCAGCGTTCAAGTTTCCAGATGGTTGTACTGTTTAAAAAGCAACTGATGCTAATGATCATTTCATTTAGGAGTCTGTAATTTAGGTAATAGAACCAGATTTAGATTCCATTCAAACATAGTATACGGAATATATATATATATATATATATATATATATATATATATATATATACACACATATATATATATATATAAACACTTTTATACCTTTATATGCAGGTTTTGAATAGTGATTAAACAAGTTGACTCTTCCAGAATTAAACTACAAACCCAATTTCATTAAAAGTCATCAGAAGCTTCCAAAAGCATGTAATTATAAACTAATGGAAATACACATCATCTTCACATGGCCACTGTCACAGAAAGAGTTATTGGTTGGTTCATTTTCTGCTGTCCCCACTGGAATGTAAGTTCCAAGAGAGCAGGACGCTGACAGTCTGTTCACCGTCTTACTTATCAGCTCAGATAAACCACAAAATAGCAAAAATTCCATAAATTTTAGTGACTCAGTGAATAAAATAAACAAACTGATAAATGTATAATTATAAAATGAGAATTTTTACTAAGAAATGTGAATTATTATTAAGATAAAATAGTGGATATTTTGTTTCCCGAGAAAGTACTAATTATACTGGACCTGAAGGGTGAATACATTGTTTGCTAGACAAAGAATTGGTGGGAATGGAGAGGAAGTGAGTACATTCCAGGCCAAGGGCATCCAATATAGAGGACGAGCATGCAGAACTGCAAGAAGCCCCCAGAAGCTGGTCTGCATTACCTTGAGTTGTAGGTGTAATTAACAAAGAGATGGAACATTCCTGCATTACTTAATGCACTACTGCAATAAGTTACTTTGGAAATTCATCAGGCTTAGTTGTACTACCTAATGAGTATATTCCCCTAGATTTTTAATAAAATGCTCTGTTATTTGTCCCTAAGGGAATAAATACAAAGGAAATAGTTCCAGGAATGCTTTGATGTACTATTCTACAACAAAAATATTTTGCTATATTATCTTTGAAAAGACAAGAAATTATCATGACAAACACAAGATTATATTTCACTTAAAATGTTATGTAACAAAAAGTGCTATTGTCTTAAATTACACAAAATTACATTTAAAAGATCTGATCAAAAAAGCCTTATGTTATCAAAAGTGAAGAAGCGGTAGCAAAGGTACAAGTATTATCTTTCCAATCAAAGTAAACAAAGCATGGAAAAAGAAAAGTTAAGATTTCCTGCAAGTACCACAGAAGATAAAGATGAGGGAGCATTGTGAATTTGCTGCCTGTGAGGAAAAAAGAGAGACCGACAGCTTGACATTGAAATTGCATGTTTAGATTTTATTTTGGCCATGCCTCAAGGCTTGTGAGATCTTAGTTCCCAACCAGGGATCAAACCCATTTCCCCTGCAGTGGAAGCATCGAGTCCTAACCACTGGACCGCCAGGGAATTCCCATATGTTTAGAATTTTAAACACAAAATCAGAGAAGGGAGAGCTCCTACCTGTGGCCAAATATATGATGTGGTGAGCAGGTTCTTGCCCTGCACCAAACCCACGGTCACATGGGGAAAATGGCTGTTAACCTCCATGTGGGATGCACTGTGGCCACTGGCTGTACCACCTCATATATCTGAATGAACTTCTGAGCCTCCTGCAGGCTTCCTTCCATCTGGCTCTTGTTTAGGCCCTGGTTCATGGTGCTGTGCTGCTCGAGGAGATACGCCATTACTGGAACCAGTCACCTTGACACCCCCTGCCAATCCTGACCACTGCATATGGAGTCTGACTTGGAAGCAAAATAAGCTGCAACGCATAACTGAAGTGTGCAAACATGCTTGCTTCTCCATTTCCCCAAAAGTCCTCATCTGTGGCGTCTCTCTCATTTTAGATTTGAACTCATCATATTTGGGGCGTCTCTCCACTCCATCATAAAAGGAAATGATCAGAAGTGAAAAATATAGAGCAGAAGTTATGGCTGACTTTAATTTGGATAGCATATGCATAAAACTCCTCAGCCTATTTTAAGTCACTTGGGAACTGCCTAAATGCATATTATTATATCTGTCTGGTAAATCAGGTATCCAAATTGAAAATTCAGCAATCAAGAACATCATATAGATTTATTACTTTCCTTATTAGAGCAATGGGCCTATGAGGCCATGAAGAGAGAATTATGTTAGTTTTATTGGGAGAGCTTATAATTTTGTTATAACATCATTCACAAGGGCTGTAAAAATCTCTACTTGTCTTTTTGCCTTATTGTTATTCCAAGTTATAAGAAATAATAAACTTACTTAGAGAATAATAAACTTACTAGGAATCTGAGACATATGCTACATTTTGCATAGTGAGAAGGCGGAGGGAAGGGGAGAGGTAAGGGAGACAAAAGGGAACGAAAGAGGAATAAAGGAAAAGAGAGAGGTTTTCAGATAGAGAAAAAACATGAGTAGGGACATGGTATATATAAGGGAAAGACCTGAATTTGCTGAGAATTTAATTCTCTCTATGTCCCAGAGGCGGGGAGTGTATCATGTGTGATGAGCTCTGGGAAGGAGGAACTAAAAAGTAGAGGAAAGAATGTTAAACTCTCCTGGAACAGAGGACTGAATCAGGAAACCACAAGCCTTTTAAAATTTATTTTCATAAACTCTAAATCCCAGTACAAATAATAACTGATACTCTTCAGAATTTCATATAAGTTGGTTTGATATAAATAAATGTCTTTGTCTATAAGAATATGAAACTACCATTTATAACATGCCATTCTAGTACTGGCTTTTAATAATAGGTTAGAGGTATGAAAGTATAATGCAGAGGTGATAATGTGACCTTGATGTTTTTTTAATTAATTAATTAATTTTTATTTTTTGGCTCTGTTGGGTCTTCGTTGCTGCATGCGGGCTTTCTCTAGTTGCAGTGAGCAGGGGCTACTCTTCATTGTGGTGCACGAGCATCTCACTGAGGTGGCTTCTTTTATTGTGGAGCACGGGCTCTAGGCATGCATGCTTCAATAGTTGTGGCATGTGGGCTTAGTAGTTGTGGCTCACAGGCTCTAGAGTGCAAGCTCAGTAGCTGTGGCGCATGGCTTAGATGCTCCGCGGCATGTGGGATCTTCCTGGACCAGGGCTTGAACCCATGTCCCCTGCATTGGCAGGCGGATTCTTAACCACTGCACCACCAGGGAAGCCCATGACCTTGATTTTTTAATTAAATTTTTATTTTGAGATCAACGTAGACATGCAGTTCTAAGAAATAATACAGGGGGATTCCATGTTAATATCTTTCAAAACTATAGTAAAATACAGAACACTGACATTGATACAGCCCAGACACAGAACAATTCTGTCACCAAAAGGATCCCTCCCCCTGGACCTCTGTAGTCATGCCTGTCTCCCTCCCTTTCCCCACCCCAATCCCTGGCAACACTAATCCGTTCTCCATTTCCATAATTTTGTCACTTCAATAATGTTATATACAAGGAATTATGCAGCATGTAACCTTTTGGGATTGGATTTTCTCACTCAGAAAAATTCCTTGCAGATCCATGTTGGGGAATGTATTAGCAGTTTGTGCTTTTTATTGCAGAGTAGCATTCATGGGATAAATGCCCCAGCATGCAATTACTGGACATTGTATGACAGTTACATGTTTAGGTTTTTTTTTTAACATCTTTAATGAAGTATAATGGCTTTACAGTGTTGTGTTAGTTTCTGCTGTATAACAAAGTGAATCAGCTATACATATACATATATCCCCATACCCCCTCTCTCTTGCATCTCCCTCCCACCCTCCATATCCCACCCCTCTAGGTGGTCACAAAGCACTGAGCTGATCTCGCTGTGCTATGCAGTTGCTTCCCACTAGCTATTTATTTTACATTTGGTAGTGTATATATTTTACATTTGGTAGTGTATATATATACACTATCTCACTTTGTCCCAGCTTATGCTTCCCCATCCCTGTGTCCTCAAGACCATTCTCTACGTCTGTGCCTTTATTCCTGTCCTGCCCCTACGTTCATCAGAAACATTTTTTTTTTCAGATTCCACATATATGTGTTAGCATATGGTATTTCTTTTTCTCTTTCTGACTTACTTCACTCTGTATGACAGCCTCCATTTCCATCCACCTCACTACAAATAACTCAATTTTGTTTCTTTTTATGGCTGAGTAATATTCCATTGTATATATGTGCCACAACTTCTTTATCCATTCATCTGTTGATGGATGCTTAAGTTGCTTCCATGTCCTGGCTACTGTAAATAGTGCTGCAATGAACACTGTAGTACCTGACTCTTTTTGAATTATGGTTTTCTCAGGGTATAGGCCCAGTAGTGGGATTGCTGTGTCGTATGGTAGTTCTATTTTTAGTTTTGTAAGGAACCTCTATACAGTTCTCCATAGTGGCTGTACCAATTTACATTCCCACCAACAGTGCAGGGTGGCTCCCTTTTCTCCACACACTCTCCAGCCTTTATTGTTTGTAGATTTTTTGATGATGGCCATTCTGATTGGTGTCAGGTGATACCTCATTGTAGTTTTGATTTGCATTTCTCTAATGATTAGTGATGTTGAGCATCCTTTCATGTGTTTGTTGGCCATCTGTATATCTTCTTTGGAGAGATGTCTATTTAGGTCTTCTGCCCATTTTTGGATTGGGCTGTTTGTTTTTTGATATTGAGGTGCATGAGCTGCTTGTATATTCTGGAGATCAATCCTTTGTCAGTTGCTTCATTTGCAAATATTTTCTCCCATTCTGAGGGTTGTCTTTTGGTCTTGATTATGGTTTCCTTTGCTGTGCAAAAGCTTTTACGTTTCATTAGGTCCCATTTGTTTATTTTTGTTTTTATTTCCATTTCTCTAGGAGGTGGGTCAAAAAGGATCTTCCTGTGATTTGTGTCATAAAGTGTTCTGCCTATGTTTTCCTCTAAGAGTTTTAGAGTGTCTTGCTTTACATTTCGGTCTTTAATCCACTTTGAGTTTATTTTTCTTTATGGTGTTAGGAAGTGTTCTAATTTCATTGTTTTACATGTAGCTGTCCAGTTTTCCCAGCACCACTTATTGAAGAGGCTGTCTCTTCTCCAGTGTATACTCTTGCCTCCTTTATCAAAGATAAGGTGACCATATGTGCATGGGTTTATCTCTGGGCTTTCTATCCTGTTCCATTGATCTATATTTCTGTGTTTGTGCCAGTACCATACTGTCTGTATTACTGTAGTTTTGTAGTATAGTCTGAAGTCCAGGAGCCTGATTCCTCTAGCTCCGTTTTTCCTTCTCAAGATTGTGTTGGCTATTTGGGGTCTTTTGTGTTTCCATACAAATTCTGCAATTTTTTGTTCTAGTTCTGTGAAAAATGCCATTGGTAGTTTGATAGGGATGCACTGAATCTGTACATTGCTTTGGGTAGTATAGTCATTTCCACAATGTTGATTCTTCCAATCTAAGAACACAGTAAAACTCTCCATCTCTTTGTATCATCTTTAATTTCTTTCTTTGGTATCTTATAGCTTTCTGCATACAGGTCTTTTGCCTCCTTAGGTAGGTTTATTCCTAGGTATTTTATTCTTTTTGTTGCAATGGTAAATGGGAGTGTTTCCTTAATTTCTCTTTCTGATTTTTCATCATTAGTGTATAGGAATGCAAGAGATTCTGTGCATTAAGTTTGCATCCTGCTACTCTACCAAATTCACTGATTAGCTCTAGTAGTTTTCTGGTAGCATCTTTAGGATCCTCTATGTAAAGTATCATGCCATCTGCAAACAGTGACAGATTTACTTCTTCTTTTCTGATTTGAATTCCTTTTATTTCTTTTTCTTCTCTGATTGCTGTGGCTAAAACTTCCAAAACTATGTTGAATAATAGTGGTGAGAATGGGCAACCTTGTCTTGTTCATGATCTTAGAGGAAATGGTCTCAGTTTTTCACCATTGAGAATGATGTTGGCTGTGGATTTGTCATATATGGCCTTTATTATGTTGAGGTAAGTTCCCTCTATGCCTACTTTCTGGAGAGTTTTTATCATAAATGGATGTTGAATTTTGTCAAAAGCTTTTTCTGCATCTATTGAGATGAGCTTTTGGTTTTTATCCTTCAATTTGTTAATATGGTGTATCACATTGATTGATTTGTGTATATTGAAGAACCCTTGCATTCCTGGGATAAACCTCACTTGATCATTGTGTATGATCCTTTTAATGTGCTGCTGGATTCTGTTTGCTAGTATTCTGTTGAGGAGTTTTGCATCTATGTTCATCAGTGATATTGGCCTGTAGTTTTCTTTTTTTGTGACATCTTTGTCTGGTTTTGGTATCAGGGTGATGGTGGCCTCGTAGAAGGAGTTTGGGAGTGTTTCTCCCTCTGCTATATTTTGGAAGAGTTTGAGAAGGATAGGTGTTAGCTCTTTTCTAAATATTTGATAGAATTCACCTGGGAAGCTATCTGGTCCTGGGCTTTTGTTTGTTGGAAGATTTTTTATCACGGTCTCAATTTCAGTGCTTTTGATTGGTCTGTTTATATTTTCTCTTTCTTCCTGGTTCAGTCTCAGAATGTTGTGCTTTTCTAAGAACTTGTCCATTTCTTCCCGGTTGTCCATTTTATTGGCATATAGTTGCTTGTAGTAATCTCTCATGATCCTTTGTACTTCTGCAGTGTCAGTTGTTACTTCTCCTTTTTCATTTCTAATTCTGTCAATTTGAGTCTTCTTTTTTTTTTTTTTTTTTTGATGAGTCTGGCTAATCAATTTTATCAATTTTCTTTATCTTCTCAAAGAACCAGCTTTTAGTTTTACTGATTTTTGCTATTGTTTCCTTCATTTCTTTGTCATTTATTTCTGATCTGATCTTTATGATTTCTTTCCTTCTGCTAATTTTGGGGGTTTTTTGTTCTTCTTTCTCTAACTGCTTTAGGTGTAAGGTTAGGTTGTTTATTTGAGATGTTTCTTGTTTCTTGAGGTAGGATTGTATTGCTATAAACGTCCCTCTTAGAACTGCTTTTGCTGCATCCCATAGGTTTTGGTTCGTCGTGTCTCCATTGTCATTTGTTTCTAGGTATTTTTTGATTTCCCCTTTGATTTCTTCAGTGATCACTTCGTTATTAAGTAGTGTATTGTGTAGCCTCCATGTGTTTGTACTTTTTACAGATTTTTTCCTGTAATTGATATGTAGTCTCATAGTGTTGTGGTTGGAAAAGATACTTCATACGATTTCAATTTTTTTAAATTTACCAAGGCTTGATTTGTGACCCAAGGTATGATCTATCCTGGAGAATGTTCCATGAGCACTTGAGAAGAAAGTGTATTCTGTTGTCGTTTGGAACAACAGAATATGGAATGTCCATATATGGACATGTCCATATATGGAATGTCCTATAAAGATCAATTAAGTCCATCTTGTTTAATGTATCAGTAAAAGCTTTTGTCTCCTTATTTATTTTCATTTTGGATGATCTGTCCATTGGTGAAAGTCGGGTGTTAAAGTCCCCTACTATGATTTTGTTACTGTTGATTTCCCCTTTTATGCCTGTTAGCATTTGCCTTGTGTATTGAGGTGCTCCTATGTTGGGTGCATAAATATTTACAATTGTTATATCTTCTTCTTGGATTGATCCCTTGATCATTATGTAGTGTCCTTCTTTGTGTATTGTAATAGTCTTTATTTTAAAGCCTATTTTGTATGATATGAGAATTGCTACTCCAGCTTTCTTTGATTTCCTTTTGCATGGAATATCTTTTTCCATCCCCTCACTTTCAATCTGTATGTGTCCCTAGGTCTGAAGTGGGTCTCTTGTACATAGCATATGTATGGGTCTTGTTTTTGTATCCATTCAGCCAGTCCGTGTCTTTTGGTTGGAGCATTTAATCCATTTACATTTAAGGTAATTATCAATATGTATGTTCCTATTACCATTTTCTTGTTTTGGGTTTGTTACTGTAGGTCTTTTCCTTCTTTTGTGTTTCTTGCCTAGAGAAGTCCCTTTAGCATTTGTTATAAAGCTGGTTTTGTGGTGCTGAATTCTCTTAACTTTTGCTTATCTGTAAAGGTTTTAATTTCTCTGTCAAATCTGAATGAGATCCTTGCTGGGTAGAGTAATCGTGGTAGTAGGTTTTTCCCTTTCATCACTTTAACTATGTCCTGCCACTCCCTTCTGGCTTGCAGAGTTTCTGCTGAAAAATCAGCTGTTAACCTTATGGGGATTCCCTTGTATGTTATTTGTTGTTGTTATTTGCTTTTCCCTTGCTGCTTTTAATATTTTTCTTCGTATTTAATTTTTGATAGTTTGATTAATACGTGTCTCGGTGTGTTTCTTCTTTGGGTTTATCCTGTGTGGTACTCTCTGTGTTTCCTGGACTTGATTGACTATTTCCTTTCCCATGTTAGGGAAGTTTTCGACTATAATCTCTTCAAATATTTTCTCAGACCCTTTCTTTTTCTCTTCTTCTTCTGGGACCCCTATAATTCAAATGTGTTGCACTTAATGTTTTCCCAGAAGTCTCTGAGACTGTCCTCAATTCTTTTCATTCTTTTTTCTTTATTCTGTGCCCTGGCAGTTATTTCCACCATTTTATCTTCTAGCTCACTTATCTGTTCTTCTGCCTCAGTTATTCTGTTATTGATTCCTTCTAGAGTATATTTAATTTCAGTAATTGTGTTGCTCCTCACTGTTTTTTTGCTCTTTAGTTCTTCTAGATCCTTGTTAAATGTTTCTTGTATTTATTCCATTTTGTTTCCAAGATTTTGGATCATCCTTACTATCAATAATCTGAATTCTTTTTCAGGTAGGTTGCCTATTTCATCTTCATTTATTTGGTCTTGTAGGTTTTTATCTTGCTCCTTCATCTGTAACAAATTTTTCTGTGGTTTCATCTTTTTTTTTTTTTTTTTTTTTTTTTTTGATGGGTGGTGCTCTATTCCTGTCTTACTGGTTGTTTGACCTGAGACGTCCAGCACTGGAGTTTTCAGGCAGTTGCATAGAGCTGGGTCTTGGTGCTGAGATGAGGACCTCCCTCCTCAGGGAGGCCTCACTTCGATTGATATTCCCTGGGGTCTGAGGTTCACTGTTAGTCCAGCGGTTTGGACTCGGAGCTCCCACCACAGGACGCGGGCCCGACCTCTGGCCTGGGAACCAAGATCCCGCAAGCTTTGTGGCACAGTAAACAAAAAAAAAAAAAAAAAAGGAAAAAAGAAAGAAAAAGAGCAGTACAATATCAAAGAATAAAAAACAAAATAAAATTAGAAAGATAAAATATATATTAGGAAAAATAAAACTATAATTGAAACAATTACAACAGGGTAAAATAAAATTAGAAAAATAAAAGGTTAGGAAAAATAAAAATATAAAAGAATCAACAACAATGAATCCACAAGGTAAAACAGAACCCCAATCTAAAAGAGGAAAAAAAAAAAAAGCCTTAGCTAGGGGGGCAGAGCCTAGGCAGGGGTGGAACTTAGGCACAGGTGGGGTTTTGGGTGAGCCGGGACCTAGGCAGGTGGGGGGGTGACTTTTGAGCATGGGGCGGGGCCTCTGCTTAGGACCTGCACAGAAGGGGAGAGGCAGCACATAGAAAGGGGGGCCTCTGGAGTGTGGAGTTCTGGAGTTTGGAGGAAAGGCCCTGAGTGAGGGTGTGTGGGTGGGGTTTAGGTCCAGCGCGTTGGAGGGGGTCTCAGAGGGGGTCTCCGAGTGTAGAGGTGGGGGCCCTGGGTGGAGGGGCAGGGGCGGGCCTTGGGCTCTGCACAGCAGGAGGGAGGCTCCGAGGGCAGAGGATTAGGCCCCAGAGCCCAACAGGCTCCCCAGTGCCTACGTGGACATGGAGAGAGCTGGCCCTGTTCCCTTCCATTCCTTTGTGCCCCTCCCCCACTGTCTCCCCCAGGGTCTCCCCTGTTGCCTCTGGTCCCTAACCGTGGGTGGGTCCCGCTGGGTGTAGGAACCCCTCCCCTCCCCTAGCCACCCCACAGGGGTGCTGGTCCCAGAGGTCCAGCCTTTACTTTTGCTCCCCCTTCCCTCCCTCCCACTCCCTCAGGACCTGCATGGCTGGAGGGGGCCTCAGTGGGCAGAGGATCAGGCCTGGGATCTCAGCAGGTTCCTGGGGGCCCAAGTTGGCAGGGGAAACCTGGCCAAGCTCCGTTCTGATCCTCTGCCCTCCCAATGGTTCCCCAATTTCCCCCTTCGGACATGGGATCCCTTCCCCTTCCCCAGCCACACCTCAGGGGCACCAGTTCTGTCCAGCCTCTATTTCTCCTCCCCCTTCACTCCCCCCATGCCCCACATCCTACCCGGTCTCTGGGGGTTCCTCCCATCCCCTTAGGTGTCCAGGGTCCCCCACTGGTGCCTGGTAGGTGCCCTAGTTGTAAGGAGATGCAAATTCCACGTCCTCCTAGTATGCCATCTTGACTCCACCCCACATGTTTAGTTTTATATTCATCTGCCAAACTGTTTTCCAGAGTGGCTAAACCATTTTAGATTCCCATCAGCAATGTATACATATCTAGTTTCTTTGCATCCTTGTAAACGTGTGGTGTTGTCATTACTTTTCATTTTAACCATTCTAATACATTGTAGTATTATCTTACTGTGGTTTTAATTTGCATTTTGCTAATGGTTAAAGATGTTGGACATCTTTTCATGTGCTTATTTGCCATTTGTATATCCTTTTTGGTGAAATTTCTCTTCATGTATTTTGCCTACTTGCAAACTGAATTGCTTTTTGCTTTTGTGTGTGTGTGTTTTAAACAGTTACATATTGAAATTTCCCTATGTGTTCTAGGTACTAGTCCTTTGTTGGATGCATGGTTCATAAATATTTCTCCCAGTATATAACTGTCTTTTGTTGTTCTCGAGGTCTTTAAGAATAAATGGTTTTAATTTTTATAATGTACAATTTATTGATTTTTTGTTATTGATTATGCCTTTAATGTAAAGTCTAAGAATTTTTTGCTTAGCCTGATGTTATGAAAGTTTTTCTCTATTTCTATACGAAATGTTTTATAATTTTACATTTAAGTATGTGATCTATTTAGAGTTAATTTTTGTGCATGGTGTGATGTTTAAGTTGAAGTTTTTTTGTTGTTGTTTTTTGGACTTTGGGTTTTTTTGCCTATAGATGTCCAATTGCTCCAGCATCATTTGTTGAAAAAGTTATCCTTCGTCTATTGAATTGCTCTTATACCTTTGTCAAAATTCATTTGGGCAAATTGGGACTTTTCATCTGAGCAAGATGGTATAGACCCATTTCTCTGTGTTCCTCCTCACTAAGCACAACTATAAACCCTGGGAATAATGCAAGAGACATCCAGAGGAGAGCTCTGAAAGGTGGCAGGAGGATGAACTGACTTAGGGCATCAGGCCTGGTGAAAAGCACAGTGGCAGGATGTCTTACAACCCTATATCCAACAGGAGAAGGCAACTCAGGCCTGGCATTTCCTGACCTCTAATGTAGCAACAGAAGGTCTATTCCTCCCTCCAATTGAATAGGAGTCTCCCTGACAAAATCAGTGAGCTAAACACCATTGACAATGGGACAATAAGGACCCTCACCAACAGAAATCAGCCAGGGGAAGCTCTCCTCTGTTGAGAAATACTTAAGTGGGCAGGCAACAGCAGAGCAGGGGACCTGGCTACAAAAAGCAGCTTGGCCCAGGAAGACTTTTGATTCTACTTAATTGAGACTCCACTCCCTTACCAGAGACACCAGGGCAGCCAAAGGGCACCAGTAAGGGAGTCTGACCACAATAACTATACAACTTGGGAAATCCTCTCCATCCCCAAGAGATAGGGGGCATCTTTCCACAGCAAGTGCCCACCCAGGGAAACCTCTTGGTCCCTGTGGGTCTGAGACTCCTTTCCCCAGTAGAGAAACAGTAGAAAACCCTTTTTGCTCCATCAGGCAGCACCAGTAGGATAGCAGGGCTCAAGTGGTATCACATAACCCAAACACATACAATAAAGTAACACCCTTCATACAATAAAAAGTAAACTATCATTGGAACCACAGCCCTGAAAAGCAGTCTAGGACCTGCATCCTAAACCTGAACAGAGTGGACACCTACTAAATAAAAAATCTAAATAATACTGGAGTCTCCTAACATAGTAATCAAAATGTCTAGGATATAATCAAAATTCACCTGTCATACCAGAACCAAGAAGATCTCAACCTGAATGGAAAAAAAATCAGTCAACCAGTTGACAACAACACTAAGATAAATCACAAGTTGAATTTATCTGACAAGGATTTTAAAGCAGTTATCATAACAATACTTCCACGATCTATCACACATCTTCTGAAAACAAATGAAAAGATAGAAGATCTCATCAATAAAATAGAAGTCATAAAAAAGAATCAAATGGAAATTATAGAAGTGAAAATGCAATAATGGAAACTTTAAAAACTCACTGGATAAGGTCAATAGCAGACTGGAGATGACAGAGGATGAATCTGAGGACAGATCAATAGAATTCACCTAATCTGAACAACACAGAGAAAACAGACTTAAAAAAAATATAGCAGAGCCTCAGGAACCTGTGGGAAAATAACAAAAGACCCAACATATTTATTTTCAGAATCCCACAAAGAGAGGAGAAAGAGGGTTAGACTAAAAGAGTATTTGAAGAAATGATGACTGAAATTTTCCAAAACATGGAAAATATACACAATCACAGATTCAAGAAGTTGAGAAAATCCAAGTAGGAAAAATCAAAGAAATCTACACCAAGACACATCATAAACTTCTGAAAACTAAAGACAAAGAAAAAAATCTTAAAAGCAGATAGAGACTTTTTTCCTAATAATGGAAAGAAAGAGCTGACAAAATTGTGCAAAGTTTTACCTTCATTGAGCAGACTCAAGAGAAATTTGAGAATTATATAGATTTCCAATTAAATTTTATTTTTAACATTTAAACAAAGCCAAAGATCACCAGTAACATACCTGTAGTTGAATAATTTGGGTTCAGTACTTGTTGCAGTGAAGGTGAGCATATGCCATGGAGAATAGTGGGTGTCTCAGTAAGAAAGCATTAAAATGAAGATACACTAATACTACAGTATTTAGATATTGGTTAGGTAAATGGTCAAGGGGCTTCCTGTATATCTGATGCCGTCAGAAAGCTGGGGTGATACTGTTGTTAGATAAAGAAGTACCAGTCACTCATTTATTAAAAAGGGGTGTGTTTGGTGTTCTGTGGGTGGCACAGTGACCGTCTCAGTCATTTTGGAATGCTATAACAGAATACCACAGACTGGGTGGCTTATAAACAACAGAAATTTATTTCTTACAGCGCTGGAGGCTGGGAAGTCTAAGATCTAGGTGCCAGGCTGGTCAGGATCTGGTGAGACCACTATTCTGTCTGGGCTGCAGACTACTGACTTCTCATTGTGTCCTCACATAGTGGAAAGAGGTTGAGAGAGTGCTCTTTGGGGTCTCTTTATAAGGACACTGATCCCACTCATGAGGGCTCTACCCTCAAGATCTAAAAACCTCCAAAAGACCCATCTCCTAATACTGTCACACTGGGGGTTAGGATTTCAACATATGAATTTGAGGGAGACACAAACATTCAGTTCATAGCAGTGACCTTGTTTTTGTCTATGTTTAGACAAAATTATAAATTGGCCTTTTTTTGGTCTCACTTTATCATAGCATCAGAGTAAGTCAGTTTTCTCTGAGATTACTTATGTCCAACAGGAGGATAATGTGGCCTAGCTGTGAGAACCAGGCCAGCTTCCCAATGTCAGCAGCTGCTCCTTTTTTTTTTTTCTTTCCCTTTCTCAAATGTTATTTGCATAACATTCTTTTGGATGGTGTAAGTATTGAACTTATCCATGCCTTTACAAACAGAGTTGCCTCTTAGATATATGCTTTTTAAATTCTAACAACTAGATTCCATTCTTCTTGTTTTCTCTATTTCTAAGGACATTCCATTTAATAGCGAGTAATTGAATTTTACAGTGCAATTAGGGTAATTCTAGCAACAACTTTTGATATTCAGAATGGTGCAGACAACAGCTATATCTGCTAGAACACATTTTCAGGGATAATTAGGTATCTGTTGGGACAATTCTATTGGCCATATGCTCTGATAGGTTGAACTGAATTGTATCCCAATTGACATATAATTAATAAAACAATGAAAACACACTGGACTACAAAAGAGCCTGTAATACTAGCATAAGAAACTCACAGACACTTGCCTAAAGACTGAAATATAGAACTGGACTCCATCATTTTCTGAACTCAGGCCATCTGACCCAGAGCCCCTGCATCTAAAATACTCAAAAAAATCATGATAAGCAAAGAGGACATCAATTGTGCTAACAATACTCAAGGACAGATTTGGATTTCTCTCTAGTGGCTTCAGTGGCCAAGTTGGCAAGCTCTGAGATGGGAAGTCGCTAAACTGCATGTGGTGTGGGGAGTAGGTTTTTAAAGTAATCAGCTGCAAAGAGTTGTAGAACTGAGTGCAGGCAGAGAAAAATGCCCGATGGAACTGGATCTCATGCTCTACGGGCTCTCGGGGATGCCATAGGAAAAGTAAGGCATGAGGGAGGAAGGGGCAATAACTCTAAAGCTTAATGAATATCACTGGAGAGTATGTGATCTGGCTCCAGACAAGGCATTTTAAATAGCATCCACTATGGCCTCCGTGTGATGAGTTATTTCCTGTGTCTGCTGCACGTCTGCCTTCTACTACATTGAAACGTCTTTAACTCTGATTTCTCAGGTAGCTTTGACCTCACCATCTTCCTTCCACAGAAAAACCTCTTCTGATGGCTCTAAACCTCCCTGATATTGCTTGTCTCCAGAAATTATTTTTATGATGTTGTAACTAAGTATGTTTTTAATAGAAATGGTCAAATCAATACATTTTAACCCACTAAGTAAACAAGGAAAGAGTGTGTTTGAGTATATACAGACCACTTTGTTCAACGAGCCAAACCATACTTGGGGAAATTGTGCCGTCCCGCAGCATGGCCTTGTAGGACGATGCCTAGCTTCTGATTGTTTGACCTGCTGTTGAATTGCGAAGCTCCATTCCTTAGAAAGCAGAGCTCCCTGAAATGAAGCCAGCAGTATCTTATCCTTTTTCAAAGATGTCAAGGAAGAGGAATAATATTTAAGTTACCGCTGCCCCATAGAGCCTTCAGATAGTAAATAGATCCAGAGGCCTCCATTTACAGATACAATCTGGTAGGGGGTAGAGGGTGAGGGGGCGTAAATCTCACCAGGCAGGATGAGAGGATGCAAATTGTTTTCCCTCCTTTATTTAAATATTTAAAGTCTGTTTCCTACTAAAATGCAATTTGCCACAAACCTAATTTGTGGCACTTCTGAGTTAATCAAAGAAATTATAAAGCCGGCATCACCTAATTTACAATGAATGTGAGTGAAAGAGAGATCTGAGGGGACTTTGTACATAATTCATATGGGTACGTATGAATAGATGTGCTAACTAATCAAGGCTGAAAATAGGCATGAGAATATGTCAGCCTGCATAATGATTTCATGTGCTCGTGTGAGCCCAGGTTTGTGTATAGAGATGTGGCTTTTATCCCATGCACTTGGATAACATATTTACTTATGAATTACATGGTTTCCTATAAAAATTCATGTGCAGGAAAGGAATTATATATAATTTAAGAATTTTGTTTTACAACTTTGTTTCCAAAATGGTCATGTAAAATAAAGTCTCTGAGATTACTCAGAAAAGAAATGAAATTTGTAGAAACATTTGGCATGGAGAAGATGAACAAACTCAAAAAGAATGGAAGAGGATCCAGTATTAGTTGCAGCCTGGCTATATATCCAAGTTTCTTTACAACATGCATTTATGTATAGTTCATAAAATAATTTTATTTAGGATGACCTAAGTTTCCTGATTTTATTTTTTAAATTATAATTGAATGTTATTATTGCTGATTTTAATAAGTTAACCTGCAGGCTCATAAACAGCACTTAGAAGTGTGGAAAACATTTAAAAGTAAAATATTAAGAAAAATAATTTTGAAAAATATTAACTTGAATTCAAAGATCTGGAAGTATTTTACACATAGCAATAGAGTTAAAAGGTCTAATTTTTAAAAAATAAAGTTTAATTGAAAGAATATATTGTACAACAACATTATTTGATTTTCATCAAATGCCCTCTTCAGCATTCAAGGAGAGAATCATCCATTTCATTGCTTAGTCCTTGATTCCTAGCTCTTTGAAGAAGAAACTAGTTTTGAGAAACTAAGGTCTTGATCTAGACCAATATACAAAGAAAATAGAAGTACCCAGAGATATTTTCCCCCAATACAGTGCTGAATGATTGTTTCATGATGTTTACCAAAACATAAACATATTAGAGCAAATTTACTCAACAATTCGGAGCAAATTTACTAAAACACCCAGATCTGAACATTTTATAAATAGGGTGACAATATAACGTATGATCCGAAACTGGAACACTCTTAGAAACAGGATGCTATAATTACACCAGGACAATCAAAAGAATAAACTAGGACTTAACTCTCCTTAGAACTAATCTTCAGACAATCAACCTTTAACCATTTTTCTGAGTTGATATTTCAATGATAGCACATTCCCATGCAATTCATTGAAGCCTTGTATAATACGGCATATCTCATTTGTGTGGATTTCATGTTTTATGCTACAGATTTTCCTGTGAGTGTGTACGTTTGTCCCTTTGCCTCCACGATATTTCGCTAGGATAGGGAGATGGATGATAAATAGGAAGCATTGATTAATTCATTCTAATTTGAATATGGAAGTTTAAATTCAAACTTTCAAGTTACTTACTAACAAGTATAGAGCTCTTATCTAAAGATACGGATTTCATAGTTCCTCGACTTTCAGGCACTTAGGGCTTAACGTATGAAAGAGACAGAATACTACATTATTTCTAAAGCACCAAAGAAATTGATCCCTTGGTGTCTTTTATCACAAGTATGTACACATGAATAAGTTTATTAAATTACTCCAGAGGCTTCTGATTTGGGTTTAATAATCCTGATTCATTTATCTTCTGTGCAAGCCTTTAACAATCAAAGAAAGACTCTGAATTTTTTCAATTTCCTCATATCCCTTGTCAACGGCAAAATCTATCAGGGTTTCAGCTTTGTAACACTAACTCAATGCATTTTATTTTAAATTGGACCTCGGCAAAGAAACCAAAGAAGGTTGTGAGGTTTGTATTCCTTAAAATGTTCTGACCAAACAAGAGGAGGCCGTGAGAAGTGAAGGGGGAGGAATGCAGGAAGCTCTGGAGTTAGATCTGCTTTCAAATCCTCACCCCTGTGGGCCCAGCAAGGTGTTTAATCGGTCTGAGCTCAGTCCGCTCATCTGTAAGATGAGGACATCCCTATGCAGCGTGGAGAACTGTGTGAAGGACTACAGATCACGTGTAAATGGAGTCCCCATACCTGGCACATTATAAATAGAGCAGGGAGGCTACTTCTTTAAAATAACCTCTGACACCATGACACCAAATTTGACTTGCAACAAAATTTCTGAAATGCATCTGTGGTACCCAACATAGCAAATCTACCCAGTGCCCTCTGGTGAGGCCAAAACAGCCCTGAAAGTTAGGAAGGGGAGATTCGTTGTGTAGCATCACACTTCATGACAGTTGTTCAACATGCTCTAAGCCCACATAGCATCACTCTAGCATGTTGAAACTCTGGGAGTTAGAAATCAGGCCTTAGCCATGTGCTTGCTGACTCTGAAGAGTGCCCACTGTTCACAAAGACACTCCATTTGAAGCATCTTCCCTGATGATAAAATGCACTCCCAACTAACTGGCTCGTGGTCTATTTTGACTTTACAGTCCTTCTTCATCTCTGTGTTAAATTCTGAGGATTTTCCTTCATAAACATACTTTATTCCCAATCCCCACTTATGTTTGTTTTGCTTGTTCTCCATCCTTCCCTTCCATTTATGAATTTCCAACTTTAGCAAATGTCATCAGTCCAGGGAGAACTTAGGGCAGACGATTCACACCTTTGGGACACTGAGTTGTAGGGACTCTGCCAAAGGGGTTCTCACTGTCCCTAGGACATAACCCCAAAAGTCACCACAGCCTGGCCTCACCTGGACCACTGACAGGCAGCATCTGCTCCCAGGGAGCAGGGTCAAGCTCCACAAAGCACCTGTCTTCACAATAAGCAGACACAATTTCTCCTTGAGTTAAACACAGATGAGACTTTTTCCTCCAGTAAATTACTTCTAATCACTAGAAAGTTAATGATTGTAATTTTTAAACCAGAGAGAGTCTATATCATGCTTAGCTCACATCTTCAAAACATTTCAAACCAGGAGAATTAAGTATGTTTAAGAGTCTTCTTTATTAAAAATAATAGATCATAAAATGATTTTGTTAAAATAAGAATGCTTGTAATTAGGTAGTAAGTAAGTGGATTTCAGAAAAGATCACTTCAATATGAAGTCAGGACCCTAAGAAGGAAGAAAACAGTGGAATTCACTGTGACTATTGTGGACAGACTAATAATGGTTTTTCTACAAATGGAAGACAAATTAGGATCATTTAGTGTAGAAAAAACTGATGTCCATGTTCATCTATTAAAGACTTAGGAATTAGTTTTTCTAAGTTCTCACTGATTTCTCACATTATTTACAAGCATATAGTTCACTCTGAACTCAGGAGCTCAACTTTACATTCTAATTTGGAAATGTCATTCCTGTTTCCTCAATTTCCATTTACTCGAAGGCAGGTCTTACAGCATCTCTATTTTAGGTATTATTCATTAAACATGTACTTCTTTTTAGTAACCCTGCCTTACAGAATGATTTTAAAAAGGGTTATTAACTGATAAATATTTTAAGGCATTAAAGCAGTGTTGAATGTCTCTGAACACATACATTTGATTATAAGAGTGACAAAGCAAGGGATCTGATTTTGAGACTCAGATTCATTACCAAACACATAACTTATTGTTCCTGTTTTCTTTAGTGACTTATATGGTTGATTCTACTTCCTTCAATAAATAACTGATAAAGCAATCGCAAACAGGGGTACAAAAGATGATAAAAGTAAGACTTGTCCATTTTTGGCCCTAATTTGTTTAAAATAGATCAATCTGTTGTTCTGTTGTTTTCTTCTTGGTGATAACTAATGAAGCTTTTTTTCCCACTTGTCATTTATCAACATTTTAAATATTTCTGCTGATTCTCAAGATAATTTGTTTTTCTCTTACTCGTACAAGAGTTACTGATAGAGCCTGGACTATCTTTTACCTATTTGTGAGATGCTGGGCATACAAATGAATAAGATGTCACCCTGAACCTCAAAAAGTTCATAAAACAGTTATCAATGCGTTAAAAAATATTATGATTAAGCACTGTTCTGAACACTTAGAATACATCAATGAACAAAACATGAACATATACCTGCTTTTGTGGAATTTGCATTTTAGTAGTGGGAGACAAACAGTAACAATAATCATAAAAATTAGTATATTTTATGGTACGTTAGAAAGTGCTAAGTGCTATGGGAAAAAAATAGAGCAAGATAAGAGGGGTCAGGAATGCTAGATGTCAGTTAGGAGGTCATGGTAGGCCTCACTTAGAAGGTGATATTTGAGCAAAGACTTAGAGGAACTGAAAGAATCATTACCCAACTGGATACTGATGGAAGAGCTTAATAGGTTGATGGAAAAGCAAGGGCAAATGGCTGACATTTTAGAGAAAAAGTAAGGAAGCCAATGGGGCTAAAGCTGTGTGAACAAAATAGAGGGGAAAAGGGGAAAATGACATGGAGGAAATGTGAGGGCAGAGAGGAGGGTTTTAAATTTTAGTAAATGTAAAATGCGGATTGCTGGAGGTTTGGAGCAGAGGATTGACCAAGAGCTCCAATACTGTGAAAATACGAATCATAACTTAGGATGCTGATAAAGGAGGGAACTAATGGAATCCGGGAAAAATTGAAAATTCAGTGGAGGATTAAAGGGGGGAGCAGGAATTACCCAAGAGGAAAAAAGAAAGGAACTAATATCAAAATTGACAACATTTGTAAGGAAACAGAGGTAAGGATGAGCATGATGCCTTCAGGAGACCGCTCAGCGCTCCTTAAAAAAAAACCCAAGGGGTACATATGGGGGTGCAAGAGCCAAAGCTGAAAAGTAGACTGATCTTAGAGTAGAAAAGGCCAGTGAAGAGGCAGAAGGAAATAAAACTGAAGAAGCCAGGGTGGGCAGCAGCTGGGTCTGACATGCTCATGCCCTTCTAGTCCTTGAGGACAGCAGACAGGTCTTCAAAACATAGACAGTTGTAACAATGCGTGTGTAATGCACAGTATATTAATATATGACCATGGCCAAGGTAGCAAGATGGCACTTGCACTGTAGTGAAACATGGTACGTGAAACTCAACTGTTAGATACAAGTGACCTGGCTTCCAAAAGGGATATTTCTGTGACCATGAAAGATACTTATGCTGGAGTTTCGAGATGCTGTGATTGGAACTGTAAGAATCTTAGTAAGCTCTTACTTAGCATTTCCTGCATTTGGCAAAGCCTCACTCTGGCGAGGAAGAACCTAGTGCATTTGCCATTAGAAACAAGGGGTCCTACAGGGCCTGAAATTGCTGAATGTTCCCCAGACTAAAATGATCAGATGACATCTCCTGAAGACACAGTCTTTGTGCCTATGACAGTCTAAGACTGCGGCATCAGAGTGCCCTTTTTGTCATTCTTTCAATTCAATATTTTCAGGGAATAATTCAGAATACCTTCCCTACCAACCAAGTATGATCTTGAGAACAAGGGACTTGAGGAGCAAAAGAGATTCAAGAATAGCCCTCAAGTAGAATGAGGGACACCCTGCCTCTAAGGCTCTGGGGCAAAAGGAGAGGTGCAGTTGGGTGTAGGCAACGTTTTCAGTGGATTGTGTGGTAGACTGACTGCACCAATGCCCTGAGTCTTCCTTTGTCCCAAATCCTCGCCCTTTGCCATGTCCTTCTACACAGCCCTCCCACTCTGGGCTTGACCATGGCATTTGCTCTGGTCAATAGGATGTCAGCAGACAACACAAGCAAAGGCTTTAAGAAGTGCTTATTTCTACCTCCTCTCTTGTGTCTCTATCTTCACCAAAGGACATGTCCAAACTACCTGCACAGAACAGAGCAGAGTCACCCTAGTCATCTCAATCAAATCCATCCTCACTGAGCCTGCCTGGTGACGACCACAGATGCACAAGTAAACTCAGTGTGGGTCAGCGGACCCACTCCAGATTAGATGAACACCACAAACCCATGACCAAAATAAATGTTTGTCGGTGAATGCCATTGAGGTTTGTGGTTGTTTGAGATGCAGCATTGCATAGTAGCAGGGAAGTGATATTTTAGTTGAGAACAGTGATTTGAATTTGTCTCTATTTAGGGTAGACATAATGCCTTGTCCAAATCAGGACATATTTTAGAATGAAAGGGGTAGTGTTAATAATTAGTCATAAACAAGACAAAGCAGGCAAAGCAGGGCATATGGTAATCTCAAATTTACCTGAGAACCTCTATTTATCTTTGAAAAGATGAAGTAATATCATGTGACTAAAATAAAAACAATAAGGCTAAGACAGAAAGCCTAAAAATTTGACACATGCAGCTCAAGAAGAATTAAGGTCTTGGTCAGAATGTAAGGCATCCAAGTTTAAGATTTCAGAGTTATGTCACTCTCCCAGGAATTGTGAAAGGAGTGGCTTGCTAAAGTGGACTTTGGTGAGTGTGTGGATGGATGGACAGATGGACAAGGGATGGGTGATGTTAGGAAGACTGAATTACTAGGTAGGAAAAATGCCAAGCATATTGCTGGTACAGGGCAAACTCATTAAATGTCAGTAATTGCTATAATCATTACAACAAAGAACCCTGCCTTACATATGTTCATTCAAAGAACTAAGGAATGAACTACCTCAGTGTTCGGAAAATTGTTCTACAGATAATTGAATCACAAGCAATGAATACAGATGCAAAGACTGTTTTGTTTTTGTTTCTGTTTTTTGCCATAGTTAATAGGCTCAATCTAGATCTTCTGATGCTAAGCCAATTTTCTTTCCACAACTTGAAAGGGTGGGACAAGCAAGACGTATTTGTTTGCTGCCAGAACAGTACCACAGAGTGGGTGGCTTAAATAACAGAAATTTATTTGCTTACAATTTTGGAGGCTAGAAGTCTGAGATCAAGGTATCAGCAGGGCTGGTTTTTTCTAAAGCCTCGCTCCTCGGCTTGTAGATGGCTGTCCTTTCCCTGTTTCTTCACACAGTCTTCCCTCTGTATCTGCGTCTAGACTTCCTTTTCTTATAAGAACACCATATTGGATAAGGGCCTACCCTAATGATCTCATTTTTAACTTAATTACCTCTTTAAAGGCCCTATCTCCAAATACAGTCACATTCTGAGACACTGGGGATTAGCATGTCAACATATGAATTTGGGCGGAACACATTTCAGCTCATAACCTTGTATAATGCCCAACACAAGGAATTCTGTTCCTTACAATTTACAAGCAGTTGTTATGATAATGAGTGATAAACTCCCAGAGGCTCTGAGTCCTGCTAAGTCTATAGACAAGGGTGAGCAGTGTTGGGCACTGTGCTGAATGTGCTTTGTAGGGGGCCTGGGTGTAGGTAACAAAAGGCCAGGAAATCCAGGAGAGGTCAGCACCCACAGCTGGTTAGCCAGAGTGGAAGCAAATCACGCAGTAGGGATAGCATGACAATATGGCAAGGGGAGGCTTTAAGTGTCAGTAATTCAAGAGCCAGAGCTCAGGATGGGCTTTTACTCACCCATTCAACAAATGCTCATTAACTGCCTACTACTTGTCAGAAATTGCATCAGACACTGGGCAATGAATAATCACCTTTATTTACTGTACCTAATGTGTGCCAAGCACTGCATATACAGTCTCAGTATTTATCGCCAAAGTGAAGATGAGGAAACTGAGATTCAGGAAGAAATCAACTTGTTCAAGTGGCTGCAGTGATTCAACTCCAAAGACTCTTTTCTTTCCTCTAAGCTGCACTGTCCTCAAAGAGAACTCAATTCCTGGTAATACAGTGGTACATGACATACACGTGATGCAGGATAAAAGCTAAAGAGAGAGATAGATAAGGAGGTAAGATGTTCTGAGAGGAAAAGATTCAAACAGGTTTGGGGAGCTTTCTCACAGTGCCAGCTGCATTTTGCAGACGCTGGATAAAAGAAGGAAAGAAGAAGGCAATTACAGGCTGGGTGCATGGTAGAAGAGGCTATAAAATAAAGACATGGCAAAAGAGTGGCCGCAATCAGAGGCTGCAGACTGGCAGCCTGCAACTGAATTCAGCCCACAGAAATATTTTATTTTATCTCTACTGCATTAGCCCCAAAAATGTGAGAAAAATTATTTCCCAATATTTCAGAAAGAGAAGGGTTCACATAAAAATTCCAGTTTTCAAGCCATTTAGAGAAAGCCAGACAACTGGGCAACGATGGTCCTCTGTTCCACACAAGCAACAACTGACTGAGCCTTCCTGACGGTCGGGTTTGTCACAGTCCTTACCGCCCCTTGCCCTGCTCCACTAATTCAACTGTTAACTGGCTCCTGGATATATTTGAGTTTGTCATTCTCGTGGGGACAATGAAGGGCTTTGGGAAAATTTTAAGAAGAGAATTATGATCAAATTTGCACTTTAAAAAAAAGGTGGTTGTATATAAAAAGAAAGAAGATACCTGCAACAGATAGAGATTCCATTCATTCATTCATTCATCCTTATTCACGTATTCATTTATTTCATTTATTCTCTCATTCTTTAGACATTTATTGGATATTTACAGGCATTTTGGATACAATGTTGAGCAAGACAGTAAAGACTCCTCATGGAATTGGAATTTAATTTCTAGCAAGAGAGACAGACAATTAATAACCAAACACTTAACTGTTGTCATGGTCACAAAGAGTGATTCCTGCTAGGAAGGAAACAGAAGGGTAATGGGGTGGAGTAACCCACGAGGCTCCTTAAATGGGATGACCAGGGAAGAAGAACCTGGGGCTGGGCTTTGAGGACTGAGGATATAGGTCCCTGGGGATCTGGGGAAGAATGTCTCAGGTGGAAAGGACAGCCTGGGCAAGGGTACAGAGTCGGAGAGGATGTAGGTGATGGGAAGATGATGGGAAGCAGCTTGGCTGAGTGAGGAACAGGTGGAGAGAGTGGATAAAGATACGATCCAAGAGGTCCCAGAGCTAGTCACACAGGGCCTCCAAGGGCCACGGAAGGGATTGAAAATTCTTCTCCCAGAAAATTCAAAGTGTATTTAAGCCTGGCAGTGGCACTGGCACTCAAATAATCTGGTTTACTTTCTTTTATCTGATTTAGTTTCTTGTGTTTTTGTTTTTTTAATTAAGGTCGGGCAACCTTACTATTACATTAACATGATTTGCCTTTAATATAGGTAAATAGCTTTTGATACTTTTTATAAAGTGTTTTTTTTTTTATTGTGGTAAAATACAGATAACATAAAATTTTGCATTAGCCATTTTTAATTGTAAAATTCAACAACGTTAATTACATTCACAGTGTTCTGCAATCACCTCCACTATTTCCAAAATGGTTTAACTTTTTAAAAGCTCATCCTGGCTGCCTTGTGGAGAATGGGTTAGAGAGGGACCAGTACAGCGATTCAGGCAACAAATGAGTAAGACTTGAGCAAAGAATTTTTTTAAAAACATATCTGAAAAACATGTCAAAAGCATGCTTGCCATGACCTGGTTGTAGAATGATTTTGGGGATTCATTCTTGAGAAGGAGTGATTTCATATGTTATGTCAGTTTCTAGTTTGGATGAATGGAAGACTCACACAGCTTTTATCTTAGATAAGAAAATGCAGAGGGAGGGCCATGGTTTGAACTTGCTGAACTTGAGGTACCACTAGGCTCTCCTAATTTAACTGAAATTTAAATAATTTAATTGTAAATGAACCTGCAGGTCTAGAGCTACACCTGTGAGATGAGGGTTGGGAATGGAGGGCAAAGCTGTGGCATAAATGAGGAACCAAAGAAAAACATTCAAAGTAAAAAAGATAGTAGGACAGACCAGGCAGGTGGGGAACATTCAAGGAACAAACGTGTTATAAGGCCTAGTAAAAAAAAAAGAGTCCCAAACTGAGGAAGTGCTGAAATGTGGGACCTGAACCAGCTGTGACTAGTACCATGAAGTGTTAATTCCCACCTCTCTAATTTTCTAAACTTTCCTATACTTTCCCATGTAAGTAGCGAGTCCTTATGTAGCAGAGCCTGGATAGCATAGTCATATGTAGCCTATTCAAAATATATTATCCTGTTTTTCCTAGGGAGCAGTTTAATCCCTGATTTTTCAGACAAGCTCGCCCTCCATCACATGGCTCTGGGGTAAATTCAGATTTAAGTGAATTATGAGGATCCCATTCCTCTGACAGTGACTTTTTCAAAGGTGAGCTTGTGATGCTTCTGGCCAAGGAAACACGCAGGATGGTCTGCTGTGGGTATCTAGGAAAGGTTTCTTCATAAAATAAAAGAGACCATGAAAGAAAGAGTTCCTCTAGATTTGATGGATTATGATATCTGAAACCACATAGCCATTTTGCATTGATTCAGGGAACTAGTTCAGGGACCAAGCTGAGGATGGCAGAGTGAAAAGTGGAAAGGACTCAGGGTCCTTTTCTCTTTAGCCAGTAAATTAAGCAGCACTGTGAATTTCCAGATATGTGAAAAAATAATTATGCTGTTACTGTTCAAGTATTTTTGAGTCACCTACAGCAAAAACATTTTAACTGATATGATAATATCCGAAAATTTCATTAAATGTTGCTTATTTTCCTTCCCTGAGATGCAGCGAAGAAGAAAAAAAGGGACATAGATAGATAAACAAATGGTAGATATCTTTGGTACAATGTTGAATTTCACACACTTCAGAGTAATATATGTAGTATGTAAGAGTTTAAAAGATAAAACCTGTATAGAAAATATAGAACTTAAGTCTATGATTAATTGACATTTAAAATTTAGCCCGTTATAATTTCCAGTGTCTTCAGTTCTATGATGTTGGAGATCGTTTGTATTCCTTATACAAAAGAGCCATGCGGTGCTCTTCTATATATAATTTCTCAGTATTAAATATGTTACATCTTGATTTCTTTAGTTTTTTTTTTTATTCCTTTAGAAATTAGAAAAATCAGCTTCTAAGCACTAAGGAAGTGGTGAATCACAGAAAAATAAGATGGGTAACTAAAAATGCCTTACCACAGAGCCGTTGGGAATTGTATGCACAGTGCAGAAGGAAGGTAAGGTGCCCAGACTTCAGGAAATGGTAGGATCATGCCCCAGGAAATCCGGGGCCTTTGAAGCACAGAGTGCCCAGCTCAACGTGAGGAGAGCCATGGAACTGTAGACGGCATCTCAGTCAAGTTGCTCAGCTGCAGAACGGGATGAGAAACCAAATATTTATTCCTCAATGGAAACCCCTTTAATGATGTTAACAGTTTACATCTACCAGCACCTTAATTGAAGCATTTATAATAACCTCTCCAGAGATCATGAAATAAATAACAGACATTTTATACTCTGACTTTGATGGAAATATCTGCTTATAGTCATGGATAGACCATGAGCTTCCCTGTGTGTGTGCGTGTGTGTGTGTGTGTGTGTGTGTGTGTATTGAAAATGTCTGTTTGCAGTTAGTGAACTCCATGCCATTAAACTGCATAACATTCACAGAATATGAAGTTAATGCCATTCATTGATGCAATGAAAGTCACTGAAATTGTATATGACTTTTATTGCAAATGCATAAATGATCATTATAGGCTTTTCTTCTTTAATAAAGAAATCAACTTAAATATTAACAGAAATAAGACCACAACAGAGGATTGGTATATATTATTTTCTGTTAATAAATCTCAAATATAGTAAACAGCCCAAAATAATTTGTGTCATGAGGAAGAATATGTGGATATTTAGCACGATGTGACCTAAATATTTTCAAGCAGACACCCTGGTGTCATGCAGCTGTATGTTGTGAATCCAGCATCCCAAATGCTTTTGGAAGCTCTTTTGGAGGGCTGGAAAATCTTTATTAATTATGTCACCAATAGGTAGTATGGCATTTTGGTTAGAACCAAAAACTTCACAATCAAACTGAGTCTATGCCTTGGATCTACCACTTACTGTATACGTAAATTAAGCAACTTACTTTCCAGTGTTTCTGAGTATCTTTTTGTAAAATGGGGCTAATAGTATTATCTATGAGTTAGTACACTTAAAGCATCTAAAAGAATGCCTGGAAAATAATAAATGTCCCATAAGAGTTAGCTATTATTATCATTATTATTTGCTCCCAATAACTAAATATTAATTTGAAAATAATGAACAGAAAACAGTAGTTCATAAATAATGTTCTGAGATTAGTTGAATAATTAGGAATTTTACAATGATATTTCTTTATTATGTTTATTTTAAAAAATCAATTAGTACTATTGAGTTACTTTAGTAGGGCTGCTATGACAAAATACCACAAACTAGGTGGCTTAAACAACAGAAATTTATGGTCTCATGGTTCTGGAAGCTAGGATCCCAGGATCGAGGGGTTGGCAGGGTTGGTTCTTTCTAAGGGCTGTGAGGAAGGCTACGCTCCATGCTTCTCTCCTGGCTTTTGGTGGTTTGTTGACAATCTTTGGCATTCCTTGGCTTGTAGAAGCATCATCCTGATCTCTGCCTTCATCTTAGCATGAGGTTCTCCCTGTATGTGTGTCTGTCTCCAAGTTCCCCCTCTTTATAAGGGAATAATCTCCAAATAAGCTTACATTCTGAATTACTCTGGGTTAGGACTTCAACATGTGAATTTTTAGGGGACACAATTTAACTGGTGACAACTATGCATTTGTACAATTCTATTTTTTGCTATGATAATTATACTACCTTATTTTTCCAATATGAATATTCCAAATTAATTTAATTGTTATTCATAGACTGCTTATCTCATTTGAAGATATTTTCTTATTTTGCATTATGATTATTTGCTATTTTAATACTTATTAAAACCTCAACAATAAAGTAAAATTGAAGAAAATCAATCCATTTTAGGGTCGTTTGATTCCTTGGTAAATTGTTTGAAAGTTGCTAGTAAAAACTGAATTTGAAAATCATGTTCAAATTCAATTATTTATGCCAATATTGTTCCCAACATTATTAATGATCCAGTCTTGATTATAAATTATCAAGTATTTATTCAAGTTGACTAGTTCTTTTAAATTAAGCAGCAACTCTTTTGTGAACAAAAATTCTTTTAAACTTGATCTTTTAAAACAACATTCAGTTTAATCCTTGTATTGGTCAGCATTCTCAGAAAAACAGAACCAACAGGATGTGTACATATATATTTATTTCTAAACACTTGGCTCACACGATTTGGGGGGCTGTCAACTATGAACTCTGCAGAGCAGAACAACATTCTGAAGACCCAGGGAAGCGTGGACACTGCAGTCTTAAGTCTGAAGGCAGAATTCCCTCTTCCTTGGGTCTTTTTCTCTTAAGAACTTCAGCAGATTAGATAAGACCCACCACTTTATGGATGATAATCTGTTTTAATTAAAGTCTCTGATTTAAGTGTTCACTTCAACTAAAAAATACCTTCATAGGGACATTTAGACTAGTGTTTGACCAAAAACTGAGTACCATGGCCACACTGACATGTAAAATTAACCATCACAATCTTGTCTTATTAAATTCTGTTAAGACTCAAGATGAAGCCATACTGTGTGATTCATACAGACAAAGAGTGAAAGCAGTGCTTTCACAGGTTAATAACTGATTACTATCCACCAAAAATGCCCATATCTAGTTTTGATAGTCTCCCCCTCATATGTAACAGTGTCTAATCAACAGAAAAAAAGATAGTTAATAAATTTATCCAAATAATTAGTATAATAGTATTTAACCATTAAATAACCTTATATTATGATATGGGGAAAAGATAACTTTTAATTGAACCATCACAGTGTCTCCAGTAAAGTGTATTCATTAAATTTGATCAATGCAAACTATGGAGGCAATATTTAAGTTCAATTAAATTCTCAACACTTCTCCTATTTTGATGGATATAGGTTTTTACCAGCCTAATTTATTTACTTAATTTATTTAATCAAGCCTAACTTATCTTTATAAAACACATGCACAATTGCTGAGCTGAAGATTGTTTTTAATACTGTGCCAGAAAAAGTAACATCTAGCCTCATCTTCTGTACTACCCTGAATACACTGCATGATGTGTTCCAGCTATGGTAAACTACTCGCAATTTGCCAAGTTGAGTCATACCTGGAATATTGCCTGAAATGTCCTCCTCTCACCCCCATCACGTCTCCTCCTAAAATTCAGCTCATAAATCACTCACTATCCTTCCTTGGTTTGTCTGGAATCCTAAATTCTTCTTTTGTACTACCATAGTGTGAATGTGAGCATCCTATTAAACTGTGATCAGCTATATACTTATCTCTCTTTTGCTATATAGTGCTATTTCAACTTGGCTAAGGCTGTGAACTACATTTCCCAGAATCTCATTTCTTGAGTAGCTCAGGGCTAGAGCTCAAAGGAAGAACTTGAGAAAGATTTGGAAAATGGGAGCCTACTATGTTCCTAATTTATGTTTCATGTTTGGTGAACAGATGTCTCACTTGAATCACCACAGCAGAGAGTTTAAAGCCTCTCCACTAATTCTAGAGTTGAGTCAGTTTCCCGACCCAGAGTCTTTTGAATGAAATGAAGGCCTGATATCCTTGAGGAAGGACCATGCCACACTGCCATAAATTAATACTTTATTTCTTCCTCTTACTCATCTCCAAAGGGACCTAAGACTATCTATCAGGATGACTGTATTTAGGGAAAGGAAATTAAACTTTGTAGGAATTATTAGACATTGGCTCTAAAGTGATACTCATTCTTGTGGACCCAAAATGTCATTATGGTCCACTAGTCAAAGTAAGAGTTTATAGCAGTGATTAATGTACTTTTGGCTCAGTTACATCTCACAGTGGACCCAGTGAGTCTCCAAATTTATTCTGTGGTTATTTTTCTAATTCCAAAATGCAAAGTTAGAATAAAAATTCTTGGCTCTGGCAGTATTTCTATATTGGTTGCCTCACCTTTGAGAGAGGAGTGAGAACTATTATACTAGAAAAGGTAAAGTTGAAAGGCTTCTACTTACAAAGTAATAAAAGGAATATAAAACTCTTGGAGGATATGTGGAGATTAGGGCCTCCATCAAGGACCTAATAAAGGATGTAGCTCTTGTACAGGAGATTTGGATCTTGGAAAATGACAATGGAGCATCATAAACTTAATCATATGGTAACTGCAATTGCAGATGCTGTTCCAATTGTGATTCCTTTACTGAAACAATGAACACATGCCCTGTTACCAGGTATGTGACTAATAATGTGGTGAATTCTTTTATGGCCATACCTTTTAATAAATGGTACTAAAACCAGTTTACTTTCAGCTGGCAGGGTCAGCAAAACGTATCAACTCTGCAGCTCTGTATAATAATCTAATTCACAAGGAACTTGACAGCCTCCATAACCCACAGTACCCTATGCTGGTCTTCTACATCAGTAATATCATGTTAATTAGATATGGTGAGCAAAATCTAGCAAATATTCTTGATACCTTGACTAGGTAAATACATGCTAGAGATGGGAAACAATCAACTAAAGACACAAGGCCTTGCTACTTTGGTAAAATGTCTACAGGTCCAATGTTCTGGGGGTATTTTGAGATATCTCTTCCAAAGTGAAGGCCTCTTTGAATTTGTAGTGTGCTTCTTTGACCTATTTAACAAGAAATCTAAAAGGCTATCAGTTTTGAATGAGGACCAGAGTGTGCAGAAATTACTTTAATAAGATAAAGAATTTTTATATTAATGTGAAATTTCAGTGAAATAAAAATACAAGGAAGTGAAAAGGAACTTAATTCAGGTAAACTTCTTGTAGGATTGGACTCAAGGGAGACTTCTTTTGTGTCAAAAAAAGGAATTGAATTGCATTTAGTCAACTATAGATCCTCTGTTTTCTAATTATGGTCAGGTTTGGAGACAGGAGAGGAGAAGGCATGGAAGGGAAGAGTATGAGCTTGTGGGTAGAAAAGGCTCTGGAGCTAGAAAAATTTAGTGCTAGTCCTCTGTCATTAAATAGTTCTCTTGAGAAAGAACAAGAAAAGGAAAAGAAATTGCTATTAATTATTCACTTAATTCCTATCTATGTCAGACCCTGTATCAAGAACTTTCATCACATACCAGCTATGTGACTTGTGACAACTCAACTTACTTCTCAAGCCTCAGTTTCCTTGGAGATGACAGTTTTAGGGTTGTGTGAGAATTAAATGATTCAATGCACGTAAAAAGCTTAGAACAGTGTCTGGCACAGAGAAAGTAAGTACACTGTACATACTATAATTTTTATTTTTATGTCTGATTTTCTATCTTATCATCTTGTAACTCACCTTTTGTGTCTGTTTCTTTATCAATAAAATCCAGAGCAAGAGAAGTTAGGTTAGTTGATCTCTAAGATCATTTACAAAATTTTGTGGTTCTTTAGTTAGAGTGAACCAGGCAAAGAGAATAAAATAGACTGAGTGGGAAGACAGATTGGATAAATTCTGATTTGTTAAAGTATCCAGTTAACCATGATGCTTACTTGGGGATTAGGCTTCAACGGATTTTCCTTTCCCTTTGAAATCTTGTAATTAGTTGATTTCCAATTGTTCACAGGTTGTACTATTTAAAAGAGGTTTTCTTGACCTCAGGTCAAAGAGGTTTGTAGATAGGGTTTAGGTTAGAAGATTCATGAACCTCCAGAAAGTGTACAGTAAGTGTGTTTTCTGGAGAGAAGCTCTATACATCACATTTTTAAAAGAATCTGTGACCTCCCCAACCCCGACCCCAAAGCTTAAGAATTACTAATTTAAACCCTTCTACATACTCCATCCTACCTTCTGCCATTTCTTTCATAGCGTTTACAATGGGACAAAAATATCTTCATGCTGTGACCACTCAGAGAGGTCTAGCCAAGGACCTCTTTGTCACTCATTTTCCAATTCTGTTGCTTTGAAGTTCCTGACCACCCAGCCAGCCAATTTGCCACTGCTTATGAGTCAGTGTGGATATGTACATCTGAAAATCTCCCCCTCCAGGAAAAATGAACAACCGTGGCATCACTTGAAATTCTGCCCACTGAAGGGGTTTCCATTCATCACAATCCTTCATAGTCCCTGAAGAGAGGGGCTACTGAGGGTGCCCCAGGGTGGGGATCAGTGCTGTAGCGACCTGCTTTCAGCATATTACACAGACTCATCTGTAAATTTTTCTTCCTCCATCAACAAATCGCAAGGAAGTTGCCACATGGCCGTATCTGGGTTCAGAGAGAAAAGACAATGCAGCAGGAGAAGGTGCCATGCAAGTCTGAATCTCTCACTTTGTTTTACTTTTATCTTCAGGCCCTGCTGGAGCCAAATCTCACACATAAAACATCAGCTTGATGAAGGAGTGCTACTCTGCACACTCAGCTTTCTTACCTGGTGGCTTAGACATCTCCCAGCTCTTGAAGGGCAGATCAGGTTCAATGGGTACTTGGTGCATGTTATTTATCTTACTTTTTTTTTTTTTTTAAAAGAAATTCACGTTCTTTTATTTATTTATTTATTTATTTATGACTGTGTTGAGTCTTCGTTTCTGTGCGAGGGCTTTCTCTAGTTGCGGCGAGCGGGGGACCACTCTTCATCGCGGTGCGCGGGCCTCTCACTATCGCAGCCTCTCTTGTTGCGGAGCACAGGCTCCAGACGCGCAGGCTCAGTAGTTGTGGCTCATGGGCCTAGTTGCTCCACAGCATGTGGGATCTTCCCAGACCAGGGCTCGAACCCGTGTCCCCTGCATTGGCAGGCAGATTCTCAACCACTGCGCCACCAGGGAAGCCCTATCTTACTTTTAAAAGTTGATTGTTGATCCACTTTTTCATCACAGAATATTCTATAAAATGACACCATATCCTTTGCAGTAAATTCTTGTAAGTTTCCACTTTGTATTCCCAGTGGTGCACGAGCTGGAACGTGGGTGTTTAATCATACTGTTTCCCACACAGAGATTGTGACTATCCGTGAACCCTTTTAAGCCAATTTCAGCATTCTGCATTTAGACTTACAAACAAGTTTCTTTAGGGATCCACAGGTAACACAGCCAGAGCTTACAAAGCAGTCACCAAACCAGTATTTAACAGTTTTTAGCATTAAAAATGAAATTATAAAGCATCAAAGATGTTATTCTCCAGTATTCCTTTTTCTTCCATTTCGAAAATTTGTTGCAAAATCCCTGCTGTAGGTATCAAGCAGTTCCTCTGAGGAAATTTTTTTTTTTTTTTAGTCTACTGTAAGACATCTATTCATCCATGCTTTCACTCTTTTTTGTTCACTCTATCCCAATTGTATACTTGCGAAAACAGTAGCACACCAACTACACAAGCTCATTTCCATTTTCTGCACTGGAACTTTTTTTACCAGCTGTGCAAAATCTGAGCCTGAAAGATGTTGGGTTGCATGGACACAGTGTACCTTGCAACCATGATTCATAGGTTAATTTTCAGAGCAGCCAGAGGTCCACATGTGGAAAGATCAGATGAATAAAGAAGATTCCTCTACAGTGTTATCAAAATCATGTCACTCCCACGTCCCTTTGAACAGTACCTACATTTTTAAAAGAATACAAGTATGTTAAATACTGGAAAAGATACTCATTTGAGAATATGCCTCACTCACAAAAATTATCAGTGTTTATGAAAATAAAGGTATCTTAAAAATGTATCAAAGTGTCCGAACTAACTTATAAGCACCAGGACACACCACCAGGGACTTGATCCCTATGTCCTAAAGCCTAGAAAAGTGACTGGTACCTAATAGTAATAGTAACTTCAGAACATTTACAAGGTACCAGGCACAGGTCTACATATTAACAATCCTTATCCACCCCCAGGGAACCACCACCCTCGGTTTCTAGATGAGAACTGAAGAGGGGAGTTCACCCACTCAAACAAGGCAGTAGCAGATGGGTTCAAACTCAGGCCGTGTGTCTTTAGAGACTGAACGTTTCATATTTGTTGAACAAATGAATTGTTAGTTAAGATCAAAATTTAAAAAAAAAAAAGGAAGAGAAGGAACAGGGAGGGAGGGAGGGAGGGACGAAGGAAAGGAAGGAAGGAAGGTAGAAAGGAAGGAAGGGAGGGAGGGAGGGGAGGAAGGAAAGGAAGGAAGGGAGGGAGGGAGGGAGGGGAGGAAGGAAGGGAGGGAGAGAGGGAGGGGAGGAAGGAAAGAAGGAAGAAAGGGAGGGAGGAAGGGAGGAAGGAAGGGAGGGAGGAAGGGAGGGAGGGAGGGAGGAAGGAAGGGAGGGAGGGAGGGAGGGAGGGGAGGAAGGAAAGAAGGAAGAAAGGGAGGGAGGAAGGGAGGGAGGAAGGGAGGGAGGAAGGGAGGGAGGGAGGGGAGGAAGGGAGGGAGGAAGGGAGGGAGGAAGGGAGGGAGGGAGGAAGGAAGGGAGGGAGGGAGGAAGGGAGGGAGGGAGGGAGGGAGGGAGGAAGGGAGGGAGGAAGGGAGAGAGGAATGGAGGAAGGAAGGGAGGGAGGGAGGAAGGGAGGGAGGGAGGAAGGGAGGGAGGAAGGGAGGGAGGAAGGGAGGGAGGAAGGGAGGGAGGAAGGGAGGGAGGAAGAGAGGGAGGAAGGGAGGGAGGGAGGAAGGGAGAGAGGAAGGGAGAGAGGAAGGGAGGGAGGAAGGGAGGGAGGAAGGGAGGGAGGGAGGGGAGGAAGGGAGGGAGGAAGGGAGGGAGGAAGGGAGGGAGGGAGGAAGGAAGGGAGGGAGGAAGGGAGGGAGGGAGGGAGGAAGGGAGGGAGGGAGGAAGGGAGGGAGGAAGGGAGGGAGGGAGGGGAGGAAGGGAGGGAGGGAGGGAGGGAGGAAGGGAGGGAGGGAGGGAGGGAGGGAGGAAGGGAGGGAGGAAGGGAGAGAGGAATGGAGGAAGGAAGGGAGGGAGGGAGGAAGGGAGGGAGGGAGGAAGGGAGGGAGGAAGGGAGGGAGGAAGGGAGAGAGGAAGGGAGGAAGGGAGGAAGGAAAGGAAGGGAGGAAGGGAGGAAGGGAGGGAGCAAACGCAAGGCGAAGATGTTTTAAGAATTCTTTGGATAAAATGGTGGAATTTCAGATAGGTCAAGGCAGGCAGGGGCGGACTCCTGAGATAAGTCTCCTCCGAAACCAGGGTTATATCTGTCTGAGGAAGAAAAAGCTCTGCCTCAGCAAATAGGAGGAAAAAAAGAAAGAAGTAGCAAAACAAAGGACAATGAGTGGGGAAGAGGCGGAGAGGCCTGGCCTGACCCAAACACCCCACTGGAGTACATTGGGGCGTGTCAGGAACTCAAAGGAGAGGCGACCCCAGCGGCCGCGTCCCTCCCTGTGAGGAAGGGACCTCGCATCCCACGGGCCGGACGCCCCAGGTCACCTGCGCTCGCGCCCCGGGCGGCCGGACACCTGGGCCTGAGGAGAGGCCGCCGCCAGCATCCACGTCCCCAGGCTGACAGACCCGCTCCCACCAATGCCGGGCGTCGGGGCGGCCGCCCAGGCACCGCCCACATGCCGGGCGCACTGTGATTGGTCCCAGCGCTGCCACGGGCACAGCTTCCTATTGGTCGTGAGCGCGGGCGCAGCTGGCGAAGTCGCCGCTCTCCCGGGGCGTCCAGGCTCGGCGTCCTCACGTGCGGACCCGATTTCCTTTTCTCCCCGATGCGTGCGCCCGCCCAGCATGGGCCCGGGGGGAGGTGGCTCGGGGTCGGCGAGGGCACCGGCCTCCGCGCCCCCGCGTCCCTCCACCGGCCGGGCTGGGCGCGCGCGGGTCGGTCAGGACCCCGGCCTCTCGGGGCTGCGGGCGGCGCACGCGCGGAGGGCGGGCGGCGCCGGGGACTCGGCCTTGAGGCCTCCCCACTGCCTCTGGGAGCGGGTCCCCGGCGGCGCCGCGGCGTTTGCACAGTGGAGCCGGTCCCGCAGGCCCCTGTGGGCTCCTCCTCCGTCGGCGTCTTGTTCAGAACACTTTTCTAGACGGGGTCAAAGGGCACATCGGGGCGCGGGGTCAAAGGGCACATTCGGGCACAGGGTCAGGCGAGGGTGTCCGGACGGGGCGCCGGAGCGTCAGGAATGTTGGGAGCGCGGACCCGGCCGGACGCGGGCTCCTGCTCCGCTGTTTGTCCGCCGGACCTTGCCCTGCGGGTGCCGGCGAGCCGCCCCCGAGAAATGCGGGGTGCAGTAGCGGCTCCACGAGGTCGTTATGGGGCTGAGGGCCTCATGCTCTGAAGCTCCTAGGACCGTGCGTGGCCCCTGGGAAGGGCTCCAAGTTGTTAGCTGTCCTAAGAAACTGTGTTCATCGTCACATTTTCCCAATACACGGTGATCCCTAACTGTGTTTTGCCTTTTCTGTATTATTTGGGGGGAGTTAGAATGTCATTCATGCATTTAACAAATACGTATTGACATTTAATGTCATTCATTCATTTAACAAATTTGTACCTGCTGTTTGCCGAGTGCTGGTCTGATGCCTGGGAAAAGAGTTGAGGTAGATGTATTTAGCGAATTTTCTTGTTAATATGTTGTCTAACGTGTTTATTTTACTAATTACTTTCTTTAAGGTTTAGTTTGCTTTTAGTCAGATGTAATTGTCCAGTGGAGCATAAATTTGATTTTAATTCTCAGCAGTCCAAAAGGCTAAATTAACGGTTTGAGTTTTAGTTTAAATCTTTCTTTACGATTCTTTCCTGACAGTTCCCCTAGATGTAGATACTGTGTAATGAGTGTCAGAGTTCTAGGAATGAGTTTTATTTTACTCTTGGTAATTTCCTGTGGAAAAGCATAAATGTTTGAGTGTATTGGAAATGTTTTTCAATGATAATATGCTCTTTTTGAGTTTACTCATTGTGTAGGACAATTAGTTTTCTTGGCACTAGAATGAAAGGTCCATCAAGAAACCTTCAATTGTAATTGAATTTTTTTTTTTCTTTCTGGAAAGAGCAAGAACAAGAAAGCCTGTTTTGTAAGCTGCACCATGTTTCAGTCACTAATTGCATTGAGCAGATAAATATTGTTATTTTCCCCACTTTGAAGACGAGGCCTCTAAGACCGGGTCAGTTTAGTAGCTTGCTCAAAGTTACACATCTTACGCATGGCACATTCCAGGCTTCAAACCCATGGAGTCTGGATTCTGACTTTGAAATCTGCGCTTCTGAATTAGGGATTAATTTCTCTATTACCCCTAGTTCAATGGTGAAGATTCTCTCTTTTTTAAATACATTTAGAGTTAATGCCATTAACTCTAGTCACAGGTCTAATTTAGCACATCTTCAGCAGAGTAGGTACAGATGTATCTTACTCTCGAATTTTTGTGCCGCAATATGTCTTGCTTGTCTTCTTTTGTAAATGAAGGGACATTTCTTCATTTACAAAAGAAGGACATTTTCCTGTTGTTAAATATGGCCCTTTTGGCCCTTCCTTCATCATATACGCTCTGAAGGGCCAAAAGCATCTCAGAGGAAATATAGATAAATCTAGTATATTTTTACTAAAACAAAATTTTGTTTGCATTTTTATGTGGATATTGTTGCAGTCTTCCAGACTTGAGGGACTTGATATCTTGCAAGTCTGTTATTGTTCAATAGTAAATTTTATTTTTCAATGCTATGTAGCATATAGCAATCGAAGTCTCGTCACTTTACAGACATGCTATAATGATGACAATTTTTAAACCTTTCTTAGAGGAATGGCCATTTGTGGCCTTGTGTTTATGTCCTCTTTTAGAGAGGAATTGTTTCTTCAGTCTTTGGAACACCTTCACCTAGTGGTGTAGAATCTTGGTAGGTGTTCATATAAACACCTTCGTCTGGTGCCTGATTCTTTACCAGAGCCACCCATCAGAATCTCCATGGGACCCTTTACACACAGCATGTATAAGTCATACTTTCTTCCTAGAGTCCAATTCAGTAACTTTACTGAGGGAACCCAAGCCCCGTCGGTGGGTTATTTTGATACGGATTTTCGGTTGAGGACCATTTGTGTAAATTTGCTGCATGCTTTTTTTTTTTTTTTTTTTTTGCTAATCACATGACTCTGAATCCATGCTAAATTTTGCAAATCACGTGAAGTAGCATTACTACTAAGCATTAGCATTAGTAAGCATTGGAGTGAGATTTAAGACTGTTCATGAACTTACAAGTTTGTTGCCAAAGGTTACTGGAAAACTTCCCTGAAGGAGAGAGAGAGGATGGTAGTAAATCCAGGCTTATAAGTAGATGTACACATGCCTGTGGTGATCTAGTGACCCCACCCTACACTCTTGGCCAGTCAAGCTTCTGCAAATGTTACTGCCCAGGGGTACCAAAGACCTATAGAGCAGTTTCATGTTCTAAATCAAGCTCTTTGTCTTTAGACTTTCACATTATACTATTTCAGACGGTTCAGGCTACAGTAACTAGCAGAGGCTTTTATACCACAAAATGACTTGTGAGCCACTAAACTAGTAGCCGTGGTACTTCAAAACTTATCCCACCAATACTCCTACAACACGGAAGTCCAGAAAAGAGTGTCTCAAAGGAGGAGACTAGTCAACTGAGTTGAATGCTGCAAAGAAATTGGATTTAGCAACCAGTGACCTTGGGGAGGCCAGTTTCAGTGGAGCAGGAATAGAACCACAGAGGGGTTGAGGACAAGGTGAATAATACAAAGAACTTTAAAAAAAATTTTTTGCTGTGATGTGCCAGGTTCTAATCAAATCCATTAATTCACTGCATACTAATTGCCAGGCACTGTTAGGATGTTGGGTGACAAAAGGACGAACATGATACATGCCCTACCCTCAGGGACTTACTAACTATTGGGAAAGTCACAAGAATACTTAGGACAGTAAGTGTTTTGTAAGGGGCTACCAGGGCACCCGGGGGCAGGGGACTTCACCCTGTCTTGTGAGTTAAGTGAGTTCAGATATGTAAGCCACTTAGAAAAGGACCAGGCACATAGTAAGTCCTCAATGTGTCATTAATAACAATAGCAACGTGTACATAGCACATGTTATATATTAGCATAAATGAGTTGTAACTCATTTAATCTTTACACCATTCATAATCAGTATTATTCCCATTTACAGACAAAGAAACTGAGGCATAGAGAGAAAAGTGCCAAAGGTCTTACAGCCCTTTAGTGTCAAAGCCAGTATTTGTCTCTGTACAGTCTGGTTTCAGTCAGTGTAACTTAAACCACTAAGCTATGCTGCCTCTTTGTGAGGGTGTGTGTGTAAATGTAATAGCTAATGGCCTTTCCTGGAGATACATGCAAGCTGAGATCTAAAGCCCAATGAAATGGCTGAGGGTGAAGGCAGTCCAAGCTGAGGGGCAAGAGTGACAGAGGCTTAGAGGTGTGAAGAAGAGCTTGGTACTTTCAGGATGAGTAAGTCCTGAAGTGTGCCCAGAGAAGTGAGACAGGAAATGAGCACAGGTTAGCAGGACCCAGGTCCTGAAAGTCCTTGACTCCTATTAAAGAGTTTAGTTTTACTCTGGGGCAGTAAGGAGGAAGCATTTGAAAGACTTTAAGTGTGGAAGGACTTGAAAAGATTTGCATTTTAGAACTGTCACCCTGACTGCAGGCCTGAGTGTAAGTATGGGAGATGAGTCCGGGGGAGGGACTGATTAGGAAATGTTCAGTTTTCCAAAGAAAGAACTGAAGGGGTGATCTGGTGACTTAGCACAAGGGAGAGAGTTTAGTGAACTCGGAGGATTTGGTAAGAAATTTGTTGTAAAAAATTCTGCACCCTAAATATTACCCTCCCTCTTTCTTTCTTTCTTCCTTTCTTTCTTTCTTTTTCTTTCTTTCTTTCTTTCTTTTCTTTTCTTTTCTTTCTTTCTTTTTTTCTTCTCTTTCTTTCCTTCTTTCCTTCTTTCTTTCTTCCTTCCTTCCTTTCTTTCTTTCTTTCTTTCTTTCTTTCTTCCTTCCTTCCTTCCTTTCTTTCTTTCTTTCTTTTCTTTCCTTCTTTCTTTTTTCTAGACATGATAAATAGCCAAGGATTTAAGTGATGAATAGCTGGAGCTAAAAAACTATGAGCATTGAAAATGTTGACTACTTAAAGCAAAGGGAAACAGTATCTTCAGGACTTTGTCTGAATACAATCAAAAATTCAAAGAAGAGAAGGTCTTTTTTGGCTGAAAACTCTGAAAGACCATTTTTTCTGAAGCTACAACTTTATTTTTTAACATTTCCATTTTTGTGGAAGGGGGGTGGGTAAACACTTAACAACAAAAAAGAAACCCTCCTGATTTCATATTGCATATTCCTCATCTGCCCTCTCCTCCTTTCCAGTGCCCGCGACCCTCCCCAAACCGGTCTAAGGCTCACTGATTCTGAAAGGCGTGAACCTCCTTGACTCTGATGGATGTGCTGATAGCACAGTGACTGCAACACAAAGAAACCAGATAGCAAACAGGTTGATTCTGTTTTTCTATGTGACAACTTAAAGGGTTTTTTGTTGTTGTTTGTTTTCTAAGTTTTAAAACAATATTAACTGCAAGTTGTAAATTTTGGTTTAGAAAGTACAAATTTTAGTTCGAAACTGAAATATTTTTCTAAATTTGAAGAAGAACTTTAAACTGAAACTTACTTTTCCTTTTTGTTATTCTAAACCCTAATGAATGAATCAAGTTACTGCATGATTATTACTGTTACCAAGTATTGCATGATTATACTTTTGTTTATCCTGAAGAGAGTGTTAAATCACATGCTCTGGGGATCAAATACGTTAGATTTTTGGTTAAGAGTTTGATGTGATATCGCTTATATGTGGAATCTAAAAATAAATGATACAAATGAACTTATTTACACAATAGAAACAGGCTCACAGAGAACAAACTTATGGTTACCAGGGGAAGCGTGGTGGGGAGGGATAGATTGGGAGTTTGGGATTGACATGTACACACTGCTATATTTAAAATAGATAACCAACCAACAAACAAAAAGTGCCATCAGAGCAAATTCAGATTCTGCCACATTGTGGCAGACCTTGGGCAAGTGATTTACCTTCCCAAACCCAGGGTTTACATCTGTAAAATGCGAATTATCCTAGTTCCTATCTCATAAGGTTATTGAGAAGTAAAATTGTCCCAGCACATAAAATAAAGAAAAGCCATTGCCTATAGGAAGCTCAGGTCTTCTGAGCATGAGCTGTCTTTACTCCTTGCTTGGCACCCTGTAAATAAACCCCCTACTTTGCTGAAAAAAAAAACAAGAGTCTGGGGAGAGGAGGAAGTAGCAAATGAGACTGAGAAGAATGGCCAGTTAGGAAACTCAAGAGTATGATGCACTAGAGAACCATAAAGTGTTTCAGGGAGAAATGGAGTCTGGGTGCATCACTGCGATAGGTGTAAGAGGCAAACTGAGAAGTATCTATAGGATTTAACAACATTCAGGTCACAGTGACCAACAAGCAATTATAGTGGAGTGGAGGGCACAAAGCCTGACTAGAATGGTTGTAAAAAAGCTACCAGGGAGAGAATGGGAGTCCCTGGCTATTAACATACAATCCACTTGTATGTGTGAATTCAAGACACTGAAAGTAAATAAACAGATCTTTAAATTTAGAGAGCTTAATAAAAAGAATAGTGGGATAATGCAGAAGGAAGGAAATGAGGAAAAATTAGGCAGAGGAGAAAAAAAGTTAATCATTAAAATCCAAATCTAAGTTCTTTGAAATGATGAATAAAGACAATGAAGGAAAAGAGGAGAAATAAGCATCATGGTGGGAAATATTATCCCATGGGGGTTCTGCTGCTGGCAGCTTACAATATCAATAACATACGAATGTTGGTAGCAAAGGAAAGACTCCTTTAATAAGAATACCAGCAACCTGGGGAGGTGGTAGACTCAACGTCCCCCCAAAACCATCTCCAAAGATTCTGCTCGGCCATGAACCTTTTAAAGGGAAGGAGGGAAGTAATCCCAGTTAATCACCAAGATAGGGTCAGGGTTGTCACCATCCCCAGCTGTGCGCAGGCTTGTTGACGCCTCATGATTTCCCTCTAGACGTTATCTTGTTCACACAGTTTGGTCACACAGTTTGTTCAGGAGTTTACTGAGGGGAAGCTCGGGAAGAGATCTGGTCATCGGTTAATTACCTAATCTTCATTTCTACTTCTTTGATCCAGGGAAAGAACCGACAAATTAAGCAAGGTATTGTGTGATTAAAAGATTTAAAAGGTGTGCCGGAGATGAGTAGAGCATGAGGGGTGCCTGTTGTAAAAGCTAGTTACGATATAGCTTTGCTAAAGTGATGTGAGACAAAAGGGCTTCCTGCTGAGGGCGGTTTCCTGCTAAGAGCTGCTTACAGAAAGGGGGACATAACTGTAAGTGTGTGTTTTAGTTTCTACGTATATGAGAATTTTTTGTGTATATTATGTTATTAACCGTTAATTTAATTAAAAATTTTTTTCAGAGCGTGTAGTGTATATAATATCAATTGTCCAAATTCTCTGGTAACTTTATCTAGGTCTAGTTTATGTTTAGTCTTTTTTTAAAGTTTCATGTGTGTTTATGAAGAATATTTATTCATGATTTGTCAGGTGGACAATTTTATATAATATGTGTATATATGTGTATATATGTATATATACACCCTTATTAAGTCAAACATTAATTATATCTTTTAAATCTGTAATTCGTCTAATTTTTGGATTACTTAACCTAAAATTATTAAAATACATACGTTATATTTCTGCCTATAATGATGTCTGTACCCTTTTTTCTCTGTAGTTTTGTCTGTTGCCCTTCTGAGAGCATCTCTGACACTAGATTAACCCTCGGGGAAACACTGCATTTTGCATTTGTTCACTCCCCCTACACGCTTATAAGGTTTAAGCTCACTTTTCTATTTTTCTTTCATGAAGGAAACTGGGAGTGGTCATGACAAGAGCTTTCTTTCACTTACGGCAAGTTTAGAGTGATAGATTGAATTACTGGTCCCAGTTCTCTGCTCTGGAGAATGGCCTCACAATAGGCAGAGTGCACTTGCACACTCCTTGACTTTAGGCTTGTCCAAGTGACTTGCATTGGTCAGTAGGATAGTAGTAGATTTGATGCAAATGGAGGTTTGAATGGTACTTGTGTGGCCAAGCTTGCCCTCTTAAGCTCCAACAATCTGCCATGAAACGAGTATATCCCAGGCAGCCACTGACATTCAGCCTAGCCCCCAGAATGAGACACATATCACAGACCAGATGCTGTGAGCATTAGCTGGTCCAAGAAGGATGAGAGGTACGTGAAATGAAATTGAACCTTAACTTCAGCATGGATCCCAGAACCCAGAACCTGGATAGAGTTCAGTCTTCCCTGGCCAAGGTGAAGTCAATTCATGAATCAATGAGGTGAGAATAAATAATTGTTATCTGAAGCCACTGAAATTGGGTGGTTTGTTACATATTGCAGTTGTGCCTATACCTGGCTAATATGCCCAGCAAATCATTAAAATATGTTTTATTTAATGTGTAGATACTTAAGCAGAGAAGGAGTCTTCACAATATCTACTAGAAACCGAAAAAATTTTTGTTACTTGATCCTACTTCCTACAATGATGTATGCTTCTTCATCCAAAAGAGTTAGTTGAAAAGCCTTAACCTACATATCAAGTTATGTAACAAAATTATATAACTTAGTAATTTATATAATCACATATATATCAAACTGCAAGTAACACAGAGCATGGCTACAGTGCGTTTCTGGTATCAACCACCAGCCAGCCCAGCCTGACCAGGTGTTAGATGCTGTCTGGGGACTTCTTAACAACAATTACCCTACTTGCTTAGATAGGACAGAGTGAATTGTGATTGCTCTAGGTCAGTTTTAGTAATTCAACTACACCTGCTGGAGACTGACTTGGAAATAGACAGACAGGTGACCTACCTCTTGTCCATGATGTAATAACTATCATTTACTGAGCATTTACCATGTGCCAGGCACTGTGCTAAAGATATTTCATGGATTAACCCAATCTCCAAAGCAACTTAAGAGACTCGCACTAATCTTATCCCATTGGGATAAGTTAAATGGCAGGGATAAGATATAGACCTAGGCGATTTTCAGGGTCTGCACTAGTCACCATGACTCTCTTTTGCCATGTCTATTCATTCTTTCACCCAGCCAGCAGACTGACGTCCATGGAGATTCGGCCTGCCATGGTCTGTGTAGGCGGAATGGAGGAGGGAATAAGAACACAAGGTGACCCCTCTTCCTGAGATTTGCACTTTAGTCAGGGGAAAAAACATGCTAACAAGTAAACGGGTTGTGTGTATGTGTGTGTATAATATAAAAATGGAAGAGAGAGAGTCTGGGGTGATGAGTTTGGAGTTTATTTTAAATAGGATTATCTGGAAAGACTTCTCTGAGTAGATACCCTTTGAGCAAAGAGTAGATTCCAGTGAGGGAGTGACAATGGGGAAGAACAAATCTGACTCCACACTGGATCTGTTTCTTTAACCTTTGTATTCTATTGCTTTCCCTACAAGTTAGTCATAAAGGGATGTTGCCTTCAGCTTAAAGTAAACATAATGGCCCATCTCCAGGACCTTGCCTCTCATACCTGAGTGTTAAGCTAAAATACCTTTGTTTAGCTCACTGGAAACACCCTGACCAGGCGCGCCTGTGAATAGCTGCAGGAAAGAAGAAATTAACACATCCCCTCCAGAGTCTGGGTGGAACCAGGATAAATTTGCAACAATGTATTGCCTTTTTTACTTTACCTCCTCACCTCCCCCTCTTTGCTCTATAAAAGAAACTAGCGTCCAAACCCAGGCAAGATGGGTCTTTGGGACACCAGTCCACCATCTTCTTGGTCTGCTGGCTTTCCTAATCAAGTCGCTACTTCTTGCTCCACAAGTCATCTCTTGATTTATTGGCCTGTGATGCAGAGGGCAGTATGAGCTTGAACTCAGTAACAATGTCAAGATCTTGAGGAAGAGCATTTTATTTATTTATTTATTTATTTTTTGGTCCTGCTGTGCAGCATGTGGGGTCTTAGTTCCGCGACCAGGAATCGAACTCCCGTCCCCTGCAGTGGAAGCACAGGACCACCAGGGAAGTCCCGGAAGATCATTTTAGAGATACTCTGTTGTACTGTTTGATTCCTAGCATCAGTTGATATTCATAACTATGGAGATTTTTGAAACTTTATTGCCCAGACTACTATACATATTCTGCTTTGCTGTAATTTTGATGCAACTAGCTGTTGCACACAGTTCTTCTTAAGGCACTGCCAATTCTGGTCATATCAGTGACTGCTGGATGGGGTTTTGCAAGCCTCTGTGTCTCTCAACAGGGAAAAGACCACCTTCCTGTCTGAGGCATAACTCAAACACTCTGCTACTTTAACTTAAAATATGAAGTCAATGCCAGAAAAAAAATGCACACAAATTTTACTTAAAATTCCAGATGCTCTGCTAAACAATCTTCTTTAATTATCTCACTCCTCACAACCACCCTGTGATGTGTCTGCTATGAAAACTCTTGAGATTTGGCTATTTCCTCTCACTATTAGACTGGTCATACAGCAGTCATTAAAAGTCATCTCCTTCTTACTAGCTTTTTCTTTCACTGTTCACAACTGCTCTCCATGGATTTTAGGGTTGGCTGCTGATACACCTGTTATGGACGTATTATAGAATGTAAAAGTAAAACTGAGACAGGCTTGAGAGAGATTTTGGTTTGGGAGAACAGGATTTTGACGAAATTAGTACTTATCCCCATCACTCCTAGGGCAGATTGATAGAAAATGTCTGCTCAGAGGAGTTTGTCCATTGACGTTGCCAAACCTACAGAGGACGCAGTGGTAGCACGAAGGAGGCCCAGATAAGCATAGCTTTCCAGTTCTTTCTACTAAACACGATGCTTAGAAAAAGGCTTCCTTCCTGGGAAATATCCTGCCCTGTGGTGCTGACATGTTCCAGAGGATTAAATTCAGGCATAAATGTCAGCATTAAGTTTCCATGTGGATTATCTTCTACGTGAAGAATGCATTTTTTTAAAATATTTCCTTAAGACCATAAAATTTTCTTCAACTTTCTTTAATTTTTGCTAGTTACAGTTTCAATCAGTTTTGTGGCATCACATTTTGTAGTTGTCCCTCCTAAAAATTGTTTTAAAATATTTCTTTTTTATCCATCTTTGTATTTTGGGGGGATTTTTTTAAATCACCATCATCATCATATTTTTAAGTGGCCACAAAATTAGCATATAATTCTTATACCTCATAAATAATAGTATCTCCTTTTGTCCAGTGTTGCAGGGTTGCCATGCTATTCTTTCTTCGTTTAAGTTAAAATAGAGACTCAGTTTCACTGCCTTTATCTGATCAGCCTTGATAGCTCATGGTAACGGCCAATGATAGAGGTTAAGTTTAAGATAATGATTAAGTTTAAGATTTTGATAGATTTGTAAAGGCTTAATTCAGTTTCACATAGTGTTAAAAGAGAGCATCACACTTGGAATCACATGACCTGTATTCAAAATGCTTGTGCCTTCTGCAACATTGGATGAGCGTTTTTTTATTCTCCAGGCTTCAATTTTCTCATTTGTGAAATGAATCTCTGGCTTCTCTTCCCGCACCACTAACTCAATGGCCAGCTTTCCCTCAAAATAATGCTGCTTCACTCAGTGACTCAATTATCCTGTAAAAATCACACCAACCTCCTTTCAAAAATTCTTTTAGGGCGTCATTGAAGAGTCCATGAGAAACCAGTAACATTGATTGTCTTCAAGGAGAGGAACAGCAAGGCTGGGAGACAAGAAGAGAAATGAAATTTTTCACTTCACCCTATAAACCTCATGACTTTTGTCCATAGAGACTTACTACCTGTTATCACAAGGAAACAAACGGAAAGCAAAATTATAAATAGGAGAAGTGACCTGCGGGGGAAAAAGCAGTCTGCTCTGTTCGGTTCTATGGTTACGGTGACTCAAAACAACACTTTACTAAAGCTGTAAGGGTAGAAAAAAATATCATTAGAATTTTCTTCTGTCTTTACTATTCTACCAGTAGGAAAAAGAGCTAATGAGCAACAAAATAGCCAGAAGGAAGACTGAAAAATATGAATAACGTATTAAGCCTCTCAGCATTGGAATTCTTGCATTTATTCAATATTTGTTTGATGTATATATTTCAGTGAGAACACTGACAAATCTAGAGCTAAAACTTGAGATCCTAACAGTCTTACCACACACACCCTAGGAAGATGTTCCACAAAATATTTACTCCCATCTTACCATAGGCCCCAAACATCAACTGAGCAGTTACTATATGCCAGGCATGATGCTACCCTCCGTGGGTAAAGACATTTACTTATTTATTTTTACAAAAATTTAAGGCAGAAAATGAGAGACCTTGTTTCCAGTTCTTTGGGAAACAGAATCCAATTCAACACTAATTTTTTGTAATCGCTTTGAGTAAATAGACACATTTTAAATCCTCTTGTACATTTTTGACAAATAATCATGAATTTTTTTTGAAAGTATTTCGGAGGAAAGTTGTGTTTGAACACCTGTTCACTGGAATTAAAGGATTGTAATATAGAGTGAATGGTATCTATTCTGGCCATTGCTTATTCTGGCACATAGACATGGAAACATTTTATTTTGTTAAGGATAATTAATCTGTACTGATACTTCTCAGAGAAGTGAATACATAAGAATCATATTTTAAAATGTACTTTAATTTTGGAAAAATATCCTTTGCTATGTACTGTTAAACATGTTTATGTCAACATAAATAGTACAAAAGTTACAATCCATGGATATTCCTTAACTACCTGCACTGAGATTCAAAACTGAAAAATAAAAAAAACCACCTCATTATAACATAAATTGAACTCCATGGTCTCTACCCAGACCCTCTGCAATCTCAAAACCTCTCGCTGATTTCTGAAAATCCCCCCACTTTGGGAAGAGAAAAAAAGTATTGGCATTTAATTCAGGACCAGACAAGATAAAGAGAAGTGAGCCATTTAGCTTTTGAATGGTGGATGATCATGGGTTTACGTTTTAGATAAGATTTCTAAGAGAATGACTTAAATATAGGTTGTTACTGGGAAAATCTTAATAAATTCTCACTCTTCTTTTTGCCCTTGACTGATGTTCCTGCCCAGCTGGTGACTCTCAATTTAATGAGGTGCTGCTCTATTTCAGAGCAGCAGGCCCTGCTTTGAAACAGTCCTGTTCTCTTCTGAAAACTCGAAGATGCTTTCATGCAAGGACTACCGATTAAGAAATTATTCCTTCAAATGAAGAAAAAAAAAAGTTCCATAAGGGGCTTAGCATTGAGAAAGATTAATTTTTTTTTTTTAAAGGGGATACACTGGGATGTTATTTCCCACTGGTCCCCAATATAGAACATATACTCTTTTTTTTTTAAATGGCAATTATTTATTTATGGTTGTGCTGGGTCTTCGCCTCTGTGCGAGGGCTTTCTCCAGTTGCGGCAAGCGGGGGCCACTCCTCATCGCGGTGCGCGGGCCTCTCACTATCGCGGCCTCTCTCGTTGCGGAGCACAGGCTCCAGACGCGCAGGCTCAGTAGTTGTGGCTCACGGGCCCATCTGCTCCGCGGCATGTGGGATCTTCCCGGACCAGGGCTCGAACCCGTGTCCCCTGCACTGGCAGGCAGACTCTCAACCACTGCGCCACCAGGGAAGCCCCGAGAAAGTTTAATTTTTAAAGAAAAAGTCCTCCCCTTCCCTAATCTTCCTGGATGCTCTGACTTTGAAGGTATTTCCATGAACAGTAACCATAGTTCTGTGCTTTATTTTCAGTCATCATCTTATATTTCTGAATCTGTAATTTGCATTTCATAAAGATAACAGGCGAAAGGGCATTTCTGGCCTTCTGAATAATTAATCATAACTTTCTAGCAGTGCATTCCAAAAGGCCAGGAGGGAATAAGTATTTACAATAAAAGCTGAAGTGTAAGGATGTGACTTACTGAGTTCTCTCAGTTATTCAGACACATTCATGGACCACCTGAACTTGGAAGTTTACCTAACCTAACCCTAACCCTCCTAACCCTACCCCTAACCCCTAACCCCATGGTTCTGAGCTAAAATTATAGGTGTCTTTTGTATCTGTTTGACAGAGGGATGGTTTAAGTGTCCTTTAAAATGCTTTTTATAGTATAATAGTTTATTGGTCGAGAATTAATGACTGATTCTAAGAATGACCTCAACGAAAATTAGCATGAGTCTATTCAAGTTCTACTCTGCTCTCGTACTTTCCACTATAATTATTTTCAGACCCTAGAAAAAATTTAATTATCTGCTATTTATTTTTGAAGCATCTACAAGAGTAAATGGTAGATCTTAAATGTATTACATGTACAGAAGATTTAATTACAATTTAACCGTTAAACATTCTTTAAAAATCTTTGTTGAACTGTTGCCACTACTCCTCTCTCAATGTAAGGGCAATACAAATTAAACTTAAGAGCTTAATTCTCCTGATTAAAAATAAAGAGATGTCTCCCCCTCTTTTCTTAGAACATTTACTTAGGAAAACATGTGCTTGTAAGTTCTTTCTGTCTCTTTGAAATGTATGTAAATCTTTTTACAAGCTAAATAGGCCTCTTGACAACTTTACAACCCTGGAATATCTTTCTCCAGGCCCTGGGAACTGTCCCCTTGAAATAAAATCATCTAGGAAGATATGTTCCTGTCTCCCAGTTTCAGGCAAGGGTAGGAACCTAACTTTCGTGGGCACCTGACTCCAAGTTGCAAAACTACTTCTGTCATAAACATATGAGGAGTTTATTTTCCTTTGGATAAAGCCAATTAACTAACAAATGGTTACCTCCATTAACAAGTGTATTTAGGATGAACTATGTGTGACAAATAGAACCATCAATGTAAGGACCAGTTATTGTTTATTGAGGACGTAGGAAAGAATTTTCTCTCCCCTTCAAAGGTTCTTTTGGCTGGTCTAATTATTCAATCGACCTGAGACAGATTAACAGGAAAAAACTAAAACTTAATTTTGTATGTATGGGAACCCCACATATCTAAGAGGTTCAAAGACCTCCACATACATGAGAGGTTTATTTAAAGACAGGTAGGTAAAATGAGGTGTATATGCCGTCCTAAGCTAAGGAATGGGATAGGGACCTGGGGTTTCTAAGGACAAAAGGGTAAGTCAGAGGATGATAAGAAAAAGAGTAGATGCTGGGTAATTAGTTGTTTGCTCCCATACAGTGGGCCACTCAGATAAAGTTTATCTCTGGTAGTAACTATTATGCTGGGAAGGACCCCAATTTAAGTCTTTCTAGGTAATTAAAGGAGGGCAGAGTTTTCTCTTGAGCCTGCAGTGTCTCTATTGCCTTTGGCTCAACATAATCCACATGTCAAGGTGCCACACTTTGGGAAGCTCTTTCTGAACCCCTTCAAGAACAAATATGTAATGGATTGCATGGGCTTTGTTATATAATAGGTGAGATTTTTTTCTTTCTTTGAAGTCTCTGAGCAGATGGCCTGTGATGTACATCACATTCTAGTTTAATGCTAATTCAGTAATAAGACTGTTTTATTTCTCTATTACCTTTTTGAAGAGGTCTTCTGGGTTGGGAGAAGATTTTGTTTTTAATTATATTTCCCCAACATCAACAATAATACTCACCCCATTACTCTCTCCCCACATACAATTCACACAATTTCTACAGAAATAGCCTGTGACAAATCTGGGGACCGAGGGAGGCAGGAACTCAAGTACTGGATCTCTAAATACCGCAGTGATAGCTTTTACTAAAGCTTATGCTCATATGACAGGGAAGAAGATAGTGACAATGGGTAAAAAGTGCATCCCACACTGAGAACGTGCACCTGTGGCCATCATTTATCATGGAGATTTACTGGACAATGGTGGTGAGATTTGTCTCTTCTCTCCATTTCTGGGACACTAAAAGGAGTGTAGCTAGCCAGTGCCACAAAGAATGAGTTAAATATGTTTCTGATTTTATGTACCTCTTTTTCCTAAATTTATTCGCTTTTTTCTTCCATATAAACATAATATTTCCACCTCTTCCCAATAATAATAGTAAAAGACAGAACAGAGAAGCCCAAACACATTTTTTTCCCAACAGTTATTTTGCCAAATGTGCCTCCTTTTGACATCCATTTCTTGTGAAATCCCAACAGAAGTATTTTGTGTACATCTTTGTGATCTTTAAGTGGAAATGACAATGTTCCCTGCTGATAACCTGGGTGTGTTGGGATGTGTGCAGCCAGGGTCTTTGTCTCACCGAGAATGAACTGGAGAAAAATCTTACAAGTCATTGTTTTAGGAAGTGTTGGAAAAGCAAACACAGTCATTAAGCGCAGTTAGTGACTATTTTCCTTTCTTCTGTACATAATAGATTTGTTTTCTTTCTGTTTCTTTTCACAGGCGTCAATAGCCTTGATAGTCCTTCTTTTGGGTTCAATTTCAAAGAAGTTGTGTCTGCTTTTAAACTTTCAAAGTCAGGCTTAATTATTCAAGCAGGTGCTGACTGCTCTGTGAGACTGTCAGACAGAAACTACTTCAGGAAAAACCACTCACCCCATGGTGAGCTCAGTTCCTCCAGAGAAGAACATTTCTGGAGCGATGTCTGGCACCAGTCGCTAACGTGCACTGTTAAAATACTCAATAAAAATTGTGTATTTTTCTTAGGTTTAAGTTTCACATATCATCAATTCACAGATGAGGACTGTTCTATAATATGTGGTCAGATAGTAACATTTACAATGAAATACTTTATCCAGAGAGCCCAATTATCTCTCATTTGGCTTTTAAAATACCATGGTCATAATAAATCCTAGTGTTCATACCCCTCTAATAATAAGGCTGTTGGAATTCTCCTACCTTCACAAAAGCCATCTGGTTCTGATTTTCCCAGAGAATTTCAATAGAAAAAGAAGTCTGAATACTATATCAGAGCAACCCTGCTTACACAAACTTTTGAGAGATGTAATCAAGGGCTTCCGTCCCTTAAAAATAATATAAAAATGGTTACATACTTATTCCAGCTCAAAAATAACTCCTCAGCGATGTTTCATGCTAATCTGTCCTTAACGTAATTTAGTGCTGTGATTTCACATTGCAGTACATGTATCAGAGATTATTTCTGATAACATAATGAGGTTTAATTTAAACTTTGTAATTACAAGTTCAAAATTAGCTTTGTTGCCAGGGTCTTGACTGTGTTCTGTTCTAATGAAAAGATAAGGGGATAAAGTTCTGATATATCTGTCTGTAATTCTTCCAAGAGTCAGAGCTAGTGTGGAGGAAACCCCAGTACATTTGGAGAGCAGCATATCCCTGTGAATTCTGCTATCCATTCCGCAGGTAACTAGGGACTTGGGTCCGGTGTCCTGTACTAGTCTGGGACTGGGGCTACAGAGATGCCCTATGGATCTTTGACCTTGATATTCTAGTGAAGGACAGAGAAGCAGAGTACTCTGGGAGTCCAGAGGAGGGGTGCCTGCGAGGGGCTACTCAGGGTGAGGGAGGGAAAAACATGTGACAAGAAGATACAGGGCACTTCAGCAAAGGGGAGCAGAGGTGGAGAGGCGTTGAGCAGCATTTTACAGAGAGGGGACTTGGCACAGTTAGGAGGCATCCTCAGAGGGAACAGGGGCTGCAAAGGGCTAGTGGCAGGTGATGATGGGGGGAGAAGTAGGCAAAGGCCAGTCCAGACGAGCGTATGTGACACTACAGACCTCTATCCCCAGATGATGAAGGTATGTTTTACTGGTCTCTTGTGAATACATTTATTAACATCAGTAATATGCCTGGTTTATAATTGATAATGATAATAATATAATATTTTAAAAGCTTCTATCAGTTTTAAGGTACTATGTGTATAATATAAACATATATATACAGTTGGGTGTGAATGTGCAGGTCCACTTATACATGCATTTTTTTCAGTAAATACATACTACAGTACTATACAATCCTTGGTTGGTTGAATTGGTAGATGCAGAACTGAAGATTACTGTAAGTTTTATGTGGGTTTTCCACTGTGCGTGAGTCGGCACCCCTAAGCCCCATGTCGTTCAAGGGTCATCTGCAGTCTTAATCCTCCCAGCTATTATTAGTGCAAAGTCAGTTGACATATATGTTCTTATGATGCACACAGAAATATTGCAAACACTGAATAGGCACAAATTTCTTTTTTTTTGTTTGTTTTTACTTTTTAAGTTCAATTGTTTAGTCTTTTTTAAAAATTTTTATTGGAGTATAGCTGATTTTCAATGGTGTGTTAGTTATAGGTGTACAGCAAAGTGAATCAGTTATACATACACATATATCCATTCTCTTTTAGATTCTTTTCCCATACAGGCCATTGCAGAGTATTGAGTAGAATTCCCTGTGCTATACAGTAGGTTCTTATTAATTATCTATTTTATATATAGTAGCGTGTATGTGTCAATCCCAATCTCCCGATTTATCCCCCCCCTTCCCCCCGGTAACCATAAGTTTGTTTTCGACCTCTGTGACTCTATTTGTGTTTTGTAAATAAGTTCATTTGTGTCATATTTTAGATTCCACATATAAGTGATATCATATGATATTTGTCTTTCTATGACTTCACTTCACTTAGTAGGATGATCTCTAGGTCCATCCATGCTCCTGCAAATGGCATTATTTCGTTCTTTTTTATGGCTGAGTAACATTCCATTGTATATATGTCATTTCTTTCTTTTTGTTTAAATCAGATGTAAGAAACTTGCTATTTGTATATTTAAGAGATAAAACAAAACTCTGGGTTTTTTTTTTTTTTTTTTTTTGCCTTTTCGAAAAAGTATTTTCAAAGACTGACTCATAATCAGTCATTTCATATGAGGGCTTCTGACTCTTCCCAGCTCCATTTTCTCACAACTATCGCTCTTTATTTAACTGCATCAAGCCAGACTTCAGTAAAATGCCATGAAGTAGGTCTCTGAGTCTGACTTGTGCCTCTCTGGCAGCACCAGGGCTTACTCTAGGCAATATGTGATAGTTGAACCCATGTGGGCGTGGGATCATTCAGTGATGTCCGGCCCTGACTGCCCATTTGAATCAGCTGAGGGCCTTTTAATGTAGCATCTTAAGCAAAAGAGAAAAAGTAAAGTGTTTTACTTTTTGAGAATGACATTCTGAGAACAGAAATATTGCAACATTGAGAAACCAACTAGCAAATTTAGCCTCAAACTCTACTATTTATCATTTCTGACCTGTAGAATCAACTATATTCCAGAAAACTGACAGATGCAGGGCTTGACTTATGATTTACTTATGCCAAGACCTAAAAGAAACTTTTAAGACCCTAGAAACTAAGAGCTCATATACTGACCTATAAGATATTGGATCAATGAAATTCAAAGTAAATTCACACTTGAGCTGCAAAACCACATTGTACTAAACAAAGTCATCTATCTCAATGTCTTGTTTAAAATATTTCATATCTTGTCATTAGACTGCATTTTAATAAGATGGCCTGAAATGATTTGGAGGCACAGAGATTTAGGAATAATTTTAAAAAACCCCAAACCCTGTTCTTTCCAAAGCTTATTATAACCACTTTTTCTAATTGCTTAAAATAAGATCATCTTGGTCATGCCAACTGTGAGTGAATTAATTAATTCATTTTAAGAATAAAAAAACAATATCTGGAGAATATAGCTACCACTGAGCAGATTGCTCTTCATGCTTTTAAGAAATGGAAAAATAATGCATTGATAAATAACCACCATAGATAAATTTGTCTTGGCTTTATTAAAATGAGATTTCCTCCCAATATTAGTTATATTTAATATTCTTAACTCTCAAGGTAAACAATGATAATAGCTTGGTATATATTCTTTCACACCTTTCTCTGTACTCCTACAGATATATGCAAACATATATGGGTTTTTAAAAAATAATCCCTATTTTTTAAAATTTATTTTTATTTTATTTATTTTATTTTTGGCTGTGTTGGGTCTTCACTGCTGTGCGCGGGCTTTCTCTAGTTGCGGCGAGCGGGGGCTACTCTTTGTTGCGGTATGCGGGCTTCTCATTGTGGTGGCTTCTCTTGTTGTGGAGCGTGGGCTCTAGGTTCACGGGCTTCAGTAGCTGTGACACGCAGCCTCCATAGTTGTGGCTCGCAGGCTCTAGAGCACAGGCTCAGTAGTTGTGGCTCACGGGCCCAGCTGCTCCGCGGCATGTGGGATCTTCCCAGACCAGGGCTTGAACCCGTGCCCCCTGCATTGGCAGACGGATTCTTAACCACTGCGCTACCAGAGAAGCCCTTAGATGGGCTTTTATTATGGGCTTTTGTTTCCTATTTACAAAAACAGAATCTTAATTAACATATTATTACTTTTACTTTATTATTATTGCATACTATTACTTATTATTAGTCTGCAATCTGCTTTCTTTGAAATCAACTTTACCAAGGTATAGTTTACATACAATAAAGCACTCTCATTTTAAGTGTACAGTTCAATGAGGTTTGATATAAACTTATGTAACCATCACTATAACCAACATATAGAACATTTTCATCACCTCAAAAAATTCCTTTGTGCCCCAAACATCTCCCATCCAACACCCTGACCCAAGCAAACACTGATATGATATACTTTTTGTTACTGTAGATTAGATTTGTCTTTTCTAGAGTTTCATGTAACTGGAATTACAAAGTATACATCCTTTTGTGTCTGCATTCTTTTGTTCATCATACAGTTTTTGAGATTCACCCATGTTGTTGTGTATATCAGTAGTTTACTACTTTTTATTGCTAGGTAGTATTAGTTTATATGAATATACCACAATTGTTCTTATATTCGCCTGGTGATAGACACTGAGGTTATTTCCAGTTTGAGCTATTATGAGTGTAGCTGCTGTGAATATTCCGGAACAAGTCTTTCTGTGAATATATACATATTTTTTCTCTTGGGTAAACACATAGGAGTGGAATTTCTGGATCATATGGTAGATATGTAAAAAAGTACCAGACTGTTTTCCAACGTAGTTGTACCATTTTACCAGCAAGGAACGAGAGTTACAGTTTCTCCATATCCTTTCTCACCAATGCTTGGTATCAATACTGGGTTTTGTTTGTTTGTTTAACCATTTTAATGAATCTGTAGTGGTGTCTCTACAATGAGATTTTGTTTGAGTAACTGTTTGAAATTAAAGGGAAGAAGAATGATTTTGATTGAGATGTTAGAAATTAATGTATGATACTAACTTGTTAATCCTATAAATGCTCTCCTCTTCTCTTGGAAGTAACGGTGCAGAAAGACCCAGTCATTATAATCCTTTACAGCCTCATGCAATTTCTTCACTAGAAGCTGGAGAGCCAGTTCAGATGCAAGTGCTAAAACAACATGTTTTGTTTTTTTTTAAATTTTATTTATTTATTTATTTTTGGCTGTGTTGGGTCTTCGTTTCTGTGCGAGGGCTTTCTCTAGTTGCGGCAAGCAGGGGCCACTCTTCGTCGTGGTGCGCGGGCCTCTCACTGTCGCGGCCCCTCCTGTTGCAGAGCACAGGCTCCAGACGCGCAGGCTCAGTAGTTGTGGCTCACGGGACCAGCTGCTCTGCGGCACATGGGATCTTCCCAGACCAGGGCTTGAACCCGTGTCCCCTGCATTGGCAGGCAGACTCTCAACCACTGCGCCACCAGGGAAGCCCTAACAATATGTTTTTACTCTTCATTTGAGACTGTAACAATTAGGATACAGACAGTCGCGTAACATCCGTGGCTTAAACCTAAGGACGCATTGATTACTTAACCAGAAGCAAAGGGCATGTTGTCCCTAGGGTATTAGTTTTCCCACAGTGGCAGGACTGTGATGGGTGCTCAACAACACCGTGACTTTTTGGCTCTTCCCCCTCAGGGTTCCAAAAAGGCTGCAACAATTTTAGCATCATTTCTCATGCGACCACCTGTGCGGTAGGAAGTAGCATGGCTGGGCAGGATGAGATTCCTCTGACTGACTGGCCTCTCAGTCCTTTCCAGAAGCCCCCAGCTGACTTCCCCACAGTTCCCATTGGAAGAGCCAGACCTGGAGGCCACTCCCACAATAGGGGATAGAATGTGAGCCTCCCTGGCCTCTGTAGTTGGAGGTAGTTCAGGCAGGAGGGACTGGGAGGGCCTGGTGGCAGCCGTTCCTACAACGGGTGTTACAGAGACTTTTGGAAGGAAGTGCGTTCTGGAGAACAGTGAGACACACCACTATGGTGTGAATAAAAACAGTAGCTGGATTACCTGAACTGTTAAATTAAACATGCCTAATGAATCTCTCTGAGCTGCTCTGCTTCTAACAAGCCTCTCTCTTCCTGTCAGTCACGTGAGGTCTTAAGAAATAGGGACTCTGCGTCTACACACCGACCTGGGTCAGAATATCCAGGGAAGGCTGCTGAAGGCACATCTCTGGGTTTGCAAACCCTGTATAACTGGATTGTTCAGCCCTGAATTTGGGTATCATTTGGAAGGAGAAAACTTTTAAATTCCTCCTTAGTAGGGAAACTTATTCTTAGCACCTTCACTTCCACCACCTTGTTTTAGGACTTCATTACCTCTTTCCTAAATAATTGTAATAGCCTCTTGACTGATTCCCCTCACCCATCCTTCCTGCCTTCAAATTATATTGCAAAGATCTACCAAAATAACATAAGAGCAATGATTATCACATACCTTTAGTGGCCTGCTCTGTCTACAAGATAAAATCAAATCTTCTTTTCTGGCATTGATCTTCTTTTTCACATTTTGGCTCTAATATGCAATTTCAGCCCCATCTCATCATACTTCAGCCAAGCTGGGGTCCTCACTTCTCCCTTCCTGTCACCTGTGATTGCCCATCTGTTCCTTTGTTTATCCCATTTCTGTTTCCTGGAATAAAATTCACCATGTCTGTATGGAAAAATCCTTCCTATTGCAAGTGGAAAGCTGCCATTTTTTCCATGTCCAACATAGATTTTTCAGAGACCAACATCCAATTTTTTTTTTAACTCTGCTCCAGCTATTCACAATTTATGGGAAGACTTGTCAACATGAGATGTCTACTCTGGGAACAGGTGGGTGTGGGACCCCAGACAGACTTGTGGACCCTTCCAGAAAGGTGCCTGTTAAACCGGTAGCACCAAACACAAATGGCATTCACCCATGATGTAAGCACCCCAGGGGCAGCACCCTGATGAGAATCTCTGTTCATTTTCCTTTCACTGAACCCAGCCCTCGGAAGCCTCTAAGCTACTGCCTTTCTCAGCATGGCTGTTCCGCCCCCTTTCTCTGAGTTGCCTCACTCACTTCCTGTACCTCACTTTTTGTTATATTTCTTAGGCAGAGTAAATTGTGTTTCATGCAAGCCAAGGTTCTGGTCCCCTGTCTCAAAGACTGAGTCCATATCTTTGAGTGCTTTCCACAGTATTCTGAACAGATGTGCTTTCCTACTGTGCACAATTTTTCTTCGTGTGGTCACTTTTGCTTCCTTGTATAGCAGTTATCTGTGCAGGTTATTAACGTGTTCTGACGAGGATGCGATGTGAGTCTGTCAGAGATGGAAACCACATTGCAGTCATTTCTGCACCTGGTCACCGTCATCAGCACTCTGGAGCTCTCTGTGGAAGGAATAATAAGGACAGCTTTTGCCAGGACTCTCTTGTGCTTTGATACGTTGCCTCACAAGCTCAGTCATTTCCTGAATGTTCCATGTCTTGGCAAAATATGTGTATTAGTATGTCTCTGGGTGCTGTAACAAATTAACACAAACATAATGGCTTAAAACAACACATATCTGTCCCTTTCCAGTGATGGAAGCCAGACATCTGAAATCAGGGTCCCTGGGCTAACGTCAGTGTATCAACAGGGCTGGGTTCTTCTAGAGGTGCCGGGGAAAATGATTTCCTTGACTTTTCCAGCTTCTGGTGGCCGCCTGCATTCTTTGTCTCACGGCCTCTTCCCCACAGCATTCCAACCTCTTGTCTCTGTCATCACATCTCCTTCTTTCTTTTCTGACCTACTTGCTTCCTATTTACAAGGAGCCTTGTGATTACATTGGGCACATGTGGATAATCCAAATTAATCTCCATATTTTAATACCCTTAATTCATTCTACAAAGCTCCTTTGGCCATATTAATTAAAGTTCACAGGTTCAGAGGTTAGGATCTGGATACGTTTGGGGACCACTATTCATCCACCCATAGTGTGGAGGAGTAGACCAGAGAAATGATACCCAAAGGAGGAGAAAGGGGTCTGGGATCCAGGGAAAAGCAGACGGAAACCCAACAGCAAGCCACTAGAAGCAGCCGCAAGCACTTCCACATATATTCCTTTTGACAAGAGCTCGGTATCATGACCACAGCATCTCCATAAGGTGAGAGCTATTATTCTCAGCATTTTACAAATGTCAAAACAAAGGCACAAAGAAGTTAAGTGAATTACTCAAGATCCCGTAACCAGCAGTTCACACTGATTCAGCATAAGTGACTTCCCATCCCTAATCCATTTGGTTAATCCATTTATTTTGCAACATACTCTTATTGCACTTTTCGTAATAAATGTTTATTTACCACTTTAAAATTTGTCTTCCCTGCAAAATTGTATGTTCCGAAAGTAAGATATGGGTCTAAAATATTCACCACTGTTTTCCAAACACAGTGCAATGTCTGCCTCATGGCATGTATTTATTAAATTGAATTACATTGGTTTGAATTAAAAGCATTTAATTGAAAGTAGGACAAAGAGTAGAATCATTTCTCTAGAAAATGAGTCCATGATTTAAGTAAAATATGAAAACCATAATGAAGATTAATAAAATAAGAATTAGGAACATAACTCAACAAGGAAAGTTGATAAGAGGGAAATCTGAATGCTATATTTCATATGCTGAATTTACCAACACAACCAGATTTCCATTCCAGCAAATGTCATTACAGCTTCTTCGCGTTATTTTTCAACTTACTACTAACGTTGCAAGCCCACTTTTAAGGAGAATACTTTTAAATCTGTTTCTATAATAGGCTTTCAATAATTTAGACAATGGATGTTCGGACTGTTCACTTAATGTGAAACTTTGATCTAAAGTTGCTTCACTGAAAGAAAAATAAAAGTGTCAGAAATTTGTAAAAACAAAACAAAACAAAACAAAACAAAACAAAAACATAAGTGACTTCTTCCCTGATGAGTCTTCAGCGCTTGGTTCATAAAAATACTTGTCCTGCTGTCCTGAAAATTATTCAACTCCGTGTCACTAAGCTGAGCTCTCTTGAGAGTAGAGAGCCCATTATTAACTTTGCAAACTTATTTTCTAGCCCCATGTGTGGGCGTTTGTATCTTGGGAAATGGTCTTCTTGATGTTACTGTCAGGAAATCAGCTCTTTCCTTCCAAAACAATGGCTTCCCAACTACCCCACTGCCTGGAAGGCAGGCATCTTGGCAGGGGTTGTTGCAGCCGTCTTGGATCATGAGGCTTGGATCTGAACCCTCAGGAGGCAGAGCATCCAGCCTGAAGGAACCTGGGGATTTCACAGAGCAAAGTTGCGCTACCAGCCCAGGATCACCTGTTTTGGGGGCAGGCATATGTGAGAAAAACTGCTTTTTTAAAGCCATGTAATTTGGCTTCTCTCCTCCTGGCAGAGGACCCTGATCCTAACCATCATGGAGAATGGGGTAGAATGGGTGAGTGGGTGGTGCAAGAAACTGGAATTAAACTGTGAAGGTGGTTTTTGGTTATCTGGAAGAGTTTTGACTTTAACGGACTACCAATAATATTTCCATGATTGGCTTAAAGCAGAGTTTGATTAGATTTTTCAGGAAGATAACTTTTGGGACCCTTTTGGTCCTGAGATGGAGGAGGCAACTGGTGCAGCAGCATGATGAGAGACAGTGCTCATGAGGAGAGATGACAGTCCAGAATCCAGTGATTTCTGAGGCAGAAACACAGGATTGGAGAACCATTAAATAAGAGAGGTAAAGGAAGAAGAAAAATCAACTGTGAAGTCAACATTTACCTGTGGCCACTGGGAAAGGGCTGGCCAGGGGTCGGCAGCCCAAGAATGAGGGACTGGCATTGGGCAGGTCCTCTCTTCTCTGTGGGGCTGTCATGGGCTGAACTGTGTCCCCCTCAAATTCACATGTTGAAGTCCTAACCCCAGCACCTCAGAATGTGACTGTATTTGGAGACAGAGCCATTAAAGAGGCAATTAAGGTATAATAAAATGAGATCACTAGTGTGAACTCTAATTCAATATGACTGGTGTCCTCATAAGAAGAGGAGATTAGGACACATACACACACAGAAAGAAGATCATGTTAGAACGCATCCATCTATAAGCTGAGGATAGAGATCTAAGGAGGAACCAGCCCTGCCAACACCTTGATCGTGGACTTCCAGCCTCCAGAATTGTGAGGCTATAAATTTCTATTGTTTAAGCTGCCCAGTCGCTGCTACTATGTTACAGCCGATCTAGTGATACAGACTGAATGTTTACGTCCCCCCATATGTCTTCAAATTTATGTCTTCAAATTCATATGTTGAAGCCTAATTTCCAATATAAGGGGATTTGGGAGTGAGGCTTTGGAGGGTAATTAGGTGATGAATAGGATTAGTGCCCTTATAAAAGAAACGCCAGAGAGTTCCCTTGCCTCTTCTGCAAAGCAAGGACACAGCCAAAAGACCACCATCCCTGAAGTGGGACGCTCTCGCCGGGCACCAAGTACACTGGCGCCTTTATCGCAGACTTCCAGGCTTCCAGTCTGTGAGAAACAGATTTCTGCTGTTTATAAGCCACCAGCCTATGGCATTTTGTTATAGCAGCCCAAATGGACTAAGACACCTCGCTAACTAATACAGGGGCATAGTGTGTCGAACAGGGAAACTCAGTTGAAGCCTAGTAGCTCCAATGTCTGAACTGGAAAACATCTGAGAGATGAAGAGAGAAGGCTCAACTCAATGGCCACAGGGACACAAGGCTCTTTCCAGGGTCACATGAGGCCTTGGCTCAGGAACCCAAGAGTTTCCAGAACCTTGGTCAGGGTTGATTCACATTTGGTTTAGGCCCAGCCTGCAGGTGAAAATCCCATAGCTTGTGGGTCTGTAAAACTTTATGATGAGTAAGTTATGAAATACATTTTTGTGTTGCTTTGTGTATCTAGAAAATAATTGACAAGGCTTGTGATGCAACACAAATAAAAAAGCAGTGCTTAAAACTGTATAATCTATATGAAATGAAATTAAAAATTTGTCCATATCGATGTAAGAGTATATTTTAAGTTCTCCTCAATTTCTCTTACAATTGTTCCTGGGGGGCTCAAGGGTGCTATGCATTTTCCAACAATTCTAGAAGAGTCTGCAGTTTACCAAAGCACACAAAATTCAAAGCACTATTTAAATGTAAGTTTATAAATTTTAAAAAAGTTTAGTAGAGGTAACTAAGTGTTATCTAAATGTTAAGGAGGATATTATGAATCAAAAGAGCCTGCATCTAAGGAAAAGAAAATATCATTTGTTACCTACCAAGTCTCACCTCTTCATGCATTGTCAGGTCAAATTCCTGGATTTTTTGTCAATTTTTGATTTGTTCTTCATAAGTCATCTTTTTATCTTTTCATGAGTTCATTAGAAAGTGTATAAAACCATGATTCCTCAGGCACAATTTCCTCCAACAAGGTGGCTGGGGACAGTTTTAATAAAACATTCATTCAGGTCAGTTTGCTGCTCATGGTGCAGTCAGCAGGTCTGGGAACCGATGCTTCTTTTTGGTGTTATTGTCATTAGGACAGGAGGCACTAAGCAAAGTCTGAATGTATGTCCTGATCTGGAAATGTCTTTAAAGACTTATTGGGCCAGATTCCCTGAACGTTCCTATTTAAAATCATGCAATACAAATAAATACCCATTCTCTTGATGATACTGACGAACAAAAAATAAGCAACCTCTCAAGTTTTTCCTGAAATAGCCCTCCACTTCTCTGGACCTTGCTCATAGGGTTCTTAACAGTAAATGACTTAAGTGAACATGCCAAATATCTCGTCTTATTTTTCTTATTATCCTACCCTCCTGTCTGTCAGAGGAAACAGGACTGGTAAGCTTGCCAGTCACTGTGAGTAAAATAATGGAACAAAGAAAAATGTTCTGGGTAGTATTAGCTATAATTTTTTTCAGTGTGGGCCGTATGCCAGACAGCATTCTGGGCACTCTCAGCATGCTTTGTTTTCACAATATTTCAGCAAAGCTAGTATGAACTGATCCATTTTACAGAAGGAGCAGGATAAAATAATTGTCAAGGCACTTTCTGAGTCAATATGCCTTCCCCATATGGCACTGATTCTAACTGAGGATGAGGTGCTGAGGAATTTGGTCTTGTGAATATTGCGCCACCATGATTGAATTTATGTAAATATGTGTTTAATTAACCATCTTTCCACTAGACTTGGGTTTCACAAAGGCAGGGATGGTGAATGACTTTTTCACCACTGTATTCCCAAAATATGGTAAGAGTTCTGGGACTTAAGGGAGGCTCAAGCCATATTTACAAATGAATGAGTGTATTGGGTTTTCAATGCTCCTAACATCTCTACTGAGAAGAATGCCTTGAATAGCAGCCTCTACTATGGAGTGACTCCACCATCTGTTTACTCTTCATCCTGCACCAGTTTACTCTTATTTACCAGATTCCACACACAGTTGCTGGCTCTGTCTCCTTTACTCTGAGGGACCCGCCCTCCGATCTTGGCTTAACACTTGCTATAACATTTGGGAAAGAGGAGGGTTTGTCTCTCATCTACTTTCAGGCCACCCACTTGTCTGCAGTTCCTTGAGTATCTGTATCATGACTGACCCCCACGTCCTTTAAAGGCTGTGGGTCACCAGCTTCGCACTGGATCGTGCAATCTTCAGACCTCAATTTCCCTCATGTGATGCTGATCTCTTGAAAACAGGCACCGAGAGTCCTTGATGTTCCAGGTGGACACATATCAGCTCACACGAGCTCTTCCTGCCCAAAGGAGTAGCAGGTATGGCCCATTTGGAGTTCAGTGTCCAGAGGGTCATTGGTGGGTAAAACATGTGTTATCTATGGACAAACTTGGATACAGCAAGAGAACTGACCATGGAGAGAAAGAGAAGCGTCTCCCTAAGATTCCCATAATGAGCAGGGGGGCCCACCCTCACAAGGCGAGAATTCACCAGGAGACAGATCAGCTTCTTCTCTTACTGCTTCTCCACGTTCATAACTTACTCCATGGACCTCCTGGGAAAATACCACCACCTCCACCCTCAAAACCAGTGTCATGTGCCTGTCTATGACAAGAAGCAATGCAACCTTAGGTTGTGAAATTGAGTGGTGTAAGTTCAGGATTCAGGTTTAAACTTGTTTGCTACCTTTTATTGATCTTTCAGTGGAGAAAGTGTGCTTCTACCAGCCATCTTTGCTAACGGTACTGGAAAATAGAGAATGATTTGTAAGGCTAAAGAGAATAAATCATGCTAAAATTGATCGTAACTTTCATTTTAGACACAGAAGAATGTGAAATAAACCCAATGGCTAGTATTGGACTTATTTTCCTGAGTTCTGTTATATATAAGCACCATATCTTTGTGTAAGCCATTTGCATACAAACGCTCGATGTGCCCACGGTGGGATGCAAACTTGGTGACACAGTTACACTGGAAGAAACCTAAGTGACTGAATTACGTAATTATACTATTTGCAGTGATAGCATTTGACTCTTCTCATTGGAAATAAATGTATTGGTACCATTTTTGCATTTTTCCTTTGAATATTCTTCAGGGGTTACATTTTCTCTTTGTGGTTTTGGGCTTGTTGAGAACTCCTCACCTCCTGCATATGTATCTATAAAAGGACTTGTGTGTCCCTTGTGGCTTATTAAGGTCAAGATGCTATTAGGTATAGCCTGAGCATTTAAGGTTTTAATTTCCATGCCCATTTTCTCAAGTGCTCCTGTAGTCTGGCATCCTTAAGCAACTAGGCTAATGAGGTCCTTTACCCTTGGAGATCACCTTTTTGAAAGGAGAAATTCTCTCACCTTTGTTGGGTTTCATCTTCTCAGTCAACTTTCACATCAAGGTAGGAATCACAGTGCTGTAGTGAGACCAGCCTCTTCCAGGACTAGACTGAGCATGAAAGCCACCTACGAAGCTTTCTCTTGTTTTGTTTCTGTGTTTCTTCAAAGCTGTTCTGTCACCTGTATATTCTGATTAAGCATTCCAAGCTCTCTTTGCAGGGGGGGTCCTGACATCAGGGCAACCTTCAGGAGCCCATGCTCAGAAGGATCCCGGAAGTGGTGCAGTGCTCTGCCATTGTTGGCTTGAGTCTTAATTTTTAAAGAAGGGGCTCTGCATTTTCATTTTGCACTGGGACCCACGAATTCTGTAGCTGGTTCTGCCTGGAGTCAAGACCTAGGTAACCTCCTGAAGCAGGCTTAGCATTAGTCCTAATCACTTCTTCCACCTTGACTTTGTAGGAATCTCCAAGTTTCTCCATGGCATCCTCTTTGGGATTCGTGTCTCACCTTCTTGAAATTTCTGCCTTCTTTGGGGGTCAGTGAGCTGGGAGGATAGTACTCAATTATCTCAGAAATAGCTTGCTGGCCAATGTGTTACCCAACCCAGCCGTGTGACATTTTACATGGGAAGAGTGGTGACTAATGATGACCAATTCTGGAATTTCAGATGTCCCACATGAATTGTGTGATACTTTCGTCTAGAGGGAAATGTGTTCACCCCCAGTGGTAACTGCCAAGGACACTTTTCAAGTACCCACCCTGGGTAAATGCTGGTCTCTTACTGTATTTATTCTCTCCTTATCTCTCCCTCCCACCTCCATGCTCCATCCAAAGGACGTGCTTAGTGAGCGTCTGGACTATTTTAACTAAATGAAATGCTCCGTGTCCAGACTATTCTGCAGAGAGGAGAAAGGGGTCAAGAACTGCAAATCTGAGGGAGAATTAAGAAAAGAGCTCTGACTTCTCAAGGTGCTGGCATCTGCTCATCCCCCATTTAGAAACCCTCCCTGTTCTGTGTCCTAGTTCCTCTTTCCCTGTCATCACCCTCTGTCTCTCCTTCCTCTCAGCTACTCTCTCCAGGATCCCTTCTGAGGAATCACTGTTTGGGTACAAAGTTGTCTTTCTTTTCTTTAGTGGGAGGAGGAAGTGCCTATTCTCCATCTTCATCCATCTACAAATGTGGCCTTGGGTGTCTCCCTGAGATGCTTGGTTAGAATCTCTCACCTTCTGTGTGTGCTATAAAAACACTCATGTATACCTTGGGACACCTTTGCCTGAGAACTCCCACCTGGGGCTAAAAATTAATTTAAATCTGCTTCTTATAATATATCCACGTGGCTGTCGCATCTTGGTTAAGACATATTTTCCTTTTTGTAACACAGGCCTTCTGAAAGTGTCCACTTTCTCCCCTGGTTTCTAGTTATGACCTACTTATATTAACCCAGCAGGAAGCATCCCCTAATCTGGATTATGTTGGTGGTTTATTAAAGGAAATTTTAACCAAATAATATGCATTTTTGCAGTTTCATATTATAATATTCAAAGTTGAAACATGCTGTCTTCCTGCTATCACATTTAAATATGGAGCAGGGAATGGACATCTCCCAAAGAAACTCCATGTTCTTTCCTTGATATTTAAAACTCTATAAATATCTCATATTGTCTACTTCCTGAAAAAATAGTCTGCCTCAGCTCCAGTAATAAGCCCTTCATTTATAGTGATTAATTTTTAATGTTAAAGATTAGTGTAAGAACCTGTTTAAACATTTGCCAGGAGCTAAAAAAATAATTTAAAATAATTGATTTGAAAGCCTGTAGAGACATTCATTTCAAGGTCAGATTCCCTGGCAACATTCAGCCACTTCTGTGAGCATCTGGATGGTTCTGGAAAAGTAGAGTCAATCATCACAGTGAGGTGTGCTTTAAAGGGCAATTAAAACCTGCACCCAGAAGCCCCTTTCACTGGGCTGCTGTGGAGATTACTGCTGTCTTATCTTATTCCCACAGTTATTCCCATAGTTACCTGACTAACTATGCTTTACCTATGCAATGCATTTTTTTTTTTTAATGAGTGAGATATAGCTATACAGCCAAGATACATTACCACTTTAAAAAGAAAAGTGCAGAAGCGTGTGGAGTTTGATTATTTTTTTAGTAATAGTTTTTGCATGACATATTTTTTCTGGAAGGAGACATTGGAAACCTAGCAGTGGTTAATTTTACAAAGAGACTGAACTTTGTGGTTTTATTTTATTAATTATAATTTTTTGAACTGTTTGAACTTGTAATCGTTAGCACAAGTAACATTTTTATTAACATCAATATGGTGTGTATTCATACAGGCATAGCTTATGCAGAAATATCCCAACATCTCAAGGGCTTCACATCACAAAAGCTTATTTCTCACTCCATGTTGACTGGCAGGAGATCTTGGCCCTCATGGTGGAGGTTCTGCCATCTGGACCACATGGCCAGTGGCAGAGGGAGAGAGGCTGGATTGGAATCAGCACAACCTCTCCAACCAGGAAGCAGTAAGGAGGCATGACACTCCTGCTCAAATTCTGTTGCCTGGTACTAGTTTCAAGACCCAACCCAACTGCAAGGAAAGCTGAGAATTATAAACGTCCTTTAAGTAATTCCCAACCTTAGGGGACATTACTGTGTTAGGCAGATAGATATTGTTTCTGAGACTACAACAGATGGCATAAAAATATTTCTTGGGAACGCCTCTGATAACCGGCATTTTGCTGTTACTACAATGTAATGGTTTCATGTGCTATGTCCTATTTACCATTTCATTGAGGATACTTCCATTTCAGGTGTGGCTCTGGCAATATGGCTGCCAGATCTCTTAACATCATGTCCTCGTGCAGCTACATTAAAAGGTAGGAAGAGAAATTTTTTTACTTACTAGTTTCTCTTAGTCAGCATATTAATAAGGGTTAGGTTCAGCTGTATGGCTCCAAAAGCTAAATTTTGCAGTGGCTCAAATATACAAGACGAAATATTATCAAGTTGATGGAAGCAGGGGTGTTCTTACACTTTTATGACTCTATCTAAGTCCCAGGTTTCTTGCACTATTACGCTCTGCCATCCCTAGGGTTTGCCTTTTACACCATGGTACATGGTGGCCACTGGAGGCTCAGTAGTTACACTTGCTTCATACAAGCAGGGATAAGAAAAGAAACTAATAAAAAGAGACAAAGTTCTATACATGCTGTCTTTTGAGGAAGATTCCCAGGAGCTTCCCCTGACTCTTTGCTTACTCACCATTTTCCAGAACTCAGTGATATCATCCTACTTGATTGGGAGAACCTTAGTAACACTACAGAATACCATACTGTTTTTGTAGGATGCTTAGAAATGCTTTCATCTTCTATTTTCAAATATGAACCTGGCCTTTAACTAGAGAATTGTTGGAGTGTTTGGTGACACTGATTCCAGAGTTTTGCCTCTGTGTTTCTGTGAGACTTCTAGCACTGATACTTATTAGCCAATTAGAAAATTTAGTGTGTGTCATTCTTCCCAGATGTTACTTTCCCAGTGGTTTCCACTGAATAGAACATGGGCCTTTTAGAGGGCGATTGACTGAGATCATAGTCAGAAATTGAACCTTGAAAAACTAATAATTAGTGTCAGTTAGGATAAGCCAAGCTTATCAAAAGAGTTTACTGACTAATACCCCAAAGATGGAGATAAATAAGCACAGGAGGAATGGTAGAAGTAGAAAGCCAAAATTTTGAAACCTCTAATAAAACAACAGTTAGGCAACTGACTGCCAGCCATGGCTGCTAATACAATAGCATCAGTGAACAGTTGATGGTTATCTGGGTGATGGATATACTAGGCAGAAGCACTGAAACACACTAATTGTAACATCAGTAAAAGTGGCATAAAGAGAAACTATTTATCCTCTGATAATGATGCAACTGAGAAGCCCTAATGGAACAGATTTTTGGCATCATTACCACCTGCACCATATGGATTGAAAATAGAGTGTTTTCCTAAAGGAGTACCCCCAAATCTACATCTTTCCAAAAGCATATTTAGGTAGGAATTGGGAAGAACTGCATGTTGTGTTGAACCAGAATATCTCCTCCATGTTTCTACTCACTGGGAGACAGACGTTTCCCACTTTCTTACCTGAGCATTCACCTTCATACCAACACAGCCAAGATGTAAATGATGAAATTAAAGAGGAGCAGAGACAGGTATAGACACAAACATGTTGGTACAAATCGTGAGAGAATGCAAACGCTAAACTTCTGCAATTGAAATTAACAGACAATAAAACATTCTTCATCAAAAGACTCTAATTTAAAAATCTGCCTAATTACATGTAAACCAGTTAAGGGATAGAGGCAGAGAATGGGAAAAGGTTCCTATGGTTGTAAAGAACCGGGTCTCCCTTGGATTACTTAAATCAAAGGAGAAGGTTAGGAGATACGGTGGGCGGTTAGTGGTGGTGGCAGTCATCCTAAGAACATATGCGTCCATTAAAGGGGGAGGGGGAGGGATAAATTGGGAATTTGAGATTATCAGATACACACACTATATAAAGTAGATAAACAACAAGGACCTACTGTATAGCACAGGGAACTATATTTAATATCTTGTAATAACCTATAATGGAAAAGAATCTGAAAAATATGTATATATAAATGTATAACTGAATCACTTCGCTGTATACCTGAAACTAACCCAACATTGTAAATCATCTATAGTTAAATAAAAAAAAAAGAATATATGAGAAATCAAGAAACCTTGGTCTTATGCTGAGACCTCTTGGAAACCCATAAAGTTGCATAAGCAGTTTCTCTGAAGCATTGGTCAGCTGTGCAGACAGGCTGCAGAGAGCTGGGAAATGCAGTTCAGTATAACACAATCACCCCAGTGCCCTCCTAAAATTCTCCCACTCAAAATGAAACCCACATGGTTTGTAGTCTCTCTGTCTCTCAGGCCTCATCGCAACCCACTGGCCTCCTCTTCACTCTGCAGTAACTATGGGGATTTCTCTGCGCTCATCAACTCACCCAGGGGCCCATCTTGCTGTTCCTTCTGCCTGGAAGACTCTCCTCCCAAGTCACGGTCTCTGGTCGCACACTCAGTCCCATTTCATAGATCTCCTCCTCCAAGAGGACTGTCCTGACCACTCTTGCTAAAGTCTCCATTTCCCCAGTTTCTCACTGTTGCACCCTTAAGTCTAGCACTGCTCTCATCTATGGTTACCAATGAAATTTTCTTTTCAATGGACCTGAATGAGTGTAATCTGTAAGCACAGACATTTCATAATCTGAAAGAAAGGAATTTAAAAAGATGAGAAATATTGATTAAGGACCACAATTGCAGCCTGATTTTATGCTGTTGGTTATAGCATGACTGTGCTAATGAGGGTAAGGAGAACTTGTTATGCGCATTACAGCTGCTTTCTGTGAGTGGCAGCTGGCGAGATCACGGAAGTGTAAAGTGTAAAGTGAAAAATGTGACCAGAAATAATAGTTCTGCAGTGACAAAGCGAAAAAGGCCATAACAGCTATTGCACCCCGTGAAGGCTGGATTTAATAAAAAAACCCACATGTGCACAGTAACAGTTTTTATGGTTAGACATTTATAGCTACTAAAAACATTATCAAGTAATTTCCCACAGAAGACAGCTTTGTTTCTGTGAGTCTGAAATGCTCCCCAGACTCCATTTAAAATCACTGATTTTATGATTTTATTTTTGTAACACTTTTTTTTTTTTTTTAACTGTAATTTCAAATTTACAGAAAAATGTCAAGATTAGTACAAGGAATTTTCATATACCCTTGACTCAAATTCAGGAATTGTTTGTTTTGCCCCATTTGCTTTCTCCCTCTCCCTCTCTCTCTCTCTTTGTCACACACACACATAAATAATTTTGTATCTCTTTTTCGGAACCATTTGAGAGCAATCTGGGGACATTCTGTATTCCCTCACTAGACATCGTCTCTTGTTTCCTTGTCTAGTGAGGTGACCCAAACCTCATTCCTGAAGAATCTGGATCATTAGCAGTCCCGCCTGAATTGGATTGTTATAGTTTCCCATCAACTTTAATTACATACTTGAAAGTCCTAAAAGATGCCCTTGATGACTGCTTTCCAGACACACTCTTCCCTGCCTGCATTATGCAGTGGTCACCCACTTTTCCCTTCATAGTCAAGGTCATCACCCCCACCAGCACAGTGACCCCCTTCTCTGCCTGTTGACCCAGAGGAATGAGATGCTCAAAGAGCCCAGGAGGCAGTGCTAACTTCCAGTTCGATGGGATCATCTGTCGTGCCCCCTTGTGAAACCATTCCTCCCTTTGGACTTAAGACCTCTAAACAGCAGAACCTAAAATCATAGCTAGGCAGGCAAATAAACCAATGCTGAAGTCAAATTAAGGAGCACTTTTTTCTACATAAGGTAGAGCGATGTATGTCAGGGTATGCTGATATATAATAGTAATGGAATACTTAGAGCAATGAACCCAAAGAAGGCAGCTCTGAGTTGCAAAAAGCTACTTGTCAAGCAGTGGTTAAAATTAGTGGCTGCCACTTGCAGACAGAGAAATCAATACTGATGACTGTAAGATTTGCCTTCCAGGCTGGAAACAAATGGTACACAGCACTGCAGTGGGAGCCCCTACCGGGAGCTCCTTACACAGCAAAGAGCCCATGTATGGGGGCTTCTGTATTCTTTTTGACGCTCATGACCCAGAGGCAGTCTTTAGTCAATCTGGAAACCCAGCAAATAAACCATAGGGAATTTTTTAAAAGACTAGAGTTCTCTTGTTTCCAATTTTTAATCCTTCCATTCATTTTTAATAGAAACCTGTGTTTCTACGTACCACATAGAGTAGACAAAAATGATTGAAACTTCAGTAGTAACAGTACTTTGTGAATGATTGTTCTACAAAATAAAGTATTAGGAATATCACAGTGTATATGGGTAGTCCTGAGAAAGAGATGCAAAAGTTTATGTGATTTAGAAAATGCACCCAGAGGTCTTGAGAACTATTACTTTTTAAATGGAATTTCTAATTTAGATAATTGTAGATTTACATGCAGTTTAAAGAAATAATACGAAGATATCCCATGAACGCTTGGCCCAGTTTCTCCCAATGGTAAACATCTTGTAAATGTGGTTGTGTAAATTATCACAACCAAGGTATTAACACTGATATAAATCACTGATCTTATTCAGATTTCCTCAGTTTTATATGTACTTATGTGTGTGTATATGTGCAGGAGAATATGCATTTTAGTTCTATATGATTTTAACACGAGTATAATTTGTGTATCTGTATCACAGTCAAGATTCTAAACAGTCCCATCCTCATAAGGGTCTCTCATGTTGCCTTTAATAACCCCTCCACCATCATCCCTAACATATAATTATCAGTGATCTATTTTCTATTTCTACAATTTTACCATTTCAAAAAAATATTACATACATGAAATCATGTGGTACACAACATGTTGGGATGGGTATTTTTCATTCAGCATGATGTAGTCTATCCATAGTATTCTGACACATACTATAACATGGATCAAACTTGAGGACAACATGTTGACTGAAATAAGCCAGTTACTGATAGACAAATAGTGTATAATTCCACTTAAATGAGGTATCTACAGTAGTCAGGTTCATAGAAACAGAAAATAAAATGGTGATGACCAGGGGCTGGGGAGGGGGAATGGGCAGCTATTGTTTAATGGGTATAGAGTTTTCAGTTTTGCAGAAAAAAAAGTTCTGGAGATTGGTTGCACAACAATGTGAATATCCATAATCCTACTCAACTGTATACTTAGAATTAGAATTGGTTAAGATGGTAAATTTTATGTTATGTGTTTTTTATCACAATTAAAAAATAATAAAAATCATATAAAGACATGTAAAGAACTAATACCTATCTTTCTCAAATTATTGCAAAAAATTGAAGGGGAGACAACACTCCCAAATTCATTCTATGAGGCCACCATTACCCTAATACCCAAACCAGGCAAAGACACTACAATCTGAAAAGGCTACATACTGTGTGTTTCCAGCTACAGTAAGTGCCCTACATCCGAGCCTTCAAGTTGCAAACTTTCAAAGATGCGAACATGCTTTCCATCCACATCAGGCGTGAGTGAAATTGCAGCTTGCCCTCCATCTCCTGTTGCTGACGATCCTTCAGCTCTACCATCTCCCACCTCCTCTCCCTCCTCCAGTCAGTAACTCTTCCTGCCTGTTCACGCGATGCCAGCCCCTGGATGCCAGCTGTTGTACTGCACTACTGTACTTTTTCAAGGTACTGTACTGTTTGTTTTTCTGTATTATTTGTGTGAAAAGTATTATAAGCCTATTACAGTACAGTACTATATAGCCAATTGTGTTAGTTGGATACCTAGGCTAACTTTGTTGGACTTATGAACAAATTGGACTTACAAATTCACTCTTGGAATGGAACTCATTTGTACTGTATATGACATTCTAGAAAAGGCAAAACAAAAGAAACAGTAAAATTATCAGTGGTTGCCAGGGTTTGGGGGTGTGGAGATGAGAGATGAAAAGTCAGAGCACAGAGGATTTTTAGGGAAGTGAAAATACTGTATCTGATACTCTCATAATGGGTACCTGTATGCATTTGTCCAAATCCATACAATGTACACCACCAAGAGTGAATCTTACTGTAAACTGTGGACTGTGGGTGATTATGATGTGTCAGTCAGTGTAGGTTCATCAGTTGTAACAAATGCTCCACTCTGGGGGGGACGTTGATAATGGGGGAGATCAAGTGAGGGAGGGGCAGGAGGAATATGGGGAACCTCTGTACCTTCCTCTCAATTTTGCTATGAAGCTGAAAAAGTCCTAAAAAATAAAGTCTTCCAAAAATTATAGAATTCACATACAAAGAAAAGACTCTAATGAGTTCAAGAGAACATGAGCTGATAGCAGTGGGGAGAAGGAAAAAAGGAGCATGAAAGCTTAAGAGACCAAAGGCAAAGGCACAAGAATGAAGGAGAGGAAGTGTGAGTTAGGAGACCAGTTAGGAGCAGAAGATGCATCTTTAACCCAGTTAATCTGTACAAAGGCAGCATTGACCTTCACTCAGATTTTCTTTTATAGGCCCCCAGCAGGGGGCAGACTTCGGTCTCATTTCCAACCCCCTCTGTCTTCAGGTTCACAAAGCTTTCTCACATCCTAAATGATCACAACTGTCGATTACAACTTTCTCAAGATCCTTCATTAGAACCCAACTGTTATTGGCCTGATATAAATGGGAACGACTGTGCATTTGTCGGCAGCAATCTGTGGCTTATGCAGAAGTGAATACTGTGTACATCTATAAGGTGCTGTTATCTCCTTGAGCACCAAGAGCAGCCTCCTTGGCATGCCTAGGTAAATCGACAAGCACTCATATCTGTAGCTGACTTTGGAGAAGTTCCAAGCTATGCTCTGGGACTAAACGAAGACTCCTGTCTGCTTGTTGAAAAGGCCTGGTGAGCTGGATGAGCAACTCAGATCAAATAAAGTTGGGGAAAAAGAGCAACTCTGTAGAGAGGATATCTCAGCAAGTTGACCACTTAAAAAGAAACCTAAATACTGCACTGATGAATATTATGAAGAAAGACTTTAGGTAAGTGGAATTATTCTCTTAAGAAAATAACAATGAACACATATGAGATAGTTGCAGAAAAAATTTAAAAAGAAAGAAAAGATATTGCTTTCTTCCTCTTCTGTAATAGTAATAGAATAAAAATAATGCCAAACCTCTAAGTGATGATTTAGCAGTTTTACTGAAAGCTAAAGATGAAACAATTTCAAAATAGAAATGAGAACGGGAATTCCTAAATACTATCTCCTTTTTAGCTAGGTTCCAGAAAAAGGAAAAAACAGAGTAGCAAGAAAATGAAATCTTTATCATTAAGGCTGGTTTCATAGTCTCTGTAAACCCTGGAACCAATGAAAAGAAAAAAAAAATCCAAAGAGGGAATATTTAGTTATTTAATGAATAGCATATGATCTTTCTCCATGTCCCTTGAAAGGAAGAGGGTATAACTTTATACCTTTCATCCCATAAATCAGTGGTTCCAGGATGTGGTTCCCAGTCCAACAGCATCATCACTTGGAACTTGTTTAAAATGCAAATTCTGTGCCTCTACCCCAGGCCTACTGATCCAGAAACTCAAGGGAGCATCTCGTCAACATGTGTTAACAAGCCCCCAACTGTTTCTGATACACGCTAAAGTTTGAGATCTACTGCCCTAAATCATGTCCATATTCCATTTTTAAGCCTTTCTGAAGATTGTGTAAGATGGAAAATATCGTATAACTGGACTCAATGCATTTATAATTCACACTTCCAGAGACTTACAACTTGGGGGTCGTACTGACACCTCCCTACTATAGGAATACTGGCATTTGAACAATGATGTCCTGGGAGAATTTTCAAGCAATAAAGAAAATGGGTGTGAAAAGTAAGAGGGAGTTTTATCAGTCAAAATCGTCCCATTGTCCAGAATCAAGAGAATGTTCCAGGACTGTTCTCTGGGGGTCATCCTTTTCCTGAGAAGTGGGACAGGAGAGAGATCATTATAATCAATACAGACTAAAGCAACATGAATTCAAAGAGGATATTAGCCCTCTGGTTGACAGGCTTGTGATTGGAAAGTAGCTCACCAGATAATGTTCGTCATGGTGACATTTTATATACATTTGTCTCCAGTATCCAAGGGGTTGGTTCCAGGACCCCTGCAGATACAAAAAATCCCTGGATGTTCAAGTCCCTTAATATAAAATACTAGTACTCAGCCCTCCATATTTGCTGGTTCTGCATCCAAGGACTCAACCAACCTCGGATGGATTTTCTGATTGATTTGTGGCTGCAAAACCTGCCAATAGGAGGGCTGGCTCTATTTACCACTTTCTTTCTTATTTATGACTTTTAATGATTTTCCCTTAATTTCCTGTGTGTGAAGAGTTTGATGATTCTGGGAGTTTTTCTCTCTCCCTGTTCCTCCCATAATGTTCCAATATATTTCAGTTTACTTGAAAAAAATTTTAAAAGGCTTTAAAAAATGATACAAATGAACTTATATACAAAACAGAAATAGACCCACAGACATAGAAAACAAACTTATGGTTACCAAAGAGGAAGCGGGGGAGGGATAAATTAGGAATTTGGAATTAACATAGACACACTACTATATATAAAATAGATAAACAACAAGGACCTACTGTATAATACAGGGAACTATACTCAGTATTCTGTAATAACCTATAAGGGAAAAGAATCTAAAGGGAAATAGAAATATCTGTATGTATAATTGAATCACTTTGCTGTACACCTGAAACTAACACAACATTGTAAATCAACTATACTTCAATTTAAATAAGGTTTTTTTTGCACTTTGTGAGAGCAATTTAATATTATTTTAAAATTGAGATTTATTAATATTTAATATACCATAAAACAGTCCTTCTAAAGTTTACAGTTCAGTGGATTTTATTGTATTTAGAAAGTTGTGTAGGCATCATCACTAATTCTATAACTGGGACGTTCAGCTGTTTCCTTTTCTTTTATTCCTGTGAAATATGTTGCTTCTCTTTAGGGTCCTCATGAGGAAGCTTCAGAGAGTGGAGTGAATTCAGGTGCATGTGATAGCACCTGTTGTAGACTCCCAGGAAGCAGTAAGTAAATCTGAAAAGCACAATAGCGTCAACTAGATAATAGCTTGAGTTTTACAGTCAGCCCTCCGTATTCAAAGGTTTCACATACAAGGATTCAATCAGCCACAGATCTAGATTATGTGGGAAAAAATTTCAGAAAGTTCCAAAGAGCAAAACTTGAATTTGCTGCATTTGGGCACCTGTTTACATAGCATTTCCATTGTATTTACTACTATTGGCATAGCATTTCCATTTATTAGGCATTATAAATAATCTAGAGATGATTTAAAGTATACGGGAGCATGTGTGTAAGTTATATCCAAATACTGCACCTTTTATAGAAGGGACTTGAGCATCACAGATTTTGGTAACCATGGGCATCCTGGAACCAATTCCCTGTGGATACTAAGGGACAAACTACTGTACTTTGCTTCTTAATTTCTGTAGTACTTGAACATAGAAATTCCAGATGATTACATAAATGGCATGATTTTCACTCCTCTTTTGGTATAGATCCTCAGGATTCAGAGAAATGCCAATCTTTTAAACTTCACAGAAACAAGAGTAAAAATGAAAGGACCTCCAAACTTTCCTCCTTTTCCCAGATGTTTGTTATTACCTAGTTCTTATCTATCAGGCAAGAAGGCTGCCAAGAATCAAGGGCACCTTGGAAGGGAACCGCCTTGAGGCCCAAGTGTTGGGTCTGCAGCATGAGGGAGACCAGATGTATCTCTCTGCTGCCTGCTCGCGGTGCACCTCACATCCTTCTGGATCTGGGTCTTCCCCCTCTCTGAGTTAAGATCTGTGATCCTGCCAAGTCTCATGTGACCAAATTATGTCAGTTTTGATCCTGCATAATTGTTTGGAGCTCTCTTCTCTGAATCCGGATGACGAATCCTGCAAACATAGTCAAAATGTCTGAGCATTTCCCAATCCTCCTGGAGACCATTCAGCCAGATACTGTCCGATACATCCACCTGGGAAACCGAAGCAGAGGGAGATCCATTTTGATAAAACACAGAGCAAGAGAGTTTTGATATTAATATGAAAGGACATAGAGAGATATAAACCATGGCAGAGTCTTCTGCTGTCTGGCCTCTGAGGCTTAAGTAAGAGCGATTACTTCACATTGTTTGATCAACACAACAAGACACAAGGTCACCCCAGACATGAAGAGGGCCGGGGTTTCTGAGGGGGCACCAGGACATTCAGCAACCAGGCCCTTATTCCAAAGCCGTGTTAGTGCTACATGAGAACTGTGTTACCTGGGCCCGCGCTTCTCTCACGCAGGGGAGCAAGAAACCAAGGCCTGAAAATTTGCACCACTCGGAGACCCTGAGGCCACCCCACAGACCTAAGTCTTTTTATCTCAAATCAGAAGAGAATTTCAAAGGGTTGGGACTATCACAACCCTGATTGTTATCATCTGGTTGCTACGGATTAAGGAAGACATGCATTTAATGGTTTTCCAACTTGGTAAAAGGGTGAAGGTAGCATGTATGAGAGACAGCAAAATTTAAAATTAAACACATTTATTGAGAGCCTGAGAATCGGGCGCCATTAAATTACTCCCAAATTTACATTTTTTAAGACTTTTGAAGATGCATTTTCCTATGTGATTTTTGTTTTTAAGAAGGGGGTCTGGGCTTCCCTGGTGGCGCAGTGGTTGAGAAGCTGCCTGCCAATGCAGGGGACACGGGTTCGAGCCCTGGTCTGGGAGGATCCCACATGCCGCGGAGCAACTAGGCCCGTGAGCCACAATTGCTGAGCCTGCGTGTCTGGAGCCTGTGCTCCGCAACAAGAGAGGCCACGTTAGTGAGAGGCCCGCGCACCGCGATGAAGAGTGGCCCCCACTTGCCACAACTGGAGAAAGCCCTCGCACAGAAACGAAGACCCAACACAGCCATAAATAAATAAATAATTTAAAAAAAAAAAGAAGGGGGTCTTTTTCTAAGAACTAACTGAAAGTTATTTATTTGGCATCCAAGAATCATCATGAGTGTTCATTCATTTATTTGTCCACTCATTTATCTATTCACAAATCTAATAAATGTTGCAGAGCTTCTACCATATTCTCTGCCCTGTGCTGGTGGGGGAGATGGGGCAGCCATGGGCTACTTAGTGGGGAACCTCAACATTACTTCTAGAAAACGCAGGCAGATCCTAACGTTCCCTTAGATTTCTCCCCCCTTTTTTTTCCTTCTGATTGACCTCTCTACCCTAAATAATTGAGGTATTAATTATTGACACGCTGACAAAAGACAACAATGACAGATTCACATTTTCCCCTCCCAATCCAAGGAACTAATATTCAATATTGAAGCTCAATTTCATTTACATGGAGAAAAGATTTACTCAAGAAAAATATTTCCCTGAGCTCTAAATTTTTAGATAATTTTTTCAGACTCACAAGGAAGGAAAATATTATTTAAATACAATTTGGAAAATAGATATATCTTTATTAACATCATTCTCAAATCATCAAATTTCAGATGAAAACATTTCTATTTTGAAAATTTAAGGATATAAGCCCAAGCTATAATGGATTTAAATATAAAAGTGTAGAGGTGTCACTGTTATAGATTTTCTTCACAAGCGGATATGATGAATTTTGTAGTGTCAGAGAGCTCCTGCAAGTCTGCGGTGCTGAATCATATTTTAACCTTTAGCTTTATGACAGAAGAAAACATTAACTGTAATCTTATTCACATTGCTTTTGCAGGTGTCAGAGTCTATCATAAAATCCTGGAATCTTCAGTCATCACTCTGAAGTACAATTGTCCTATTCAGGCTCAGTCTTGTGCTTCAGCTTCCTCTGAGATAGGACCCTGGGAGGTGCTAATAGTGACAGGCTTTCAATCTGTCTTTTTTAACATTCACATTTTTTATAAGGTCCCTTCTGCTGCAGCACCTACTGGAAAGGCATTTTGAAGTTTGAATATAGTGTTGTATTTAGTCTGAATATGTGAGGACCCCAAAGGCATAATGAGGTACAATTAACTCTCTCTCCATTCAGACAATGCGTCCAACCCTATTAAGCATGGAGTTGGATGGTCAGATGTAGCTAGTTTGCATATACAAACATCTCTCAGGGATATATGCAAAATGACACATCTGTAGGATATTGGCAGGAATCATCACTAATAGATATAATAAAGCTTGCCAAGTAACACTAGGAAAAACTAAAATTTTGGAAGGGCAGACTAAAATGCCAGAAATAGACACAATACCACCATATATTGTGATGTTTAACTGTATGGGAGTTGCCATGCATTGTCAAAGGATGCTGACCTTAATCCACGGTTAAAAGTAGATTTCACCAAAAAAAAAAAAAAAAAAAGGTAACTATGTGAGGAGTTGGATATGTTAATTAGCTTGACCATAGTAATAATTATAATCATTTCACTGTGTATATCAAATCATCACATTGTACACCTTAAATATGTGTAATTTTTGTTTAAAATTTTCAACTAAAACTTATTTTAAAAGTAACCATAATTCATAGTCTCTTTGGCATCCCAAGAGACTAAGATGTTTGTACTGGAACTAAGTAGCCTTTCCACAGGGCTGGTTTCAGAGTTAGGGTGTGACCTATGAATAGTGTAAGACAATTTATTCTGTAATATTTTATGCAGTTTTGTGCCATTTTGAATTTATTATGCCAGGGACTTTCAATCTGATTTATTAAGTTTCAAAACCCACTAAATTTGAGGAAAGAACAAAACTTTTTGTCACTGTGCAACTGCTAACAAATTCATCTTAGATATTCCACTGAGTACCTACAGAAAAGCTTGAGTGCACTTGAGGAATTCAGCCATGTATTGGACATCAGACATACTCCGGTATGTCAGACTCAGGGTCCAACCAGCCAAGGAGCATACCTGTGTTGGATACTAAAATGGATAGTCAGAGTCTCTGTGCAAGTTGCTGTGGTGTCACAGTATTTTAACATTAATCATGAAAAAGTTACTTTGATTTTCTGCTGACGTTTAACTGACAATAGCTGTATTACAAAAGAAAGGAGTCCTTTGAAAAACTGAAAATTTAATAGGAAATTTTATTAAATACATCATTTTGATTTGCAATCTTATTATGAAATTTAACAAATTCATATTCTACATTTGGATTGTCCATATGTTTCCTTAATAAGCTGCAATAAAAATAGAATTTAAAAAGTATACAGCATCCCATCACTTTTATCTTGGATTTAATTAAACTCTTCTGGCTTAGTAAATCTTATAATCCTATTCATATTGATCCTGATATGGGTGTTTTCTCCTTAGATATTTGTTTAATTATATCGTCTTTTTAATACACTTTTTTGTTAATTGTCAAAAACTACTTAAGCATCACTTTTCATTCTAGTTATATTTTAAATACTCCCATGCTGTTTTATGATCATCAAGAAGCTTAATTTGTCAATATAGATAGAGAAATTTTACACAGGCAGAATATGAGTATAATTTGAATTGAAGATGAAATATTGATATGCAGCCATTCTAGATACCTCTGCTGACTAGAGGATGAGAAAGAAATGGGACTGAGGTGGAGACTATAATTACATCAGTCTTTGGTTGATCTTGAGCTCCTGTGGGTGAGGTAAGGGAGATAAACCCATTGTTACAATTCAGGAGACCTGCTTTCTATTCATGGGCATAACCTCCAACTAGAACAGAAGCAAGATACATTTTTCTTTGGATCTATGTTTCGATTTATGTTTTGTTTATGTCTCTGAATAAACAACAGAATTACTCTAGGCAGTCCTATTTTTCAGATTTTTAAAGAGTTTTTTCTACTTGCTTTGTTCAGTTATGGTGTGTGTGTGTATAAAAATGAAAATTTGGGGATTTAGGAAATGTACTTTCTTATATAGGTATATATAGATTAGCCTGTCTTTACATTTACAAATCACAGAAGTTGAGGTTAGTTGCTTGTTGTAAATACTACTTTAATTGTCCTTAATATGAACTGGAAATTCAAAAAGCTTATAAAAATACCAAGGCAACCACTGTCCCCAAAGTGAATTTCTCTTGCCTAGCTTTCAGCAAAACAGCCATATGCACATTTTAAGTTTAATATGCGCTTTAAGAAAAAGAAAAGAGTGCTAAGGAATCCTACTTGGCCCAGGAGGTTAGTAAAAGGATGTTAATTCCACCTCTGCAAGTCACCAGTTTGATTCAGTCTGAGGTGGTAGTTTCTCAAGACATCTGCTGTCTAGTTGCTCTTTTGTGATCAGTACATGAGGGAACCCAAGTGTTGTTACCTGAGTAGAAATCCTTCATCTTAAATGCCCCAAAGTGCTTGTATGTCCCTATATTTCCAAAGGTCAGATTCAAATGGACTACACATCCTTGAGAACCCTTTCTCCCAACTATGGCTTGTCAAGTGGTGGACATGTGGCCTCATGCCTCCTTGCTTGACCAGGTGGAGACATGCCTTATTCCCATGTTTCAGCTTGTGGAGGGGAAGAGCACCATTCACCTGTGCAGCTACCTGCCCTGCTAGGGGAGCCGGTGAGTAGGGAGTCTGTGAAATAAATCACTATTTTTATTCATGCAGCTCTATCAATCCAAGTACACATGAGTATTTTCTTGTGTCCTTCAAAGGAAACACTTTTTCCCTAGAATATTTTTTCTCATCCAGTGAAGGAGATTGCTTTGTGGTCGCCTATGTAAGAGGTATCAAACACCCCCTCCCCAATAAAATTTGGTTAAGTTGCCAAGTCTGTTGATGCTACACACGCGTGAAGAGGATATGCAAGGGCTTATTCTCACAATCATGTTGCTTTCTGGGTAGAGCAGGACAGGGTCCCAAGCAGGTCTGAAATAGCTTGAGAAAGCAGGAAGGGGCCGTGGGATGTACAGTGGTTATGGGATGGTGTCGATGCCTAAGGCTGGCATAGTGCAAACTTCCTGGCAAGTCCAGGGAGGCTGGGCTTCTCATTGGCTTACCCAGATTTGGGGCAGGAGGGGAAGAGGGAGAAGCAGAGCTTGAAAGCTATTAGCAAGCATCCAGAATTGAGTCAGACTCTTTATCACAGAGGGTTAGGGTGATTTTTTTGTGCACAGAACCCCATTTGTTGATGGATGGATGCTAAATGGCATCTAGTCTAAACCTGTCCTATTTTTTTCTAGAAGGTAGATTTTGCCATCATCATTTTGTAGGTGAATGGTTCAGCCATAGTCACATACGCCAACATTTATAGTAAATAACATATTATGTATGAGTTTAAAAAGTGTGGTCTATTTGGGGCTTATCCTGTAGACATAACAATTCTTATAGGGATAGTAATACGAACAACTCAAAACTTTTCCATCTGTAAATGCTAATATTCTTATCCCTGCCATGCAGGGGCAAGGGGCCAGGCGATGTTCTGGAGAAAGGATGGTCCTTTTGGATGACAGTGACAATAAACTAGGCATAGAAGGGGGCAGAGTACTGATATTATTTTGATATTTTGACTACACATACTACACTTTTATTTGTAAGAGTAATAAGGGGCTTGTTCACAGGCATTCACAAGTATTATGTTGACAGTTTTTCATATGCAATTCATGTTAGAATTGGGGCGAGTCCCCCGGTTAAAAATGGGGGTGTCTGGGAAGTTGACTGCATTTCAGAATGGCAACAGTGGACAGAAAATAAACATCCACCTGCGTCTTGGCCATACCCTGGTGGTCCCTAAGGATGCGCTAAGGGGCTGGCTCCAGCTGTTATGGATAAAGAGGGATACTCTAAATTTGCCCAACAACTACTGAATTTCTCCTAGACAGAACTCAAAGCACATAATAGATACCATGTGCTTTCAATGGAAAGGAGAGTGTGAAAGTGCCAAGTTTGGGTGGTAAAGAGATCTCTGTTCTAGAGATAGCAGTGAACCCTCAACCACTGTGTCCAAATGGGCAGGCACAGGCCACTTTGGGTGTCCAGAGACTGCTCCAATCCCACTGTCATTTATCCACTCTCTGATCAAGGGCAGGAGGTAGACAATTGTTTAAAAAAACAGCTCAGTTGGTGAAGACATGCAATGTGCCCTTCTTCCCCATCCCGGTGCTTTCCTTCCTTCCCAGAGCCCACCATACCTGTAGAGCTGGTGTGCACCGTCCTTCCTGTACTTATGCCTTTATTTCATCGTCCATCACTAGTCAGAACTGTGTGTGTGCCTGCGTGAGTGTGCACTTGCAGGCTGGTTGTTTTTATAATTTATTATTTATAATTAAAAATTTTACATTTATTTTAAATTTACTTGAATTTATCTTAAATGCATTTTAATATTCAAATTTACTTTAAAATTTATTGTATTCCTATTTCTTAAAATGTATTTTAATACTTAAATTTATTTGTAATATTTAAAATAGTTATACTGCACAATATTTAAAGAGTCCAATAATTCTAGAAATTGTGTTACGAACCTTGGGAGCTCCCCACCATAATATGCACCCTATTCTCTTCTTCCCAAAAGCGAATGCATTCAACTCCTTCAGCTGGTTATTTTGTTGTTTATTTCCATCACTGAGAGTAATGCTTATATTGCTGTTTCTTTTTTGTTCAGTTTTAATCACACTCTCTTGACTTCCTGCCATGAAAGATGAGTTTGGCTGTCTTGCGTGCATCCTTTTGCACTGACTGCTCTTTTCCCGCACTTAGGGATTCTCCTTCCTTTAATCTCCCAGGCTGCTTCCCAGCTGCCAGCCTGGAATCCCCCTTCTCTATCACCCTGAAGCATCCTTTCACCTCTTTTTAATGGTGGATGCCACGTTTTCTGAATTTTCTTGTCCTTTATTTCTATTTTCTTGGGTTACTCCCTGGATTCTGTGTGACATGTTTTCTAGTAGGTTCTTGGAACGGAGTACACGCGACATGTAAAAGTTTGAGAAATTGCCCGTCTGAAAGGTCTTTATTCTATCCTTGCACTTGATTTATAGTTTGATTTCCAGTAAACTTCTAAGATGGAAATAAATTTTCCTCAGAATTTGGAAAGCATTTTTTTCTGTATTTTTACCATTTTGCTTAATCCTTTATATAAAAACTCTTTTCCTCCTTGGGAGCTTGTTACATCTTCTCTTTTTTTATACTCAATGTTTTGAAATTTCACAGTGTTATCCCTGATGGCTCTATTTTCATCTGTTTTGCTAGACAGTCAGGGGTGCATTTAAATTTAGAAACTCATGTCCTTCAAGTGTGGAGAAATGTTTTAAAAGTATTTTACTAATAATTTTCTCTTCTTTTCTATGTAAATTGGTACAATCACTATGGAGACCAGTATGGAGTTTCCTTAAAAAACTAAAAATAAGCAGTTCTTTGAACTTGTCACCGCATCATAGGGATTTCATCTTGACATCCTTGGCTTATATGATTAAAGTGCCACCATTAATGGTATCAGGAAATTAAATATTTTTTTCATAGTGAGCTACTAAGATTATCACTGAAAAACACAGGTACCTTATTTCACTGAATCTAGAATGCATATTTTCTTCACATTTTAACATTTCAAATTAAGGTGATCCTACAATCTATTGTATCTTAAAATATGGTTGGTGGCAGTTTTGCTTTCTTATTGGTACTTAAAATAACACTACATATACTCGATGGCGTCTGACATTCTTGGCTTGCAGTCTGCAGATAACATGGTAGGCACCCTTTGGCATGGCTTCTGGTGATGCCCACCTCCTGGTAGCCATACACCATGTAATCCACTCCTCCTGACCATGAGTGGACCTAGTACGTGGAGCACTGCAGACACCACAGGATGTCACTTCCAAAATTAGGATGTAAAAGACCATGACCTGTCTTGCTGGTATCTCTCTAGGGCCTTCTTGCATGCTCATGAGGATGGAGGGGATGACCTGATAAGGAACTGAGAGCAGCCTCTGGCCTAAATACATCAAGAACCTGAAGGGAGTAATAATTTTGGAAGATAGCTACATCTCTCAAATTGGAAATATCTAAAATGCCCATCAATGGTTGATGAATATATAAATTTTGATTTTTTTTTTTTAATACAACAGCATACACTGCATCAGTGGAAATGAGTGAGTTACTGCTACAAATAACAATATGGGTGCATCCCACGAATGTGATGCGAGTGAAAAAGGCCATAGTCAAAAGGGCAAACGCGGATTGTGCAGGCAAGTAGGCAAAAAGAATCCAGGGTGTTAGAAGCTGGGCTAATAATTAACTAGAAGGGAAGAGACGGGATAAGAATTGAGAGTTTGAATAAGGAGTTTTTTCAGATGCTGGTGATATTGTATTTCTTGATCTGTGTGGTTTTATACAGTTTTGTTTATTTTGTGAATGCAGAAAACTGAACACATGATTTGTGCAAATTCCTCTCTCTCTCTCTCTCTCTCTCTTTTTTTTTTTTTTTTTTAATTCGTGTCTTTCTTATTACCATGGCAGGGAAAGAGAGAGCTGAGTGTCATGCACCAATTTTTAAATGTATGAGACCAAAAAAAACAAACTTCTATACGCAGTCCATTGGCCAGAACTAATTTTAAGTTCCTGTCTAACTGCATGAGGCTAAGGATTGGGGTGTTGGTTGTGCCCCATGTGGAGAGATTTGAAACCCAGCAAACTGGGGTCTTGTCCATTATATTAAGCTACTTCCTAAGGTCGAGTAGCTGTTAAGTGACAGAGCCAGGATTTAAACCCAGGCAGTCGGATTCTGGAATGTATGCACCAAAGAGGAAAAGCAGCTTGTTAAAATCTTACAGTTACAGATATACATACTCAAGTCCAGGTGTTTCTATTCCAATTTAGTGCTCCCTTAACTGAGTTAGGGACTCAGCTTTGTTGATTTTTATTAATCAATTTCATGCATTAATAAACATTAAACATATTTCAAGAAAACTGTTGTCTATCAGGCATGATATATGCCTTGCAGATTCACAGTGTTTAGGAAAAGTCCCTCCCTCAAGGCTCAGGAGGACAAATGGATGCTGAAACAAATTAAATCAAATTTGACACCGATTTACTGGGTCCAATAACTGCTAGAAATGGGACTAAGCAGTAGGGATTCAGTGGTGGACAAGACATGAAGCATGCCCTCAAGGACCTCATAATTTAGTGGAAGAGATGGACAATTTGGGAGGAAGAAAGCTATGGTCATTGCAATCTAATATTAAACACGTGTAGGGCAAAGAGCTGGGTGAGCCCAGATGGCCAACTCGGGCTTATCTGGGTTTATCAATATGAATCAAATTTGTAAAGAAGACAGGAAAACATATTCAAGGATGAAAGTGCTGTTTGTGGAAAATGCATAATGTGATGGAGAGATTGCCTGACCTAGCATGACGTGCAGGAAAGGCCCCTGGGAGGGGATTGCACTGTGCAGGAGATAAGGCTTTGCCAACCAGAGCGCGGTCAGTAGTCAGGGGATAAAGGAACTTATCATGACCTTGAGTTATGGCAGGGGAGGAACGTTCTAAGAGATCATTCAGAAACATTCCATTGTTGGGGTGAGAGATAGGGAGGACTCAGGAGTGACACAAGGTTCTGGCTTGAGCAAGTGGGTGCCACTAATAGAGATAGAGAAAAAAAGTAGTTGTTGGGAGGTGGAGATATTGAATACTATCCTGTGAACTGAGGAGGAACTTTAAGACTGAAAAGTGAAACAGGTAACTCCATAAAGAGCCACTATGATGTTTATTGTGGATAACTTACACGCGGGCAGGATCCGGTGGAGGACTAAGCAGGGGCATTCGAAGCTGCGCTACCTGCCGCGGAAAGGGGCACAGAGGGACTTAAAGGCTTCAAGGCTAAAAGTAGAATTTGACTACCAAGTGAGAAGCATGGCTGCACTGATGGGGTTTTTCCTCCCTTGGTGGGGAGAAGGGGAAGGGGTTCTCAAGATCATTAACCATCCGCTACAGCAGAAGGCATTCTTCTAGTTTTCATGTCAGATGAAGCCAAGGGTAAAAGTTGAAGGGGAACTTACCTGGCTTGGGAGCATTCCTTGTGAGTGGGCTGGAGCTCAGTCATGCAGAAAGGGGAGGGGGCAGGACTGCGGGTCTAAGTTGGAGCTGACATGATGGAGTCAGTGTGGTCCAGCCACACTGTAGTTGTAAAAATTGCTACTGCTCTGGAGTATATTTTTGAACTATTCAGTCCAAGCTGCCTGTGAAACATTTCCGTGAAGAGTCGAAACCATGTCAGCTCAGTAGTAGTTTGTATATTTCTTATATTCTTATCTCTCTATTATCAAACGTTCTTTGCTCTTTCACTTTCATACATACAGAGGAGAAATTCAAGCGGGAATGTTATTACAATACACAAAAACTAAAGATCCACTACTAAGACCTACTGAGGTTGAATGCTGCCTGAAGCTGTTACTATGAAATTAATTTCTGACAGTTGTGAGGGAACCTGCCGTTTTATTTAAGCTTTTTTTTTAAATCACATTTGTCTTCAAATCCAGGGTAAGGCTTTTTGGGGGTCAAGTTTTAATAATAAAACTAATAAAACATGACCACTAAATTGATTTACCAGGCTTTTTTGGTTGTTTTTACCTTTGAATTTTAACAGCATAATTGAAATATAATTTAGATACTGTACAATTCATTCATTTAAAATCTTTAATATATTTACAGTGTTCTGCAACCATCACTAAAATGTAACATGGGAATATTTTCATCACTCCAAAAGAAACCCTGTACTCATTAGCAGTCTACTGGTTCTTTTAGTATTTTATTTAAACTGTACTTATTTCTGTAAGCACTTGTTCCATTGCTAAAATATGTATCTATAAAATAAGATATTATTCATTCAATATTCACACTTTATTTATTTATTTATTTATTTTTGGCAAATACTTTAATTCTATTAGTATACATTGTAGATATACCAGCAATATCTAATTAAAAATCAATGATACAGGGACTTCCCTGGCAGTCCAGTGGTTAAGACTCCCCTTTCCAATGCAGGGGGTGCAGGTTCAATCCCCGGTTGGGGAGCTAAGATCCTACATGCCTTGCGGCCAAAAACCAAAACATAAAACAGAAGCAATACTGTAACAAATTCAGTAAAGACTTTAAAAATGGTCCACATCAAAAAAAATCTTTAAAAATTTTTCAATGATCCGAACAAATAATAAAATGGCAGATCTCAATGCTAACATGCTAACAATTACATTAAAAGTAAATTTCAAGAGACCCACAGAAATTGTCAGAGTGAGTGAAACAAATTAATGACTCACTCAGCTGTATGTTGTCTATAAGAAACTCACTTCTAATATAAAGATACATGTAAGAAATAGAGAAACAGATTAGAAAAAGATCAGCCATATAAAAACTAATCAAGTAAAAGCTGATGTTCAGACCAACTAGACTTCAGAAAAAATATTCCAGGAACAAAGAAGGACATTAAGTAACAATGAAAGGACTATTTACCAAGAAGATATAACAATCCTAAAAGCATATATACCAAACAACAGAGATTCAAAATACATGAAGAAAAAACTAACAGAACTAAAAGGAGAGAAAGACAAATTCAAAATTATATTTGGGCACATTAATAACCCCTCTTTGAGATTGATAAATTTGATATAGACTGAATATCAGAAAGTATACAGAAGAACTGAACAACACCACTGACAAATGGGATATCCTTGACATTTATAGAACCCTACAGTCAACAACAGAATACACATTTTTGTCCAAGTGCCCAAGTAATAGTCACCAAGATAGTCTTTATCCTGGATCATAAAATATATTGAAACAGATAATAATTATTAGAAATCATAAAAATATGATATCTAAACATAAAGTAATTTAATTAGAAATCAGTCACAGAAAGATGAGAGGAAAACCAGCAGATGCTTGAATTTAAATAACATACATCTAATAATCCATGGACCAAAGAGGAAGTCTTAAAGGAAATTTGAAAAATATATTGGACTGAATGAAAATAAACATACAGCAGAGGAGGGACCTTCAAGACGGCAGAGGAGTAAGACATGGAGATCACCTTCCTCCCCATAAATACAACAGAAATACATCTACCTGTGGAACAACTCCTACAAACACCTACTGAACACTGGCAGAAGATCTCTGACATCGCAAAAGGCAAGAAAATCCCCACGTACCTGGGTAGGGCAAAAGAAAACAGAAAACATAGAGACAAAAGAATAGGGACGGGACCTGCACCAGTGGGAGGGAGCTGTGAAGGAGGAAAGGTTTCCACACACTAGGAAGCCCCTTCGCGGGCGGAGATGGCGGGTGGCGGTGGGGGAAAGCCACAGCAATCACAGAAGTGTAAGAAATAAAAGGAATCCAAAATGGAAAAGAAGTAAAACTGTCATTGTCTGCAGATGACATGGTGCTACACATAGAGAATCCTAAAGACGTTAACAGAAAACTACTATATCTATTCAATGAATTTCATAAAGTAGCAGGATAAAAAATTAATGCACAGAAATCTCTGGCATGCCTATACACCAATGATGAAAAATGTGAAAGAGAAACTAAGGAAACACTCTCATTTACCATTGCAACAAAAGAATAAAATACCTAGGAGTAAACCTACTTCAGGAGACAAAAGACCTGTATGCAGAAAACTTTAAGACACTGATGAAAGAAATTAAAGATGGTACAAACAGATGGAGAGATATACCATGTTCTTGGATTGGAAGAATCAACATTGTGAAAATGACTATAGTACCCAAAGCAATCTACAGGGTCAATGCAATCCCTATCAAAGTACTGATAGCATATTTCACAGAACTGGAACAAAAAATTTCACAGTTTGTATGGAAACACAAAAGACCCTGAATAGTCAAAGCAATCCTGAGAAAGGAAAATGGACCTGGAGAAAACAGACTCCCTGACTTCAGACTATACTACAAAGCTACAGTAATCAAGACAGTATGGTACTGGCACAAAAACTGAAATATAGATCAATGGAACAGGATAGAAACCCAGAGATAAACCCATGCACATATGGTCACCATATCTTTGATAAAGGAGACAAGAATATACAATGGAGAGAAGACAGCCTCTTCAGTAAGTGGTGCTGGGATAACTGGACAGCTACATGTAAAAGAATTAAATTAGAACACTCCCTAACACCATACACAAAAATATACTCCAAATGGATCAAAGACCTAAATGTAAGGTCAGACACTATAAAACTCTTAAAGGAAAACATAGGCAGAACACTCTATGACATAAATCACAGCAAGAACCTTTTTTACCTACCTCCTAGAGAAATGGAAATAAAAACAAAAATAAACAAATGGGACCTAATGAAACTTAAAAGCTTTTGCACAGTAAAGGAAACCATAAAAAAGATGTAAAGACAACCCTCGGAATGGGAGAAAATATTTGCAAATGAAGCAACTAACAAAGGATTAATCTTCAAATTTTACAAGCAGCTCATGCAGCTCAATATCAAAAAATCAAATAACCCAATCCAAAAATGGACAGAAGACCTAAACAGACATTTCTCCAAAGAAGGTATACAGATTACCAACAAACACATGAAAGGATCCTCAACATCACTAATCATTAGAGAAATGCAAATTAAAACTACAATGAGGTATCACCTCACACCAGTCAGAATGGCCATCATCAAAAAATCTACAAACAATAAATGCTGGAGAGGGTGTGGAGAAAAGGGAACCCTCTTGCACTGTTGGTGGGAATGTAAATTGATACAGCCACTATGGAGAACAGTATGGAAGTTCCATAAAAAACTAAAAATAGAACTACCATATGACCCAACAATCCCACTACTGGGCATATACCCTGAGAAAAACATAATTCAAAAAGAGTCATGTACCACAGTGTTCATTGCAGCTCTATTTACAATAGTCAGGACATGGAAACAAACTAAGTGTCCATCGACAGATGAATGGGTAAAGAGGAAGTGGCACATATATACAATGAAAATATTACTCAGCCATAAAAAGAAATGAAATTGAGTTATTTGTAGTGAGGCGGATGGACATGGAGACTGTCATACAGAGTGAAGTAAGTCAGAAAGAGAAAAACAAATACCGTATGCTAACACATATATATGCAATCTAAAGAAAAAGGTTCTGAAGAACCTAGGGGCAGGACAGGCATAAAGATGCAGATGTAGAGAATGGACTTGAGGACACAGGGAGGGGGAAGGGTAAGCTGGGACGAAGTGAGAGGGTGGCATGGACATATATACACTACCAAATGTAAAATAGATAGCTAGTGGGAAGCAGCTGCATGGCACTGGGAGATCAGCTCAGTGCTTTGCAACCACCAAAGGGGTGGGATAAGGAGGGTGGGAGAGAGACACAAGAGAGAGGAGATATGGGGATATTCATATGCATATAGCTAATTCACTTTGTTATACAGCAGAAACTAACACAACACTGTAAAGCAATTATACTACAATAAAGATGTTAAAAAAAAAAGAAAAAATATACAGCATATCAAAATATGTGGAAATCAAATAAAGTTGTGCTAAAAAGGAAAGTAACAGCACTTAGAAATGAAGAAAAGTCTGAAATCAGTTATTTTACTTCATAGAAAAGAAGAACAAGAACAAAGTAAATAAAAAACAAGAAGGAAGTGTATAAAAAATAAGAACAGAAATCACTGAAAATAAACACAGAAGAGTAAAGAAAAATCAGCAAACTCAAACTGATCCTTTGAAAAGATCAGAGATCAGTAAAACTGAGAAACCTCTAGCAAGACTGGTAACAAAAAGAGAACACTCAAGTTACAAATATTTGGAATGAAGAAGGATTTTCATGACCAATCTCACAGACATTACAAAAATAAGAAACTACTACAAATCGCACTATGCACAGAAATTAGACAACTTTGATAAGATGGATTAATTCCTTGAAGAGCACAAACTATCAAAACTCACCCAAGATAGATCAAATAATTGAATAGTCCTACTAATATAATGAAAATTTAATTAGTATTTAAAAACTTTCCAGAGTTTCCAGTGGTCTCACTGGTGGAGTCTACCAAACTTTAGAGAAGAAATAACAACTCTGTCCAATCTCTTCCTGAAAATAGAAAAACCATTTCCAAAATTATTTTTGAGTGCCTCATCTTCCTGATACCAGAACCAGGCAAAGACACTACTTTAAAAAAATAAAGAAAATTACAGACCAATATTATTCCTCAAGAACATAAACACAAAAAGTCTCAATAAAATATTAGCAAACTAAATCTAATTATATATATATAGAGTAAGCCCTTGCCACTGAATTGGGGGGTGTGGTTTATTCCTGTGACAAAAAGCCTACTATTTAAAAAATATCAATCAATATAATTTACCACATTAATATTCTAAAGAAAAAATGCCACATGATCAAATCAATTGATGGAGAAAAAGCATTTGGTAAAATTCAACATCTATTCATGATAAAAAAAAAAATCTCAGCAACCTAGAAATAAAAGAGAATCATTTCACTCTGAAGAAGAGCATCTACAAAAGCCTACAGCTAACATCACACGTACATTGAAGGGTACAGGTACCAAGTAAAAGAGCTCCAAATGGCCAGTGCTGGAACAATTGGGGCAAAATAAATAGAAAAAGTATCATTAAACTATAACACAAAGTATAAAATAAATATCAATGAGTTCATACTAATATAATAATTGAATAACTTAATAAATGATGGAGAAGAGACCAATTTTTTGTGAAGAAGAATGTTGAATAATTTATGTAGATTCTTCACCCTCAAGAAGAGGGATCCCAAGCCCCATTCCTTACACATGGCCTGTGCAGGTGGCTTCCTTCCAAAGAGTACATCATGGAAAGGGAGGAATAAAGAGTCACTTTACTATGGAGAAACTTGCAAACACAATTTCTACCAGTGATCTTCAAAATCAACAGTGGTAAAACATGTTGATAATAATGCCCCTGATGTGATAAAAATGGCATTTAAACTCTGGTTTTCCTCTCCAAAATCCATAACCCCAGTTTAATCATTAGAAAAATATCAGGAAAAATTCAAACACGGAGTCATTCTCTAATACCTCACCAGTACTCTTCAAATTGGTCAAAGTCATCAACGTCAAAGAAAATCTGAGAAATTTTTACAGCCAAGAGGAGTCTCAGGAGAAATGACAACTAAACACAATGTGGTATCCTGGAGGGGATCCTAAAACTGAAAAAGGACATTAGGTAAAAACCAAGATAATATGAATAAAATATGGGCTTTAGTTAAAAATAACATATCAATATTGTTTCATTAATTGTAGCAAATGAACTATACTCATATAAGGTATTAATAATACGGGATACTGGATGCAGGGTATATGGGAGCTCTCTGTAATATCTTCTTAAAATTTCTGTAAATCTAAAACTGTTCCAAAAGCTAAAACTAATTTGAAATCAACTAATGCATTTCACCATCTTATGAGAATAAATGAGAAAAAACATAATCTTATAATGTATACATAAAAATAACTTGACAAAATCCAACAACCATTTATGATGAAATCTCTCAGCCAAATTGAAATAGAACATTCTAAATCTGATAAAGAGCATATAAAAAACCCTACAACTAACATCACATTTAATGATCAAATATTGAATTCTTGTCTCACTATGATCAAGCACAAGACAAGATGAAACTCTTACTTCTACTACGCATCAACAAAAAATGGACCAAATATTTTAATAGACATTCCACAAAGCAATACGTATGAATCACCAATAAACACATTAAAAAGTTATCAATCTCATTTATCATTTGGAGAAATCTAAATTAAATCCATAATGAGATATCATCTCATACTGAAAAATGACCACCAAAATGGCTAAAGTTTAAAAGACCTAAAACACCAAATGTTGGTGAGGAACAGGATAGCTGGAACTCTCATGCAATGTCAGTAGGAACGTAACATGGTACAAACACTCTAGAATGTTCTGGCACAGAACATATTCTGACGGTTTCTTAAAAAGCCTAACATATGCCTTTTCTATGACCCAGAATTCTTCTCCTATTTATTTGTTCAAGAGAAATGAAAACATGTTTACGGAAAGACTTTCCCAAGGATGTCCATAGCAGCTTTATTTATAATAGTTAAAAACTGGAAAACATCACTTGTATCCATTGATAGATGAATGGATAAATAAACTTTGGTACATTCCTACAACAGAACATTACAATGAATAGGAACAAATGTGTGACCTATGCAAGACCATGGATGAATCACAAAAACATGCTGGGCAAAAAGCCCTACACACAATAGACTACACGATTCTATTACGTTTATACGAAATTCTACACAAGAAAAACTGATCTTGGAAAACAAATCTGAACAATGATTGCCAATTTGAGCGAAGCAGAAATAAATACTGACTGGGAAGCGGCATAAGGAAACTTCCTGTGGTGAGATTAATATTCTATATTTTGATAGGGGTTTGGATTACAGTGTATACCTTTGGAAAAACATCAAATGTAGACTTATTAGTTGTGCATTTCATAGTGTATAACTTTTACATAGTCTCTATAAACAAATATTGAAATCTAGTTAATGGCATACATGTTTAAGCATATAAAAAGTTGTGTACTGATGTCTGCAATTTATTCTGAAGTGCTTCAAAAATTAAGTGATCAATATCAATATGTGATAAAGCATGCATAATAAAATGATAATGGTAAAATCTAGGTGGGGTATTTAGATATTCATTGTAAATATCTTTCAATGTTCTGTTTTTGAAATTTTTCAAAATCAAATCTTGGAAAAATTACAATTCTTTATACAAATGTCATTTTCCCACTAAAGCAGAAGATAGGCTGATGAAGAAACTGCTTTAAGTCAACTCACTCAATCTTAATAAGGTCACTGAGCCCCTTGTTTGTCATTTTATATTTTTATATTTTATATTCATAACTTTCCCTATCTCTCCTACTGCTGTAATCCAGCAATAAAATTATGTGCTCTTAAAGATTATGATATCCCAAGAGACTTCAGACTAGCAAACCTAATTGTTTGGAAGGCTCTTATTTACTGACCTATATTTATGTGCCATGTGTGTATGGTGGGGAGCATACAAACATCGGTAATCCACCAGCAGGAGGCACATTTTAATAACTGCTTTAAGGGAGCAAAGGCTTACAGGGTCTGCTCCCAGCATGTTTCTTATTTACTCTAGGGTCTCAGCTAAGATTTTAAACCCTGAATATAGCAAAGAGACTACATCTTACCAGAGTGCTGTGAAATTACTCATGTATTGGAGTTACACTATCTATTTTCTCCATCTATTATCTTCTCAGTCAGCACATGGTATCCACTCCCTTGGAATCAAAGTGGAAAAGTTTTACACAGTTGGACAGAAAAGGTAGTTTTTAAAGACTACTCTTTGAAGTTGAGTTAGGGTGTTCTAAAAGAACTTGTACAGGGGTGGGCTACTGAGGGCTGTCTACTGGGGCAGTTACTGTTAACGTGCCTCCATTGGTACAAATAGTGTGATTAGTGTAGGGAACCTCAAGGTGTATGAGGTCATGCTTTGGTTATTGCTGTTAGGAACCCCCTTAAAACTTAGTGGTTTAAAATATGATTTGTTTACACATGATTCTGCATTGTAGGCAGGACTTAGAGGGGAAAGCAGTACTCTGCTCTATGTGGTGTCACCAGGTGGCTCGACTGGTCTGTAGTATTTGTTTCCAAGATGGTCTTAATCACATGGCTAGCAGGTTGGTCTGGGTTCTGCTACTTGTGGGTGCCTTGTTTTCTTCTGTGTGCCTCTCCCCATCTCTTACAGCATGGCAGTCTTGAGGAAATTGGAAGTCTTACCTGGTTGCTGTCTTATCCCAGAGCACAAGAGTCAAAGCTGCCAGATATTTTTAATATATGAGCTTGGAAGTCTCAGAACATCACTTCTGCCACATTCTACTGTTTAGAGCACTCAAGGGCTAGTCCAGATTCCCAGGGAAGGAAATAGATTCCCCTTTTGAATCAGGGGTCAGGAGAGACAAGAAACCATTGCCAAAGAGCATATGTGTTGAGAGATAGCATTGTGGCCATTTTATTAACACAATCTACCACACCTACCACATCTAACACAGCCAGGTTTTAATGCATTCATTACATCCTATTCCTCATAGTTTTCCTGAATAAAGGGAGACAACATTGCAGAAAAGCCAGCTATCCAAGGATACAGAAATTTATTCTCCAACAATCCTCCTCATGTATGTACGGATTCCTCTCACCTCACCTCTCCTAATTCTCTGCTCCTCAAATACACCTCTTGCTGGGCTCAAGAGAAATTTGTCTTGACTTTTAAAATTAGACATTGAAGTGTCTTTGCTTTACCTTAACTTGTATCTATAATAGTTATTTAGATTTCTCATTGGTAAGATTTGTCTTTTCCCTCATCTTTTTATCACACTTCCTCTTTATTAGCTTTTGCCTAAGGCCGCCAAAGTTACCCCTTTCCTGATTCATGCCCCAGCTAGTTTTCTAATCAAGAAGGATCACATCTTTATACCATGTAAGCCACTCTTTGAATCCCAAGTCAAAAAGTGGGGATAGCAGGAGAAGGAGGCGTCAGAATTCTTGAAAGGCCAAGGAATACGTAGCACCACATATGTTAATTAGTGAAGCTAAGAGATACTGTTAGTCAATTAAAATAGCCTGTACACACGGTTATATTTAAAATGGATGACTAACAAGGACATACTGTATAGCACAGGGAACTCTGCTCAATACTATGTAACAACATAAATGGGAAAATAAATTGAAAAAGAATAGATACATGTATATGTACACCTGAATCACTTTGCTGTACACCTGGAATGAACACAACATTGTTAATCAACAATACTCCAATATAAAATAAAAAGTTAAAAAAATAGCCTGTAAATTGGATCAAAATTTCCCAAGGCTTCCAAACTTCCAACAAGTTCAACCATGCTCCAAAGATAATGAACAGCATCGTCAATTTCTCCTCATTTCATCCAATAAAGAAATTTAGTGTCTGACAACAGCCAAACTCCCTAGTCCTTGCAAATCACCTTGGGCTTCTTGTGCACATGAAATTATATAAAAATAAAAAGATATAAAGGGATTTCTTGCTTATCTTAGGGAAGACCACCTCTAACAGGTTGAAGTTTGGAGGCGATTAACATGCAAGGTATGGAGAGTATTTTTTTTTCTATTTTCTAGTCTTTGTTTCTTCTTTGTAATCAGTGTTTGCCCTGTCATAAAACTGGTCATCTTGTGTTTTAACTTCATTTTCCCTCCATTTGTTGAAGTGAAGTAAGGGGAAGGATGAAAAAATAGAAAACAATTTTCAAAAGTATAATGGGCTATTGAGTAACCTATTTTTGTGTCTCTTGGCTTCTGCCTTAACAAAATTACTCTTTTTTTAAAAAAAAAACCTTTTATTTTATATTGGAGTATAGCCGATTAACAATGTTGTGATAGTTTCATGTGCACAGCAAAGCGACTCAGCCATACATATACATGTATCCATTCTCCCCCAAACTTCCCTCCCATCCAGCCTGCCACATAACATTGAGCAGAGTTCCCTGTGCTATACAGTAGATCCTTGTTGGTTATCTGTTTTAAATATAGAAGTGTGTACATGTCAATCCCAAACTCCCTAACTATCCCTTTCCCCTACCCTTACCCCTGGTAACCATAAGTTTGTTCTCTAAGTCTATGAGTCTCAACAAAATTACTCTGATGAGCTTATCTGGTTAATATATACCTGCACACAAACATACACACACACAAAGGCATATGCACATATTTCTCTTTGCTTTCCTCTTTCAGAGCTTAAAACATTTTATTACCTGATTTGTGCCTCAACTCTGGATTTGTAAATTCTCAGATTTGATGTCAAATATATTTCTTTGCACAGATAATGAGTTTGAAGTCTTTATGAACATGTAAAGGTAGTATGCTATTTTACCCTGGTAATGAGAGTGGAGGAGAATAAATGAGAGATGTGATTCAATTATGGAGGCAAATTAGAGTTACCAGATTAGGGGATGAATCATGGCAAGATGGGGTAGAAGAGAAAAAATAACCTATGCTAAGACTGGTCATAAACAGAGCAGATTTGGGGTAAAATACAGAACCTTTAGATTTCCTGTCAAAATCATCACAAGGTTCATCAGTGGTTTGAAAGAGGCAGATGTGTGAGCAAATAATCACGGTAAATGTTGTCCCTGATCTAACAGAAATCTTTAAAGATGCTATGAGAAGAAGATGAAGAAACCAGAACACTTGAAAAAGATTTCCTGGAGGAGGTGGAATTCACTCTGATTCCTTAGGAGGATGAGAAGCGGTAACGGCCCTTTGGGAAGCTGGACGAGCAAGTGCAAAGCATAGAGGTACCCAGAGCGCTGCCTGGTTAAGAAGTGGTGGAAATCCTGTGTTCCGGGAGCCTCAGGTGCATGCCCTGGAGAGCTGGGAAAGGATACTGGGGCTCACACACCTGACAACGTTGAATAGGCAGAGCTTCTCCTCACCCTAGGAAGGAGAAACTGAGGACAATGGGGCTCAAACATTGGTGCTGGGGTCAACAACGGGCTGGTCGAGTTTCAGAGAAGGATGGAGGGAAATGGGCTAATGGTTTGAGCTTACCATGAGGACAAAGGCAACAAAGCTGAGATGACTTTGTGGGCAGTGTCCCCAGACCCCTAATTTTCCCTCCAAGAGAAATAACCCAACTTTGATTTTGGGGGCATTTGAACAGAAGGCATAGGGAGGAAGTTCCCCCAATTCACACTGCCTGGAAAGAGAAGAGAAAGGAGAGAGTGACAACTAACTGAGAAAAGAGACAAGAGCAGAAAAGGCATGTGCATGTGCCTGTGAGGTGGCAGTCAAAAACAGGAGCTTTGGTGGCAGAGGTGACAGCTGAGGGAGAGAAGAGGACCCCAACTGCGGGCAGGGCTGAGACCTGCAGTGGAGCCCCCGCCTGCAGCATCTACACAAATATTAACTCTCCAGCCTGAGATAGAAATTGCTGGAGCTAGTAAAATTTTATTTTATTACAAAATAAAAGCATATGTATGGACATTGCAATAAAGCATATCAGGGAGTTATTAGAAATCTTCAGAGAGTTAGAATCTCTTGTTTTGAAAACTGCTACAAAACTGCAAAGCAAATACCCACAAGCTTAAAAGTAGAAATTAAATTTAAGGATATCACATTCGATGGTAAATAACACTATCTCCATATGAACCTTCAGATGAACCTATTATTGATGAGGAAGATAATTTTAAAATGAATTGCTATGTTATTGAAGATACAGTGATTGACTGCAGAAACAGGAGTTTTGAATTGTGTGCAAATCATGAATCTGCTTTTGGGTTCTTGTATTTCATCCACAGTTTACAGGAAATGCCAGAGGAAACCTTAAAACATGATCATGGAAATTTACTTTTAAAATTAAATTGGTACACACAAGAACCTGCACACAGTTTCTTGTTTATAGCAGCTTTATTCATAATCAATAAGACTTGGAAGCAACCAAGATATCCTTCAGTAGATGAATGGATAAACAAACTATGGCACATTTAGACAATGGAATGTTATTTAGTGCTAAAAGGAAATGAGCTATTAAGCCATAAAAAGACACGGAGGGACTTTGAATGTTTATTACTAAGTGAAAGAAGCCAATCTGAAAAGATGATTCCAATTTTATGATATTCTGGAAAAAGCAAAACTACAGAGACAGTAAATAGATCAGTGGTTTCCAGAGGCTGAAGGAAGGAAAGGATGGAATTGGAGGAAGGGAGATGGGACACAGAGGATTTGTAGGGCAGCAAAACAATTCTGTATGATACTATAAAGGTGGATTCATGTTATACATTTGCCCAAGCCCACAGAATACAGAATACCAAAAGGGAACCCTAATGTTAACTATGGATACTGAGTGATTATGATGTGTCAGTGTAGGTTAATGGACTATAATAAATGTACCATCTGGTGGGAGATGTAGGTAGTAGGAGAGGCAATGCATGCAGGGGCAGAAACTCTCTGCACTTTCTGCTCAATTTTGCCTTAACATAAAACTGCTGTACTATATAAAGTTTATTTTTAAAAACTAGCAAACAGAATTTATATTCAAACACAAAGTTCATAATATTTTAAAAAGTTGTTCCACAAGAATCATTATCTTTAGGTATACTAAAAAACATATTTCTTTTTTTTTGAACACTGAAAAATTTATTTAAAACCATACAATTTATGATCAAGTGACAATACATTTTAAATTCAAAGTGTTTGCAGACACTTTAACTAGTACTTATTTTTATTACCTAAAATTTTTTAAAAATCATATTTCAAAATAATTCAACAGAAGTTTATCCTACAGTTTTCACAGCATATAATAACCTTCAGTCATAGTTGCATCAACAAAAGATTCTACTTAAAATTAAAAAATAAAAAAAAAATGCTTTGTGACCTTACATTTGCCAAGAGCAAGTGATGTTGCTGTCAATTATGTCAATAGAAAATTAAGTTGTTTTTCTCAAGAAACAAGAAAAGTCTCAAACAATCTAACCTTACACCTAAAGGAACAAGAGAAAGAAGAACAAACAGAACCCAAAATTAGTAGAAGGAAAGAAATCATAAAGATCAGAGCAGAAAAAAATGAAATAGAAACAAAGAAAACAATAGCAAAGATCAATAAAACTAAAAGCTGGTTCTTTGAGAAGACAAACAAAATTGATAAACAATGAGCCAGACTCATCAAGAAAAAGAGGGAGAGGACTCAAATCAATAAAAATGAAAAAGAAGACGTTACAATGGACACAGCAGAAATACAAAGCATCATAAGAGACTACTACAAGCAACTCTATGCAATAAAATGGACAAATTCTTAGAAAGGTATACCCTTCCAAGACTGAACCAGGAAGAAATAGAAAATATAAACAGACCAATCACAAGTAATGAAATTGAAACTGTGATTAAAAATCTTCCAACAAACAAAAGTCCAGGACCAGATGGCTTCACAGGTGAATTCTATCAAACATTTAGAGAACAGCTAACACCCATCCTTCTCAAACTCTTGCAAAAAATTGCAGAGGAAGGAACACTCCCAAATTCATTCTACAAGGTCACCATCACCCTGATACCAAAACCAGACAAAGATACTACAAAAAAAGAAAATTACAGACCAATATCACGGATGAATATAGATGCAAAAATCCTCAACAAAATACTAGCAAACAGAATCCAACAACACGTTAAAAGGATCATCCACCGTGATCAAGTGGGATTTATCCCAGGGATGAAAGATTCTTCAATATACACAAAGCAATCAATGTGATACACCATATGAACAAATTGACGAAGAAAAACCATATGATCATCTCAATAGATGCAGAAAAAGCTTTTGACAAAATTCAACACCTATTTATGACAAAAACTCTCCAGAAAGTAAGCATAGAGGGAACCTACCTCAACATAATAAAGGCCATATACGACAAACCCACAGGAAACATCATTCTCAATCGTGAAAAACTGAAAGCATTTCCTCTAAGATCAGGAACAAGACAAGGATGTCTACTCTTGCCACTATTATTCAACATAGTTTTAGAAGTCCTACCAATGACAATCAGAGTAGTAAAAGAAATGAAAGGAATGCAAACCAGAAAAGAAGAAGTAAAACTGTCACTGTTTGCAGGTGAAATGATACTATACATAGAGAATCCTAAAGATGCCACCAGAAAACTAATCAATGAATTTGGTAAAGTTGCAGGATACAAAATTAATGCACAGAAATCTCTTGCATTCCTATACATTAACAATGAAAGATCAGAAAGAGAAATTAAGGAAACAATCCCATTCACCATTGCAATGAAAAGAATAAAATGCGTAGGAATAAACCTATCTAAGGAGGTAAAAGACCTGTACTCAGAAAACTATAAGACAGTGATGAAAGAAATCAAAGACAACACAAACGAATGGAGAGATATACCATGTTCTTGGATTGGAAGAATCAATATTGTGAAAACGACTATACTACCCAAAGCAATCTACAGGTTCAATACAATCCCTATTAAAGTACCAATGGCATTTTTCACAGAACTAGAACAAAAAATCTCATAATTTGTATGGAAACACAAAAGACCCAGAATAGCAAAAACAATCTTGAGAAAGAAAAACGGAGCTGGAGGCATTAGACTCCCTGACTTCAGACTATACTACAAAGCTACAGTAATCAAGACAGTATGGTACTGGCACAAAAACTGAAATATAGATCAATGGAACAGGATAGAAAACCCAGAGATAAACCCACACACCTATGGCCAACTAATCTATGACAAAGGAAGTAAGGCTATGCAATGGAGAAAAGACAGTCTCTTCAATAAGTGGTGCTGGGAAAACTGGACCGCTACATGTAAAAGAATGAAATTAGAGCACTCCCTAACATCATACACAAAAATAAACTCCAAATGGATTAAAGACCTAAATGTAAGACCGGACACTAAAAAACTCTTAGAGGAAAACATAGGCAAAACACTCATTGACATAAATTACAGCAAGATCTTTTTTGACCCACTTCCTAGAGTAATGGAAATAAAAACAAAAATAAACAAATGGGACCTAATGAAACTTAAAAGCTTTTGCACAGCAAAGGAAACTATAAACAAGACAAAAAGACAACCCTCAGAATGGGAGAAAATATTTGCCAATGAATCAACGGACAAAGGATTAATCTCCAAAATATATAAACAGCTCATGCAGCTCAATGTTAAAAAAACAAACAACCCAATCCAAAAATGGGCAGAAGACCTAAATAGACATTTCTCCAAAGAAGACATACAGATGGCCAAAAGTCACATGAAAAGATGCTCAACAACACTCATTATTAGAGAAATGCAAATCAAAACTAAAATGAGGTATCCCCTCACACTTGTTAGAATGGGCATCAGCAGAAAATCTACAAACAATAAATGCTGGAGAGGGTGTGGAGAAAAGGGAACCCTCTTGCACTGTTGGTGAGAATGTAAACTGATACAGCCACTATGGAGAGCAGTATGGAGATTCCTTAAAAAACTTAAAATAGAATTACCGTATGACTCAGCAATCCCACTACTGGGCATATACCCTGAGAAAACCATAATTCAAAAAGACACATGCACCCCAATGTTCATTGCAGCACTATTTACAATAGCCATGTCATGGAACAACCTAAATGCCCATTAACAGACAAATGGATAAAGAAGTTGTGGTACATATATACAATGGAATATTACTCAGCCATAAAAAGGAAATGAAATTGAGTCACTTGTAGAGACATGGATGGACCTAGAGACTGTCATACAGAGTGAAGTAAGTCAGAAAGAGAAAAACAAATATCATGTATTAACACATATATGTGGAATCTAGAAAAATGGTACAGATGAACCAGTTTGCAAGGCAGAAATAGAGACACAGATGTAGAGAACAAACGTATGGACATCAAGGGGGGAAAGCGGGGTGGAGGGTGGTGAGGTCATTTGGGAGACTGGGATTGACATATATACACTAATAGGTATACAATGGTAAGTAATAAGAACATGCTGTATAACATAAATAAATAAATAAAATTCAAAAAAAAAAAGAAAGTTAAATTGCTTTGGATACTCATTTTGATGAGTTAGTAAAAGTATTTTCAGAAAAGTGAGCCACAGAAACCTTATGCTCAATCAAGATATCAAATTAATGAAATATTTTTATTATTTATTTGTTTTATAAAAATATTACACCAGAATATATTTTGCAATTTATAAGTTTGTGTTGTTGCTTTTGTATAAAATTACTCCTATGAAATTGTATTAATAATAAAATATTTCTAAATAAAAAGTGTCTCTGTTTTAGTACCTTTAACTGTACTTTTTTTTCCCCTGCTTTTTGAACAAGAGGGCCCACATTTTATTTTTGCAGTAGCTCTACAAATTATGTCTCTGGTTGTATTGGGTTGGCCAAAAAGTTCATTTGGATTTTTCTGTAGGAAGTTATGGAAATGTACTTATAAATGTACTAAATACATAGGATATACTTATTTGTCTGCCTCAAATGTATTTTCATTTCTTCTTAGAGGTAGTTTAAGCTGCTCAGCTTCCTCCACATTACTAATGTAATCTGGCTAATTTTCTCTTTCAGATTAATTACTCTGGAGGAATTGCATGGGCCTATAGGGTAAACAAGTCTAATAATTTGTCAGCTTCCTCCAGCCCTCTGTGTGCTGTAGTTTCTAATAGAAATTGTCACTATTTAATGTATTTGTTCACGTTTGTGAACGTTTCTCCCTCCCAGTGAATAGAGGAGCGTTAAACCCATCAGCCTGAGGTGGTGTTGCCTAATCCCCAGTTTAAATATGAGCTGACAGAGCATCAGCACCGGTTCTTCAGGAACCCCAGGACTGGTTCTTGGACACCATAAATGAGTTTGCATCTGGAGTCTGTGGGCCCAGAAACTGAGGGGACCTTCCTTAAACACTGCTTTGATCCTAGCTGTCCCCTGGCTTGTAGCAGATGCCAGTGCTGTGCCAACTCACTCTGTGTCACACCAGGCCTTGAAGATCCTAAGAACAGGGCCCCACTGTCCCTTCAAATTGGGAGAGAGTGTGCTTCAGGCCTGGCCAGCAGCATGGCTGGTCTAGGGGAGCCATGGAGAAAGTGCATGGGCAGGGTTCCACGACCAGCCTTCCAGGGTGTGAGTTCATGCGAATTCTGATTAATGACTATTGCTACTGTGTTAGGAGAAGGGGAGAGATACTCTGCCATGTGATATAGGCTGGATAGTCAATCTCTGAATCTAAACTATTTTGTTAGAAGAGGCAGAGAGGTGGTGATGGGAGTGGCTCGGGGAGATTTGAGTTGCTCCACAATCTCATACTCACTCCCAATCCAAGATATGACAAACCTACAATATAAGAAATATAAAAAGCAGAGGATGTTTTCAGATGAGCACTCCGAGACCCCTCCTTACATCCAGGTTGCTTCCCTAAGCCCTTTCTATAGAGAAATTCTAGAACCTCCCCTGGGGAAGATGACTGATGGGAGGCATGGAGGCAGTCAGTGCTCTCCCAGGAGAAGCGTAGTTTCCTGATGTTCTGTGATATGGAAGGTTCTGGAGCCAGATACAGAGGAGGAAATTTGCTCACACCATGGTGACCTGGTGCCCTTTTGGTAGTCCAGCAGAGACGGAGGTCTCAACATAACCGTGCAGTGTTTACTCAGCGTGAGGCTGGTCTTTCTCCCAGACGTGATTTGGCAGTCTGCCCACAATTTTCTGTATCCTCTGAAGACTTAACTGCCACTCTGTTCTCTGCTTTGGATGATTAACTTCAGATCTCTAGCTGAGAAGTGCCAGTGCCTTCCTTTGACTACACACCATACATAATTTATCTGTAACAAGTCTCTCATATCAGTCCTTATTATCTCTCTTAGCTTTGATTTATGACATAAGGTGTATAACTGTATCTTTTACTCGGTTCTCCAAACTGATATGGAATTTGTCCTTCAGTAGTAAATTTAAGGCTCGGTTTTCTGAGAGAGAATTTATTAGACGTGATCCAAGCAGAGGTGGATTGCTGGGGTCCGGTTTTCTTCCGGTGAAGAATACATGGGCTATAGTCCTGTAATCATCTCTTCAGCATCCTGCCGGGAGGGAGAGGAGTGACTCCCCTGATTGGCCAGTTCCGGAGAGTAACCACGCATGCTCAGCTAGGATCTGCTCTCTGCCTTGGGAACAAGCTAGCTGAGGCCACCGCTGTCCAATGTAAACTGAGACTCAATGGGAACATCTATCTAATTCTGGAATGCAGTGATCTCTCACATAAGCTACATCCTCCAATTTAGCCCCTAGCAATAAACAGGTTATAATTTAACCACTATCTTTATTTAAGGTAGATAAAGGGAGAGAGGTAAGTGGAGCGTTGTTATTTATTGTAGGCCACGGGATAACGCAATGTGTGTTTTTGGTTAGCAGAGCCAGTTGAAATCCACACCCATTTACCACTGAACAGTACAATTGTCTCTACTAGGTGAAGATTAACTTGACCTACAATTGCTTAGTTTTCCTCACAATTATTTACAGAAGTATAATTTTCATACAGCCCAAGAAACCCTTAAGGATGAAACCCTTAAGGCTAGTTAATGTTTGAAGATGAAGTACGGGATAGTGATTATTTCTGGACAATTCAATTATGAAGAATGTATGCATCTAGGCGGTGTTGCCTCTGGGTCCTTCCTGCTTTCAGGGTTTCTGGCAGAAGTCTACGATGAAGGACCTGCTACTGGTGAACTAGTAATTGCTGGGTTCAAGTGTGTGTGGTGACCCTTACTTCATCCCTACAGAAAGCTGCTCTGCTACTTTGAGATCCTCATTATTGCGTTTTGTTAATCCCAGTATTTCAGAATTAATCTGTGCTTCATCCAAATGCAGAATAGGTGATAGTGCTGCAAATGAGCAGAAAGCCAAGAGGAAAGAAAACAACAATGACTGAGACAGAACCGGTCATGAGACAGGCTTTTGATGAATCGTGGAGCAGTCTTGTCAGTAATGTCATGGTTAATAAATCACTTGTTGCTGCACTGTTACACTATTTTTATCCACAAAATGTAGTCAGTGTATTTTCAGCAAAATTTATTCTAAATCTAGCGTAGATGGGGAATTCAAAAGGTGCTCCTCGACTTGAAGGACTCATGGGTCCTTCATCTCTGAAACTGAAACAAGTAGAATTCTACACTTGTGCAAGAGATCAGCTGAAGGTACAAGAAACTTCCCTGAGAGGTGATTTAAATTCTGTTAATGAAACCGGGGTATCTTGTCATTAAATCAGAAAGATGAGATGGTTTTGAAAATATGTAGCATTCTTGTATTTTCTAATGATGTGTAATCAATGGCTACAGTGTTATCATGGCCTATCTGGATTCTCTGTTCTGGGTCAATCCAGGTTACAATTTGATGTCTGTTGGGCTGCATTCTCATCTGGAGGCTTGGCTATGGAAGAATACATGTCCATCTCATTCAGGTGGACAGAATTCATCTCCATGGACTGTGTGACAGAGGGTCCTGTTTCCTAATGAGTGGAGGCTGCCCCCAGAATTGAGAGGCCACCCACAGTTCTCTGCCACATGATTCTCTCCATAGGAAGTCATGACACGGCAGTTTGCTTCTTCCAGTTCAGAAGGAGCCTTTCCTCATAAGGTCTATTTCCTTATAAGGTCTCCAGTTGTCTTTTAGGGGTTTTCACCTGATTAAGTAAGGCCCACTCAAGATAAGCTCCCTTTTGCTTAACTCTAAAAAATCAGCTAATTTATGATTTAATTATCTGCAAAACCCACCACTTTTGCCTTACCATGCAACTTAATGAAGGGAGTGAAAACTATTCCTTTTGCCAAATAACATAGCCTAATCAAAGGATTGACATCTATCACATGTGTCATATTCTATTGGTTAGAACAAGTCACATTTTCTGCCACACTCAAGAGGAGGGGATGAATCCTCGAGGGTCAGCATCAAGTGTATCTGCCACAATACTTTATAGTTTACAATATTTGCTATAACTTGTTATGTGGCAAATTGAGTAGATTTTAGAAAGAGGGAATTCAGTATCTTCTTAGATTTACCCAGTTCGTCCCAGAGAAATGGGGATTTGACTCTAGTAAATTTTTACTGGTTATGTGGACAGATAAATACCACTCAAGTTTTCCTTGACTAATGAAAATACCCCTTAAGAAAGTCACTCCCTTCATTCTAACTCTGCTCATCAAACAACCTTGTAATTTACATTTTGTTCTCCTGTATGAACATACACATCACAAGAGGCTGTTCTCAGAAAATTAATAATACCAACAGCTCTAACCCTGTTGTGAATGATTAGATTGTCACTCTGTTTTTCTCTCCATTTTGAAATGTTTTTAGTTGAGATACTGCCTCCATGCTTGATCAACTGGAGTTGAGCTAACTTTTTCCCGTAGAGACCCACATAAAGTACCTGCACTGAGCAGCTCTGTCTGAAGTGGGCAGGACGGTTTCTTCTTCAGCATCGCTCTGTCTGCATTGCCTCTCTCTGCACTAATGTGATCTTCACAGTGTTCTGTCAACACGGATCTAGAATCCATGTTCTTCTGTTAAGGGAATGGTCTCTCAACAGGGCCTTTTAGCAGTATAAACATCTCCCAATACAGAACCATTTCTAGGTGGTGATAAATGAGGGAAATTAGTATAGAAGCAGACAGCTGACAGAGACCAAAGTGTCTGGGTTTGGCTTTAAAACAACATAGTGTTAAGACACAGGTAGAGTGTTTTTCTCTGTCCTGCTTCTGTTACCCCTTTAAGAATGGGGGCAGTGACTCCCTCCTCTCCCCCCAGAGCTGTCACTTAGGGAGTCATGGCAGTCCTGACTTGTCAGTTTTGGAAATTCTCCAAAAGCCTTTCCACGCATTGCCTGTTACTGCTGCACACAGTAGGTCCCCCTTGGGAACTCACAGGCATTTCAGGTTTGAAGGAATGGGGCTCAGTCTCTACATGCACCACAAGGAACTAACTGAATACCAAGACCCTGGATCCAGCTTTTTGGACCCAGAAATCTTGGTTTCTGAACCAACGCTCTCACCGACCACTGCTGTCTCTGGCCTTAGATTTCCCAGCCTGAAATGCAAATCACATTAGTGCAAATTTACCAGCTCCATTTGAACTTAGCCTCAGAGAGCTGAGCAACACCACTAATAGTGAACTACGTACTTCCTTACCAGTTTCCTCTCCCATCCTAAGTATGGGGGAAGCTCTGGAGATCAGGCCTTCCTCGTGTGTCAGATAAGACTTTTCCTTCTCCACCCCATGTCCTTCAGTGCTTGTTAAGATCCCACCACCTTTATTCTCTCTAGTCTTCTCCCTTTATTCACTCTGACTACATTTCCCTTGTATTGGGGATGAATCTCTCCCCCACTCCAGTCCCTGTTTAAGATTTCTTCATTCCCTCATGAAGAGAAACACTCTTGAAGATACCCAATCCAGTAGGAAGAGACATTAAGTAGTATTTTTGCAGAAGATTTTAAGACTTTAATGGTATCATGAAGGTGTTCTCTGGCTTTTGTAGTTCATCTATGTTGCCAAGACATAATATTAAAAGATCATACATTCTCCAATACATCATACTTGACAAGTGAGCTCTTTCTGAATATATATGATTCTCAACATTTGTTCCATTTACAGAAAAAAAATTTTTTCCTAAGGCTAGATGAAGTAAATGGTCAAAACCAAAACACCAGAAAAGAATTACTGTAATGAACCAATTTTCTAAGATTTGTAAGGTAAAACTGGAATCTCAGTATGACAAACTGTCTAATTCTAAGAATGCAGTATTGATTTCAATCAAGATAACTATTTGAAGGCCAAAGTGGAAAGTACACACAGAATGACACCTGGAAAATCTTTTATTTTATTAAATGACACAATAGGATGTCTTACCCACCCCTCACAGAGATCTTGGAGAATTCCCCATATACAGTAAGTTACAGTTAAATGAAACTATGTGAAACACATGGTAAAGCCAAATTCAGTGACTACCTTGTTTAGAACACTCACCTCTGGACCCTCCCCAAAAATGGCACAAGCACGAGAAACTTCCCAGGAAATACCATCCAGCACTCCTGCTGCACAATCTCTCCACCTGTTCTCTTTTGGACACTAATCCTGAATCACTAGTCCCCCAAATAGGTTGTGTTTGAGTATCTTTTTAGTTTAATTTCACATTGTTAAGCCTAAGAACACAAATGTTGCATATCTGTAAGTAATCATCTGAATCAGGTTTTGTTTTATGTCTTTGGAGTCTGACAGTTAAGGCCTTCTCTGGTGTAGAAAATTCCGTGATTCTCTTTTTGGACAGAAGAGTCCATAATCAACCTAGGGATGTGCTATGTTCAAAGAGAGACAAGTGTCGACCTGAGACAGACAGAAGAATTTATTTGATGGAATAAAGAATACAGCTTCTGCCAGAAGCTCCTGATAATTTTTGTTCTTCAGCCTCCGTTCTTGACAATTAATTAATCCACTAATGAATATATACTGAGCCCCATTATTAAATATCTATTACATTTATACTTGTGTTAAAGGCTCCAAACAGAAATTAGATTGATGAGATATGCATAATGATGATTGCAGAATAGTCTTAGAGAGGATGCAGTAATGGCCACCTCTGTTTATTGTTTTCCTTCCATGTGCTAGGCACTATTCTAGGGGCTTCACACAAATTATCTGAAATTGTCCTTGGGGTGGTATTACTAGCCATCTTCTAAAAACAAGGAAGGCAGGACTTCCCTGGTGGCGCAGTGCTTAAGAATACGCTTGCCAATGCAGAGGACACGGGTTTGAGCCCTGGTCCGGGAAGATCCCACATGCTGCGGAGCAACTAAGCCCATGTGCCACAACTACTGAGCCTGCACTCTAGAGCCCACGGTCTACAACTACTGAGCACCTGTGCCACAACTACTGAGCCCGTGTGTCACAACTACTGAGCCCACAAGCCTAGAGCCCATGCTCCACAACAAGAAAAGCCACCACAATGAGAAGCCCACACAATGAGAAGCCCACACACCACAACGAAGAGTAGTCCCCGCTCACACAACTAGAGAAAAGCCCACGTGCAGCAATGAAGAGCCAACGCAGCCAAAAATAAATAAAAATTAAAAAAAAACATAAAAATAAAAAAATTAAATTAAATTAAAACAAGGAAGGCAAGGCTCAGAATAAATTTACCAAAATCTTCACATACATAATACATGAAAAAGAAAGCATCACAATCATATTATCATGATGATATAACCAACAGATAATTGGTGGGGGTTTCTTATGCAAGTGGGATTATCAGAGGATGAGATATGTATCTGATAAGTTGGAATGAAAATACGATGGATTTGAATTGAATAGTTCAAGTTTTTTCAGGCTAAGATGGAATAGTTTTAATCTTGGGACCTGAAAATTAGAGAACATTTATCTAGCCATGGTCTTGGTATTGAAAATAGGTTACTTAATATCTATAAGCTAATTTCTTTTTCCACTGAACTGGATAGAAATGGCCAATTTTAACATCTGTGATTATGCTGTTTTCTTTATGTTTTATGACATTTCCAATTTTTGAAGCTAATGATGAAAAGCAACTAAGATGTCAATGATAGAAAACAACCATGGACAGAGCACATTGTATGTTATTTGTCAAAAGTATAAGAGTGGGTGAGGCTGTTATCTTCACTTTCCTCACCTGTAGAAAAAGGAACAGCTAATATACATGATGTGAAAATGAATGAGATAATATATGTAAAGCACTCAGTATCTTTGAGGCACATGTAAAGATAGAATTAGTAGATATTACCTTTGGAAGGGGAAATTAATTTTTGTCTAATTGCCATCAATTTCAGCTTTCGAAATAAAAGTTCTTGGGTAGTATCTCAATGCATTTTCCTGGTGAGATCTACCTCTCAAATAAATCCACCAGTTTTCAAAAGATCAGTCATATTATGTAGTCAGCTTTTCATCTTGCTCAAATTTCAGCACATTTGAAGATCTCTAATATCAGTTTCCCAGCACCATTTATTGAAGAGCTTGTCTTTCCTCCATCTAGAGAAAATGCTAATCCAAAAAGATACATGCAGCTCAATATCAAAAAACTAAACAACCCAGTCCAAAAATGGGCAGAAGACTTAAACAGACATTTCTCCAAAGAAGATATACAGATTGCCAGCAAACACATGAAAGGATGCTCAACATCACTAATCATTAGAGAAATGCAAATCAAAACTACAATGAGGTATCACCTCACACCGGTCAGAATGGCCATCATCAAAAAATCTACGAACAGTAAATGCTGGAGAGGGTGTGAAGAAGAGGGAACCCTCTTGCACTTGTTGGTGGGAATGTAAAGTGATACAACCACTGTGGAGAACAGCATAGAGGTTCCTTTAAAAACTAAAAATAAAACTACCATATGACCCAGCAATCCCACTACTGGGCATATACCCTGAGAAAAACATAATTCAAAAAGAGTCATGTACCACAATGTTCATTGCAGCTCTATTTACAATAGCCAGGACATGGAAGCAACCTAAGTGTCCATCGACAGATGAATGGATAAAGAAGATGTGATACATATATACAATGGAATATTACTCAGCCATAAAAAGAAATGAAATTGAGTTATTTGTAGTGAGGTGGATGGACCTAGAGTCTGTCATACAGAGTGAAGTTAGTCAGAAAAAGAAAAACAAATACCATATGCTAACACATATATATGGAATCTAAAAAAAAAAAAAAAGTGGTTCTGAAGAACCTAGGGGCAGGACAGGAATAAAGACGCAGATGTAGAGAATGGACTTGAGGACACGAGGAGGGGGAAGGGTAAGCTGGAACGAAGTGAGAGAGTGGCATGGACATATATACACTACCAAATGTAAAATAGATAGCTAGTGGGAAGCAGCCGTATAGCACAGGGAGATCAGCTCAGTGCTTTGTGACCGCTTAGAGGGGTGGGATAGGGAGGGTGGGAGGGAGACGCAAGAGGGAAGAGATATGGGGATATATGTATATGTATAGCTGATTGATTCACTTTGTTATAAAGCAGAAACTAACACACCATTGTAAAGCAATTATACTCCAATAAAGCTGTTAAAAAAAAAAAGATACATGCATCCCAATGTTCATAGCAGCACTATTTATAATAGCCAAGACATGGATGCAACCTAAGTGTCCATCCACGGATGAATGGATAAAGAAGATGTGGTATATATACACAATGGAATATTACTCAGTTATAAAAAAAGAATGAAATAATGCCATTTGCAATATGGATGGACCTAGAGATTATCATAGTAAGTGCAGTAAGTCAGACAGAGAAAGACAATTTTCATATGATATCACTTATATGTGGAATCTAAAAGAATAATGCAAGTGAATATATTTACAAAACAGAAGTAGATTCACAGGCATAGAAGACAAACTTATGTTACCAAAGGGGATAATGGGGGGAAGAAAGATAAATTAGGAGTTTGGGATTAACATATATACACTACTATATACAAAATAGATAAATGACAAGGACCTACTGTATAGCACAGGGAAGAATACTCAATATTTTGTAATAACCTATCATGGAAAAATATCTGAAAAAATATATATATATACACACACATGTATAACTGAGTCACTTTGCTGTATACTTGAAACTAACACAACACTGTAAATTAACTATACTTCAATAAAAATAAAGATCACAGAAAGTCAAAAAAAAATCTCTAGGGATGTCCAGGGTTATAAACTAGTGCTGGTACTGAAAAGTTTTGCTTTTGGTGGTGTTTATCATCAATGAATTTAATATTATTCACCATTAGGAGTTCTTGGCAAATGATATATCATACACACAGTTAAAACATGAAAAAGAACGAGGCCTTTAAAGAGTTCTAAGGACCCAAACAAAACTTAGACCTAACTTTAAATTCTGACTCCCTCAGGGATCTTTTCAGATTGGAAATAATTATCTTCCCTTCAGGAAAAAATGGAATGAAATCTCTGCATTCTGGTATCTCTTTCTACTTCTACCTGGAAGATGAAACTGAAGGAAACTGTAATCAAAATGTTGGATCTCAGTTAACAGTTCTAGGACAGGAAGCTTGATCTGACCCAGACGGAGACAATTCTCAGTGAAATCTCTTTCTCATTTTGTTGGCACAAGGTCCCATTTGAACAAAGTTAAATTCAGAGAGTAACTGGCTTTTCAGGTATGCTTTTCGCGGGGGTGGGGGGACAAAGTCTAGCTTGATGTCATGATGGTGAAAATGTGTAAGACTATATTTTTGTAAAACCTTTTACAAACAACTTTTCAATGATAGCTTTAATAAACAAATCTTAAATCATGCAGAGTTCTTTAACTATTGTATTGGAATATTTTGTTGCTTTGAAAAAACTTTAACACTCATTGGAATATTCTGTACCAATTCCAGTGAAAGCAAGGAGTTCTTCTTTTTCAGTCGTCATCTCTATCCTACCAAGGAAACAGAATCTTCTTAATAAATAAGGCCAGTAACAGCAATACCATGACACTCTCAACTGCAAACTTTCATATACCAGATGAATGGGGAGCTATTCTGGCTGTTCGCTTTCTTCCACAAAGAATCTAAAATTTTAAGAATTGAGAAAAGAAAATTCATAGAGAAGGAAAGGAAATATTACAATTTATAGGATTGAAAAATGTGTACTAATTCTATTCCCATAGACTATTTTGGATTTTTTTGAGATCCTAAGGATTTAGCCACCAACTCGCACCATCCCAGAATCTTATCACAGGTAGATATGAGGCTTATGCTTTGAAGCCAAGCAGAACCAAGTCACAAATTGTGGTCAGAAGGATGCCTGGAAGAATATTGTTGACTCCTAGTTTAGGTCCACAGTCAAGCTCTTAAAAAAAAAAATCCTAGCTGCTCACTGTTTACTGGAAACCAGCAGGTTGGGTCCCCTGGTCTGAATACACCAGCTGTAGGTCACCTATTCTCTTTGCACCTAATTTCTATTTTTATAAAATGAGACTAGTCTCAAAGATGCTTTGTAGTTCTACAGCATCAAAGTGGAAAAATGTGCATGACAACAGTGAACTATTCAACACATACTTATTAAACATCTACTACAGAAAAAGCTGGACAATCTAAAAATGAACAAAACATAGTCTCTTTTTATTTATTTATTTATTTTTTGGTTGCATTGGGTCTTCATTGCTGTGTGCAGGCTTTGTCTAGTTGCGGTGAGAGGGAGCTACTATTCATTGTGGTGCACGGGCTTCTCATTGTGGTGCCTTCTCTTGTTGTGGAGCATGGGCTCTAGGTGTGCAGGCTTCAATAGTTGTGGCGCATGGGCTTAGTTGCTCTGTGGCATGTGGGATCTTCCTGGACCAGGGCTCGAACCCGTGTCCCCTGCACCACCAGGGAAGTCCTAGTTTCTGACTTCTAAAATTTATAGATAGTAGTCTCTGTTGAAAATTATCATTTGAGAACTTAATTATTTTTCTCAACTACTATTCTTAGGATAAATTACTGGTTTCACCTCATTGTACAGAGTTGGAATAAATTACTGCCTCAGCTTGCTTTCCATATATTTTACATTAACAAGTGTCATTTAAGAGAATTTTTAATGCAAAATACCAGGTAACATAACCAGGTGAAACATTAAAATTTAGTTATTGGAAATTTAACATTTATTGCGTCCCTCCACTGGTGGGGGACTACTAAATAACCAAAGGGAATTTCCATCTAGGAGACCACATGCTGGAGTAGGCAAATAAGGAAGATAAGATTACAAACCAATAAATAAAAATACCTGCATGATATGACTTTACAAGGGCAATCTGCTCTATGATGGAAGGTGAAGACCTCGATTATACAAATCAAACATACAACTAAGAGAAGAACATGGGATCTTAGAAGAGGATCCACAGTATGTTCTGGATATTTTTGCAAGAACGCATGTTCTCTCCTTTCCCTTCCTACATGGACTGTTCTAGAAATGCCAGAGTTTGTGCTCTTGGGTGGAGCTACAGTCTTTGTCCAGGTGATAAACTCTGTTCCCTATGCTACCATAAATGTGTGCTGCCCTACTGCCCAAGTGGGGTTTGGAAAGCAATTGGAGAAAGGGAACAGATGTGAAATGTTTAAGTTGTAAATTACCACAAAGTATGATTCTATTTCTTAAAAAACAAAACTGGTAATACAAAATTATATTTGTTCTTTGAGAAAAACATCTAGGTATTGTATTGGTTGTCAGTGACTTAACAAGATGGGAATACAGTGAGATTCCTTCCAATGCCAAGATATTTATGGTTTTCACGTGAATGATATTCATTCAACACTTTGTGAACACAATTGTTTATAAACTGACACTTGTAAAAGTGATTTGTTCTATGTCATGCCTTTTGTTTTCTGTCTGTATCTGTCCAATTCTTCTGAAATACTGAGAAATAAGAATTTGTCCACCTCAAAAGGAGAATATTTATCTTACATCCTCTAAGGCCTCCAAATCAGAATAAGCTCCAACCAAGTATATAAAATTTTTCTGGATGGTTAAGTATTTGAAAATATTAGCAGAAATTATGAATTGTACTGATTTCACCAGATGTTGCTCCAATATATACAGTATTTTAAAAATAATTTTAAGGTCAATAGGAGCCTCTATACTGTGCTTCAGTACACAGCTTTCTCTATTCAGGCAAAACTTGCAAATCAGCTTGCATGTTGCTTTCTTGGCATTCCTTGCAGGCCTCAGCCTTAGAGCCCTGTAGAGAGCAGGCAACCAGTGAACCATGTTGAAATAAACGCTTCATCTTCCCAATGCTGGTGAAAAGAAAATATACTTCAGTTTTTATCTCATTAAACAAAGTAATTTGGAAATTGATAAGATCAAAATAAAAAGGTTAAAAATAAGGACAAATAATCAGAAGAGTGAAAGGAACAGTTAAATGCAATCTGGAAACCATCCAGTTTTTTTTTGCCCAGTGCTTTTTATAGACTGTTGTTTGTTCCAATGAAAGTCATCACTGAATTGTCTGGTAGAAATAATCTAAGTCTATCTTTTTAAATAAACTTTTGATTTAAAAATAGGTTAGGAGAAATGTCTATTTAGGTCTTCTGCCCATTTTTGGATTTGTTTGTTTGTTTGTTTTTGGTATTGAGCTGCATGAGCTGCTTGTATATTTTGGAGATTAATCCTTTGTCAGTTGCTTCATTTGCAAATATTTTCTCCCACTCTGAGGGTTGTCTTTTCATCTTGTTTATGGTTTCCTTTACTGTGTAAAAACTTTTAAGTTTCAGTAAGTCCCATTTGTTTATTTTTATTTTTATTTCCATTTCTCTAGGAGGGGGGTCAAAAAGGATCTTGCTGTGATTTATGTCATAGTGTGTTCTGCCTATGTTTTCCTCTAAGAGTTTGATAGTGTCTGGCCTTACATTTAGGTCTTTAATCCATTTTGAGTTTATTTTTGTGTATGGTGTTAGGAAGTGTTCTAATTTCATTGTTTTACATGTAGCTGTCCAGTTTTCCCAGCACCACTTACTGAAGACGCTGTCTTTTCTCCATTGTATATTCTTGCCTCCTGTATCAAAGATAAGGTGACTATATGTGTGTGGGTTTATCTCTGGGCTCTCTATCCTGTTCCATTGATCTATATTTCTATTTTTGTGCCAGTACCATACTGTCTTGATTAATGTAGCTTTGTAGTATAATCTGAGGTCAGGGAGCCTGATTCCTCCAGCTCCGTTTTTCTTTCTCAAGATGCAAATCAAAACTACAAGGAGGTATCACCTCACACCGGTCAGAATGTCCATCTTCAAAAAATTTACAAACAATAAATACTGGAGAGGGTGTGGAGAAAAGGGAAGCCTCTTGCACTGTTGGTGGGAATGTAAATTGATACAGCCACTATGGAGAACAGTATGGAGGTTCCTTAAAAAACTGAAAATAAAACTAGCATATGACCCAGCAATCCCACTACTGGGCATATACCCTGAGAAAACCATAATTCAAAAAGAGACATGTACCACAATGTTCATTTCAGTGCTATTTACAAGAGCCAGGACATGGAAGCAACCTAAATGTCCATTGACAGATGAATGGATAAAGAAGATGTGGCACATATATACAATGGAATATTACTCAGCCATAAAAAGAAACAAAACTTAGTTATTTGTAGTGAGGTGGATGGACCTAGAGTCTGTCATACAGAGTGAAGTAAGTCAGAAAGAGAAAAACAAATAGTGCATGCTAGCACATATATATGGAATCTAAAAAAAAAAAAGGTTCTGATGAAATTAGGGGCAGGACAGGAATAAAGATGCAGACATAGAGAATGGACTTGAGGGCATGGGGAGGGGGAAGGGTAAACTGGGACAAAGTGAGAGAGTAGCATAGACATATGTATACTACTAAATGTAAAATAGATATCTAGTGGGAAGCAGCTGCATAGCACAGGGAGATCAGCTCAGTGCTTTGTGACCACCTAGAGGGGTGGGATAGGGAGGGTGGGAGGGAGACGCAAGAGGGAGGGGATATGGGGATATATATATATATACATATAGCTGATTCACTTTGTTTTACAGCAGAAACTAACATACCATTGTAAAGCAATTATACTCCAATAAAGATGTTAAAAAAAAAAACAATTCTTGGAAGTTTATCAATTAGAAACACAATTTCTTGTATTGCCTTTCTCTCCTAATTGCCTCTGTAATTGCCCTTTCCTATTATTTTTTACCCTTGTAATACAATACCCTCTTAACTGGTGTCTCTAACTTTTGTGTCTCCTTTCCCCAGTCCTTATTCCACATAGCAAATAAAAAATTATGTTTGTGAAGCACACACAAAAAATAAATAAATAAAAGAAAAGAAAAGAAAAATAGATTAGGATTTACAGAACATTTGTGAAGGTAGTACAGAGAGTCCCCATATGTCCTACACCTAGTTTCTCCTATTATAAACATTTTATATTAGTAATGTAAAGTTATTACAATTAATCAACCAATACTGATATGTTTTCTATTAACAAAGGCCATACTTTATTTGAATTTCCTTGGCTTTTACCTGATGCCTTTTGGTAACAATCCAAGGATTGTTAGTCCAGGAATCCACAATACATGTATCTGTCATGTCCCTTAAGACTCCACTTGGCTGTGACAATGTCCCAGTCATTTTCATCACATCATATCTAGGGTATATTTATCACCATGACTTACCACTGTTGACGTTAATCTTGATCATCTGCCTGAGATAGTGTTTGTAGGGTTTTTCTAGTGCTGAGTTACTCCCTCCTATTTCTATGTTGTACTTTTTGAGAAGTCACTATACACAACCCACAACTAAGGAGTGGGGAGTTATACTCTACCTCCTTGAGGTTGAAGAAACTACATGAATTATTTGAGCTTCTTCTGAAAGGAAATTTATCTGTTCTTCAATTTTATTTTCTTACACAGTCATTAGTTTACATTGATATGGACTCATGACTGTCTGGTTTACACTGGGTTACAATACAATACTTATTAATTTTGTTGTTAAAATTCTCCAGCCTTAGCCATCAGGAGCTCTTTTAGTTTCCTGTATCTCTTTGATGGACTCTCATCACTGGGCTTTTTCAAACACTTACTTTCTGGCACTATGAGATGCTCTAGGATTATCTAGGATTTTTCCATGTCCCAGTCCTAGAATTAGCAATTTTTTTCAAGTATCCTTGGTTCTTTTCATTGCAGAATGGTATTAGAAAACAAGACCTGGCTGATAAGTGTGCTTGTTGCTACTGGGGTGTCATTGCTTCTGGACCCTCTCAACTAACAGAGCAAGGAAATATATGTGTTTATACTAACCTGTCTATATGCACATATCTGTAAATATCTCTGTATGTATGTATGTATGTGTACATATATTCATACTGATTTTTACCACATGGATCATTCATGCCTTCCCCCTTTGCTTGTCTATAACCTTCTATTCCAATAAGCAGAAATCTGGTTCCCACCACCTGCTATCCATTTATTTAATTATTCAATGCCAGTTGTTCAATTCCCGTCCACATATATAATGGCTTCACAATTTTTAACCTGCAGGGAACAACTTAATCAGCTATAGCATAGCACTTATGTACAGTTTCCTTTGCTTTTTCTGCATCAATTGATAAAGTCATAAGATTTTTATTTTTTATATATGATAAATTACACTGACTGATTTTTGAACCATGAGCCAACCTTGCATACTTGGAAAAAAAAATGTCACTTGGGTCATGATATATAATACTTTCTATATATTGTCAGGTAAAATGTGTTAATATGTTTTGAGAATCATTTTGTTTACTTTCATGAGAGATATTGTTCTGCAGTTTTCTCATGATGTCTTTATCTGATTTTATTGTTAGAGTAATGCTGGACTTGGATAGTAGGTTAGGAAGTATTCTTTTGCTTCTAATTTTTGGAATAAATTATACAAACTTGGTATTATTTTGCCTATGTCAAAGGCAGAAGTGTTTATCTAAGGAAATTTCCTGGAAAACTTTGATGGGATACATTAGATTTGTTTCCATTACAGCAGATTCTTTCAGAGTGAATAAAGGTTACTATCAGTTCTCATGATTTTCTGAAAGGATTTGAGATTACTAAAAGAATAAAATCAACATAAAGCAACTTCACATTATATTATAGACTTGAAGAATATGCTTGTTTCAGGGAAAATTTACTGAGATTAGTCTAATCAACATTCTGTAGTCTGGTGCAGGAAGAAGGAAGAATGAGATTTCTGCTTAGCTAATAAGTTAGACTACTTCATACCTGAGAAGCAGCAACGAGCATAGATGGAGGTTTCTTCTTTACTCAAAACGGTGTAGACTTTCACCCTGATTTACCAAGTATGGTCTCATTTTTCCTATTGTCCAATCAACTTGTCCAGTTTGGCATTCGTCCTGGATTTTTCATTTTTAAAGAAGTATTGTTAATGGTTGTATGAAAATAAACTCAGATGTTTGAGCCAGACTTCCACATTGTACATCCAGCTTCTCCTTTGTTTGTCATCTAACCCCATAAATAAACCTATATGTTTTACATGACACTAGATTTTTTTAAATAAACAAATCCTCTAGGTTTTGCTTGTTTTTGTTAAAACCCGGTTGGAAATATTTAATCAAATATTAAATAAATGTTGGATCAAAAGACATCAACTTTGAAAGCTTTGAGTGAGTTCCAGATAGGGAAAATGAAGTTTACATGCAGAAAGCATTTATCCTATGAAAACATGGAAGAGACTACAACATACATAGATTTATAATTGCACTGTGGAATACTTCACCTTGTTGGAAGAGTCTTTTGGTGGAGTTCCCATTTTTAATTTGATATGTTAATTCTAAGTACTGCAACAGAATATTAAAATACCTGTGGACTTTCACCATTTAGACTTGACAAAACTTTCAAAAAATCATAAACACAAGGAATAATACTCTGGAAAACTGAAGGTGCTATTTGTACATGGGAAATATTCACACATTCACTTTAAATATTTTTGTGTTGAGAATACGCTCTATTGAACAGATTTTGCTCTTAGGTTAGCGGGTACTATGGCACTTAGAGAAGTAATATTTTCTCTATTACAACTATTATGATCTATGGAAAAGAGTCAAAGTTGTTAGCAATTTCAAATTTGCTAATCATAAGATGCAATTTTGAAAATTAAGACTAATATAACCATATTAATAAAATACACTCTCATAATTATGCACTTTTGGTGTGAACCAAAAAATATTATATATTTGAATATGAATTGTGGTGGTGGTAGAAGCATTAACAGACTAGATGGGGCAGGGGGGGGCGGCGGGTAGGTACTGCTGTTGGAAGCTGAGAAAAGAAACTATGGCTGCCCTCTTGTATGCACCATATTTTGAGTCTGAAAAGAGGAAGCCAAAGCTGGGAGGGGCTCGGTGAGGGGCTCCTCCAGCAGCCAGGCAGCATGGTGGCCTTGGAGATGCGTGTGTGCGAGACGGATGGTTGCAGCAGCGAGGCCAAGCTCCAGTGTCCCACCTGCATCAAGCTGGGCACGCAGGACTCGTACTTCCGCTCGCAGGAATGTTTTCAAGGAAGTTGGGCTACTCACAAGTTACTACATATGAAAGCAAAAGATGAAAAGGCCAAGCAAGAAGTGTCTTCCTGGACTGTGGAAGGGGATATCAACACAGACCCATGGGCACGTTATTGATATACTAGTAAACTCAGACCACATTATCCACTGATGTCAACAAGGCCAGTGCCAAGTCATAGTCAAAGACCAGATTATGCTGATCACCCTTTAGGAATGTCTGAATCTGAGCAGGCTCTTAAAGGTACTTCTCAAGTTAAGTTACTCTCATCTGAAGATATAGAAGGGGTGCTACTGCTAGAGAAGCCTATGTGGACATTGATGCTGGGGTGATTAAACCAGGTGTAACTACTGAAGAAATAGATCATGCTGTACACTTAGCATGCATTGCGAGAAATTGCTATCCTTCTCCCCTGAATTATTATAATTTCCCAAAGTCTTGTTGTACTTCAGTGAATGAAGTGATCTGCCATGGAATTCCAGACAGATGACCCTTGAAAGAAGGTGATATTGTTAACGTGGACATCACTCTTTATCACAATGGTTATCATGGGGACCTGAATGAGATGTTTTTTGTTGGAGACGTGGATGAGGGAGCACGGAAACTGGTTCAGACCACGTGTGAGTGCCTGATGCAAGCCATTGATGCAGTGAAACTTGGTGTTCGATACAGAGAATTGGGAAACGTTATCCAGAAGCATGACCAAGCAAATGAATTTTCAGTTGTTCAAAGCTATTGTGGGCATGGAATCCACAAGCTTTTTCATACAGCCCTCAATGCACCTCACTAGGCCAAAAATAAAGCAGTTGGAGTGATGAAGGCCGGCCACATATTTACAATTGAGCCAATGATTTGTGAAGGTGGAAGGCAGGATGAAACCTGGCTGGATGGCTGGACAGCAGTGATGAGAGATGATGGGAAGCTGTCTGCCCAGTTTGAGCACACCCTGCTGGTCACGGACACCAGCTGTGAAATCCTAGCCCCGCGACTCGATAGCTCGTGGCCTCATTTCATGTCCCAATTTTAATTTCTCCTGAGATGGTGCATCTCGGTGATAACTTCTGGCTGTACTCTGCATTTTACTGAGAGTGCAGAATGGAAGAGGAAATTTTTTAATTACTTGTTTTGTTTTGATTATAGATAAGGAAGGACTACAGCATTTGATGTGTGTCCTCAAGAACTTGTCTTGGGTCTGAAAAAGCCAAGAAGAATAAAGGAAGCATTTCTCCATTCCTCTCAACGCTCCCTTCTCCCCACAAAAAAAATCTCTGCACCCCCGTTTTCTTATTTTCCCTTTGAGCAATTTTACTTAAACCTGCTTCTAAGTTGATTTTATCACTGCCACAGCCAGGCTATTAGAGCCAGCTACTTTCCAGGTGAATGTTGGAGACAAGAATCCTTGAAACTTTAGCAACATACATTGCTCCCGATTTTTTTATTATATTTGTATGGAACTATATATGTATACATTTTAAATTCCATATATGTAATTACTGAACATTATATGACCTGGAGTTTGTGTTGATTCTGCTCTGACAATGTCAAAAGCTGTCATAAATGGACTTGTCGTTTGCAGTGATTTAATCCCCATCTGGAAATTGGCCTCCCTTCCCCTTGTTAATTATTTACCTTTATAATTGTGTGTAAGGAAGCACTCGGTCAGCGAGACTTGCCAATGTGGATTCTGTGAGTGAATGGATGTAGAAAAATTCACTTTGGAAAAAGGTTATCAGATTTTTAAAAATCTAGTTTATGGCAAAAATAGCCATGTTCCAAGTGGAAGCTGGCTGTGCAGAGAATGAGATTTTTGTAATCCATTGCTATTTCAGACCTCTGTTTGGTCTTAATGGGAGGAAAAACGCTCCCTTCACCTCTCTGTCTTATTTCAAGGTCATCCCTTGGAGATATTCAGAGAAGGGTGGAAGGTGCACTGTGGATGTTGATGGGGAAAGACAGTTCTGAAATCTCTCCAGCAGTGAGCAGAGTCTGGAAATTCTAACGTTTAGTAAACCTGGTGGTGATGAGAAACGAACTTCTTTGGAGACTGGACTGTTCCCTTGCAGAAGGGATACAGCTGTCCTTGGTGTGCTGAAAACACATTTCTCCTTTACAAAGTTTGGAACCTCATTAGAAATGACCTCAGCTGCCCAACATCTGTGTTTCTTTCAGTAGTTCAGTCCAAATGGGAGTGTATCCGGTGAAGACATATCAGATCAAAGTCATTGTCATTAGAGTGTACTTGATTACTGAGTATCTGGTAACTTTATTCTAAGATAATTTGATACCACTGACATGTTACACTTGTACGAGAACACCTTTCCAAGAGTGCCTCAGACCTTTATCACTTTAAAGGGATTATGATAATGTTTTCATTACTTTTATTATTTTAATGATTTAGTAAAGTGGTTGAATCTGGTATAGACTTTTGGGGGTATGTGTGTGAAGCTTTTTAACAAACTGTAATATTTGTGAACGGAATGCCTTGCAACATGAATGTTAATATAATGTATAAAGTGAGATTTTAAAAGTTTGAATGATTATCCTGCCAAAAAAAGCTGAGAGGGGATTGTGTACACCCAGGTGGAGAGTGTAGTCATGAATTCACATACAGCCCACACGTGAAGCAAGTGGACCATGCAGAAACAAACGGCTTCATGATTTCATTAGCTCCACGATCAGAAACAATATTAATTAATTGAAGGGAGATCCAGACCCACCTCCTATTCCCACCGAGATACAGATACTGTCACATAATTGCATTTCTTCCCCACACCCAACCCATCCCTACTCCTGGAGAAGTGAGAAGATGCAGGTCACACCACACCTTGTCTTCTCTCTCTCTCGGGAGCTCACTATAACTGGGCAGAAGAGAAGAAATGGCAATGATTGATTCCTAAATGTGAGTATTATTTACCCCAATAGAAGTGATATTTTATAACTGCATTAAACTACAAACTCCAAAATAACTTTATTTCTTTTTATCTAATCTCTAGAACGAATGGGGAAGAGTGGATAGGACAATGGCAATGTGGCTTAAAAGGAGCAAGGTTGATAATGATTATTAGAATAAAACCTGTCCTATCTTTGCACCTCACTGAATTCACAAGAAAAGATAAAATACTCTGAACATCCACCCACATTCTAATGCCAGATAATTCAGAATTGTCCTTTGCCTTTCCTTATTCTCTGTCTCATGAGCCTTATTGATTTTATTGGGTTGTTTGTTTCTGTTTTTGTTTTTATATTGAGCTATAGAAGCTGTTTATATATTTTGGGAATTAAGCCTGTGTCAGTCACATCGTTCACAAATACTTTCTCTCATTCCATAGGTTGTCTTTTCATTTTGTTTATGGTTTCCCTTGCTGTGCACAAGCTTTTAAGTTTAATTAGGTCCCATTTGCTTATTTTTGTTTTTGTTTCCATTACTCTAGGAGGTGGATTAAAAAAGGTCTTGCTGCAATTTATGTCAGAGAGTGTTCTGCCTGTGTTTTCCTCTAGGAGTTTTATAGTATTTGGTCTTACATTTAGGTCTTTAATCCATTTTGAGTTTATTTTTGTGTATAGTATTAGAGAATGTTCTAATTTCATTCTTTCATATGTAGCTGTCCAGTTTTCCCAGCACCACTTATTGAAGAGACTGTCTTTTCTCATTGTATATTCTTGCCCCCTTTATCATAGATTAATTGACTATCAGTGCGTGGGTTTATCTCTGGGCTTTCTATCCTGTTCCATTGATCTATATTTCTGTTTCTGTGCCAGTACCATACTGTTTTGATTACTGTAGCTTTGTAGTGTCTTTTACTTTCTGTGTATTTCCTGGGAGTGTTAACTTCTTTCCAGCACCACCACCATCAGCCCTCACCAGAATTAATGCAGTTTTCTCCCAACTGTTCTTCCTGTCTCCATGTTGGCTCCTCTCCAAGTTATATTCCATACAGCAACCATAATAACATTAAAGAGCATAACCATAACAGGAATTAATCAATTCAATCTATTGTTCTCTTATTTCTATGAAGCGGCTTCTTCAGAAAATAAAATCCAAGGTCATTTACATGATCTAATTGGCCCTGTGAACCACCTTTATCTACTGTTTCAGCTTCATTTCCTACCACTCAATTTTTTTCTCACTATACCCCAGGTGTACCTGTATCTTCTATTTCCTGAAAATCCAACATCACCTCCTATCTCCCAGTACCTTCATACTTGCCCTCTACCTGGGTTGTTCACCTGCTATGCTTCACCTGGATAACTCCTGCTAATCCTTCCTGCTTCAACTAAGTGTCACTTCCTTCATCTTCCCACGCTTGAATTCTCCCAGACCATTTTGAGTCTGCTAGAATTAGCTATTTTCACTTTGCACAGTTCATTATGATTTTAGTTAAATACATTGTGCGACTATGGGTTTCATATCTGTTTTGCTTTTAGACCATAAGTTCTATGGCAGAATGAGAAGGAGTGAGGGGAAACCCACACCAGCCTTGTTAACTGAATATTTGAAAGGACATGGACCAGACTGCATTCTTGAGAGTGTTATCTGGGAAAGAAAATTCTCTGTTATCCAAGTGGTGATGGAAGCATTGGCCAGTCAACACCATGGGGCGTCTCCTTCTTTCCCAGTGGTTTTATAACTTCTTATAAGGCATTTTGTCAGCTCCTCCAGAGCCTAAGCTGGCATAAGCTGACAGAGTCAGGAATCTAAGCTGGAAGAGTGTGACTCTGTTGACTAACACATGAATCCATTCCAGAAAACAAGGATTGTATTCCCAGTTTCGTTATTAATTTTCTCTGTGCTCCTGAGCAAAGTACTCAGCATTTCCAAGCACAACTTCATCCCTTCAGCAAAATGCTGACTTGGCTCCTTAGGGAAATAACATATTGTAGTGCATTTCAGATTTTTAAAAAATGGTATTGAAATGCAAAGCAATTACTTTCTTATGTTGTAATATTGATCACAATCCAGCTATCTTATTGACCCAACAACACATTAATTATTGATATAAATTGTTTGCCTGAATCTAATTCAATTAAATGTTGTCGTCATCACCCTCATGGTAAAGTTGCGTTTATCGCCAGGACTGCTAGACAGTTTGAATGCCCTGCCAGGTGTTGCTCTGTGAGTGGGTTGCTTCATAGCTAAAAACATGCCAGAGAATGATGGGCTTGATTCTAGTAGGATGTGAAGGGCACACTCAAATGCCTCACGAGATTTCTCCTAAATTGTGACATGTTCAGTAAAACACTTAAACTATTAAAGGGACTCCTTCCAAATACTCCAAGGGGGCGGGGGCTTGGCTGAAGATAGACCTTCTGCTTCCCCAAATTTCTAAAGGCACCTAATTCTTCTTGATTTAAAAGAGTATCACTACTTAGCAAACTATATGCTAAGTAGATTCAAATTAGCTAAACTAGACCACCTAATTTTATTTTTATTGTCTTATGTATCCAAGCTTGTTAATAGAAATTACAGTGCCAGAAAATCTTTGCTATCATATAAGAAAGCAAGAAAATCTACCACAAGCAAGGTGATGAATGTTAACTAGATTCATTGTAGTGATCATTTTGCAATATATACAAATACTGAGTCATTATATTGTACACCTGAAACTAATATAATGTTAAATGTAAATTGTACTTCAGTTAAAAAAGAGAAAGTCCAATGATATATAACCAAATTCATCATTAAAAAATAATATGTTCTTGAGATGAACTCTCTCCTGTACCAGGTAATTGATTTAGTTAAATATATAGAAAAATCAAATATATTTTTGTGGATTTTGACATTGGGACCAATTCACAAAAATTATACAGCACCATATATTGGTTTAATAAAAAGAAAGGCTTTAAATGATCCAAGAATAAGGTGGACTATATAGTGAATTCCTGGTCATGGGGAGTATAGGCCTAATGGTCACTGTCAGATAAAAATCCCATATGATCCAGAGGGTTTATTAAAGGATGTCTGATAGCACCCCTACCTTCAAAGTTCCAAATGTGGACCATAGAAATAAATTCTGCCCCTAGCTAACATTCACAGCCTTGACTATTGCTATATTAGTTATCCACAAGAGAGTTCAGGTTCAGAGTCTCTAATGAGCTTGCAGTCAGATGGTGCCTGGAGCTGCAGTACTCTGAAGGCTTAAATGGGCTGACGGATCCAATTTCAAGGTGTCTCTCTTGCATGCATGGCAAACTGGTGCTGGCCATTGGCCAGGAGACCCAGTTCCTCTCAATGCGGGCTACTTCACAGGAGTACTTGGATGTCCTCATGACGTGGTGCTCACCTCAAAGGTGAAAAATCCAAAAGGTCAAGGAAGAAGCTACAATGCCTTTATAACTTAGTCTCAAAAGGCACATATTGGCACTTGGATAAATGTGGGAGGGAACGGCAGATTGGCATAGATATTAGGAAGCAAGGCTCATTGGAAGCCATCTTGGAGATTAGCTACTCTAGTCCAGCTTCTGTGTTCAATGTTTCCTGTCTATCTCACATGTAAAGCACACGTATGCTTCGTTGGGAGACAACTCTTCATAGGTCTTTCACATTTGTGCACACCTTATGAGCAGAGACACTGACTGCCTTTTGTTTCAGACTCTCTTTTCGGAGGTGTTTGTACAATGAGCACCATGAAAGATACAGTTTTTTCCTCTAGAGGGAAAGACAGGTTTGTTTATAACCTTAAAATGTAGTATCTTCCTCTGAAACAAAATAGAGGAATGCTTATTTTATGGTAAGATAAATATAATGTCTTCCTCTGGACGAAGGACAGGGAAGCTTTCTATTATTTAAAAATATGGGTTTCCTAAACTCAGTGTTTCTCTCCTGTAATGCAACCAACTCTGTGTGCAGACACCTACCTTGGCCTAACTGCATTGTCTCCATGCTACCTGGGGGTAAGGAACTGACACCATTATACTTATGTTCATGCTTCTTGCTGTGCATTGAGTAATAAAGTGCTTTTTCTCTGACCAGGGTACCAGCATCCTTGAAACTGTGGCAAGGCAACATGTTACCATGTAAGTATGGTACACCATCCCCCAGTCTTATCCCATTATAGCATCAGCTTGAAGACCAGGGTCCTGGCATCCAAATCAGATCCAGGTGCACAGGTGTATCCTCAGATACAGCTCTGCGAGGGCAGCTCTTTGAATTTAGTTCCTCTCAGTCTGAAGACCTATGAACTAGAGGCAAGTTATCTCTCCATATACTCAGCATGCAGTGGGGAGACAGGTGTAGAATAACTGCTGTAGACCGTCCTCTTCAAATAGGGGGAATAGGAGACACACATGAATAATTTCCCCATTGTAAAAATCTCCATAGGAAAATCCTGTGGGGCACATAATGCCACTTCCTTGACGAGGGCTCAGTATGACTGCCTGAAACCTTGGTAAAGTCTCTGGGCTTTTGGTTCTGACCTCTTAGGCATCCTTCCTTTTGGATTAGAGATAGCTAGTGTTTGCCCCTGAACTACCTGAGTAGCTTTCTTAGCTTGCTTTTTGTTCATAGTAATTGAGGAATCCACAGCCTCTTTGTATTTTGTACTGACTCTGTCCCTTTTAGTCCAAGCTGGTGATGTCTCATCTAGTACAATTATGTTAAAAGTTTGTGGGTCTTTTATGGATTTTCAGGGATTCATTTTACTGGAAAATAGACACACAAATCTTATGAAGATATGCCCTTCTTTCCCTTTTGCTTCCTATAAGCCTGCTGTAGGACAATGTCTTATGATTCTTAGAATTTGTATTTGTTTTTAAATTGATGATACATGGGATGTATCCTTAACATCCTTAGAGGGGCTTTGGTCTGTTTGAGGCTTCATCTTACATATTTCTGGGATCATTACAAAAGGCTTAACATTTACATCCTGGACTTCACCAGTGAACCATGTTTTACTGACAGTGTCCTGGGTTTGATCTTTGCCTGGAAGCCTTTTTTAAATTTTAAGATCTTTTACTATCTGGAAGACTAGCGATGAGAAATAGTTTTATATTTGAACCCAACAGCCCTGGTTCCTTTACCTTTAGCAGGTTTTTTTTTTATTCCTTTACCTTTCTCTCCTCTCTTACATGTTGCTATTTGTTGCTACAGGAAGCCAGGCAGCACTTCAATACCTTGCCTAGAAATCTCCTTAGATAGATCATTAAGTTAATTATGTACTCTGGTGGGGGGGTGTGGTTTCCCATCTTACACAGGAAATAATATTACTAAATTTCCTGCCATTTTAAAAATGTGATCTCTTTCCTCCATTTTCCTCAAATTATGTTAAACACTCACTGAGAGCCTTCGAGAAGGCCATCATTCACGTTTAACAGTCTCTTCAAAGCTTTTTAGGATTTTATTAACATTCTTCTGAGGTAATTGCAGCTTCTTCCCACTGCTGGGTTGCACCACCAATCGCACATGTTTTAGAATTTTTTTTTTTTATCACACCACTTCACTTGTTTGTACCAAAATCTGTACTAGTTACCTATTTTTGTGTAGCAAACCACCCAAAATTTGTATCTTAAAAAATAATCATTCATTATCTCCCAAGGTTTCTGACAGTCAAGAATTCAAGAACAGTTTGGTAGGGAAGTTCTGACTTGAAGTCTTTTGTTGAGTTCCAGTCAGATGCTGGCCTGGGTTAAAGTTATTTGAAGGTTTGACTGGGTCTGGGTTATCTTCTTTCAAGATGTTTCCCTGACTTTTCTATGAAATAGTTGCTGGCTTTGGGTCAAGGACCTCTATTCCTCTCCATATAGGTCTCTCCTTGGGGGCGTTTGGGTGACCCTACAGAACAGTGTCTGGTTTAGCCCAAAGAAAGTGACTTGAGAGACCAGGGTGGAAAGTGTAATGTTTTTAATGACCTAGTGATAACTTCCATAAACTTCACTGATCACACCGGGCCAGCTCTGACTCAATGTGATGGCATGTGGACCACATTAAAGAAGTGAGGACCACTGGCGATCTTCTTGCAGGCCCACTATTACTGCTACCAGTCATGATTCTAGAAATTTAAGAGTTCTCCATGACCCATGAAGAAGCAAGTGGTAAGAACAAAACCATTTCTGTGCTGGGTATTGTTGCTCAGAGGAATATAGTCAGACTCTAAATTTTGCCATTCAAATGTGGAAACAAGGGATGACCCCAAATCCTGTTATCAGGTTGAAATGTGCATGTCTATATGTCTGTGTTTTTAGCTTTTTTACATAAAACATGAAATTTTAAAAATATATAGATATAAGCCTTTTATTTTGAAATAATTTCAGATTTATAGAAAAGTTGTAAAGATAGTACAGAGTTCCTGTATACCTTTCACCCAGTTTTCCCTAATATTAACATCTTACATAACTGTGGTACACTTGCCAAAACCAAAACATTAACATTGGTGAATCATATGGATTAAACTGCAGCTTAGTTTGGATTTCACCAGTTTTTCCACTGATGTCCTTTTTCTGTTCCAAGATTCAACCTAGGAAACTGCATTACATTTAAAGAATGTAAAGTGTCACATCTCCCTCTTGAACCACATTTCACATTTCCAGCTCTCCTGCTCCCTCTCTCCCACCACGATCATTTCAAACCTTATTGAGATGTCCAGTCCCTCGTCTCTTTCCTTTTTCCAATCATTCTCCTCTTGGCTTTACTTAAATCTCTATACACCTGGACCACAGGTTTCACTACATTGATGGTCATTCAGTTTTCACTGTATCAATTCTCCACCTTCCACAGGTTTTCACTATCCATCAACAGAAAACTCCATCTCTGGATAAATGAAGTCTCCAAATCTCCCCGCAACCCATCCTTAGATTGGTGAGCACTCTTAGAGAATACATACTTGCAGATTAGGACCTCTGAAAGTTCACATTGTCTAATCTCCAAGTTTCCTCAGTGCTACCTGGCAGTCCTCCTGAATAGCCCTCATCACCATCCCCTATTTAAAATGGTTCTAAGAGTCAATCACTATTTTACACTTTTATACTATTACACCTACCCCCATCACCATTCAGAAAACTCTCTCTCCAACTTCACTTAGGAAATACAGGAATTATGAAGAATGTACCAAACTTCTTCCATAGCTGTACCCACCCTGATGCCACACTTTCTGGTACCTGCTCTCATCCTTCCTTACCTCCTGCTCAGTGGAGGAAGCTCTGATTTTGACCACAGACTGTCATCCACGTTACGCTTGTGATGTACACTCTTTCTGCTCCTTTGAAACCTCACCCCATGAATCATCCCAGCTCTGCATCAATCTTTAACCTCTCCCCACTTGCTGCTCTGCTTCCTCCTGCCCATGGGTTCGTGTTCATTTCCTGCCTCAGAAAAACTCTCCTGCAATCCTACTTCCCCCTTTGCCTACTGCCCTAAAGACTTTTCTTTGGTTTTCAGTTGCTGTCTTGGGACCTACATGCATTGTTTTGGCTTCACTTTTCATCATTCAGTCCTCAGTCTTGACAGTAGAGCATATGTCCCATTGCTCCATGAAGCTGATCTTGCCGAGGACGCTAGAACCCGTACACTGTCAAATGTCACGGCACATCATCACTTATTTTTCCTGAGCCTGCTGCAGGATTGGACTCAATGACCTAGTCTTCCTTCCAAAACACTTTGTCCTTTAGCATCCAGATGACAAGGACTCCATCCTCTCCTGATCTTGTGGGTTGTTTTTTTTTCTCTGAATTCTCTTTCTCAATCTCCTTTGCAAGCTTCTTCTTTTCCACTTTTAATATTGGGGTTTCATCCTGGCTTCATTTTCTATTCTTTCTTCATGGTTAATGAAATGCTCATGCCAACCCCTCCTATAAACTATCACCCCGCTGGCTCCAGATTAAAATATACCAGGTTTAGGTTTCTTCATACCTAATTTATTTATAGAGCATGGATTTTCAAGTAAATAAGTTTTTTAAAACTTATTTTTCTGCAAACACATGTGTGAAAGTTACAAATATTCAAAAATATTTGAATTTGAAATAATTATTAAATTAAAATAATTTTAAAATTTCTTAAATTTTACTGACCTTTTCTAAAAACTGGTTAATTACAGTTTCATATTATTTGAATGCTATTTCCTAGAGATACATATAGGGTAAAATTTTAAATACTTTTCATTTCTTTTTTTATTTTCACTCTTTCCTCATAAAAAATGTCTAATATTTATTCCTATTTGTGTTCTTCCCAGTGGTATTGCAAATTTCAGAAATATCATCAAGTTATACCTGAAATTTGAATTTTCTATGTAATACTTATGCCAGAAATTTTAGTTTTTGCATAACTTAATACTCAAAAAAAGTTAGCCATAGTATTAGTCAACTTTTCCTGTGTAAGAAACAACCACAAAATTTCAGTAGTTTACAAGGGTCCTGGGTCTGCAGGTGAGCTGTGGTTAAGTTGGTCTGGGCTGAGCTCAGCTAAGTCATACATTCCAGAATGTTTCCGGGGTGCTCTCCAGGTCTTCATTTGGGAGGCTGAATAGGGCAGGGGCCACCTGAGGCCCAAGAGCCAACCCCAACTTCACAAGCACATTTAAAGCTTCTGTTTGATCAAGTCCAGTAATGTTCCCTTGGCTAATGTAAGTCACATGGCCAAGTCCATCGCCGATTTGGTGGAGAGGTGCATTCCACCCCAAGGGAAGGCACTGCACTCGTCCTTCCACATACAGTCCTACTATGGTGAGACAGCACAGAATAAAGATATAATCTGACCTGCCAACACCAGTGTATAGCTATTAGGGTGGATCTTGAATGACCATTCTGATCATGGGGCATGAGCAGGAATCTGGGCTTCTTTCACTATAAACACTAAACTTATGTTCAAGAAAATCATCTCCAGCATCTTCCCTCTTTATCAGCCAGAGAGAGATCCTCCAAAATATCCTCCAGCTTTTTTCAAGACACCAAAAATTCCACAAAAATATTTGACCTTTGCAGTGTACTGGCTTTTATCTTTTTAATTGAATTTTCTATCATTTGTTTCTGATGTGTCCTATATGGGAGCTCACTCAATTTAAACTATCAGCAATCCATGGGTAATGAAAAATCACCAACAATTTTGAAAGACTGCCAAGACACAGACCAATTCTCCAACCCTGTTCTCAGACCCTTGAAAAAAGATGTACTCCAGCACAATTATGTCAGGGGGAAATAAGGAGGAAATGACCACTTCACCCAGTTCTAAAACATATCAGATATAGTAAATATGGATTTACTCCCTATAATGCAATTTGTGATATTCTTAGGGTTAAAAGAATGAGTAAAAATTCCTCTGTATCTCATTCCCTGGATTATATTTTACTCAATAAGACTGATTTTCATAAATCCATTTGGTCAGGAGTTTCCATTTACAGCCTATTTCCCCATATCAGTTTCATAAAATCCTACATTAATAGAGCCTTAATAAGCATTATCACCCCTCCCAAATGCCAAACACATTTGGGGAATTGTTAAAACAAGTTATTTGTTATGAGTTTAATCAGAAGATTGAATCAACTAAAAGGCTTTCAACTTCCGAGAGGAAACACAGATGTTCATGGTTTCCCATATGCACTGGACCCCAGACTTTTTGTCTATGGAACATCTTAGGCAATAGATTTCTGTAGAACAAGAAAGGGAAAGGCTTATCTAGGGAATGACCCATGAGAACATAACCCCCTCCCATATGCAGGGGGTGCTATGGTGGTGATTGGTCTCCAGTGGGGCTTCCTTCTGGGAAAGCAGTGTATGCCCTGCCTCAAGGGACTGACAGACCCCACCCGCTTCAGATGAATACCTTAAGAACAGAATTTCATTAATGAGAAAATGTAGGGGGAAAGGGAGGAGCCCTGGGATCCCAACCATTGCACGTTGTCTGAGAGGGTCTTCAGGTTCAGGTGGGGTCAGTGTCTGTAATCACCTATCTGTCCCTTCACCAGTGTTGCATTTGTTCTGTTTCTAACAGACTCTGAAAACCAAATCAATTAGTCTTTTCTCTTCTAGATTCAGCCACTTCCTATCACACACGGAGTTAATTTGTAGGCAGAATAGAAGCCTGTGTTCCTCTCCATCTAAATTCTCCTTTCTGCTGTGAGCTTGAGCCCAAATAGTGGAAGGCAATATGATGATACTGTCTAATAAGGCAGACAACAAAGTGCAATGAAGATGCTTCTCCTTATGTCTATAAATGAGCTATTACCAGAGGTGGAATCAGCAGGAAATCCTTAATGGAAAGAGATGAAGGTAGGTTAGATAGACCATCCTGCACAGGCAACAGGGGTTGCACACGTAGTAACTATGTCTATCCCTGGCACAAGGGACTGAATGTGGTGCAGACTCAACAGACTGCTTTTAAACAAATGGTAACTACAAAGAATTGAGAATTGTCCAGCAGACGCCTCAGGCTTAGAGTCTGATGAATGTTGTGGGAGATGAAAAGATTCTATTTTTGAATAAAATTTCCAGAGCAAGTGTTAGGTGATTTGCCAAAAAGCACAATTTAGCTTGATAAACTGTAATATTAAAAAAGGCAAAAAGTACAGCTGGCATGATCATTTCCCAGGTAATCAATGCATATGGAAAGAGGGGTCCTAAAACGGGGAAATGACGAAACCTGGATATTTATGTTAAAACCGAGGCAATCTTCTGCCTTCCTTTATCATAAAGTGGCAGGCAATTAAATTAAGAGGGAAAACTTTTCTCAATTAGAACTATGCCTTGGCTCAGGGACATTCAAAAATGACATTTTGCAATAGCATGCCCACAAGAAATCACACCCTTCTGAAAAACAATCTGAGATTAAAAATATATTTTTAACATATTAAAATTCAAACCCTGTATCAGAATCTAAATTAAAAAGTATTTGTACATGTGTTCAGCCATCTGGAGATTCCCCCTGACCCCAGCTGCCCCCCCGTCATGCTCCTGAAGGTAACAACTTTCAACAAGCTCTAGTTTCCTCATTCCTCAGATGGCTGTCATTAATCATCATAAAATAATTTATGTTTTATGCTGACATTTATATGTGCTTATATATCTATATCAGATTCTCTACCTCTAACATAAACAATTTCTCATATTGGATGGGGGAAGAGCGGGAGGGGGAGAGAGACAAAATGAGTGTGTATTGTCAACTTAAAAAATATGTACAACCTAAAAATTGAGGGTTACATTTTATTACTATTTTTTTTTTATTGAAGTGTGGTTGATTTACAATGTTGTGCAACTCTGCTATACAGCAAAGTGACTCAGTTATACACATCTAGACATTCTTTTTTTATATTCTTTTCCATTATGGTTTATCTGTGGTGACCTAAATGAGAAGGAAATCCAGAACAGAGGGGACATATGTATACATATAGCTGATTCGCTTTGCTGTACAGTATAAACTAGCACAATATTGTCAAGCAACTATACTCCAATTAAAAAAAAAAGAAAAGAGTAATCCTAAGAGTTCTCATCACGAGGAAAAATTTTTTTTCCATTTCTTTAATTTTGCATCTATATGATATGATGGATGTTAACTAAACTTATTGAGGCAATCATTTCATGATGTATGTAAGTCAAATCATTTTGCTATACACCTTAAACTCACAGTGCTGTATGTCAATTATGTCTCAATAAAACATGAAGAAAAAAAATGGAATAGTTTGCATCTACCAACCCCAAACTGCCAGCCCATCCCTCTCCCCTCCCCCACTCCCTTGGCAATCACAAGTCTGTTCTGTCTGTGAGTCTGTTTCTGTTTTATAGGTAGGTTCATTTGTGCTGAGAATTATGTTTTATTTGGAGAAATTTTTAGGACTTCAGGCCCAGGAGAGAGCATGACAAGCAACCCTGAGAGAACTGCTCCGAGGAGGTGAGGGGAGAGCTAGGATATATAGGAGTTTTGCAACAAAGGGCAGGTAGTCTGAACTTCAAAAGATTATTGTTAATTAAAGAAACTAGATATCTCAAGTTAAGGTATTTAGTGCTTTTCTGTGTATGGGAAGGTGCAAGAGTCTGGGCTCACTGAAATCATTCCTTTGATATGCACCTTAGCTACCTGGGGCCAGTATCCTGTGTTTTCACATCCTGAGTTTCCTCAGGGCTCACAGTAGGGAGTGGCTGCAGTCTGATGGCTGCTAGGTGGCAGGTATTCTTTGTTTCCTTCCTGAGTTCCCTCAGGACTCACCAAATCACATCATCACTGCTGACCCTGACATCCTTTGTTTACTGATACGGCAAGCAATACTGCATTTCTCAGTATAATATGTATAAAATTGAGAGCATTTCAAACACCCTCCCATGTGCTTGAATACACACACCAAATAAATTATGAATTACAGTTAAGATTGACTCTAATCTTTCTCAAATTGGGAATTTAACACAGCACTGAACAAATATCATTATTCTCCTGAGATGGTAAAGGCTGGGTTACACAAAACCTGCAGCCTTCCTGCTCAATGAAAATAAAAATACTGCAAATCTAAGTCTAGGGGATTTAAATTTACAAATTCAAATTTAAATACGCCACATGTGCAGGTATTTTTTCTTCTTCTTCTTTTCTTGAGCTGCAATGATACATTTTGCAGAAATTCAGAAGTGCTGTTACCCCCTTAAAAGTAACGGCCAAAAATTACACTCCTGCCAGCCAATACGCACCTTGGAGTGAAGAAAACATCAGGCTGAAACCTCCAACCCAATCTGAGTGAGATGACATGGAACCCATTTCCTGCTTTGTCCCGCTAGCTGTTTCAGATGCGGCGGCTGACCCACCGATGGAATTGTTGTTTGTGCTTGTAAGGAATGTCACGCCCATGTGTCAGGGTTGGCCTTGTTCCCGTGGCCACCTCGCTGTGATTCCAGGGTTCTAGTGGAGGCTCGTCACCCTTCTCCAAATCTCCTCTTTTCCTCCACTCCCTTGCCAAAGTAAAAAATAAATGCACAACGTGAGAGGTGTGAGTTAAGTTTTATTTGCGGCAAAATGAGGACTAGAAGCTGGGAGACAGCAGCTCAGATAGCTCTGAACAACTGCTCCCAGGAGGCAGGGGGGGAAGGTCAGTATAGATGTGACTTTGGTGAAGGGGGAGTACATGCAATCAAGCACATATTTTTGGCAGAAGGTTCTGCTAGCCTCATGAAGGTTTCTGCTAGTCACCAGGAGCAGACGTCACCATGAAGGATTTTAGTGCTTTTCTAGATATGAGGAGATGCAAGAACTGGGCTCATTAAATTGTCTCCTGAAAATATCTAACTATCTGAAGACCCGTTCTGCCAGTTTTTCCCAGAGCACAGAGGGCCTCATTTCTGCTCTCCACCCTGAACTCCCTTCAGGGGGGGTGTTGAAAGTCAGCAGCTGCAGCGGCTCATGATTTAATCCTTGTAGAGGTAGATGGCAAGTGCCAATTTGTAGTTGACACCCTGAATCTTTTACTGTTTCAGCACTATAATCTTCTAATAAAGGCCATCGTCGTGTGGATTATTTCCAAGATTAAGGTAAGATCCAGCACTCTTTATCCAATTTTACTGTAGTTGGATATCTCCCATTCCTCTAAATTCACAGTTTTAATAAATAGGACCAGAGCTGGAGAATGACCAGACCCATGACTGAGGGTTTGTCAGAGAGGGTGGGGTGGGTCCGCGGGAGAAAAAGTGGATATGTGAAGTACCAGTACACAATTGTTCTTTTTTGAACATCTGTCAAAAAGCTAACATCTGTCGAAAAGCTTTCTAGAACTTCATGGGGGAAAAACAGATGGAATTTGCTCATCAATTAGTCCAAAAAGAAATCCATATTCAGATCCAGCATGGAGTTGAGCTTCCTTCTCAGTATTACACGTGTGGAAAGAGTAACCGTGCTTTGGATCATCAAGGTCCATTTGGCAGACGCTTCGTATGGTCACACATTCCTTTGATGAGGAATTGGGACTTTGATCATTTGGGACTGACATTCAGCATTCTGTTTGCTCAGGCAGTCCGGGGTGTCGTTTCAAAATCTAATTTAGATTTTGATTTGATTGGGAAAATGTTTTTCTCATTTGGATGTATGATCCTCTGATGCTGGTAAAACTAATAATAACATTCTTAATGAGCGAAGTTGGTAGAGCAATTATTAACAAACTTTGGTCAGAATTGACATTAAGATCAAGTAAGATGGGACAAACAGAGAACCAACAGTAATTATAGTCTGTGTTAAATGCCACTAATCCAAAAGGAAACAAGCAGTGAATTAAGTAAGAGAGTTTAATCTATATAGATGCAAAAGACCTGTCTCAAACTGCAGAATTAAAAAAAAAAAAAAAAAAAAATTTACAATCCTTGGAGACCATTAGGTCACAAAGTTCATTTTCCAGCTCTGGACTCGTGATTTTTCGTTATTTAGGGATTTTTTAAAAATTTATTTTATCTTAAACTTTCCTAAGCAGAGATTTCATAGCTATTCAGATCATCCTTTAGTATTAATGTGAAGCAACAGTGGCTCTGTTGCCATAGGATTTAATTTAGACTGGGTGGTTTCATAAATCTATCAAGAGTACTGGGGCGGAGAACCAATTTAGTTATTTTCTCCTTTGGGAGGATATAGCATGCTGCAGTGATAATTTGAGATGCTCAGCCTTGAGTGGGCCTTGTTTTCTATGCTGAGGAGCTAGCATTTTTTGATAGCTGTTTTATGTTACTGTCTAGACGAGATTACCCTTATATGAGACCCAGAGGAAGAAGGCATTAGTTCTAAGGGAAGGAACTATAATTTGTTCAGGGGAGGGGGGATTTCAGTTTGGAAATAGTGATAATCAGTGGATGTTAGGATATGGTGATAATCAGTGACAGCGCTAATGACATTTTGGTAGGTACATTCTTTATTGTAGATTACCATCCCCCACATTGTAGGACTTTTAGTAAACCTACCCTCCTCCCCATTGTGTCCCACTCAGGCATTATAGCAACCAAAATAGCTCTGCACACTTCTATGTATACCACAGAGGGGCAGTATTAACCACACTTGGGATTGAGGGTCTTACTGGGACTAGACCATGTAGAGCTTTTGATCATGTTGGTTTAGAGCCTCTGGGAAAGAGGTCTCAACCCCACAGCCACATGACATTTTATTTTAAAGGTCCCTACAGGCTATGGCTGCATGTGTTTGGGTCAGAGCCAATTCTCACAGGCTGCAACAAAGTTGTAGAGCTAAGCTGGCCTAGACCAAGCACAGGCCATTCATTCTCAATAAAACCAAAAAGGCACTTGGGTACCAGCAAATGAGTATGTCTTGAGGGTGGTCATAAGCAATGGTAGGGATGTGAGCTGTCACTTGACATTGAACTACAAGGGCAAAGACATTGGGCCACAGGAACCTGAAAAGGCACTGTGGTCCACAGAGGGCTTGGTAAGCAGATGTACCTAAGGCAGGGCCTCCTGGTGGAAAGGCTTAAGGGGACAGTCTCTTCCTCTCCAACCGACACCATGAGGAGGCCCAGCTCTGCTCATGACTGGGTGGGAAATTTTACCTAATTCAGGAGTTCAACATTGCCATCCGATCTAAGATACATTTTCCAGTTGCTCTCCACTCCAGCCTGGGTAGGAACACGTTGGGAAGTGACCTCAAAGCCCCAACAGTTTCCCTGCTCAACAGAGATTCATATTCTGTAACTCACGTAAACTGTTGAGTATATTGTGAAAATCAATTTGTTTAAAATGAAGCCCTCACACACCAGGGTTTTGAGGGCTGGTGGAACTGCTGGAAATATTGGGTAGATTATTCTGAGGAACATTATGGCTTCACAGAGGAAGGAATTAAATTAATATCATTATGTAAGAAAGTATGAGAGTTTGGACAGAGAATGCTATTCATTTCATATTAGATTGTTTCCCTATAAAAGTGATTTCAAAGACTGAAGATAGCGTCTGACATGAGAAGTGAAAGGGAGTTATAATATGGGTTAAAATAAGACTTCACGTCTGTGTTGCTTTGTTTCCTTATACAGCAGGTACACAAAAAGACCAAGTCACATTTTGGGAGAATTGCTGTGGAATTTGGTAATGAAGAGTTCTGTTTCACTGAATTGTTTGAAGCTATTTTGAGACAACATTTGCTGTAGTATTATCAAAATTCACCTGCGATCCAGCTCAGAAGCGAAGACTTTGGAGCATAACATGATGGCAGGTCTTAGTACCTTCTGGAAGGCAATCACACTGCTGAACAGTTTGCACTGGTCAGGGGTGCTAGAGGGATGTGAATTAGCGTGTGGCTGAATTGGCCTCAGAACACAGAGACGGAATCCTTTAGATCCTTTTGATTGTTGCCAGTTTCCCAGTTGCCCATGTCCTCTTGGCCATATCAGCAATAGCAGTGTAAATATTCATAGTCTATTAGCTTTAATCACCCATCAGTATGTAGGACCTACTCCACCTACTGATACTGGTAGCTATCCAATATCACTACCAATATCACTATCAATTCCAATATCCAATATGAATATCAATTCCAGAGTAGCAAGTATGATACACAGCTCAAAATGGTTTGTTTTCTAATCTTCAGAGGTATTGACATTTGAATAATTTTTTAAAAGCCACTGTAAAATTTCCCAATTTCTCTCCTAAGCGAATCCTCTGCAATCCCATCAGGGACGTGAACCTTATCTTTAGTAATCGCTGCACAGTACCACTCGGAATCTTAAAGCTCCTGTTGTTTGTAGCCACTTGGATCTCAGAGGCACCATCTCCCAGGCAAGGGGACACAGACTCCCTGTGGTTTCCCAGCTCCATGGAGACATCTGGGTTCTGGGCATGGCCCAAGGCCCAGGAGGATTTAGTGTCATTGGTGCTTTAAGATCTTGAGAGCGTTTCCCTGAAGTGCAGACCGCCTCTCCACACCATTCTCAAGATGATGCATTTGATCGGTGCCTTGGGAAAAACTAAAGCAGGGGTCACTTTAATCGTCATAAACCATCTTTATGGCTCCTCTTGGGGTTAGACTTATGGCTTCCTCTTGTGGAAAACCCCTTTAAAGAAACAAAATGCTAAGCAGAAATGCTCATGTCAGATGTACACAAATCCTTTGCGAAACTGAAAAAAAAATTCAGAGGATTTTTATTAATATCTACAAACTGACAAAATGAGAAGGACCATTTTTAATGTTATGTCCCATGTAATGATGGCTTCTTGTCTTAGTCTGCCCAGGGTGTCGTAACAGAATACCATAGACCGGGTGGTTTAAACAGCAGGATTTTATTTTCTCACAGTTCTGGAGGCTAGAAGTCCAGGAACAAGGTGCCAGCCGGGCTGGTTTCTCCTGAGGCCTCTGTCCTTGGCTTGCAGACCGTCACCTTCTCTTGCTGCATCCTTGTGTGGCCTTTCCTCTGTGAACACACACTCCTGGTGTCTCTTCCTCTTATTTGTCCTATTGGATTAGGGCCCCACCCTTATAACCTTATTTAGTCTTAATTACCTTCATAATGGCTCTATTTCCAAAGACAGTCACATTGAGGGTTAAGCTTCAACCTATGAATTTTGGGGGGACAAAATTCAGTCCAGGAAACCCCTCACGCGATGGGCTTTCTGCTTGTGGCATATGATGTGCTCCCGTTGGAAATGAGGCTGTAGGACTCACATTTAATTGTGCTCATGTTAAGAGCATTAGGAAGATCTGCAGGTTAACAGCTTGTATCTGTCTGTTGGTCTCAGATCACCTGAATTGTATAGGGATGGAGAGGAAATGAAATAAAATGAGATAGAGAAAGGCATTCCCAGCACATTTCCGAGTGACTTAAGGTCACGTCCTAGTTAGCTTCAGGAGTCAGAGGCTGGCACTAACGGGGCTCTGAAATCAGGATCCCACGTGGGTCAGATAACTTCTCAGAGATGCGAATTCTGATACATGCTCCCAGAAGGCACCACAGACCGAGGACCTTCCCAGAAACGCCTCCTCCGATCATCTGAGTTAGAGAAAGCGGATCCATTGTCACTACCTTAATAAGAGCCCGAGGTATAAGCCCTTGAAATAATGTGTTAGCAAGATTGTATTTTTCTTCTGTTGAAAATTTCCCTGGCCCTTTCACAGTAAAATGAGTCTGTGAGATGGACAAGAGTGGCACCCAGCTTCCTCGTTCTCCCCGGACTGCGGGGTCCACCCGGGCTCTCTCAGGCTTTCATTCTAGGCTGTATAGATATAGAGGGGCTGGCTGCCTATGGGGGTTGTGGGTGGATCCCTTGCTCCATTACTGCCCAGATCCTAGTCCTTTAACATCATGAAGGGCTCAGGCCCTGGGGCCCCGCCACCTGTCACCAGGAGCTTGTGCTGGATTCACTTCCTTCCCAACGGCCCTTGTCCTTTGGCAGTACCTGCCTGACAAAACCCCAACCTTGGAGGAGTCCCTTTCTCTCCCAGCACCGGGACAAGTAAGCACTCTGAGAAATTAACTGATCCATATGGAATCCAGATTTCAGAGCCTTGTTGGTCCCAGACTCTGACCCATGGAGCTAAACACACACAGGATTTAAACTTGCTTGGACATGTTCTTGTAATTTCCTTTTCATCTCATTTTATTACCTTTTCAGCCAGTCCCTATACAACTCAGATGACCTGAGACCGATTGACAAATACAAGCCTGTTAACTTGCTGCTCTCCATCATGTTCCGATATGAGTATAAATGAGAGCGAATCCTATAGCCTGGTCCAGACTTGCCCTCATTTCCAGGGCGAGCACATCATTTTGCACAGGCAGAAAGCCTTGGTGTGACTGACCATCATTCAGTGGACATACGTTAAAAATGGCTCTCACTTTGTCAATTTGCAGAAATTAATAAAAATGCTCTGATGTTTTTTCCGTTTCATGAAGGATTTGTGCAATCTGAAATGAACAATTCTGCTTCGAGTTGTCTTTCTTTAAAGAGGTTTTTCCATACGGGGACCCCGTAAGCCTAACCCCTGGGATGTCTCACCCCTGCTTAGTCATGCACACCATCACCACCACTGCACACAACTCCCTCCACACAGATCACCAGTTTCTCTCTTCTCCATCGCAGCCAATCTATGTCGAAATGTCTCCAGTCTCCTCAAATCCCTGACGCCTCTGTTGCCCTCACTCTCAGCCCATAGAGAAAATGGAAACCAGCAGGAGCAAATGCCCTCAGTTGCCCTGACCCCGACCTTACCTGCGTCCTTCCCTCCTGTTACCTGGGGTGCGTGTGTTTCCTTCCACCCAACCCAGTTCCTCCTCTGAGACTCTAGACCCCATTACCTCTTCTCTGTTAGGAGTGCAGATGAACGTAATGTTTTAAAATGTTCTAATCATTTTATTAGAGCAAATTATTAGAGATTGAATGGCAGGAGACACACTGTTTGAGAATTTTGGTGTATGGTGGTAAATGGCCTCCAGGTAACCTGAACCAGTTCGCCTCATACTGACTGTGCATGAGTGTACCCACTGCCTTACCTACTCCCTAATTCATTCTGGGTGTTGCAATTGAAAAAAACAAAACCAAAAAACTTTTGCCTGCCCCTAAGGGGGAACTGGTATTTTATTATTTGAAATTTGTAACATTATACTAGGGAGTAGACATTTCTTACCATTTTTTTTCTTTGCAAGTGCTTATTGACCTTTATTTCATTTTTTCTCTTTTGTCATTGTCTAGTATTCTTTATCGCTTCTCCAGAACACTTTTAAATATCCCACGGTGGCATCCATAAGAGGTTTTCAAGATTACAAACATGAAATATTAACACTTTTTCTGTGCATATTAGGTTTCAGGAATAATGCTTAGTACTTTTATTCTATTATCTTATTTAATACAGTAACAATGTTCAGAGCTGGACTTTTTACTCTACCAGGTTTCCCCAATGCGTATATAATTGTCCCCATCCTATCCAATACTCAGCCTTGCAAATGAATCTATAATGAACCCCTATTGGTTTCCTGAATGAACAAGTCAACGAAAGTATGGACGTTTACATGTGACAGTCCAGATCTGAGTATTTTCTTGCAAACTTCATATGACTCAACTCATCCGCTGAATTATAAATCACTATTTGATTTACATGAATGTAGTAGACAACACGAATGTCTTTTTGTTTGTTTTTTTCTTTTGCTAAGACCAAAGAAACAGATAAGAGTCTAGAGGTAGCAAGCAGATGCTGATAATAAAAGACCAGGACGCCCTGTTGTGAACTCTCAGCGCCTCTCCCTGAGGACGGCGCCCCCTTTAGGCAACATTGGGCATCTCACGTTCGCTGAAACCAGCAGAGGCTCTGCTACCGGCGGGTGTAGACACAGGCCTCCAGCTCTGAGCATAAGCCTCAAGTTTCCTTATTGGTTTGAAACACACTGGGCCCTAACTGGGCAGATAAGAGAGCAGATACCTACGAGGCTGGGTTAAGTTTTCCTAAGTAGCATGATGCGCGCGCCTTTGGAGAGTCCGACGTTACGGATCTCAGCTTCTTGGGCTTCTTTACCTGCGCCAGGTGTGCCCTTTGCGGACGGCCGGTCTCTCTCCGACTCGGCTGGGCTGCAGGCCCCCGCCTCGCCGACGTGTCCCCCGAGCTGGAGGGTGGAAAGTGGATCTGTGAGGCTCTCGGGTGCAGGAACGACGGTCCTGGGCCAGTTCCTGCCTTTCCCGCCGAGAAGCCTGTGCCCGAGGGTCCGAGGCGTCTCTTGACTCCCGCGGGGCCGAGCCTCCCCGGGGCCCAGGCGCCCGCGGCCGGGTTCCCTCCACGGAGCCCGGGCCCCTCCGGACACGGTCTGGGAAGGTCAGGAGCTTGGCCAGACCAGCCGGTCCTCGGTCCCTCGGGGGCCGTGTCTCTGCTGAGTCGCTTCAGTCAAAAAGCACCCACCTCACCCAATTTATTTTCAATGTTACAACCTTACCGACTGCCATTCTGATACGGGATTTTAGCCGAATCACCCTTTACAGGTCATAACTTCGCCAGATAACGTTGACTCCTTCTTTTTCTATAAAGTTCAGTTGTCAAATTCCATTGCAGCTTCGAGTTATCAAAGTACACTTTTTTTTTTTTTTGATGGCCTCGAAGTTATTTTTTCCTCCTATCTTTTGGAAACTAGCCCTGCATGGAACTGAAAAGTCCCAGGGGAATGACCCTGATCACAGCCAGATCTGCAGTGTGAGGTGGTTGAACAGGGCGGGTCCCAATCCCCGGGCTTCTGGGTTGAATGACACTCGAGTGGGATGTGACCTGACAGCACAGATCGCCGGCACGTGTAAATCGTCTATTAGAAATTACAAGTGACGTGTCGGTTCCTAGTGGTGTTTGTTACCATAACTGTACAAAGCGGGAAACCCAACAGCACCAACCGACATAGGTTTATTCAAACCTAATATGCTGAAAGACTTTGAATTCAGAAATAATGGCATTTATGAAATCATTCCCTAAATATTTATTGAACACTTGTGATGTGCAGTTACACATCTTCTGGGTAGAAACAAGACCCCTTCTTGTTTCTCTAGTTTCTCCCTCGGTTGGTTTATCCACGTCCACAGCATCATGGGTTCCAACTGGTTCCCAACCCCAGCAGGGGCCAGCTCAGTCCTGGGGGCCTGACAGACAGGTACACCCTCTCCCCCTGCTAATAGCACGTGACTGAGGAGGGACTGAGGAGGGTTCAGGAGGCTGAACCCAGCTCCTCCCACCAACTCCGTCTGATCTGTCAATCACATTATCATTTCCTCAGGTCAGGAGTTTGTGCATTACCAGGGTTTGCCTTCACTGGGGTCACTTTGGATTCAGCATTTCCTTGCACTCCCCATCCCCGTGTGCAGAGAATTCTTCATGTTCTCTTTTCCTTCTGTAATTCTGCTCCTTCCACCACCACCTGACACTCACCTGACACTCATCCTGATACCTGGATCATTGCAAGTGTTCCTGGACTCACCCTGACTTCATTATTACTCCTCCAGCTTCCCTCCCAGCCTCCTTCTCCCTTTCCCTAATACACGTCTATCCAACTTGCTGCAGCCAAGTTGATCCACTTTGATTGTCAGGTTCACAAAACGTCAAGAGATTTAGGACCATTTGCAATATGGCTCCAGCATTTAGTTCCATCTTTCTTTCCTACCTCTTCTTTCCACCAAATCTCTGCTTCAGACTCACTGATTAATCCGGGGCCTTTAAAATATGCCGGTGTTTTGGGTTCATTCTCTTCTCTACTCTTTGTTGTCTTTCTCCTCCTATCATTTTTTTTGAACTTAAGCTTGTTCACACTTTGTGAGTCTGTCCATCTCGCATAGCTCTGATTTTCCTAGCCTTCCGTCATCCTCCTCTTCTGGGCTCTACATTATTGTCTGCTCCATTAACTGGGCCTTTTCAGTCATGCCTATGTGTTTTCATAGCTTCCATAAAGCTACAGATGAGCTTTCCTGTGTTGTCAGTTATCCTGCCTCCATCCAGGGCTGGGCAATATGGCCTTTTCTCTTCATCTTCATCTGTTTATGCCCCTTCATTAGCTTAGCATAGCTTAGCATACATTCATTAGGCATCTATTACAGCATAGGTCCTCTGCTAGGTGCTGGAGTTATAAATACTGTAGCCTCCCTGGTCCCAGGACACTCACAATGAAGTGACGGCTACTCACATAAAAACAGGCAAATACATTTCAATGAAGAACATATTTAGTAGGGTGCTATGATAATAGGTTTGAGTCTAAAGCGTGCTGATTTTCATCAATTATTTTTATTGAAGTATAGTTGATTTACAATGTTGTGTTAATTTCTGCTGTACAGCAAAGTGATTCAGTTATACATACAGACACATATATATAAATTCTTTTTTAAAATATTCTTTTCTATTATGGTTTATCATAGGATACTGAATAGGTCTCTGTGCTATTCAGTAGGACTTTGTTGTTTATCCATTCTACACAGAAACGCTTACATCTGCTAACCCCAACCTCTCACTCCATCCCTCCCCCGACCCCCTCGCCCTTGGCAAACACCAGTGTGTTCTCTATGTGTGTGATTCTGTTTCTGTTTCAAAGGTAGGTTCATTTGTGTTATATTTTAGATTCCACATATTAGTGATATCATATGGTATTTGTCTTTCTCTTTCTGACTTACTTCACTTAATATGATAATCTCTAGTTGCATCCATGTTGCTGCAAATGACATTATTTGTTCTTTTTTATGACTGAGTAATATTCCATTGTATATATGTACCACATCTTCTTTATCCATTCATCTGTTGAGGGACATTTAGGTTGTTTCCATGTCTTGCCTATTGTGAATAGTGAAGCATGTCAATTTTAAAACCTGCTCTATTATTTATTATTTCCGTCTCACATAGTGTCTGTGTTCAGTTATCTTCTCAGCAAGATGAAATTAACAATAGCTCTATCACATGGTGATTGTGAAGATGAACATGATAATTTGATGCAGCACTTAGCTCAGCACCTGGCACCTTATACAAGCACAACAATGGTCCAGGTTGTCGTTATAACACAGCCCAAGCACCAGGGAAACTGTCTGAGACTTAAGAGCAGGGAATGAGACAGGGGTTGTTTCTCATGTGGGGATACAGGCATTAGGGTTACAGGGTAAGATTTGAAAACTTAGTAAAAATTATTTTCTCTGCTGCTATTCTGAGTACTTATTCTCCTGATAAAAATTTGCTCCACAGAAAGATTTGATACAAACTCAAGAAAGCGGGAAAAAATGAATTAAAATTTAGTTTTAGAACACACAATGTGTTTAGGCAGCAGTATTACTCCTGGAAATACTGTTTTAGGAGAGAATTTTTCATATTCCTGTGTAACTCCTCCTTAGAAATGTTAAGGAATAAACTTGGATAACCCAGTCTGTAAAATTCTCCTCTAGTTCAAAAACATACTTCTTCTCCCACTTGGGACAGTAGAAATCAAAGAGAAGTCCACGCTTTTCTGGCCAAGGAACTGTGGGGAGGAAGGATAGGAGGCATTGGTTCTGCTTTTCCCACCCCTGGAAACTCAGGCAAGGAAACCCCTCTCTCCAGCCCCACAATGATGTGTGAGTCCAATATCCTCTCCCCTGAAACCTGGACTTCCATCAGGTAGAGAAATAAGGAGGGCAGCCCTCAGAGACACTGGGCAATTTCTGAATGAACTAAATGAGTTGTTGGTAAGATGTTTGGGCACCGAGTAAGCTGTTTGTGTATGGAGCTCAACAGGACAAAAAGATAAGTTTTGGACAAAGAAAGAGATTAAAATTTCTTTGCACATTTTTTTCTTAGTCAAATTTGCACCCTCATTCCATTAGTGAGGACAGAGATGAGGAGTAGCATAATGACTGTGGGAAAAACACTAATTCTGCGGTCAGAATGAGGCTGGATGTGTCATCTCTCTTACAGTCATGTCCAACGTGTAAACCCTCAAGCAATGACAAGAACATAAGTGACCTACTGGGAGTGTATGCTTTGTGCACTCCAGGGCTGGGCCGAGTTGTATTTATTTTTACTTTATGACTTCTACTGGCAAACGGAAGACCTCCCTAAAGTAAAAATAGCCTCCTTTGTCATCTTATCATGGTTTGTTTCTCGTCTAACATTTCGCCTCATAATTTGTTGCTAGCATGATATATTTGGAAGCCAAGAGCAGGACACAGCAGTTAAGGGGGTCACAGGTCATGAGAAGGAAGGAGGAGATCTTTTCACAGAGAGGATAGAGAGGGGGAAAATTCGAGAAAGCTCTGGTTATAATTGCACATCTTTGAAAAACAAAATACAGTAAAGTGTTCTGAAATACTGCCACATCCACTGTTCTCATGGATTCGTGAGTGTTGGAAAGGAGCTGGGAGAAGGAAGCTTGGAGACAGAAACCAGACGTGATGTCCTGGTACAGCTGGTATCCTGCCTGCCATGATTGAATATTTGTATCTCCCCCAAATTCACCTGTTGAAGCTCTACCCTCAGTTTGATGGTACTTAGAGGTGGGACCATTGGGAGGTCACTGGGCCGTGAGGATAGAGCGTTCATGATGAAATTAGTGTCCTCACAAAAGAGCGAAAGGTGGCTACCTGCAAATCAGGAAGCGGGCTCTTACCAGACACCAAATCTGTCAGTACCTTCATCTTGGACTCCCCAGCCTCCAGAACTGTGAGAAATAAATGTCTGTCATTTAAGGCACCTGGTCTGTGGTATTTTGTTATAGCAGCTCAGGCAGACTGAGACACTGCTGTTGTCTTCTGCCTGCCTTTGGGTGTGCCCAGGCATTGACGCTGCAAGCCCAGGTCGGAAAGAGCCCTGCCTGCTTATTTCTCAGGGATTTGCTGCCGATGACAGTATGAATGAAACATCCTTTTGTTAAACAGGTTGTACCATGGCTCCTCAATGATTTTGATGCAAAAGTATGACCTCCCAGGGCACAAAGTTGGCAGGTTGGCAGATAATCACTGATGACCACGGGGTGGACATGATGTAGGCTGGTCTCTCCTGAGTGTAGGCAGGAGCAATGACTGCCTGGACAACTCAAGACTGCCCACTGTCTTTTTCAGCCACCTCACCCACTGGCCCCTTTAACGTGCCCCAAATCCCCAGAGTCAGAATCAGTGTCAGTCAGACTCCAACCAAGGAAAGAAAAAACAATCTCAGCATTGAAAAGCTTAGAGATTTAGCTACACGGGAAATAGAAGATGGGAGAAGCCAATGGGAGATAGTAAGACAGCTAAAGAAACTTCTCCACACAGTCTGGGGGCACTCACAGAGGGGGTGGTGTTTCTGGAGCCCAGGAACTGAGGTTGCCTGGCAGAAGCTAAGGTATGGTCAGCCCTTTGAGTGAAGCTGGATCTAGAAAGACCAGCCATTACTAGAGATGACACTTGGAGCAGAGGAAAAAGGTGGGGAGTTTCCTGTTTTCTTCCTTCCTCCTGCTCTGCAGTGGACCCATTGGCAGGAGCCAGGGGAGAAGGGAGCCTGGGATCAGCAACCCTCTGCACACGGAGCTCTGGGAGCAAAATGCCTAAGGATCAACCCAGGATGACAAGATATTTATTGAGCGTTAGCCAAATCCAGTGTTGTGCCGGGTACCCCTGGAACATGCAATAGAATCAGACTGTGAGGAGCTTATGGCCTAATGGGGGGGTGGAGCTGCCCACAAAATCAGAGTGGGAAGTCATAAATGCCAGGAGAGACTGCAGGTTAAGTGCTGTGGGAATTCAAAAAAGGGAAGAGTTTACACCCCACTAGGAGATCATGAAATTGACAGGGCAAAGTAGAATCTGAGGTGCATCTTAAGAAGAGGCTGGGTTTGTGTGTGTGAACATGGGGGAAACACACCCAATCCAGGCTGAGCAAATGGGAGATGAGATGGCACAGGGCTTGTGCAAGGGAACTCTGGATGGGTCATTTGGGCTGGAGCCCTGGATTGTGAGGGGGGGAGGTGGAAGGGTGGCGGGCCTTGAAAGCCAGGCTGGGGGATGCTTTACATGAAGGAGTGCCATCAGGTCCACTGATGGAACCAGGGCCACAGTGAGTAACACCCTGGAGTAGAGGCTATGCATTTTCTCTGTCTCAGAGCAGGCAAGAAAGGTCAATGTCAGTCCTACAAGAAGCCCCAGGGATGGACCTGGAGGGTGCCCCAGGATGAGAGGAATTCGGGGTATGCTGAAGGAGGAGGTGATACTGAAGAGAAGACTGACTCAGGACTTGTATAAAATCCCCCTTCCAAAGAACTGTGGAATTTTATCAACTTTCCTGTTCTGTAGAATGGGACTGACTTCCTCCTTGGGTGGTTTAGAAGGATTAGATGAAGCAATGTGCAACGTTGCTGGTGCAGTTCCAGCCACAGCAGGCACCAGTCACGTGATGGTTTTATTCTGCTTTGGTAAAAGGCAGATTTGAGGAACTAGGACTCCATTTTCCTAGGACAGTTTTTCTGTTTTCCTAGGAACTAGGATTCCGCTTTCCTAGGAATGGAGATGGCTGGGGGTCCCACCCTGCCTTGCATCATGAAGCTGATGTAAATGAAGCTGTGAGCCTGCTGAGTGCCCCCTCCCAGGCAGGATGACCCAGGAAGGTGTATATGGTCAGCATCCGCTGTATGGTATACATTTCTCACTCCTGCTGGGTGTGGGACCATCTCCACTGGAAGAGGCTGAGTACAAGCTACACATGGGATTTTGGCGTGTCTCAGTGACTTTTTCCCAGATTCTCTCCTTGATTCACCAGACACAGCCTCTTCCACTATCAGCATCATCCAGCAGAGTGGTATATTTGTTACAGCTGATGAACCTACACTGCTACATCATTATCACCCAAAGTCCATAGTTTACATTAGGGTTCACTATTGGTGTTGAACATTCTATGGGTTTGGACAAATGTATAATGACATGTATCTACCATTGTAGTGTCATAAGGAGTAGTTGGCTCCACCTACTCGTCCCTCCCTCTCCCCAAATCCCTGGAAACCATTGATCTTTTCACTGCCTCCATAGTTTGCCTTTTCCATAATGTCATATACTTGAAATCATACAGTATGTGGGTTTTTAAGACTGGCTTTTTTTACTTAGTAACATGCATTTAGGCTTCCTTCATGACTTTTCATGGCTTTATAGCTCTTTTCTTTTTATCACTGCATTATATTCCATTGTCTGTATTAATCAAAGCAATAGATCCTTTTTAAATAGGAGAGTCCTATTTTTTTATTACAAAAGTAATACCTATATAATTGCTTTAAAGAGCAATTTATAAAACAAAGTTGTATTGTTGGTCCCATAAACTATAGAATTTTAATATATTTGACAGTAAAAGCACCAAGGAGATGCATAGAACAGAGCCATATTGGAGTAAGAAATGGCATCATTTGGTAACTTGAATACACAGGAATAACTAAAAAAACAGGACTAATAAATAAGAAGGTTCATATACAAACACTACAAATATATACTTGTTCTCCTTTCTTCTCTCAGTTTCTTTAAAATATGTGAAAATATATAAAGTAATAATCATAACAAAGTACTTCTGGGTTGAAAACATTAATAGTGGGAAAATCTGATGCCTCACTTTCAGTAATAGATAGAACTACTAGGCAGAAGATAAATAAAGAAATAGAAGACTTACACTATAGAATAAAACAGACTTAACAGGCATCTATAGTACACTTCACTCAACAGCAAAATACACATTCTTTACAAGTGCACGTGGAGCATTCTCCAGAATAGACCATATATTAGACCAAGAAACAAGCCTCAATAGATATAAAAGTACGAAAATCCTGCAAATTATGTCCCTGAATACAATAGAATGAAGTTGAACATAAATAACAAAAAGGAATTTAGGAAATTCACAAATATATGAGAATTAAACAATGTACTTCTACATAACCAATGATTCAAAAAAGAAATGACAAAGGAAATTTAAAAATACTTGGTGATAAATGAAAAGGAAGACAAAACATATCAGTACCTATGAGTTGTAGCTGAAACAGTAGTGAGAATGAAATACAGAGTTTTAAATGCGTATATCAAAAATAAAAAAAGAACTCAAATCAATAACTTAACCTTCCACCATAAAACCTTGGAAAAAGAAGATGAAATTAAACATAAATAAAGCAGAAGGAAGGACATACTTAAGATTAGAATGGAAATACATAAAATAAAAAATAGAAAAACAATATAGAAAATGAACAAAACTAAAATTTGTTCTATGAAAAGATCAACAAAATTGACAAACCTATAGCTAGACTAATAAAAACAAAAAGAGTCCATTTTCTAAATCAGGAATAAAAAAGGAATAATAATACTAATTTCAGAGAAATAAAATATTATAAGGGAATACTATAAACTGCTATAGGCTAACAAATTAACTAAGTAAATAAAATGGAAAAATTCCTAGAAAGACACAAACTACTGAAACTGACTCAAAAAGAAATAGAAAATCTGACTAGATCTACAACAAGTAAACAGATTGAATTAGTACATTACAAACTTCTCACAAGTAAATGCCAGGCCTAGATGGCTTTACAGATGACTTATACTTAACATTTAATAAAGAATTAGAATTCTTCACAAACATTTCTAAAAACTAGAAGAGGTGAAAACATTTCCAAAGTCATCCTATAAGGTTGGTATTAACGTGATACCAAAACCAGACTATGGCATGACAAAGAAAACTTCTACCCACCAATGCCTCTTATAAATATAGATGCAAAAATTCTAAAAAAAATACCAGTAAACAAAAAGATACATCATGTCCAAATGAGGTTTATCTCTGGAATGGAAGGCTGGTCTAGCATCTGACAATCAATTATTTTAATACACCATATCTGTAGACAAACTTTTAAGTGCACACACACACACACACACACACACACCCGATATCTAAACTTCCTGCAAAGCCACAACAATTAAGACACTGTGGTACTGGCATAAAGGCAGACATATAGGTCAAAGGAAATTGAGTTTTCAGACATAAACCCTCACATTTATGATCAACTGATTTTTGACAAAGATACCAAAACAATTCAATGGGGGAAATAATATTCTCTTCAAAAATGGTCCCAGGACAACTAGATGTGCATATGCAAAAGAACAAAATTGGACCCCTACTTCATACCACACACAGAAAGTTGTCAAAACAGATTGAAAACCTAATGTAAAAACTAAAACTATAAAATTCCTAGAAGAAAACACAGGAGTAAATCTTTGTGACCTTGCATTAGGCAGTCCTCTTATATATGACACCAAAGCCACAAGCATCAACAACAACAAAAATAGCTATACTGGATTTCATCAAGATTAAAAACTCTGTGCTGTAAATGATACAATCAAGAAAATAAACAGTCCACAGAAAGGAAGAAAATAATTTTCAAAAAATATATATATGATATGAACTTTTAACCAGGATATATAAAGAGCTCTGACAACTCAAAAAAAAAAAAAAAAGTAAAAATAGGCAAAAGGATCTAAACAGATGTACAAATGGCCAATAAGAACAAGAAAAGATATTCAATATCACTAGTCATCAGGGAAATGCAAATCAAAACCACAATGAAAGATCACATCACTTACACCAAGATGTTTAAATTAAATTAAAAAACAAAAGAAAATAACAAGTGTTGAGGATGTGGAGGAACTGGAACTCTCATTGTAAAACATTGAATCTACGTGGAAAAACAGTCTGGAAGTTCCTCAAAAATTTAAACATAGAGTTACTATATGACCCAGAAGTTTCACTCCCAAGAGAAATGAAATATATGTCTACACAAAAACTTGTACATGCATGTTTATAACAGCATTATTCATAAGAGTCAAAAAGTGGAAGAAATCCAAATGTCCATGTGGTATATTCATACAAAAGAATATTATTCTGCAATAAAAAGAAATAAAGTCCTGTATATCCTACAAAATAGATGAACTTTGAAAACATTACGCTAAGTGAAAAAATCCATAAGGTAAAAGACACACCCCTCACTCTATGATTTTCATGCCTGTGACACAACAGCCATTCTCAACCAAAATCAATGATCAAACAGCATTATTAGTTATCTTTATAATTAACTGCAAAAACAAAATACTGTAGTACAGAAGTCGAAGAATACATTAGAATGCATAGTGTTCAAATAGAAATAAAGAGGCATTAAGAGAAAGTCAAATTTTTCTCAGGACAATTGACCCTTTCTTAATTTAATTTTTAAAATTCCTACAGCTATTTTTGTTTCTTATTCTTCTGGATTTTTAAAAACTTTTTTCCCCAAATTTATCTTTGTAAATAAAAATTATAATTACCAACTTTAATCCAAGAGCAAGTAGTTCATACATTTTCATGAAAATCAATATATAGTAAAATGACCAAATTATAACCATTTATAAAGTCTATCAGACAGGCACAAGCTACTTTTTCTAAATGTTAGATACTAAGAAAACAAACTTTGTATGGGTGTAAAGATTTATATTTTCATGGACACTAGTCCACAAAACATATTTATCTGAATTTAACTGAATGATGGGCCTGAAAGGTATTCTTAATATATAGACACAGAATTAATTTAATTATCTAGTCTGGATTTCCTATTAAAACTTCTTATAGGCTGTGGTCGAGTAAACTTTACAGTGACTGATAAAAAATTATAGGACTGTCTTCTGAAGTGTGAATTAGAGCACAACTCGGATGTACCAAGAAATGAATTCTGGGTATTTTGGGACACAGCAGCTCCAAAGAAAAGCTACTGAATTCTCAGAAGTGCATTTGTATGGTCTACAGCCTACATTTAGCTTTCTCCAGCACGAATTCTTGAAAAATCTGGTGCCTCAGTTCCTCACTTTGAACAGGCGGCCGAGCTTCCAGAAGGAATAATTTTCAGTGCCTGTAATACTGAGCAGAGTAACGTACACCCTGATACTGTGCAGGGCCAGCTTGTACCGACTCCCAAGGGCCAGTTGTGAAATTTTCAGGAATTTTGTGAGCTGGTTGACATCGAGCTAGTAGCTTGAAATAGGCCATCGTGGGACTATATACACCACAGAAATTGGCAGGGACACTTTTACTCCACTCCTCGGAAGGGGAATATTGAAGGAACACTTCCAACTTCTCTCTTTCCCTCAAGAGAGACTTTCCAGAGTGTGAACTGAGCCTGAGTGCCTTTGGATATCTGGACTTCACCTCATTCCAGATCCGCTATCCCCGGAAGCTCTTGTCCAGTGTGTGTTTGGCTCATCAGGGTGGCCACTGGTCTGAGACTGTACAGTTCTGGCTGTCATTGCACATGTTTCCTTCCTGGTGGAATATTAGGAAGCCCACAGTGGCCACACATCTAGATCAGTTGGGGCAGCAGTAACCGTGGTTACGTGAGATTATATCCATCAGATCCTGGATCTATCTATACATGGTTACATCTATCAGAATCCTGGAACTGTCTTCAGTTGGTGCCAAACTCAGAAGGGGAAGAAAGATGCATAGCTTTGGCCTCCAAAGATACTCCCAATATTTTCTTCTTCAAATTAACCACTTTCTTATTTTGTAATTAAAGTTCTCCCAAATTCACCGACTCTCCCCAAAAAACAAATCCATAAATTCAATTCCCTTCTACTTCTTCTCCATTACAAACTTTATTTTTTTAAAGTATTTTTTCAAAGACTCAACAGCTTTGTCTTCCGTTTTCTGCAATCCAGTGTCATTCACTTGTAATTATCTTGTTATACTCTGACACATTTGCTTGGATCTGAATCATCCAGCCCCACTACCTGGAAATGACTTCCTTTCCTTTCGTTTTGTCTCTCACATTTCCCAGATTCCAGGTTGTCCTAACCTTCTGCTTTTTAAGTCTGAAAGTCCTGTGTAGGAGCCTTACTGTGAAGGTTAATTTTATGTGTCAACTTGTGCCGATATTTGGTCCAACATTATTGTGGATGTTTCTGGGAAGGTGTTTTCAAAGATGAAATTAACATTTAAATCATTGGACTTTGAGTAAAGAAGATTACCCCCCCATACTGTGAATGGGCCTCATCCAATCAGTTGAAGGTCCTAACAGAACAAAGACTGACCTCCCCTGAATAAGAAGAAATTCTGCCTCCAGACAGCCCTTGAACTTGAACTGCAACTCTTTCCTGAGGCTTCCCCAGTTATGTTTTGGACTCTCCGAAATAGAGAGAGTCAATTTCTCAAATATATATATATAGAGAGAGGTCATTATCTTTTACACACTTCCCAGTTCAAACGCCATTGTTATCCTGGAACTGTTCATTTTTCCCCATCTAAACCTTTTCGGCGGTTATTGTTTCAGCACTGAGGGAGTGACGATTTGGGGTCTAGATATGGAGTCACCATAGTTTTCTCTGAAGCCTAATTATTTCAGAGACCTCTCACTTAATATTGGTTTCTTTGCAGATGCAAATCTCAGTTCAGATACCTTGTTCCCACGGATAAGACTTACAGTAAATTATGTCCTTAGAGATTAATTAATCAAACTGATAATCTGGCCTTCCCTGCATACAGTTTCTTGGAAGCTGGCCTCGTATTTGTCTGCAAACTCCTCAGCACACATCTCCTCTGGGAAGGGTTTTCCTGCTTCTCCCCCCACCCCTTCCTCCAGACTTTGGAGAGGACCCATGCACAGAGGGCAGAAGCTGCTTTCCTCTCTGTTTGCTTTCCTCGGCTCCACTTGTCACTGTCCTGTGCCTACTTTTATTCCTGGCATCCCTGTCTTTCATAGCAGGCGTTTAACGTGCACAATCTACTCCTTCCAGCCACACACATATACACACTTAGACTTGATATTCACTGCTCAGTGCAAACTCCAGAAAAATTGGCATAATTATCTGCATTTAATGGATGAGAAGACTGAAAGACTTCCCTCAACACTCACAACTACTCAGTGACAGAATGGGAGATAATCTTTTGTCCTGCACCTACACGCATCTGCCCAGGTACACCAAGGGTCTTTCTATCCAGTCTACTGACCTGTAACTTCCCAGGATGAAGTTCCTTTCTTGACACTGAATGGATGGTAAGAGAATCCTGACTTCTTCCAAAATATGCGGCAAACCATAGACCTGCATTACTCAAAAGTAGCCTTTTAAATAAATTAATTACAGTTATCTCTACATTTCTGGTATAGAATGACCAATGACTATTAAAAAAAGACTTTGTGAAAATATTTTTAAAAATCAGATGTGTAAGTATTTGTTTTCCAATTCACAAGGGATTCCCACTATGGCTTCTCTCTAGCTCCTACAGCTATGTCTTTAACATTAGATTAAATATTTAGAACTAAATTATTGTTGAAGAATGAATTGGACTGATTATGATTTTTAATACATGCAGCTGGACAAAAATCAGTTTGTAATCCACTATGAAAATTTATAAATGAATGGCTTCAACCAGGGCCAACTTAAGATGTCTTAGTGGCTGAGCCCCATCTGCTTTTTGATGAAAAGACCAAGGAATATGGAAGTATAATTTACAGTTAAAAATAAAAATTTACACTAATGCTCAGATTTTATGATGGAAAATCTAAAACTTCCAAATAAAGTATAGGGCTTCCCTGGTGGCGCAGTGGTTGAGAATCTGCCTGCCAATGCAGGGGACACGGGTTCGAGCCCTGGTCTGGGAAGATCCCACATGCCGCAGAGCAGCTAGGCCCGTGAGCCACAATTACTGAGCCTGCGTGTCTGGAGCCTGTGCTCCGCAACAAGAGAGGTCACGCTAGTGAGAGGCCCGCGCACCGCAATGAAGAGTGGCCCCCACTTGCCACAACTAGAGAAAGCCCTCGCACAGAAACGAAGACCCATATAAAGTATAAATAGGCATAGTTACACATGCACAGTCTTATGTATACAATTCCATGCACACAACCCCATACACACACACACACACGCACACACACACACACACACACACAGAGTCACTCAGTGTGTACATACACATGCATTCACATGCATAAACCCCTTCCTCTTACATTGTGAAAGAATACTAAATGAAAGTTATGAGAAACTAAAAAGCATATCAACAATTAAACCACAAATATGACAACAACAACAAAACAGCTTAAAACTTAGCCCCATGTGACCTCTCTGCCCTGGCTTTAATGCTAGTGGACATGAACTTAGGCAGTCTGACTTCACCTGGGATGCTCTCACATTTATCTATCAGCCCCTTTGAGGAGCAAATACAGATATGCTCTTTTGTTTCTCGTGCTCTTTACCTCAAATCTACATTTCACGTTAGAAAATAATCCAACTTAATGGCTTCTCCTGGGAGATATCTCTAGATTTATGCATTTATTGATAGAGTGGTCGAATGGAAATTTAATCTAATGTACATTTAAGTGGAAAGAATAAGAACAGGCACGTTCATTATTTCTATTTATCCCAAGTTAATGTTTTGAGACTCTACAGCTGAATATTTTTTTAATGAATATTAAGTAAAATGGAGATTGCCTCATAATTTAATGTTTCTGCTAATGTGTTTCTTGATTCTAAACTACTATAAATTCGTTGCAATTAAGTGGTAGAATTATTTAATGTGATTTTGCCCGTCTGAATCGATTATTGTTTGTCCACAGAAGCTCTCTGGCAAATACCAAGAATGTATATCACTGACAGGCAAATGGATTTTCCCTCTCAGCAAAGTGTAACATGTAATTTAAATTCATTATCTGAGGATGTAAGATCACATTAAATATATAGAAAATAATCATCCTGATCTGGAGCAGCTGAATTTCCACTATCAAAATATTTATCTCTATCACATAACACTTTATCTTGAAAAACAGAAGAAAAGTGCTATTTTTATCACATTTGCCACGTGTATTTGTCAGATTCTAGAATGTGCCCTACATTTGTCCACAACTCTTTAGCATTAAGCCAATATAGAAACCACATGACTCCCTCTTTCTACTACGTGAACTAGCCGCTGGTTCCCCTTCTACCTCTGTATGTTGTATGAGTACCAACATCCTAAAAGCCTTTTAAACTCTGATACTTTATTAGTTTCTGAAAACATATCCGTTGGCTTTTTAGCACACCAGAGTTCCATTCAGGATACTTCCTTCGATTCTAGAACATTCAAGTGGAAAGCAACCTACAAAATCTGTCCACTGGCCCATTTACCAAATAAGAACATTGAGGCCAAGAACTGACAAAAGACTTGCTCTTGTATAGAAGCACAGCAGCTTTGAGTGTTTAGTGTATATTTCTTTCCCTGGGCTGCCTCTTTAGGTACATCTTACCTGTCCTTCTCCACTGTCCATGCTGAATAGATCAGCGCAGACCGCTTCCCCTGAGGGCTGCCTACCCTAGGGAAGACCTCTGAGACCTCAGAGGGCTGCGACTGGTGGCCCCAGGGTGGTTCTCAGCAGCAGCCAGGCTTCGGGCTGACATTCTCCATGAGGCCCCAGACTCACTCCATCATGTCCTCACTGGGAACACTCCCCATGCCTCACCCACCGCTGACTCATCACCAATCTCAGTGACATTTCCAAAGGGAAATCCACAGGAAGGTTTTGCTGAGCCTCCTACTGGCAACTGCAGAATCACAACCACCTTTTGAAAGTCAAGATTCCCTGAAGGAACTCACTCAAAACTCCACAACTGAGCACATGAGAGAGAGAGAGAGACACAGGCACAACAGGCTCCCATCACATTCCTTCATTCAGGAAATGTTTATGGAGCAACTACTGTGTAGGCTCTGGGGATAGATACATTGGTGAACGTGGATGACAAAGTCCCTGCCCTCATGGTGGTGGGGAGGGAGCAGATTATATAACTAGTCAGTACGTAACAAACAATATTACTGCAGAAATTCTAAGTTTTCCAAAGGAAATAGTCAAGGTGAGGAAAAAAAGACAGGTTGAGAAAGCCCTACATTAGGTGGATCTTGGCTCTAAGGAGGTGATGTTTGAGCTAAATTCAGAAGCATAAAAATAAGCTTCTCAAACTCCAGTCACTTTTACCTTTACCCATGAAGCTCCTGCCTCAGTGGCCTCCACTGAGAACCTTGAATCTCCAAACTTGTTGCTGCCTCAGGGCATTTGCTTGAGTGTTTCTCATTCCCAAGGTGCTTCCCGAGAAATCTCAAGGTCTGCTCCTTCTAATCTGGCTCTCCAGTTTCACGTGACCTCCTCAAAGAGGTGGGCACCACTACTCCATGTAAAGTAGCCCCCGATGTTCTCAAACACACCACCCTGTTTCCTTAATTTTTCTTAGGATTCCAGAAATAAATTATACGACCTATCTTTTATCCAACCTTGGTTAAAATTCTAGTTGAAACTGGAAATGGGTAGCCGTTAATTAAAAAAATTTTGAGAGAAACTAGGAGTAGAAGTTATCAAGAAATATAGTGGACAAAAATATATTAAGTGTATAGATATAATTTTTATAATGTTGATAAGTTAATATATATAGTATAAACATATTAAGTATAATGTAAATTCTACACCTCTTTAAATATTAATTAAAACCATTTTTCAGGTTATAGAAAGTATATGCCATCATAAAAACATTTTGAAAAAAATTGTAACAAGAGGATGTCTCATTACCAATAAACAGAGACAAGTGAAAGACCCAGTAGCTCCTAGTAACTGCTCTGATGGAGCAGAGGTGATCCACAAGTGTCAGTTAGTGCAACACTCATTAAGTGGTTTGGTTGTATCCAGTCAAGCTGATGAAGAGCAAGCTCACAACCCAGCCATGCTCCCAGGTAGATAACCTGGGAGACTTTACACCCCTGCACAAGGACATGTGCACAAGTTTGTATTGGCATTGGGGACGCAAAAACAGGACACTACCCCAATTCTTATCAGTAAAATAGAAAAAAAATATTTTTTGTCTATTTCTTCACATGTGCAATTTTGTAGAAGAGTGATTATAGCCGTACACGTCAACATGGAAAATCTCACAAATGTGGCATAGACCGAATGAAGCAAATCCCAGAATACATATGTAGAGTTTAAAAACCTTCAACACATTTTGGTTAGCTATATAAACCTACACAAATACATATATTATAAGACTACTATGTACTGACTATTAAAAAAAGCGACATGAGAAACAGGAATTTCAGGATGGTGGCTCCCTCCTAAGGCAGGAAGGGGAATGGGATTGGGAAGGAATACAGAGGGCTTCCAAGGTGTGGGGATTGCCCACATATCAGGTTGAGTGGATGGTATGTGAGCATTTGTTGTGTTGTTACGTTAGTTGCATATGTAATTCATATAAATTCATTTATGAAGCATTTCATAATGAAAATGGGAACTAGAAGAAGAGAAACCAATATAAGAGCTTTTAGAATACAAAATTCTGAGTTAACCATTAAATTAATATAGACATAAGGAAACACAGAGGCTATGAACATATCAGTTCTCCTTAAAAAAATTAAATCTCTACTTTCTCCGTATCTTTTCATTGTTGTTAATTAATTAATTTTTTTTTAATTAATTAATTTTTGAAAGTTTTATTTTATTTTATTTTTCACCCCCTCTCAATATACTGTTTTTTTAACACAGACTTTTGGGCTTAAAAACAATATTTTCCTTTTTTAAAATTGAGGTATAATTGACAGGTAACATTATATTAGTTTAGATGTACAACATAATGATTGGGTGTTTGTATATATTACAAAATGATCGCCACAAGAAGTCTAGTTAACCCGTCGCCATACATAGTTAACAAATTTTTTTTCTTGTCATGAGAACTTTTAAGATTTAGTATCTTAGCAACCTCCAAATATGCAGCACAGGATTATTCACTATAGTCACCATGCTGTTCATTGCATCCCCATGACTTACTTGTTTTATAACTGGACCTTTTGACCTCCTTCACCTATCTTGCCCACTCCTCAGTATATATATCGAGTAAACTTGCCAAAACCTTTGTCACTTAAATTTCTCTTAAATTTATAAACTGCTTGTCTTGGAGTTCATTTTGATCACCAACCTTCTGCTAATTAAGAAGGGAGAATGACTTCTCTACTGTGGTTAAAATGAATTTAAACAGCTTTCAACAAGTTAGTCTTCAAAAATAAATTACTAGCTATGCCAGGGTAATTGCAAAATACAATGTTTACTCAATTTTCTAGAGCTCTGATATGATAATTTCCTGTTTGTCTACTTGATTATTTTTTCCACCCCCTCATAGAATGTAGATTTTATGAGAGGAGGTTTCCCCTGTGACACAGCTCTTAGAATAGTATCTAGCTCCTAGTGAGCCTAGATAAATATTTGCTGAATACATAAAAATTAAAAAAAAAAAAAACCTCTTCAGAGATTTTATAGGCAATGGGCATACATCACAAGAGAGTCAAGTAAAGCCCAAGTCTGAGCTTGCTACACACAGAGAGAGTTTTCAAAATTATTGTCAACTAAAATTTTAATGAATACTCTCATTCCTCATGACTTTCCCCCAAGAATAAAAGATGATATTTCTGATGTTCTTAATTTGAAGGGCCATGGTTTTCCCATTAACTTTCTAAATAGTCGATGGCTATTATCTTTGGTGCCAAATATCAAGCAGTGTATTTTTACAGAAATTGTTGCAATGCTTCTATAGACCTTCAGTCCTGAATCCTCACATATTATTTTATCAATATTTTTCTACATATGTCTACTGATTTTTCCTTAGGTGACTATCTTCCAATTCTCTGTTATCAGCTTCAGAGAAGATAGAACTAGCTTTTGAGTCACACATGAGCATGGAAGGTCTACCTTGTTCATCTCCCTACCCCCCAATCCTGGTTCAGACGCTGACCAGTGGCCCATGAGAGCTTTGACAGAAGGAAGCAGCAGTTACCAGGGGTAAGAGAAATCACAAAGGACTACCACAAAGGGCATTAAAATAAATCAAAATAGACATTTTAAAATTATTTTGCCAGACAAAATGGCAGGAGTCACCATGGCGTTGAAGCCATTGAACAGATAACGGAGCAAGATGAGGATGAAAACTGTCAATACAGAAAGAACTGAGCTGTTAAAATGGCAGGTTTAGAAGGTTCAGGATGAGAAAGCAGATGCTGAATAGACAATGAGTTATAAAACTGGCTAATGTATGCAGTTTGATGAGTTTGGACGCATGCATAACCCATAATACCATCACCATAAACAAGGTAATAAACGTATCATGGGCGTGTGTATATGCCAAAACCCTTTAAGTTGTGTACATTAAATATGTTTTTTGGTATATCAATTATATCTTAATAAAGCTGTAAAAAAAAGAATTTTGGCAAAAAAAAAAATCCCTCTACACTGAAATGTAGACTATAGGAAATGGAAAGATTCCATTATCTTACATAATGCAGAATTCAAACACAGTCAAGAGAAGTACAAGGAAAAAAATTATATAGGCCATTCTCACTTATGAACACTATTTTTAATCCTAAGTGAAACATCAGCAAACTGAAAAAAAAAAATTGGCTAAGCTTTTGTAACTTTGAGAAAGTTTAGGTTATGTAAAGCAGACATCATTGTATGGCATGAAGGTAATCAGATAATATAAAAGGCTAGACTTAAAGATTTGACAATTTTTTTTAAATGGCTAAATACGGGAGTAAAAATTAAATGGAGATGAGACTGGTTAACTAATAAAAGCAGTAAGTAATTTTTTATCATTAATTTTGGTTTCCATGGGATATCATTTCCAATAACTCTACTGTATATGCCTACTGGATAATTTATTCATTCTTGCTTTCTAACCAGCTGTTTATTGAAGGTCAACCACATGCCAGGAACTGGGGGTTGAAGGTTGAATAAGTTTCCACTTACAACCCCAAGAAATACATGGTGTTATCTGAATAATCTTTTTGTGCTGTATCCTTGTTGAAAAAATATTCCACCATTATACACTCATCTTTTTTTTTTTAATTTGCTGTACTGTTAAAATACAAATACTCCTGTGTGGGATGCTAACATTGTAAATATAACCAGTCATACACACTTTTAACAATTCTAAAAAGTAAGTTAAAGAAAAAATAGCAAGCATTATCACCCTCTTTCTCGATAGCAGATTTACTGGGAGTGATGGAGAGGACAGAAGAGAAGACTATGAGAGCTTTGGGCATCTCTCCAGGTAGAGGTACAGAGGCCCCTGCCACGTATGATGTATGGAAACAGTCTCAGAAATGTCTACCTTATATTCAAAATTTTTCTTAGCACTGACAACGAACATGATTCTTCATGATAATATAACACATTTTAAATTGCATATTTTGATTAGAATCTTCATAGAATTTGACTCATTTGCTGATAAACAGCTGAATTAAATATACTAATTGTTATGGATTGAATTGTTTCTCCCATAAATTCCTACTTTGAAGTCCTAAGCTCCAGTACCTCAGAATGTAACCTTGTTTGGTATTGGTTCTTTACAGAATTAAGATGAGGTCATTAGGTCAGGCCCTAATATGACCGGTGTCCTTATAAGAAAGGGAAATTTGATACAGGGAGAACCCCATGTGAATGCGAAGATAAACATCTTCAAGCCAAGGAGAGAGGCCTGGAACAGATCCTCACTCACAGCCCTCAGAGGAAAAAAAATCTGCCTACATTTTAATTTCAGACTTCTAGTTTTCAGAACTGTGAGGAAATAAATCTGGATTGTTTAAGGCACCCAGTTTGTGATGCTCTTGTGACAGCCCTTGCAAAGTAATATACTAACAATATCTATTGCAGAAATAACTTTGCTTTATTAAATATCAGACTTACATTCATATAGGTTGTGGTTTAAAAGAGCTATGTTTAATGCATATTGGAATATTTACAAAGTTCATAGAAAACCCATGGAGTTCACTGTGACCATTCTCTAAGTGATCACTTCTAGCAAATTAGGAGGCTTGCAATTTTGAACTGGTTTTTCCAAATTTCTGGATTCTGTTGTTATAATTCACAAAATGAAGGAATTTGGTGTAAATCTAACAAAATATGTATAAGATCTATATAGGAAAAACTACAAAACTCTGATGAAAGAAATCACAGAAGAATTAAATAAAGAGATAGTCCATATTCATGGATAGGATGACTCAATATTGTCAAGATGTCGGTTCTTCCCAACTTGATCTATAGGTTCAATGTAATCTCATTCAAAATCCAAGCAAGTTCTTTTGTGGATATCAAAACATATTCTAAAGTTTATGTGAAGAGGCAAAAGACCCAGAATAGCCAAAGCGATACTGAAGAAGAACAAAGTTGGAGGATTGATGCTCTGCAACTTCAGACTTACTGTAAAGCCACAATAATCAAGACACGTGATATTGGTGAAAGCATAGACCAATAGATTAATGGAACAGAATAAGCCCAGAAATAGAACCATATACATTTAGTCAACTGATCTTTGACAAAGGAGCAAAGCAATACAATGGAAGAAAAATAGTCTTTTGAACAAATGGTACTAGAAGAGCGACATCTACGTGCAAAAAAAAAAAAAAAAAAAAAAATCTAGACACAGGCCTTACACTCTGCACAGAAATTAACTCAAAATGTGGATCAAAGACTTAAAAATGTAAAACTTAAAACTATAAAACTCCCAGAAGATAACATAGGAGACAACCTAGATGATCTAGGGTATGACCAGGGTATTTTAGATACAACACCAAAGGCACAGTCCATGAAAGAAATAATTGATCGGCTGGACTTCATTAAAACTAAAAACGTGTTCTCTGAGAAAGACAGTGTTAAGAGAGTGAGAAGACAAACCACAAACTGGGAAGAAGTATTTGCGAAAGACACATCTGATAAAGTACTGTTATCCAAAACATACAAACACCTCCTAAAGCTCAGCAATAAGAAAACAAACAACCCAATTAAAAAGTGGGTCAAATATTTTAACAGACAAGTCACCAAAGAAGATACAGATGTCAAATAAGCATATGAAAATATTTTCCACATCATGCATCACCTGTGAAATGCATAAAAAAGTGACACCACTACACACCTATTAGAAAACCCAAAATCCAGAACACTGACAACACCAAATGCTGACAAGGATGTGGAACAACAGAAGCTCTCATTCGTTTTTAATGGGAATGCAAAATGTACAGTCACTTTGTAAGACAGTTTGGCAATTCTTATAAAACTAAACATATGTTTATCATATGATCTAGCAATCACACTCCTTGGCATTTACCCAAAGGAGTTGAAAACTTGAGTCCCCACAAAATCCTGTATTTTAATATGTATATAGCTTTATTCATAATAGCCTAAACTTGGAAGCAACCAAGATGTCCTTTAGTAGGTGAGTGGTTCATGGCACAACCTGAAAGTGAAATATTATTCGGCACTAAAAAGAAATGAGCTATCAAGCCATTAAAAGACATGGAGAAGCCTTAACTTCATATTTTAAATGAAAAAAGTCAATCTAAAAAGCTACATACTATATGATTCCAACTATGTGACATTCTGGAAAAGGTACAACTATGAAGACAGGAAAAAAAAAATCAATGGTATCCAGGGGCTGGGGAGGGGAGAGAGAGATAAATAAGCAGAGCACAGAGAATTATGCAATTATGAGAGATATAAGTCATTATATATTTGTACAAAACCATGGAATGTACAACAACATGAGTGAACCATAATGTAAACTAATGTAAACTATGGACTTTGATTGATTATAAACCAGTGTAGATTCATCAGTTGTAATAAATGCACCAATCTCCTGGGAAAGGTTTTTTAATGGGGAAGTCTATATGTGTGTGAGTCTATGCATGTGTCAGGCTAGGGTATATGAGAAATCTCTGTAACTTCCCACCAATTTTTCTGTAAAACTTAAATCACTCTTAAAACATAAAGTAATAATAAAAAATAAATGTACTGAGGGGTTTGCTAAATTCTGTCAATAAAATAGTAAAACTAAATGAAATCAAAATAACTGTTTCCAACTAGTATTTTCAGTTCTTGCTACATTTGAAAGCATCATATTTCATATTTTGCCCTTTCCACTTAAAATATTATGGCCAATACTTCTCCAATTCATGGTCATTGCCAACAAATTGAACTTCTATTAAAATTCCCTTATTTGGTAGTTGGCATATGTTGGCTTCCATTTTCACAGTATTGTTTGATAGAAGTCTCTAACAGGAGTGTTGGTTTAATTCACCATCTACTGGTATCTTGTTTGTGTGAAAGGTTGTGTATATTTTATCTTCATTGCTAATGGGTGTTTCACTCATTCAATGTCTGGGGAAAGCAGCTTGATCTCCTGCTGCACTAGGATGAAATTTAAAACCCAAATTTTCCAGAATCCCACACAGGTCTTCTGACAACAGTCCATAATACTTCTACTTTATGGTACTGTACAACTTTTATGTCTGACATACAATGTCCACTCTCATTCAAATACATAATGTGTGTATAGCAACAGTCCCATGCCTAATATGTGAATTTTCATTCTGTTACTGCTCTGCTTTATATATTTCAAAATATATCATACATCAGCCTAATTTTATTTGTCAGTAGCTACTAATTCTTTACATTCTACTCTTTATGCCTATAATTAGTCATCTGTTTTAACAAAGCATGTATATCCTGGGGGTATTAATTTACATATAGACACATTCTGCATATTATTTAATCAGTTTAATACTGGGGACGGATATCAAGACATTGAAGTAACTAAATACAGGTATATTTTTATGTTAATTGGCATCAATACAAGATAGTATTAGATAGAAAAAAGGAGCATGCAGTCCTACTTAAGGAGTCCTACTTAAACAGATGTAAGTGTAATTATGCATAGAAAAATGTTAATAGAGTTTATCTATGGGAAATGGAAATAGAGTTGGTTTTCCTTCCTCCTTATGATGTTCTGAATTAAGGAAGACATGTTAAATCAACCATATGCTATTTGGGGAACTCAGACACCATAAGTTCTAGTTGCTAAGTGAGGTTGACTGCGGCCCTAGGAAATAAGAATCTTTCAACTATTTATATCCTTTGGAAAACTTCAAACCTTCAGAGGTTGTGAATAAATTGATTAAAATATAAGCAAATATAGTTTAGTAAAATAATACAGCATACAGGAGGCCCAGCACCAGCTACTCCTGAAACATCATCCCCAGGAGGGACAGAGCTGTATCCTAGGAGCTTTACAGGGGGTCAGCCCAAGAGAATAAGTTCTGTTCCACCAGATTTGGGGAATTTTGATCTTTAGGATTCTTGCATTAGCTTACTGGGGGGACATAGTGTGTTACCAAGTCTCTTTTTCTAAACATAAGTGGTCTTCAAAGAAATGTTTAGCTCAAACATTTCAATAAATTTACTTCAGCCATTTGAAAACTAGCAAAACTTTTGAACATAGATCAAACTTGCCAGAGTAAAGAGAAATCAGCCACAGAAGTTTGAATAGGGTTAAAACCTGATCTTAACTACAAAACCTTTTGATTTTATTCCCTCACCTAGCACAGGGCTGCTCTCAGCATAGATCCACAAATTGTATTTTATCTTTAGACCCTGTTTTATAAGCTCTGTATCCTCCTTAACACTGTGCTGTCCCCATTGACTGAAATATCTAGTTGCAGGGGACACATTTGCTCAGGGCCTTCAGCTCTGCTTTTGTTTAAAATCACACCTGATGGGAAGGTATGCCCTGATTCTGGCTCAGCTAGACCTGGGCCCCAGGCCTTCTCTTCTTGTTCTAGGGCCTCCTGCATATCCTTTAATTCCTCTGTGCCTCAGTTTCTACAGTTGCATAATAACACAACTCTTTGATGATAATGCAACTGTTTGATAAAAATAAAACTATATTCAGCAGGCATAGAATTTTACAGGTGAGCACCTGAGGCCCTGAGAGAAGGAACAGTCTACCTAATCTAGTGGCAGAGGTGGGACTGAATCCAGGTTCCCTTCTCTTAACCTGCGAGTTTTATAGGGCACTGTCACAGCCCTTTCCTAGACTAACCAAATTGGGAATCAGTCCTAAATTTCCTATGAGAAATTTGGTGTGTAAAATGTAGTGGACAGTCCTTAGGATATTATTCATATTTTATAAAATGATGGTGTCAGATCTGGATGACGCCTTTTAAAGAGCAAGGTGTAAAAAGTGAAGGACGAATCCTGCTCAGAAAGAAAGCCTCCAATGATACAATGAGGCAAATGCTTGGGTAGAGTTTTCTCCCATTCTGCCTACACTCGAGCAGAGAAATTTTTGTACCAAAAGAAAACAGCTGTCACTGAAAATCCAAGACCCACTAGCTGAGGCTTTCCTACAGTAAAAAGGAGTAAATGCTTCCCATTTTCACTCAGTCCAGGATGTGTCAGCAGTAAATGCATTTGAAATGCATTTACAAATCTCTTAGACTCTTTACACTAATGAAATTCGTGACTTTGCCCTTGCAAATGTTCTCATGCATAGTGTGTGGCCTTGCAAATGTTCTCATGCATGGTGGCTCTTGATTTTTCTAAAATCCTTTGGCTTTTGCTATGATCCACACAGTTTAGCAGTGGGTTATCATATATTATTTTATAATTGATTCACATTGCTCTCTAACTGATTTCTGTCTGAGTCACATCACTGAAACCATGTCAAGAATCTCTCCAGAAGCTTAAAGAGACTGAAGGAAAATTACCATCTTCTACTGGGAAAATCTTATAAGCAAACCACTACTATAGATAAATAAACATGAATATATATATATATATATATATATATATATATATATATATATATATATGAATGTTAAGACCAAGATGATCTTATAACATTTCCTTCAGCTTGACTAAATTTAAACAGGCTTCTTTTTGACTCCAGGCCTGACCTCCCTTTTCTTAGAGCATTTACTTTGGAAAATTTACCAATAGTTTTCCTTTCTCTTTGAGATGTAAATTTTTAAAAGGCCTCTTGCCAGTTTTGCAACCCAGGGATGCCTTTCTCAAGGACCTGGGAGCCATCTCTCTGAAGTGCAATCATCAAAGAGGGTAGCACCCTTACCCCCCAGTCTCTGTGGGAGGGTAGGACCCTACCTGGAAGGCTCTTTGCTCCAAGTTGTAAAACTACCTCCTCACATGAAGATAGAAGAGAGTCCACATTTTGTCAGTGAGCTCTGGAACCCTTTCCCAGTTTCCTTCTTCTCTTACCCTTCCCAAAGGCAGCAGTCACCATGAACCTAGAGCACTGCTTCTGGTGTCCCTGGGAAAGGGAAGAAAGAGACACAGCTTATAAACCAAGACAACAGTGATGGGTCCTGAGTAATATCCACATCCTGCTGGGTTGGAAGAGCAGGACTCTGCCCTGGCAGAGGAGTGGGCTCCGAGGTGGTAACCCTGCCCACTGGAATCCCTTCCCTTGTCTGTTGTTCTCCAAGGACCCTTTGGAGAGATGCATGGGAGGCTGTCCCTTCTGGAAAAGCACCACTTAGAAACCTGTTTCTAAACCTGTTTCAGGTTTGGGGCCTCAGGGTCACCATAGGGTATAAGCAACCCCAGTTCTTTGTTTGCAGCGGACCCCCTGTGTCTTCGAGAAAACAGTCCTGTGAAGGTAGATTGGCTTTCTGTTGATTTGCATTTGGTCAACACGGTTAATTAGGCACCAATACTGAAATATTGTTCCTGGATCAAGGGCAAGTCTGGGATATTCTGCCTCTTAGAAATAGACCTGAATATGGGCCCAGATCCCCAAAGTTCAGTTTACTATGTACCTTGCTCTCTGCCTCAGAACAACAGTTAAGAAACAATGGAGAGTCTGCTCTTTGTCTGGAGGTGGAATCCTAGATGAGGCCATGCACAATTCTGATATTTGTTAGACAGGGATTGGGCCTGGGAGAAGCAGACACGAGCCAGATGCCCTTCGCATCTTCAGATATATTTCCTGCCCTGGGGCTGCTATTAGCACTGTAAAAAATTAATAAACAGAAACCTCAATTAAATAGAGTCAGGAGACCAGAAGGGGGAGCTCTCATGCCCTGTGACTATAGCAGAGTCCAAGAGGAAGAAGGAAGATGCCTCTTCTTTCCTAGCAAGGATCCAGCCACTGAAAAGCCATGGACTCTTTATTTACTATGGCCCTCCTAACTTTCTTTTCCCCTGTATGGAATTGCCCTCCTTCCCTGGCTGTGAGGGGACTTACACGTGGCTCACCATGGTTGCAGACCAGAATTGCAGTTCTCTGCTGATCCCAGATAAATCCATCTTTGCTGGAGAACTATCTGACAATTTATCTGTTTTATGTCAACAGTACCAATTTTAGTTTAGGAGTTGGGAGCTGGACTTTTCCAACATTAAATACTGTGATCTCAATGGCCATCCTAGATGACGGTCCTAGGGAGAAAGGTCTTCTTTCAGCAAAGCTGTGTTTTCTCCCTTTTCTAATTTATTTCCAATGCCTTAAATGTTTTCTATCAAGGCTTTGAAAGTTCAGCCACAATTGACACTTGGTGTGCATTCCAAAACAACAACAGCAAAAAATTTAACAAAATGCTGTGCTAACTCTGTCCTCGGGAAAAGCCTGGAGTGAAGAGTGACCTTTGCTTCCTCCACGTGTCTTGCCTCAGCCAAGCCCACAGTTAGCACCTCTCACTTGTCCCACCTCAGCTGCAGGTGTCATTCTCTGGACCAGTTAGAGTTTCCTGAGTGCAACTGACACACTGCCACTCTGGCTAATTGTGATTCAGAGAGGTTGAACAATGAGTCCTCAGAAGGACAAGGGCCAGAGAACAGTGGGGTCCTGGGAAGTGAGATGCAATGGACAGTCCCTTAAAGGTGCAGAGTTTCATATATTTTTATCCTTGATTCTATCTCCCAGTCAAGATTCGAGTTCCAGAACAGGGAAACTCTGATTGGCTTTGTTTAGGTCTCATGCTATCTCCTGTAACCAGGGGTTATGGAGAGGGCAGTTTGATAGATATTCTCACTGTGCAGGACTTGTGGGAAATGGGATGACCAATTCTTGATTTTTCTGGGAATTACCCAGTTTTATTACTAAAAATCCTACACCCTGGGAGCCCTCTCAGTCCCATGAAAAGTGGGGTTAGCTGCTCACACGGAGGGAGCCACTCATCTTCTCAGGGAGGGCTTGCTTCTCATAGGAAACTGAGACACTATTACCTTAGGCAGAGTGAATGTTGGGCTGGCCTAAAACTGTAAATACCCATGACCAAAAAAAGAAAAAAAAATGGTGTTATTACCAAAATAAGTACGGGTTCTGGGCAGGCCCAGAATTGTAAGCGTTAACTTGTGCCCTCTTTTGATTCCAGTTGTGGTATGTAATTTTCTACATGCTACTGGGCCACCAGAGTGGGAAACGTGGGCGAGAATGAGAGCGCCGACATGTGGACTTAGCTTTCCATCCTTGGAGCCCTAGACTCCTCTTAAAGGAGGGAGAATTCATTAGTTAGCCAGGAACATCAAAGCACTGTCATCGCCTTTTCCCTTGTGGCTTTTGTCTGATTCTAAAACCAGTTTCCTTACAAAGCATGGGTTTGGAGGAGAGTGTGTACATGCTCCAGACTGACCACATTGTGCTGTCAACAAATTCAGGTTATTCCAGCTCTAACTCAGCATCTGCTCAAAAACAGGCACAAAAACTCACCTGGAGTTACACACATGACCAGGATCCAGACCACAGCCCTGAGGAGCGTGCAGTGTAGTGGCCGCGGTCACGGAATCTGTTTCCTCGGAATCAGTTAACTTTGCCGAGTTTCACGGCCACAAACCGTACCTTCCACCTCCTGCAAACCTCCCTCCAGTGAGTCTCCAGGAGTCCAGAGGAATAACTTTCCATGCGTCTTTGAAAATATCCTGCCTCTCCTGTGAAATCTGTAGACCTCTTGTTCTCCTTAGAACAGTCTGTGAATGTGGAGTGTTCCATACATACATTGCATAATTAAATGTAATTTCTGCATCATGAGTATATTTAATGATACATCAACTTCATATTTCATCAGAATTCTTACTTCTATTTCCTATTTCATCAGAAAATTTATATTTTAATATGTGCAACTGAGGTAGCCACATTGGGGACACCTAGGAACTCAGCACTGCCAAAGTCATATGTGAGGTCTGTCCAGCAATTGCTGAACGTTGTTTTAAAAAAGCCAAATTTTAAAAAGCCTCCTTGAAAATTTAACTTATGCTTCTACTCTGAGAAGATTTTGGAATGTAAGAGCTAAAATATTAGTCCTTAGCTATTCCTTTAGACGTAAGAGGATTTACTCATTTTTACTTCAAGTTTTGATTTTTTTTTTTTGCATGTGTCCAGATGCTTCCTAATTGTTGTAAAAATAGATCTTTCTATTTTATTATATTCTTTACTTTCTTTAATCCGAAAGCCACGCACATCCCAAATTTGCAAGGGATGTCCCAATTTATATTATTCCATTTTCTGTATCAAAAAAATTAATCAGATATTCCAATGTGCAGTGTTCAAAGCACATCTCATGGACAACCTCTTGCAATAAAAATGGCACAAAGCTGATGTATTGTACAATTTGCCCCAATTTTTGTTTGGGGGAAGAGGATGATACTCTACAGATATTGCCCTGAGAAACCAAGGCAGGAGCTTCAGCTGTCTCTCTGCCTGAAAGTTGCAAATGTTAAGAGCAGCTTTGATGATCACGGGCACGGACAACATACAATGTGTTTTGTTTACAATTTAGTGAACAAAGATGCATAATGTAATAAGAGTGTACAGATCCTGCAGTTAGCCAGCACATTTCCTGTGAGGCAGGTAAATGTTCAACATATTACTTGGCGTAAAGGAGATACAACAAAAATGGGGGACAGAATGCTTTGTGTTACGGGGTGAATTGTGTCCTCCCCAAAGAAAAAGTGAAAGCACTAAACCCCAGTACCTATGAACGTGACCTTATTTGGAACTTGGGTCTTTGCAGATATAATCAAGTTAAGATGGGGTCATTAGTGTTAACCCTAATCCTATATGATTGGTATCCTTATGAGAAGATGGAAATTCAGATTTAGACACAGGCACACATGTGATGACAAGGCAGAGATTAGGGTGATAAAGCTGCAAGCCAAGGAAAGTCGAGGACTGTCAGCCATCAGAAGCGAAAAAAGAGTAAAGGAAGGATTCTCCCCTACAGCTTTCAAAGGGAGCGTGGATCTACTGACACCTTGATTTTGGACTTCTAACTTCCAGGACTGTGAAACAATAAAAGTCTGGTGTTTCAAGCAGCCAGTTTGTGGTACTTTGTTACAGCAGCCCTAGGAAACTAATACCTCATCTTCAAAAACCAGCCCTACACAGAGATTTGTTGATCACCAGTTTTGTAATAGACAGTGGGTAATTTCTGGGGATGCAAAGACGAATAAAACGTGGCTGGCTTCTTGAAGAAGTGTGTATATTTTACACTATTTGGATGTTTTGGCACAGCTGTGCATGATAGCTGACGGAAGCCCTAAAAGGCAGTTTTGATTTCTTGCTGCCGTCATACACTTTAAAACAATAATTGTATTGTGAACCTCTTCCCAGGGCTGTAGGATATTTCAAAAAGGTGTAGATTTATAATGATAAAACCTAACAACAGACTGTTATGCAAACTGTAGTTTTCAGCTCCTATATTAAGGAAAAATTTCTGTAGGCTAGAAGATTAAGGGTGGGGATTATAAATCATTGCTTCTCAATATGTTATTTTGAAATCTCCTGTAGGGCTCCAAAAAAGAGAAATCTGTGTTCTTTACTGCTGTCTGGTCCTGAGTCTGTATTTCTTGTTGGTAATTGCTCTTGATTTTTGCATAGCAGCTTTGTGGAAGTGTATCTCTTTCTGTCAAACGTGCGATGTTTGATCTTAGGAAAACATTAGTGGCAACTGGTAAATTTGGGATGTCTACCTTTGAAATTGCACTAAAGGCAAAAACATCGTCTATTGTCTAAGGCTTTTATTTAATTCCAACTATCAGCATCTTTAATAGGAAAGAAAATTTGAGGATAAATCAACAGTGTAAGGAATCCTGAGAGATTCTGGCACTATTAGGAGTATTGCTTTAAAATTATTGCATGGATTCCTCTTTTAGTTTTTAAACCTTAACAATGGTGTTATGACAAAGTAGATCACAATGGATCCATCTTTCTACCATATGTTCTCACTGTTTAATATTAACACCTGCCCTGGGGTCTTGTAAACTAACCGTAAACTTTTCTTAAGGAATATTACAAGTAAAAGAAAGGTTAGCCAACATTTCTCACCCCATTTTATGCAAATGCACTAAATTATGAGCTCTGAAAAAATTAGGAAGGCTATGGAATCAAATACTGTCTCTTTCATTGAGAAAATTAAAATTTAATACTTAGAGATATCATGCAACTACTGGGTATTGAACTCTTTCTCTGTCTCTTTCTTTCACAGAAACATATCTGGAAAAATTCAAATAAGGACTTAGATTTAGATATTATCTTCTTACCCTCCTTCCATTAGAAAAAATAAATATCGGGCCCAGAGTAGTGATGTTTTTATGATTATACAAACGGAAGTATATATACTGAAACCAAGAGTGTCGTTTTAAAATATACCCTGATATTTATTTGGGGTAACCCATAATATGAAGTATACTGAAATCGGAGAGTGTGATATTTCATTTCCTAGAGAATAATAGAAGAAAATTTATTTTGATTACGCTGTGAGAAAAAGAAATTTTGGTGAATATTTTCGTGTCTATAGTTAAAGCTATACTTTTAAAAAGCAAATAGAATTTAATATTGACCAGAGAGTATCATATCAGTAGTATCATTATTCTTCTAAGCACCAAGCCAACTTTCACACAGAATCCTAGAGTTTAGAGTTTCCCCTCTCCCATTCAGAGATCCTGATGGGAGTGGGGGAGCTTCTGTGCTACACTTACCAAATAGGGTGATAACACCGCCCCCATAATTACATTGCAAAACACCACCTGCCCCCAAGCACACGGACTGGTTTGATTAAATTCTGGCTGATCCCTGTGGCATTTGATGATTGTGTCCCTCTTAGGCAGTGATGTTGGAGGAGTCATTTAATTTCAAATATTTTCAGTCTATGACTTGGGAACAAGAGCAATTTGTCACAAGTTTCCATCAGAGCATATGCAGAGCTCAGTGGTTTTTGCTTGTCTGTTCCCAATCCTGAACATGACTTTTCACATTTGGAATAATTCGGGAATCTTGCAGAAACACAGGGGAGGGGCCATAACGCTTCTGCGTCTCGCCATTGAGCATGGCCCCAGTATTATTATTTATTTCATGTTCCTTTGGAGTAACTATAAAATCACTGCAAAAGGTAGCAGCAACATTTAACTTATGTAAAGTATTTTTTGTTATTGCCAATAAAAGTATAAACATATATAAAAGATATATTTTGAAGAGTTCTACTTTGCTTTGAATTAATTATTTATTTGATAAACTACTAAATTAAAAGAGATACACATAACATGTAAAAAGAAGACAGGAAAGAGGAATTTGGATCTTAGTCAAAAAAAGGGCTTTAACTTCATAAGGAGATTGAGATTGACATGTATACACTGATGTGTATAAAATGGATGACTAACAAGAACCTGCTGTATAAAAATATAAATAAAATAAAATCCAAAAATTCAAAAAAATATATATATACAATATGTTTATCTGGCAATTGGAAATAAATATCAGAGCAGTGTTTAAGTAATGTGTTTGTTAGATTACTAAAATACTTCCCCAGTAATTACCTTGGGGAATTTATTTAAAAAATATGATTCCTCAAGAACTCTTGTTAGGAAGAAAAGTAGTGTTAATTATCAAATGAAATGACTATGTAACTGTTGATAGCTAAAACCCGTTTGAATTTATTACAACTACAGATCTTCCTCAACTTCTAAGTGTTATCCTGATAAGCCCATCATAAGTTGAAGATATTGTAAGTCCAAACTGCATTTCATACACCTGACCTACAGAACATCTTGGCTTAGCCTAACCTACCTTACACGTGCTCAGAGCACCTACGTTAGCCTACAGTGGGGCAGGGTCACCTAACACAAGGCCTATTTTATAATAAGGTGTTGAATGTCTCATGAAGTTGATTGAATATTGTACTGCAAGCGAAAAGCAGAATGGTTGTCTGTACAGAATGGTTGTGAGTGTATCACTTGTTTACCCTCGTGATCACGTGACTGATTGGGACCTGTGTCTGCTGCCACTGCCACGCATCAGGAGAGAGTAAGTATCACACCAAATATCACTAGCCTGGGAAAAGGTCAAAATTCAAAGTATGTTTTCTACTGAATGCATATCACCTTCCCATCATAATAAAGTTGAAAAATTGAAGTGGAATTATGTTAAGTCATGAACCACCTGCATAACTGAGGGCAATATTTTTAAGGGGATTCTGACTTATTAGTGTTAACTTTTAAACCATAGTTTAAAATAGATTAATGTTAGTGAATATAGACAATATTAATGAACATATGTTAATGCCTACTCTTCAGCAAGTTACCTAACTTCTATTAGTATATAAAACGAGGATGAAATAATACGTGTCTCCTTGGGCTACTGGGAGGAGTAAATGAGTTGATATGCTATAGCAGTATTGATTAGTATTGCTATTGATCAAAGAATGTATGTGTGTGTGAGTGTGTGTGTGTGTGATGTAAATAGCCCTACACACTAATTTTCACTTCTCATCATACCATATACATTTTCACATTGTGCTACGAATTACCCTTCTATCAATGTCTGTGTATAAATCTTTTCAAAAATAGATTCTTAGAAAGTTCTAACATCAAGAACAAAATTGTACCAAAAAATGTGAAAAAAAAAGTAGGCACCTAGAACATGTTACCCAATTACATTATAAAATTTTATAACAAATATCTATATGAAACAAATATATATAATATAAATACATAAATACATATAAATATATAAATAAAAATGTATGAATATGTGTATATATATATATTTCCTTTTCACTTCAAAGTAAAAAAGTGAGTTGATGGCCTAAAAGATGGAGGCCTGGACAATACACCTTTTACAGGTCTAGACTCTGTTGCGGTCAAGTGTGCAGAACCTGACCAGTGTGGGAGGGCCTTACCTAAGTGCTCCTCTTCTCTCAGCCTTCCCCATCAGCCCTCCACACTGGGGTCAATGCCACTGTCAGCTCTTTGATTCTTTAGTTTGCAGCTTCTCTAGGGCAACAGCTACCTCAGATTTACCTTTAATGAGTCTATCTGGTTCCCCTTCAAGTCCTGTGAAGTTGCTCATGAGGACAGGCAAGTTTAAGTGGGTCCGGCATGCGTGTAGGGGGAGGTGTTAATAGGTGACAAAATGCCTGGACGTTGGTGGATGCTCCTGCGTGAATCAGGGAGGTCTGGGCAGTCAAGGAAAGAGTTGCGGAAATAAAGACTAGCTGGTGGGAATGAGCACCATCTAGTTATTCACAGCTTGCTACAGCAATGGAGTCAGTCACCGTCACTTGCATTTGGCAGAAATGTCTTATAGTGGAGAACAAGGAAGGCTTCAGGTGTGCCCTGAATGGAGGCTTTCGGCATGGGGAAGCTGGAGGTGGGCCAGCTAGAAGCAGAGGGCATCCTTTGTGACTGGTTAGGGTGCATATTTCTCTGGTTGGTCCTAAGTGGGATGTAGGGACAAAAATTAGGGAAGCTGTCAGTTATTAATCAAATCCTGGCCATTTGGGGCTAATGGTTACAGGGGTCATTGTTTGGCTTCCCAGATTATTGCTAGAGACAGTGGTCTGACTTCCTACAAGTCTGATGTAGCCAGCAGGCTGGCTTCCTAAGCTGGTTCCTTATATAATGGATTGGTTTCCTGGGCTGGTTGCTGCAGATGGTGGGTGGGTCAGAGTTCTATTGCTATATATGGTCCGTGTATTCAGTCTCTCAGCCCGAAGACTATGGAGGCTCCGCAAGGCACAGAAATGGGAACTGACACATATGTCACAAACACAGCTTTCATTGCTTTGCCCCTTAAATGCACCATGGCTGCTCCAAGCAGTTGTGGGGTTTAGCAAACTGATAATCTAAGATCTCAGAATTTCTCTCACCCCAGTTTCGACACATTGGCCTGGAGAAGTGTTTCTGTAAAGAGAGATCATTATTCATCTTTGTTCTGTTTATGGCAGAGGAAAAATACAAATGCTGCACTTATCGAGAGATTGAAAGGATGACAGACAAAAATTTCCTCTTCCCCTGAGACTTTACCGAATTTCACTAATAATGTTCTAATTCAAAGCAACAACAAAATCTCAGTTTTTGTCAAAGAAGAGCAGACTTACATCATTTCTAGCAAAATAAAAGTTGGTTTGTGAGTTTGAATTTACATTCCCCACATCACCTGAAATTCTTAATCCCATCAGGTATGTAATTAAGTGATTTTTCCCCCTGACTGCAGAAATAGCAGGTCCTTGCTTCTTTTGCTGGCTGTCATACCAATGTGCTTTGTCTACATTATGGATACACCAAACCTCACAAGTTTGGCATTTTGACAAAATCTTTGACCCCGAGTCTTGATGGTACTCATTACTGGCTTGCTCTGTCTATGTTTCTGCGAGCTGTATCTTGAGAGAAGGCTCTGTTGCACTGGCTGAAGCTTTTCTGAGCCTTGCAGTGAAATCTGGCAGTGACCTAACATTGACCTCCCTGGGCTGGGGTCTTGCCTTCAGGAATGTGATCAAAAAGAACATATCAGCAGCCTGCATCCCAGACGCCTATTAAACACCAGATGTAAGTTCATGAATAATTTTCACAATCCTGACTCAACTACGTGATGATTTGGAATCTATGCTGCTGTCTCTTCTAGGACAGAGTGTTTGAAATATCTACATGTTGAAATGTGCAAATTGTGTTTTCTGAGATCCAGTGGAATAATCATTGTATTTTGTGAGGTGGCTGAGTGAGATGTGTTGGTACCTTCCTTTGGGTGACCATTCCAATGAACTGCTATAAGTTTATTATCTGTGATTTGTACATCCAGTGGGCAGTCTCTCTCCAAGGACTTTTCCCTGATCGGAATATTAATCCATCAAATAACTTCAAAAAAGAAAGCTGGTCTGAGAGGTGACAGGGAGAGGTGAAACAAGATGAGAGACCTCGTGCAGAAGAGTCACAGGTTTGAGCAGGCGTCAGTCTATAGACTTAGGGAACAGAATGAACAAAGAAAAGACATAAATTGTGTGCAAGTTTATTCTGCAAGGATCAACAGGCTGACAAAATTATTTTGTGATAAATAAATAAGCAAGGCTAATGAGTATTCCATTTCTTTGATTCATTCAGAAAATATCTATGTCACTTATCAATCACGTGTTGGGCCTCTCTAGGCACCATAAGGGATACAGAGAAAAGACACACAAGCTGATTACAGACACCATGCAAACTTTCAAAATAAGGGAGGAGAAACTTGAGTGCAAACCTTTTCCTGAAGACAAAGTGAAAACTCCTGGAGAATGGGTAACAATGATTGTTTTAGAATTCACAGGGACAAGAATCCGATAAGTCTCCTGGGGGAGGTGATGCTTGAGACAGGCCTTGAAGATGAGATGGATTTCAATAGGCAGAAGAGGGGGAAGGAAACAGCCGATAGTCCAGAGAAAAGTAATGACATGAGCAGAGGCAGAGGCAGAAAAGTGGAGATTTGTTGAGTACATTAAGTTGTGGGTAATAAACAGGGTGAGTATATGAGAAGATTCTCATCTGTCAGATACCTTAGGTGGTTTGTGTCTTCAACGTTAGAACATTTCACACAAGCTATTGCAGATTCCAGTGAGCTTTCATATTTAAACAGAAGCAATGCTATTTTTTTCTACCACCCCTCACAATTTGATTCTTATTTTTTGTACTACTTGGGTTGAGAAAAAACTTTGCACACGTCTTAACTGCCCAGTTTGGTAAGTGCATACAGGCATGCAATGTACATTCCTGCTCTGACATAGAACACTTCTATCTCCCCAGAAATCCCCACCCCCATTCCTCCCAGCCAATCCTCATCCCCATCCAGAGGCAACCACCATTCTTATTTCTTCATCTAGGTTAGCTCTATATAACTAAAATCATACAGTGTGAATGTTTTTATGTCTGGCATATTTCACTCAGATTTACCCATGTTGTTTTGCGTATCAGAAGTTTTGTTTTCAACTGCTCAGTAGTAATTCATTGAATTAATATAACTCAATGTGTTAATCAATTCTCTTGTTGATGGGTATTATGTCTGTTTTCAGTTCTGGGTATTGTAAGTAAACTCAAGTCACTTTGTGGAATATTGTCCAAGTATAATATTAAAATAATGATTGTGAGGTTCATACATGTTTTCATGTGTATCTGTAGTAGTTGTTCTTTTTTACTGCTGAGTAGTATGGATTGTATTGATATACTACAATTTTTTAAATCTACTTACCAGTTGATGGACATTAGAATTGTTTCTGGGTTTTGACTATAATTAGATAATATGAATATACACATACAGGTTTAATTGTAGCTATCTGTTTTCATTTCTCCTGAGTAAATACTAAGGAGTGGGATGTTTGAGTCCCATAAGCGCATGGTAAATATACGTTCAACTTTGTAAGAAACTTCCAAACTGTATTCTCAAACTGGCTGTATCGTTGTGCATTTCCACCAGGTAAGCATGAGAGTTTCAGGCATGCTTCTTCTTCACCAAGACATGGAATGATCAATCCTTTTAATTTTAGCTATAATAATGGTATGTATAGTGGTATCATATTATGGTTTTAATTTGTGTTATCCTAACAAACACCTAATGATGCGGAGCATCTTTTCTTATGCTTGTTGGCCATTCTCATATCTTCTTTGGTGAGATGTCTGTTCAAATATTTTGCCAATTTTTAAAAATTGAGTTAGTTGTTCTCATTATTATATAAGATGTTGTTCTCATATTATTATATGAGTCTGATTATTGAGTAAAGTTCTTTCATATTCTGGATACAAGTTTTTCATCTGATGTGTGCTTTGCAAATATTTTCTTCCTAAACTCTGGCCTGTTCTTTATTATGTTAAAATATTTTTTTAAAGAGCAGAAATGTTTAATTTTGATGAGCATCAATTTATCTCTATAAGATATTTACAATTTACAGTGAGGTAAATTTGTCCATATAGATAACTATTTTTTTGCACCATTTGTTAAAATACTTTCCTTTTCCTCTTGAATATGTTTGAAAACTTTGTTAACAATCAATAGTCAGAATAAGTGTGGGTCTATTTTTGGACATTTTATTCTGTTTCTTTGATCTATTTTTGTATCCTTTTGCCTTAATATTATTTTAACTGGTTCATTCATCAAGTTACTTGAGAATATATCAATATTTCCCTCAATAATTAATGCCTTAAAGCATTTGTTCAGTAACTCTATTTATTTGTGATTGACTTCTCAAGTTCTTGACTTCTCCGAAGGGACATATTCAGATGGAAAACAGATATAAATCATCCCGACGTGAAACGGGAGTTTAACTTTTGTATATGATGTAATTGATTAACTCCTCATTTATCTGCCATTTTGAATAGTATATAATTATGTTATTCTTTTCATCTCCTTTTTCTAAAATTAAGGAGCCTTTAAGTTGACATTTCTTACTGTTTTCTCAGACTACTGATTGGCTTTAGTGCATACACCTCAAGAAATAGTGCCTGGGTTGAACACGGCTCTGTCAATCTACTACACAGTTCAACTTCTCCTGCTGCCTAATCTTGCTACCTCCCCATTCGTTTCATAGGTGTTGATCCCTAATTTTCAATTTATATCCCAAACTCAAATCAAGCATCTGATTATGGAGAAACTGATTTGAGTCAGGAACATAAATTTGTCAGATGGGGGTTTAAAATAGAACATTCAGTGAAAATGCCTTACTTCATCTATCTTGTAACAACTTCACCATCAGTTCCTTCACACTAATGCTTTCATCAAATGACCAGTTTTGGGGGGGAGAACGTGTTCTCTTTTTGACACAGAAAGATGAACTGTGTTTGTACAGTTTGGGGGATGAGGGAGTCAGCCAGCATCTGTGTCATTAGCTTTGACTCACTGATGATCACTGTTGCCAGGCAGCCTCTCTGGGGCTCCGCGGAACTGTGTTATACGTGTTTTAGGTGTGTGATACATTGGGAGTCATTGTGATCCTTACCCCATTTTGTTTTACCATGCATGCTTGCTAAGATTGTGCAGAGTTTCTGAGAACAAACCAACAGATAACAAACAAGGCACCACTTTTTCCTGTCAATCATTCACTCAATTATGGCAAAATGCCCCACGGATGATGGATGGTAAACAGCTACCTTATTGGAGATACCTCCTTTGTGTCAGCTTAGATGTGTCCTGGAGAGGAGGGGGAATAAAAACCAGGAGTAAAGTCAGTTCAGTCTTGTGAAGATGGACCCAAAGTTCCAGTCTCTTGTGAGGCAGGTATCTCTCCATGTTCTGGTAACTCCCTCTCCACCTGCCCACATCACCCACTGCACTTCCAGCACTTGAATTTAACAGACACTGGGTGAGGCCCTCACCATTTCAGATGCCCCTCCCTGCCTCCTTCCCCCTGCCCAGGGGTGTAATTCACGGATAGGTCATGGTTGAAAAAGGAATCAGAAACTTTAAAAAGGGGCCAAAAACAGGGCAAAATGGGTTCAGAAATATAGGCCATGAGGACTTGAAACCAGGAAATTTAATGCCAACTATACAAATTAGACCTCAACTTGAGAAATTTCCTCTAAGATTTGTTTTTATATTGTACTGGTTTTTTTGTTTTAATTAATTTTTATTGGAATATAGTTAATTTACAATGTTGTGTTAGTTTCAGGTGCACAGCAAAGTGAATCAGTTATACATATACATATATCCACTCTTTTTTAGATTCTATTCCCATATAGGTCATTACAGAGTACTGAGTAGGGTTCCCTGTGCTATACAGTAGATTCTTATTAGTTATCTATTTTATATATAGTAGTGTGTATATGTCAATCCCAATCTCCCAATTTATCCCTCCCCGTCCCTTTCCCCCTTGGTAATCATAAGATTGTTTCTACATCTGTGACTCTATTTCTGCTTTGTAAATAAGTTCGTTTGTACCATTTTTTTTAGATTCCATATATAAGCAATATCATATGATATTTTTCTTTCTCTGTCTGACTTACTTCACTCAGTGTGACAATCTCTAGGTCCATCCATAATTTCCAGACCTTTGATTAGGGAGCTCAAGAGGTTTTCAGTTCACGGCATTTTGGCGATGGGCTCTGAACTAGAGTTTAGATTAATTTCTGAGGGCATCTCTGGAGGGGCGATGTGCCAGGAAGATCAAAAAGAAATCACTTGCCTTTGGGCACAATGGGAATTCCAGGGACATTGGGCATCATTGGAGGGCATTACTTTAGGCCCAGGCTGTAAACTCAAACCTGAGATTTTGGAGACTCAATAATTACTTTTCGTTGGTTATTGAAAGTGGCAGGTGTCAGTGACAATCCAGGTGGAAATGAAATATAAACAAGAGATGTGAGGGGCTTATTTTCCTGACCCAGATCCACTGCCCAAGTAACACATCTTCTGAAAAACAATAGAGATTAAAACTTTACAGGTTTCTAGGCAGCAAGAAAAATGAAAAAATAAATCGTTTTTTGACGGTGTAGGAAGTTTGAGGAGGAAAAGTCATTTCTAGATCTATAATTATGAATACATTCACATATTTATTTTCTTACATTAACACTGAGTACTGGATTTCATGTGTGTGTGCGCTCTCTTTTTACAGTTAAATGGCATGTGTTGACATTTTTCACATTTTCACAGCGACCAATTACCTGCAAAATATTTAATGTTTACAGAAAATGTATTCAGTGATTCTGTAATGGATTGTTAGTCCCTGCTCTTCTTGTTTATAAATATTTGTTTCCTTTTATTATTCTTCTGGTTTGCTACCAGAGTCCAGAACATGTAAAGTTGATGTTTTTGATACTCAGGGGACAGTAAATGCTGTTAGCAGGTGAGTGTGTGGGGATTGAAACTGGAGGATGGGAGATGTCATTTCCCTTCACAGAAAATCTTTCTCAACTAAAGTGAGGATGCAGTAAGAAACGTGTCCAGTGCTGATGAAGATGTGGAAGACTACATTGATGCTCTTACAAAGTTGGGTTACGTATCAGAAGATGCACATAATTTCTAAACCAACAATAATATTTGTATAGTGGTTTTCATCTGTGATGGTTACCTTTATGTGCAACCTGACTGGGTTAAAAGATGTGTTAAGACATTATTTCTGGGTGTATCCATGAGGGCATTTCAGGTAGATATTAGCATTTGAATCAGTAGACAGAGTAAAAAAGACCACCTCCACCAATGCAGATGGGCACCACCCACTCCGTTGAGAGACTGAATAGAACAAAAAGGTGGAGGAAGGATGAACTCACTCTCTGTCCTTGAGCTGGGACATCCATATTCTCTGTCCTCAGGCACAGGTGCTCCTGGTTCTCCAGTCTTTGGACTCTGGCCAGGACTTATACCTTCCGTCCCCTGATACCCAGGTCAACTGACTCCAGTTGGGGCTCACACTATCAGTTCCCCTGGTTCTTATGCCTTTGGACTTGAATGGAATGACGCCAGCAGTTTTCCTGGTTCTCCATCTGGCAGACAGAAGATCCTGGGACTTTTCACCTCCATAACCTGGTGAACCAATTCCTGTAATAAATCTCTTCTTACCTATCTCTCTATACATCCTAGTTGTCCTGTTTCTCTAGATACCTTAATTCAGCATCTCTCACTCTTTCCTACTAGTCTGTCCCACGACACGGAGAACACAGGTGGAGCAGATCTTATTATTATCTCAACATTTAAATGAAGAGACAGATCAGAGAAGTTAGGAGCCTGCCTGAGGGAACTCAGGACCTCGGACTTCACACTCAGAACACCCCTCACCAGCCTTGGAAAAGGTTTGATCTCCTGCTCCTAGAACAAGTCCAGGCTGTAATAAGCCGTTGTCTAACTTCCTCATGAGAACCTGGTGAGGCTCTCAGGGCTGGACCCCAACAGGCTTTCCACAGGCAAGGAGTTCCACATCAGCCCTGTGAGACCTGAGGAGAAGGGTCTAGTTTTAAGTAAAAAGCTGCATTCACTCACAATGAATTCACACCCTTGTTTTTCATTGAGAAGTTTTCTTTAGCTTTTCAATGTTAATTTTTATAAGAATATCATTGGGTGATTAAAGTGAAAAGAACGTTAGAAGAAGCAAGACAGCTGCTTCCAACTTTCTTATGGTTTCTTTTTCTAATGGAATAAGTAACATCACCTCTAAATGTATTTTCTAATTAAAAGTAACACATATCTACAAACGATGAATGCTGGAGAGGGTGTGGAGAAAAGGGAACCCTCTTGAACTGTTAGTGGGAATGTAAATTGATACAGCCACTCTGGAGAACAGTATGGAGGTTCCTTAAAAAACTAAAAATAAAACTACCATATGACCCAGCAATCCCACTACTGGGCATATACCCTGAGAAAACCATAATTCAAAAGGAGTCATGTACCACAATGTTCATTGCAGCTCTATTTACAATAGCCAGGATATGGAAGCAACCTAAGCATCCATCGACAGATGAATAGATAAAGAAGATGTGGCACATATATAAAATGGAATGTTACTCAGCCATAAAAAGAAACGAAATTGAGCTATTTGTAGTGAGGTGGATGGACCTAGAGTCTGTCATACAGAGTGAAGTAAGTCAGAAAGAAAGAAACAAATACCGTATGCTAACACATATATATGGAATCTAAAAATAATGGTTCTGAAGAACCTAGGGGCAGGACAGGAATAAAGACGCAGACGTAGAGAATGGACTTGAGGACATGGGGAGGGGGAAGAGTAATCTGGGAGGAAGTGAGAGAGTGGCATGGACATATATACACTACCAAATGTAAAATAGATAGCTAGTGGGAAGCAGCTGCATAGCACAGGGAGATCAGCTCAGTGCTTGTGACCACCTGGAGGGGTGGGATAGGGAGGGTGGGAGGGAGACACAAGAAGGAGGGGATATGGGGATATATGTATACGGATAGCTGATTCACTTTGTTATACAGCAGGAACTAACACAACATTGTAAAGCAATTATACTCCAATAAAGATGTTTAAAAAAAAGGACGGTATTACTCCAAATAAATTATGCATTTGCTTTGTAGGTACCTCACAAAAAAAAAAAAAAGTAACACATCATGTTTGGTTTTTGCTTTTGCTTTTTGGATCCCTAATTGGCTAGTTATGTCAAAGGCGATTTGAAAAATTAAGTGGAACTAATTTCTACTTGCTGTATTTGTGTCTAGGAAATATTTCTGCCTTATCTGTTCCTGTTCCGCCTTTATCCATCTTCTAAATACATATTCTTTTTCCTACAGAATACTACACACGTCTTCCTGTGCTTGAAGGAACATCAGACCTGAGAGAGAGAGAATTGGAAGAGCTCTTACACCACTGGGTCCACGTCTTTATTTCTCCAGGTATCACTTTATTTCATTTCTTTTTCCTTGGGTTTCAAGCCACCCCACCCAGTTTACCAAAGTTCAATTACTTCATATGGTCTACTTTTTTCCAGACTTTATTTGCTTATTGAATATATTAATTCATACTTATGATAGTCATTGGCCAATATACTTATTTTTAATGAAAAAATAAGTGAGGTAGGTAGAACAGACCCCCCAAAGACCTCCATGTCAAAATGCCCACAGTTGGTGAATGTGATATGTTACATGGAATTAAGGTTGCAAATGCAAGTAAGTTTGCTAATTAGCTGACTTTAAAATAGGGCAATTGTCCTGGATTATCCTGGTGGGCCCAAAGTAATCACACAGGCCCTTAAAAGCTGAAGAGGATGGAGGCAAGAGAGTGAGTTAGAGGGATAGGACAAAGGAAGAAGAGGTCAGAGAGATATGAGGTGTGGAAGGCACATGACACACTATTGCTGGATTTGGCAGTGGAGGAAGGGGCCAGAGGACAAGGAATGCAGGCAGCCTCTGGAAACTGGAAGAACAAGAAAATGGCTTCTCCCTTACAACCTGCAGAAAGAAACCAGGCCAGCCAACACCTTGATTTTGGTCCAGGGACACCCATTTCAGACCTCTGGCCTCTAGAATAGTAAGGAAATGAATTTGTATTAAACCCCCAAGGGGTGGTTTGTTAGAGCAGCCATAGGAAACTAATCCAATGAAGAAGATAAAGACACGTGGGAATCGTGACAGTCATGATTAAACCACAGCTTTCTAGTAACGAACTAGCTGCTCTGTTGCCTCTGAGTCCATCCCGCGGAGATGGAGCCTGCATGGATAGGGGACTGGTTGTCATGGAAACATATGTGCAAAAGCCTTCAAATTAACATGACCTTTTCTTCAAATGATATATAATGATATTATTTGTGTGTGTGTGTGTGTGTGTGTGTATGGTTGTGTGTTATAAAATTTTGTTTTGATGTTCATACATTTTTAATATGCCAGGAGCCTAAACACTGGGTATGGGGAAGCTCCGTGATGTCCCACTGGGCTTTTCTGAGAATCTCCATCTTCAGAGAGCCCGCCATCAATCTCTGGGTGTTTTATTACACTGATTTTGCCGTTGTTCCCTCAGGCAATTAAGACCAAGAAATGCAGCATATTTTCTTCTTATCTTTGAGGAACTTTTTATTCCCTTTCTAACTATACGCAAAACTACGGATAACACTGCAGGCTCCTTTCCTATGTTTTCCATATATACATTTATATTTATATATACATATATTTATATATATTTTATATTTGCAAAATATAAAACCTGAAGAAATGAACAAAATAAATGTAATCATCTGTGTAAGATAAAATATAAATGATAAATCAACTGCCTCTTTAAGCAATGAATGCATACGATTATATAGAGTATACAGTAGTTCCTGGCATTTAAATTATTCTGTAGAGTTAAACCAGTGGGAAATATTTTCCTGCTGTAGAGTAGTCTGTTTATATTTTCATAGCTATTTATCTTTGTTCCATGTTTGGTTAAAATAATTATTCTTGAGGTGCTCTGTATACATTCTATGTTTTGGAAACCCTGCCCGTCTTGTATTTGTGGTGTTTTTAGTGAGTACAGCTAGCACGGCATGACACTATTGCCTGTCCTTTATCCTTTATTGAATTAAAAGGTATAAATACATAATATGAGATTGTGTTTATAAATATTCATGAAAAGGCAATGTGATTGGTGTCACCAATTTTATGCAAATTTCAGAAATAAGTTCCATCCTTAAACACTTTCTATGATCGTTCTGAAAATTCGTGAGAACCGTGCATAACCCCATCACAGCAGATTATCTGTGTGGATATTTTTTTTACAGTAATTTACGGAGACCTTGAATTCTATTTTTATTATCTTCAAATGAGTGGCTTAATCTTTCCAGATAGCTGTATAACCACTGATATAGACAAAGAAAATACACTGAGAATTTTATAAATTATTACATTCTTAGATATTAGGAGCTGAATTGTGTCCCCACTCCCACCCCAAATTCGTATGTCTAAGTCCTAACCCACTAGTACCTCAGAATGTGACTGTACTTGGAGATAAGGCCTTTAAAGAGGTAATTAGGTTAGATGAGGTCACTAAAGTGGGTCCTAATCCAATGTGACAGGTGTTCTTGTAGAAGAGATTAGGACACAGGCACACACAGAGTGAAGATGATATGAAGATACAGGGAGACGATGGCCATGTGTAGGCCAGGGAGAGAGGCCTCAGGAGAAACACCCTTGTGGACATCTTGATCTCAGACTTCCCACCTCCATAATTTGAGCAAATACATTTCTGTTGTTTGAACCTCTCAGTCTGTGGTACTTTGTGATGACAGGCCTAGCAAACCAATAGACTACATCAGGATCTTGAAAACCAGCAACTCAACTCCTCCAAATGAAGCAGAGGATGGAATCTGTCACCTCAATAACTACCATTTCTTCTAGACAGCTCGCTAAGAAAATTGGTGACATTGACAGTGATTTTACAACTTTTAGAATTTTTAACTTATTTTTTTACATTTTGATTAATATGTCCCTGAAATACATTCAAAACTAACTAGAACTTAAAAACATATACATTTTACATGAATTTATTTTACTTTTGTTTTCCATTAACACTCGTATTAATTTTTCCTAATCTATTTGATCTCTTTTATTTTCTAGATTTCAAGTTTATATTTTTGTCCAACCTTTGGATTCCAGAAATTCCCAAGCAAGAATAACTGGAGAAACCAGAGTCTCAACTCTTTTTAACGTTTGCAATCATTATATGCTTGTTTATAAAGAGAGTGTTCATTCAAATTAGCATAGATGATGAGAGTTCCCACTTTTATTTTTTTTCTTCAACTATGGGTTCTACCCTTTCTGACTATAGAAGATTAAGATTAGCCATAGGAGGCAAGAAATCACTGGAAAATTGAGTAAGGGAAAGGAATAAATTGGAAAATGGTAAAAGTAGGATGAGGTAAAGATACTTCGGCATGTGCACCTCAAAACAAAAGCAATTTTGGACAATAATTTTCAAAGTTACTTTCTTATTGCAGTTGAGAGCAGTGACAGCCCAGGATTTTTTATTTCTTCAACTTTTTCAAATTTCTATAACATTTTGGTCATGTAGCTATTTACCATATTTGGAAAGATTCTCTAAACAATTGTTCATTGTCTCAAAAACTACCAGTTTTTAATCATGCAGATGCATTTAGGTAAAAACATAAATAGAGGCAAGATTGGGTTTAAACAACGAGCTATAAACATTAAAAACATGGTTCACTGATTGTTGGCAAGTAATGCATTGATTGTGTGTTTGCTTGTTTGTGTCCCCAGGTGTAAGAAAAGTAGTAAGTGGCACTGTGTGCTATTGATTACTTTCTTCAAGGAGGTTTTTTTAATTTGATCACCTCTGAGTTATAATCTTTTTCTGACCTTTAGAGTAACTTATAATTAATGCCTATTTAGAAGTAAAAAAGTCATGGATATTTAATGTATAATAACTTAAGTGTTCAGAGTCAATTAACCATTATACCATGACCCAAGGATAAATGAATTGCTGGAAAGAACAGGGCTATTCCAGTTTGTTCATTAGGGCTGTAAGCATGAGCTGTTTTCCCTTTAAAGTTGTTCTATGAGCTTCTAAAATGTGAAGGCTGCCACATGCCCTTTATTCTCCCAATAATCATCTATTTTTTTTGACAATAATTAATTCTGTAGTCTCCCTTGGCATTATTAAAGATTTCTGTTAATACAGACTAATTGCATTGGAAAAGTAAACCCATCCTGGCAAAACTTATAAATGTATAGGTAATATCTGAAATTAAGTCTTTTTTTTTTTTTATACTTTTCAATGAATAAAAAGAAATTCTATGTATATGGCTCTTAAATGTGACTTAGGGGACTTCCCTGGTGGCGCAGTGGTTGGGAATCTGCCTGCCAATGCAGGGGACATGGGTTCGAGCCCTGTCCGGGAAGATCTCACATGCCGCGGAGCAACTAAGCCCGTGCGCCACAACTATTGAGCCTGCGTGCCACAACTACTGAAGCTCGCACTCCTAGAGCCTGTGCTCCGCGACAACAGAAGCCACCGCAATGAGAAGCCCATGCACCACACCAAAGAGTAGCCCCTGCTCCCTGCAACTTGAGAAAGCCCACACAGCAACGAAGACCCAATGCAGCCAAAAATAAATAAATAATTTTTTTTAAAAAAAGTGACTTAGGGCATTTTTTAAATTCTACATTTACCTTTAAAAGTTGTCTTCTGAGTTTTGAGCTGTTATTTTATTTTAACTTGTATTAATTTATTAAAAAATTTGTTTTGAACACCTACTATATAGCAGGCTATCTTCTAAGCTCTAATATGTTACTTAAAATATACCAGTTCCCAATGAAAACAATTTAAATTGAACTAAGAGGAATATCTCATCATCTGTCTAAACTTATTAGACTCTCTAGATTGTCCTGATGCATTCTCTGACATCTCAACTAATTTGCCTCATTTTTACCTCTGTTACAGGCATATAATAGTTCTAATATTGATTACAGATTAATATGGTAGATTACTCTTGGGTCATAGTAGGAAATCAGCTGATGCCATCCAAAATTCAAACACAGTTAAAATAGCAACAACAAAAATAATTCCAAATTTTATGTTTGTGATAATCCTATTTATTAGCCTTAGAGAATTTTCTAGAAATTATTCCTTCTTAAAGTTAAAAGAGATCTAATATAAATTCAACAATTTTTTCAACATTGCGTCTTCTAAATTCAAGTAAAACCAAATTAAATATAATACTTTAATTGCGATTGTTCTGTATAATCAAATATATATCTTTATATTATCATTTTTCTATTCATTCTTCTGTATGATTCTAGGCAGAGGGTATTGTAGGATGATATTTAGGTAACATTAACAATGGTTATTTATGGGTCACGAGATAATTATTGATGTTAAATTTCTTCTTTGAACTTTCTATATTGCAAGGGAATATCTGAGTGATAATGCAGTATTCCAAAATGAAAATAGGGATTAATTTCCTCCCCAATAAGTGTATGACTTTATTATGAAGCAAAAGTCTAGTCATGTTATCTAATGGTACAAGTAAAATTTAACCATACTTAATTGATAATTTAAATGCATTGATTTACATTCTAAAAAATTGTGTATAGGCCTATTTCCTTAAAATCTCCAAATATACTTAATCACTCCAAGGGTATATTTCTGGATGCACTTGACCAACTCTAAGTGACTGCTTTGGATGAAGGTACATGATAATGGAGAAGAAAGAATCATCAAAAGCAGGAAAACACAAAGCCTGTTTTGTGAGGCAGGAACAGCCCATGTGGTCTCAGGACTAAGCCGCAGTAGGTATCCCTAGAGGAGCCCGGTCTTTAAAGTGGGGTGCAGACAGACTGCGGGGGATTTTCCATGTGAGGTCCATGAGGTTGTGGTCAATTACGGAACCACTGGACGTTTCGATGAATAGAACCTCATTCACTCGCTCATTCATTCACTCAACAATCGTTTGCCGGCCGCCTCTCCAGCAACATAATGGTGAGTTATGTTAATAATCTCCAATATTTTGGAGATTTTAAGGAAATAGGCCTATACACAATTTTTTAGAATGTAAATCAATGCATTTAAATTATGTAAACTCTGAGTCCCCAAAAGGAGACAGGACGGTGAGCCAATAATGAAAGTCCCGGGAGTTAAGGATTAATAAGGACACGTGAACAGGAGCACAAGGTGGGTGGGATGAGTTCTCCGGGGGCTCATCCTTGAACCCGGGCAGTAAGTGCCCCCTGTGTTCTGTGGGCCACGGGGTCCTCAGGGATCAACGTGCGATGGCGCGTTCAGTGCGCACCAGGCCGGTGGACTTACCCCCCGCTGCCCTCGGATGCAGAAGCACAGAGAGGGCGGGAACCTGCGCAGGTGCACACAGCCCTTCTGCAGTGCAGGTGGAATCCTTACTGCACACCAATGCACTGGTAGACCCCACAGCCTACTGTGTGCATTCTGATTTTCATTCGATATGAAAATTTGAGTAAACTGCCGAAATTTAATTCGTTCATACGGAGTGTTTTGATTCTGCAGAGTTAGACAGGAAATGGTAGCGCTCTTCGACCATTTTTTCGGCCATGTATCCTAGAGCAGAGGTCAATGCCAATTCTTTGAGGAAGACATTAAAGAAAGAAAAAATTATCAGATTAAGTTCTGAATTTTCCCCCAGTCTTCAACAACTCTTTTGTTTCTACTGGCTGTTTTGAAAGAATTGAAATTCAAAGCTATTGGAAAGAGGAAAATAGGTTGATTTTAACCAAATGTCTTACTAATTCTGTCTGCCTGAAATATCTACAGTTCCTTAGTGGCACATACATTTATGGCAGAGGAAGGAGGCTTGCGGGTCAGGAAGAGGTCATAGTGCTTCAAAAAATGCCAACAGCTCCACTGTTCACACCTAAAACTGGTCCCAGGGCGGAGGGATGGGGGCGGCTGCTGCATCAGAGGGGCAAACACGGAGCTGAGGGTCCGGGAGGAGACTTTGGGGCTAACAAAGCACCCGCTCCCGAGTTATCCTGCTTGCTCCTCTTGACAGTCCCACGAGGTACAGGACTGCATCATCTCCATGTGACAGATGTGGAAGGAGGGATTCTGAAGGACCGGACTCCTTGCCCAGAGCCTTGTGGCTCAGTCAGGGGCGCGGGGATGGGAGACGGGCTGTGGAGAGGAGCCCCTGAGAAGGACGCAGCCCAGGGATGGCACTGGAGAGCAGGTCTGCCTCTGATACAGGTGCACCCACACCGCTGCTGCTGCTCAAGGCCTGCTGGCTGGAAATACACTTGCATTATTAGACGCCAATTCGATTCTCTAGTTACAAGAACGTGAATATTCTTTTTGCAGAAAGAACCTATGGCTTATGATTAGTTAACTCCTGTAATCTATCGTGTCCGAAATCCTGTGTAGCTGCCTGTACTGACTTACAGGTTTAAAAGAGTTTCCAGTGTCAGCCACATCATAGAATGTGTTTTCTTGTTTGGGTCATAAATTGTACCTAAGTGCAGGGTTTAAAGGTCAGTGTGTGTTCTAACAGCACCGTAAATGTAAACTGGGTACAACAGAGTGTCGTATTGGCTTCAAGGAAGAAGAATCATTCAATAACTATGGGATACGTTCCATTTTTAAATTGCTCTCTATTGTGAATATTTCTATGAACTTGGCCAAGTTTTTATTTTAACCAGGATATTTCTCTCAGGAATCAGCCACCTGTATCATTCTTTGTTAAGTAGATACAGAATCAAAATAGGCTAAACAATATTGCTGGTATTTATGCTACAGAAGACATTTCTGTACATAGTTACCCAGACCTCAGTCATGCCTCCTGCAGGTTTTACTAATAAATGTAAGGGTTTTTAAATTGATCATTTGTTGCATAGATCTTTGGATGGAAGTAGCTTACACTGTGGCAGGAAGACACATTTTTGAGCATCCTTTTGCCTGGATTTCAAGGCATCCTTTTGTATTACGGGAATCTGAGTTGGGGAAACATTTGAGAAGATATTTTGTCTGAATATTAATCATCTTTTGAATGTGGAGTTTTCTGTATTAAGAGAAAAAACACAGCAAAACTTTTGTTTCATTAAATAAAATATTATCATAAAAGATATATTTACTAAACCAGAGCTTTGTTCTTGTTGGAAACCTGGGACACATGAAGGTCACCCTGTTTTTCTCTACTTTGGGGACATCTGCAGCAGAGACACGGGAACATCCTGACATTTGTAAACACTGCTGCAAAAGTCTGGTCACTAAGAGGGGACAAGAAGTCCTCAGTTGCTTACTCAGGAAGGAAGATCAGCAAGGCAGAACGGCATGTCTCTGTGGTGTTTTGCTTTCACGGAAAACTCTCAGGTGTGATAGTTCATTGGATACGTAAGTCTGCCTTTTGTTAATCTTCCCTAACCGTATACAAAGCAGGGGACACTGGTACGTTTTAAGAAGATAAATACAAGTTATGCTTGAATTGGTTTGAACCAGGGCTGAGAACAGCAGGATATTTGCTGGGAGATGGAGAAGGACCAGTTTGGCCTCCGTCTGGTGGTCTGGGGTCACAGGATTGTCACAGTCAGATCTGGAAGACCTCAATTGTCATTGCATCCTTTTTTTCCTTCTAGAAAGTTCTTTCTTCTCCTCCATAACAGATTTCTAAAAAGCATCTGTCATAAGTACCAATTATTTTCTTTGTGTTCAAATTCATTTTTCTGAAGCCTTTCTGTTGGAGAACTGAGTTGCATTTTTTCCCAAAGACTGGAAAGCAATGCATGTATTGAAACATTGTCTATTTGTCACCTCTGGGGGCCTGGTCATAGTGGGGCAGGCTAGATCAGAGATAACCATGAGCACAAAGACGCGGACTGGTCAGGGGCAAGCTGTGATGCCAGAGAGGTCCCCGGAGCAGGCAGTGGGGGAGACTGCTTAGGATCAGCAGGGAGGCGCCCCAGGCAAAGGAGAGAATGTGTCCTAGTATTCTGCGTGTAGTTAAGGGTTATATGATGAGACCATGAACGCGGAAGAAAGCAGAAGACTCCTTAATCTGAGCAAAAGCTTACGTAATGACATTGAACACAATGTTCCTTCTCGTCATCTGGCCGTGTATCTTACCAGATCTCCCCGTCTGGTAAGGTCTCCTGACAATATAAGCCCTCCTTCTCAAATATTCTCTCCTACTTGACCAACCTCTCTGAGATCAATCAGTGTAATCAAAGAGGGGACTATAATTTTCATATTTAGAACTGAGCGATCATCTTCATAAATCATGCAAAGTAGAGAGTGGTTCCAAGTTAAGAAGACAATGGCACGTATATAAACAAACAAACAAAAAATGTCAAATGTTCTAGCCAGCACTGAAGATTTAAGTTGAAACAACAAACACTGACATATTTAATGTTTTTGAGTTTCAAAACCTTGGATGCAAGTCTTTTGAATTTCCTGGCAAAGATAAAATATAATAAGTTTCCAGGAAGATGCATGAGCTACACCTAGGCTTAGAAAGATTTGCACCCTTTCCTGTAAATTTGGGTAAGAAAACTGAAATAATGGGCACTTATCTAGATGAGAGGGTAAAACACTCACATGCACACACACACACATACTCACACACACACCTACACAAAGACTGATATTCTTTGGGCTGATGCAGTGAATGGAGTGAGATAAAACCAAGTTTTAACTTTAGGTTCAAAATTGAAATTAGCTAAATTTTTCCTAAGTTGGCTTTTTAGTATTGAACTATTGACGGCCCAATAATAATTAATTTCAGACCGAGTTTTATTCACAAAATTATCATAAATTACAAGTAAGAAAAACAGATAACTGTAATTTTGATCAATAAAATATACGTTTAAAACTTTCTAAATAAAGCATATATTTTGTGGTACAGAAAGTCATGATATCTATTCAACATCTTTCTAACTGCTGAACTTAAAAAGAATAATGGCTTATGTTATTTTAAATTTTGCCCTGTGAGAATGCAATTGTGTCTCTGTATATATAAATAATATTTCTACTTTCTGTACATTTTACAAAAATATTACAATTCACCTTCCTTTCTCAAGAATTCAGATATTTTGCAATATTTTTGACAAAATTCTTTCACAGATAAGGAGAAAATAAATAAGCATTGGACAAATGATTACAGAGACTTTTATTCTGACAGAGAGACCTCAGGAAAAGTATTGAGCTATATGTTTTTTTCAAATTTTCAAGATTTTTCAAAGATGACATCACCTCTGCAAATGAAGCCCATAGATGTTTCACCTGCCATTGTCCAGAAGGTGAACATTATGTACAGTCAAACAGCAAATGATTCTTCTTACTCTTCATCTGTCATATGATTCATCTTATGGTCTGGAGATCCATAAGGAAGGTGGTATTAAAATGTGTAATGCATCTCACATTTAAAAATCAGCTAGTAAATGCCACTTCTGTAAAGGCAACCAACAACCCTCTAAAATCTGCTCCTCCATATAAGCAATAAGAACACTGGCAAAAAATGGCAACAACAACATTTTCAAAACTCTGGATATTAACCAAGTTTTAAAAAAATTTATTCTACATAATAACTGAATATTGGTTAAAAACAGTGATGTTTTAATGTAATGTAACTTGGCCGATTTCTATCACCCTCCATGATAGCCTTAGAAATGAACAGCCTAGCAATCATTGTAGCAATGAAAAACAGCATTCTAGAAGTCACTGAAAGGGGCACAACAGGTTTTAACTCACCAAAACCCCGTCCTAGAGAATTGTTATTATTTGGTCCGCCAATTTTCTATCAATAGATACCCCAACTCATAGGCCTACTCCTGAGCCAGGGTTCAGTCAGTATGAACAGCCTTTCTCTGGGATTGTTTCTTGAAAAAAATTAGCAGTAGTTGTTTAACACTGAAGCTGCCTAAGGTGAACCAGTTGGGACAAACAAGAAGTTGACTATAGAATTTAAAAGGAAAAACTCTAATCTCTCACCTGTGGCTAGCCTTGAGGCTTGGCACAGTAGGATTAAAAGGTAAGGCCAAGTTGTAAACTGCCTGCTGGAGAAATTAAAGCATGCCCCAACATGCACAGAGAGCCCCTCAGCAAAAGCTGGGGGACTTACTGGTTTAAGTCACTTTGGAAAACTTTTGTCAAAGAGTTAGGTGACCACCAAGCTTACTGAACAGAGACTTCAGTTGTCATACACAATAAAGAATATGGCCTTTGTTGAATTAGTTCAGGAAAGTCAGTAAACAAGCAAAGAGAAATCATAACAAAAAAATCCCTGAGAAGGGGAAGATGCTGATTTCCACAGTTGCCACATTATATTTTTTAAAATGTCCAATTTTCAACAATAAATTATTTATTTCATTTTATTTTTTAAATTAATTTATTTTTTTAACATCTTTATTGGAGTATAATTGCTTTACAATGTTGTGTTAGTTTCTGCTGTATAACAAAGTGAATCAGCTATACGTACACGTATATCCCCATATCTCCTCCCTCTTGTGCCTCCCTGCCACCCACCCCGCCACCATCCCACCCATCTAGGTCATCACAGAGCACCGAGCTGAGCTTCCTGTGCTTTATAGCATGTTCCCGCTAGCCATCTATTTTACGCATGGTAGTGTATATATGTCAATCCTAATCTCCCAATTCGTCCCACCCTCTCCTTCCCCCCCACCAGTGTCCACATGTCCTTTCTCTGCGTCTGCGTCTCTATTCCTGCCCTGCAAATAGGTTCATCTGTACCATTTTTCTAGATTCCACATACATGCTTTAATATCTGATAGAAGCTATTGTGTATTCAAAGAACTAGGTATCTAAAGAACTGAAGGAAAATAGAAACAATGTCTCACCAAATAGAAAGTATAAATGCAGCAATAGAAATTGGGGGAAGAGGGGTAGTGGAAAAACCAAATAGAATTCTGGAGTTGAAAGTACACAAACTAAAACTAATAAGCATATTTGAGGGAAGAGATAAAAGAATCATTGAAATTTAAGATAGGACAATTTAGATCAATTTAGATTATCTATTGTGAGGAACAGAAAGAAAAAAAATAAAGAAAAATAAAAAGCACCTCAGACACTTGCAGGGCACCAATAAGAAGGTACATGTATGCATAATGGAAGTCCCAGGCGAAGAGGTAGAGAAACGGGCAGAGGAAAATTTAAAAATACTAATGGCCCAAAATTTCACAAATGTGATGAAAAACTTTAATCTGCATATCTGAGAAACCCAGTGAACTCCAAATTGGATAAACTTAAAGAGATTCACACCAGGACACATTGTATTAAAACTGTTGAAAACCTAAACAGAATCTCGAAAGCAGTAAAAGAGAAGCACCTTATTGCATGCAAGCAACCCTCAGTAAGCTAAACGGCTGGTATCTCACCAGAATCCATGGTGATCAGAAAGCAGTAGAATGACTTATTCAACGTGCTGAAAGTCTGTCAGCCGATACTTCTATATAAAACAAACAAAACCATCCCCTTCATAACTGAACATTCCCAGGCAAACAAAAACGAGGAGAATTAGTTACTAGGAGTAATGTCCTACGAATAATACTAAAGGGAGTCATTCAGGCCCCTGACCTGTCTCCCTAAGTCCTTGATCAGCACCCGACTCCTGGGCATAGCCGCTCCAGTAAGAGTTTGTTCCCACAGGTGGTTTGTCTTTTCAGGGGTGGCGGAGGAGCGCTGAGAAGCTGGAGCAGGTCTGTGGGTTGCACCTTCCAGGGTGGAGGTGGAGCCAAGAAGAAGGAAGAGCTTTGACTGATGGGCCCCAAGTCCTGGGCTCTCAAGATATGGCTCGAGGTCCCTTAGTGGCGATGGCTTTGCACAACTACAGGGACTGCCTTTTCTAGGTCCCAGGGTCCCTGAGATATTTTGTTCAGATAGAGCCTATGAAGCTCTTAAAAAGTGACTAGGGAGATCAGCTTGGTGTTTTGTGACCACCTAGAGGGGTGGGATAGAGAGGATGGGAGGGAGACGCAAGAGGGAGATATGGGGATATATGTATACGTGTCGCTGATTCACTTTGTTATACAGCAGAAACTAACACACCATTGTAAAGCAATTATACTCCAATAAAGATGTTTTTAAAAAAGTAAGTGATTAAATTCTGAAAAATAAAAAAGCAAATAGCAAATAAAGGCGCTCTCTCTCTCTCTCTCTCTCCCCACCTCCCCTTCTCTCCCCCCAACACTCTCTCTCACCTTCTTACCTCCTGTTTCACTGATTTCAATTCTCTCATTCTGGTCTGCCACCATAACATGTAAAATGACAAAGTCCTTTATTCAGTGAGAGGAAGGTACAATTTAGATCCAAGATGATTATCTCAGAATCTGCTTTGTGTGTGTGTGTGTTGCTCACCGTAGCTGCGAAAATTCCTTTATGTTTTTTCTTTCTCATAATAACTATGCGTTCATTCTCCACAATATGAATTAACTGACAGGACCTCCTGCTGCTTATTATCTTCAGTTATTAGGTGGAGGTTTAGTTACTAAGATACCTGATACCTCATCTCTCTCCAGGCCTCATTATATGCATGTGCATCTCTCCAGGAAGATTTAGAACATAATCACACCATCTTTATTTAAAATAGATGATTCTGTTTAAAAATACCTAAATGTTTATCATAAATAAACCATCAGGTGTCTCTAGTGTCTTCTAAACTTACTTTTATGATAGACACAGATATTTTCTTAGCTATTTTTCCAGCCAGAGAATTGTAAGAGGCTTGAAGATGATGGCTGGAACTCAATGTCTAATTCATGAAAATGTACAGAGAAGGAGAAAAGGCTCCGGTAATTAAATCCCCCATGAATCCTATGAACAGAGGCAGTAACATTATCCACAGCCTTATCTTCATCCCAGGTGCCTGCTGTTACCAACACATCTGTCACTCCTCCATGATACAGCACTTCTTCTGCCACCGTATATCTAATTGAAGAAAATTTGTACTCTGAACGGTGATTGCTCACAGGAAGCCGAGAACTGTCAATCACTACTTTGAAATTGTTTGAGTTTCTTCTAACCCTGTGCTTGTCCATGGTTAGCTTACTTTCTATGTTTGGGTTTTGTCATTGAGTGTTTCTTTTTTAATTTTTTCTTTGGTCTTTGAAATTTGATTTCCTAAGACAGAAAACAGGGAAATCCGCACATACACAAATTACAGCAGCAGGCTAGTTTAGTGCAATGGCTGAACGGGTGGACTCCGTGTATACTGACTAGTTTCAAGATATGACTCTGGCACTTCCAAGCTGTGCAACCTTGGGAAATTACTTAACCTCTCTGTGACTGACAGTTAATTTTATGCATCAGCTTGGCTAGGCTTTGGTGCCAAGTTGTTTGGTCAAACGTCAGTCTAGATGTTGTTGTGAAGGTGATTTTTAGACGTGATTGACCTTTAAATCTCTAGACTTTGAGTAATTCAGATTACTCTCCATAATGTGGGTGGGACTCATTCTCATCCAATCAGTTGAAGTCCTTAAGAGCAAAGACTGAGGTTTCTTGAAGAAAAGGGAATTCTACCTCAAGAATGCGACACAGAAACCCTACCTGTGTTTCCCACCGACTGTCCTGCAGAATTTGGATTGAAGACTGCAACATCAAATCTTCCCTGAATTTCCAGCTTGCCAGCCTGCCCTACAGATTTCAGACTTGCTTGAGTCCACAAGCATATGACCCAATATCTTAAAATCCTTCCCTCTCTCTGTAGTTCCCTCACCTAAAACCCTGTCATTACCTCACAGAAGCAGTGTAATGATATGCTGCCCTCATTTTAAAATTTTTCTTTGTTTATGCATGAAAACAAACATTTATGGGAACTAGGGATATAGAAATTCAGGATCTAATGAAACAAGAATGAACACAACTCTATGTGTGAAACATTGAAATAGACAATGATTATGGATTATAATTAAGGCTATTATGGTAGAAGAAATATTATTTCCCATTCCTCTCCCACATTCTGTAGGTAAGTTGGGCTTGTTAATTGAGCTGATGGACACAGAAATCATTGGTGCAAATGTCTTTGAAGAGAAAGGTACAAAGAATCACATGGAGGTGAATTTTACAAGAGCGGGAATGGTGCAGAAAGACCTTTAAAAAGGACAAGGCACCAATTGTGCATGAATTGTGTGGTACATAACATTCCATAGGAGCATTTATGCTTCTGGTCAAGGTGAGACAGAACTATAGATCTTAATCCCCAAGGCAGGAAGTCTGTACTTGATCCAACCTCTTCCTTAGTGTCTAGAGTTTATCAGTTGAACTTGTATGGAAATACAAAACAGGAGTTTGTGATTGGCTCGTTTCCTTGGTCAACATGAAGATCATATGAAGAAGTTCCAATAATTTTTCTTTGGACTCTTTGTCATTATTGTCTTATCCTACTCTTTCATTAAACCATGCACAGAGCTTTACTGAGTCTCCCACCTTCTACCCTCCACCCCCTTGCTAGACCCTGAGCCAAGCACTGAAAACACAGCAGCAGAGATATGATTTTGTTTCCTTGACTCATTGAAACTCAAATTTTAGTGAATCGGCAGAACTTTCTAAGATGGCCTTCTTCACTTACATGCTTAGATTTTAGTGGCTTTGCTGTTGCAGAGAGAATTCATTTGTAATTTCTCCAGACTTAGTCATTCTGCACTTCCAAGTTGATATTTCTTTCTATCCTCTTGTGATTGATCCTAATGAAAGATATGTTTTTTCCATGATAATCATGCAATGGCCCTCAGTCATAAGGACCGATTTCCCAAGTGGAATGGGGTCTTTTTTTAATAGGTAAGGGTTTGCCCATCGTCTATGGAAAGTTCGAACTCTGCAGTGGTGGAAGCTTATATTACATGGCTTCCAAGAAACCTTTACCAGCGGACCCAGGTCTACCCTCCTAGGAGTCAACACCTTTCCAAGCTTCAGGTGGAGTTGGAATGGGGACAACGGGTCCTTTACTAGATTGCCCAGTGCTGGGAAGACTTGCTTGGATAGCACTTATATCCAGACTTTTTTCGGCCTGTCTGTTATAAGTAATTTGTTGTGTTGAAAGGAACAAAACCTGGGCATCAGACAGACCTTAGTTTGAGTTTTAGCTTCACCAATTACCATTTGTATAATCTTTAGAAAATTACTTATATATGGTAATCCTCAGTTCCTTCAATGTAAAGTAGAATTGAAAATATCTACCTTGAATTACTTCAGTGATTAAATTATGGGACAATATCTCTAATGTCCATGCCGTGACCCAAGCTTGCATATATGTAGGGAATAGAAATGATCCACATGGTGAATGGATTTCAGAAACTTCATATATGTGTCTGAATCTCAGTGGAGAGATTGGGGCAAAAATATAAAAATGGAGCCTTCAGCATGTAGGTGAGAACAGAAGACATAGATTGAGAGGAGATTAGAAATGAATGTGAAACCCTGAAGGGCCCCCAAATGAAAAGAACCGGCAGGAAAACTAGAAACCAGGTGTAATGGCTAAGATCAAATCAAGGAAAAGGTTGTCAAGTGTAGCTAAAAATTTAAAACTAAAATACACTTTAAGTTCTACTCAAAAAAAACTTTCACAACACAAATGAAGGAAAATATACAAGAAAAAAAAATCATATTAAATGTTTTGCTTTTGCCATTATAATAACAGTATTAGGTGAGCAAGCTCACATCATTGCTTTGACCCTTCAGGGAAGAACATAAGACGGTCCATCAAAGCTATGATGAATTGGATTAAAGGATGAGATAATGTAGAAATTTCACAATTCCACTGTCTATCCATTTTGCTTGTTTTAGTATAATAGTCTAATGCAGTAAAATGTAAGCAATATGTATGACTTTTAGAAAAACATGACACAAATACAATAGCAGAACAAACTCTTAAATGTTTCATTATTTTAATACGTATTTTGGCAAAAATAAGGACTATTTTCTGTGGGTGCGAAAATAATAGCAGTAATTACTTCAGGAATGGTAACTCACATTAAAGTTGTGAATATCAAAATATAGTAAAATAGTATCTTTAAAATGTGATTGATTGACATACCATACAAGCCAACAACTTTATTAAAGAATGACATTTATTTGAAGATACTTCAGTGATATTAGTAACAACATGGCAATATGTTCCAAAATTTACTGTTTCTGTCAAATTCCACTGGCTATTTTGAGGCTAAGTATGAGCACAAATATTATAAATTTTCTCAAAGAAACCAGTACACAATTTCCTGTCAAATATAACATTTTGTGGAATTCTTATTGATATTTTCAAAGAGTGAATATGATCAATGGGGCAAATTCAAGATTTCTGTTACCATATTTAAATCTGAGATTAAATAGTGATGAAATTGAAACATGAAGTTTTCACTGAGGAATAAGGACATAAAAAAATAGAATATTTTGAAACTTGGACTGCCTGTTAAAAACATAAATCACTGAGCATCTAATATTTTAAAAATAATTTTGTTAAATATTTTGTTAAATTAGGGAGTCTAAAACTCTCTAATGGTGGTGATAATTTGATTTAATGTAATCTTGATAGCTGTTGTGAAAGTAATTTTGTACAAATATGTTTAAAATGTATTTTAAACATATTTTGATAATTTTTAGTAAGGTTGAAAATTTGTATATTCTACAGCCCAGTAATTATAGTAGTAGATAAACTTTAGCTCCTATTACCAGAAGTTAAGAATATTCAAGAGGTTGTTCATAAGAGCAAACAATTCAGATGGCAACGGGATGATGGATTCACACCTTGGAATATTAAACAGTCCTGAAAAGGAATGTACCACAGCCTCAAGCAGTAGCATGAATTAAATTTTGTAACAACATTGAGAAAAGAAAAAAAAAAACCCAAATACATGAAGACTAGATATAGTAAAGTAGCCTTGGAATAAAATTAAACAAAGTGGTAGCAAAGCAAAATGATATTCTTTTAGGCATATACATATATATGGCCAGATAATACACAGGTTTTGAAGTTTGCTCTTGGAAGAGGTGAAGTGCCTTTGGTGTTCAAATTGTATCCCCTCATTTCTTGGTACAACTTTGGCTGTAGCCATATCTGTGTGAACTCAGCCCCCTGTCATGTAGGGGGACAATAACAGAGGATTTCTGGATGCTTCTCAGTAGTTCCTTGTGTAATCAAGTCCCTGTGACCTACAGCAGTGACCTTGAAAATCCACCCCTAAGATTGTCAACGTTGGTAAAGGAATAACCATTTAGATATTATAAAGGAAATATTGTCAACTTTGGTAAAGGCATAACCATTTAGATATTATAAGAACAAGAAAACAGCTCTGCAAACAATTGCTACCAAAAACAGCTTACAAAATATTTAAAATAAACCCCAGCAAGGAATGTTGAAATCCTTTTGTTAAAAAATATTAAACTATATTGAGCAGAGTTCCCTGTGCTATACAGTAGGTCCATGTTGGTTATCCATTTTAAATATAGCAGTGTATACATGTCAATACCAATATTGTGTAACAACCCAAATGGGAAAAGAATTTGAAAAAGAATAGATACATGTATATGTATAACTGAATCACTTTGCTGTACACCTGAAACTAACACAACATTGTTAATCAACTATACTCTGATAAAAAATAAAAAGTTAAAAAAACAAACGAAAAATATTAAACTATATAAAGCCTATCTGTGCCCTGAATACATGGAGAGATATACTGTCTTCCCATTTAGGCAGACTCAAGAGTGGAAAGAAAGCAATCTGGCCATAATTATAATATACAATCAGCAAATTTTGATAAAAATTTCCCAGGAGCTCTTTTATTTATCTTGATAATTTATTTTTTTATTTTAGTTTATCTAAGGTGTTTTACAATGTTGTGTTAGTTTTTGCTGTACAACAAAGTGAATCAGTTATCCACATACATATATCCACTCTTTTTTAGATTCTTTTCCAATATAGGTCATTACACAGTATTGAGTAGCGTTCCCTGTGCTATACAGTTGATAACTTAATTTTAAATTCATCTAGAAAAAATCCCCAACAATAATCAAAGACATGTAAAACAATAAAGGGACTTGCCTTACCAAGTAGCAAGGTACATTATAAATCCAGACTAATTAAAACATGATATTGATATATAAATATGAAATTCAGTCATTGAAACACAATGAGATAATAACAATAACATAATAGTGAGATAATATATATGTATATGAAAGCAATTAATCATAAAGATAATATTTCAAATCAGTGATGAATAAAGGAATACCAAAAATAAATTCCACAAGCAACCAAGTAATAAATATAAAAGAAAGCAAAGCTATAAATGTATTATAAGAAAATAAAAGGAATTAATTTTTAATTTTGAGGTAAAAATAATTTTGTAAGCAAATAAAAAATGAGAGTTTTTCCCTTTATCTCAATAACGATAAGGAAACAAATGTAAATTTGACATCATGAAAATATGCTTGAATAAGACAAAGTCACCATAAATTTAAATATGAACTAAAGACAAGAAATATTTGCAGCATGTATAAGGAAAAATGATTAATATTTAGAGTATATTTAAAAATCTCTAAGTATTCAAAAAGCATAAAAATCCAATAGACCAGGGGACCATGAGTGGAGAAAGAAAATTCAGAAAGGAGGAAACCTCAAGGATCCACAGATAGACACAGGGTCCAATTCTATGCCTGAGAGCGAGAGATATGAAAATAATTTCAAGATTTTTTTTTTTTCTGTAAGATTTGCAAGATCAAAAAATGTAAGAATGGCACCATCTAATTTTGTTGACAATGTAGGGAAACAAGCACTGTCATTCGCTGTGATGGATTGGTCCAGCCTACAAAGGACAACTTGAGTCTTTATTGACATGATCAATGTGCTTCACTTTTAATTCATTATTTTCACTTCTCTGTATCAAATCTTAAAACATACTTGCATGGGAAAAAACCAAGATAGTCACAAAGTTTTCGTTGCAACTTTGTACTTAATATTAAAATATGGGGGAAAAACATTTTGACAGTCATCTCCAGGGGAATAGTTATACATCCACATCATGAAGAAGTACAGGGCAGTCTCCACATTAGTCAACCTCTCTCAAATTCCATATTCCTCAAATGTAGCTATGCTAAAGTGTAGTGTCTGTCTTCCTTGAACTTTAAATATAACATTCCAGAGTTTTATTTGGAAATTATATATACATATATGTGTATGCATATATACAAATTTGTATATGCATGCATATAAACCTTTAATATGTAAATGTATATATAAATAATAAATAAATTTGCTTCATATATGTTTTTCTAAACACAAAGCATTTTTCTAGCTATATTGTTTTGTAATTTGTATTTTTTTAGTTATTAAGGTTGTGGAAATATTCCTATAAAACCCATACAATTTTTCCTTATTTGTATTAACCTTGGTTTAAAAACTCTTAATTGACTATAAAGCACAGGAGAACGATGTGTGTGTGTACACGTTTGGATGCATGTGTGTGTACATGTGCGTATGCACGTATGTGTACTTGTGTCTGTGCATATTAATTTTTAATTGTTAAACCAAACTTGAATTCCTGGATAAACCCAAATTGATCGTGTGCATTTACTTTTTTCCTTTGTTTATTTTATTTTTTACTTTTTAAAAACTGAAACATAGCTTATTTACAATATTATATTAGTTTCAGGTGTACAACATAGTGATTCAATATTTTTATAGATTATACTCCATTGAAAGTTATTACAAAATAATGGCTATATTTCCTTGTACTGTATTATATATCCTTGTTGCTTATTTATTTTACTTTATTTATTTTTTAAAAAATTTTATTGGAGTATAGTTGATTTACAGTGTTGTGTTAGTTTCAGGTGTACAGCAAAGTGAATCAGTCATATATATATATATCTCCATTCTTTTACAGATTCTTTTCCCATATAGGTTATTACAGAATATTGAGTAGAGTTCCCTGTGCTACACAGTAGGCCCTTATTAGTTATCTATTTTATATATATAGTACTGTGTATATGTCAGTCTCAATCTCCTAAGTTATCAGTTCCCCCAGCGTTTCCCCTTTGGTAACCATAAGTTTGATTTCAAGATCTGTGAGTCTGTTTCTGTTTTGTGTTTTTGTTTTTCATTTTAACTTGCTGACTTTGTTAACAATTTGTTCAGAATTTTCGTATTCGCGTTCAAGAAAGAGATTGCCCTGTGTCTTTCTTTTCTAGCACTGTCCTTCCGACTATTAGCAGCAGTATTTTTAAAGTCATGTTTTTGTATTTTGTGTGTGATCTAACAGAGGCTTATGCTTATTTACTATTTGATATGCTTATTGGCTCATACTGCTTATTTGCGACATAATACAGTTATTATACTTTTCATTATACTTTAATAATAATAATAATACTGATATTCACCCTGGAACTCTTATTTTGTGGATATATTGTAATTTATTCAGCTTTAATCCTGAGCACAAAATCTTTGTTCTTGTGAGTTCATTCATTCTGTGTGGCTTTAATGAGCTCTGTGTTAATGGGCCTCATGGTAGAAACATCATGCACTGCTTTGAACAGTGAGGGGCAAAGGTGGAAAATAATTAGTATCTATTTTAGGCATCAAGGTCTTTCAGTGACAATAGGAAGAGGAGAGGGCAAAACAGAGTAATGAGGAAAGAACTTTGCCCAGCAGGAGACTGGCGTAATTAATTTACCCCAAGTTAATCTGAAAAGAGCGGAAAATGGACTCAAGATGCTTATACTCACATGCATGTATTTTTTAATTACTAAGCTTTTCATTGGAAATTTTGCTTTATCCCAGTAAATCACAAATTTATTTACTTTAATGAAGATACTCTATAAACCTGAAGCAAAAAAAAGGAACACTATCATTTATTCATTTCAATGCATCCATTCTTTTTTTAACCAAATGATAAACGTTGACAATAAAGGCATAAAATGGAAGGGAAATACTTCTAAACAAATATTGTTCCAGCAATAATAAAGTCATTTTCTTCATGATTTGCCAAGATGCCTCATATGTGATTTTTTAGTTATGCTTATTCTTTAATTAGTATTTTTGTGATGTTTTCAATTAGGACCATGAAGCAGATTCAAGGTCCTGTGTGCATTTCAAATAGCCCTGAGTGATCAGGGAAAATATGGAGCGTTCTTTACTAGTTCCAAAGAAGAGAAAAAATAATTTAAACAGTATATGAGCATTACAAAGAGATTCGCTCTTGGGTTTGTAGATTTTTCTAAGAAACAACTTTCTGAATAGATTACAACCCAAGACAATATCAAAGTGAAGAGATAAAGTAATTTATCATGATGTCTCAATGAAAGAGTCTCTCCAAAATCAAAGACTTCTAATGGTCTCTTTTCATCTCAGTTCCTGACCTGGAAACTTCACCAGAGCCCCTTCTTGCATGAGGACCTCTTCATTAAGAGTATGTGCACAACACGTGCTGTAAGTAATGTCACAACGTACAGCAGACTAGTCCATGATCCGCTGCATCGTTGTTTGATGAGCAGCTGTGATGGTGAATAAAGCACTGAGAGACTCGCAATCACAGAGACTCACTTTCTCAACGGTCTCCATTTAGAAAGCCCCGTGACCTTTCTAGTATCATTTCTTCAACTGTAAAATAGACATTATTAGTCTCACTTTATCGGATTTTTATTAAAAAGGATCTTTTCTTGGAAAACTTTGCTCATTATGGTAGTATTAATTTTAATTAGGTGACATCAAATATTTCCTAAATTCCCATCTCAAGATACTGCAACTGATACTCGGGAGTGATGTTGCCAATCATTTCTCATGAAGTACCAGATATTGGATCTTACTCTGGGCATAAATCTGGGGATACACAGATTTATCTGTGGATTTCTCTGTAGCCTGTGGACTCCTGTGGGTGGGTGTACATTTGGAAGGGAGTGCAGTGCACTGAGCTTAAACCCGGAAAATGGTATCTGTTTCCTTTCAACTACCGAGATAATTGTAGATTCACATGCTATCTTAGTTTGGGCTGCTGTAACAAACTATCACAGGTGGCTTAAACAATAAACTTTTATTTCTCATACTTCTGGAGCCTGAGATGTCTTATACCAAGGTGTCAGCAGATTCAGTGTCTGGTTAGGGCTCTCTTCCTTGTTCATAGATGGCCATTTTCTCACGGTGACCTCACATGGCAGATTGAGAAAGAGAGGGAGACAGAGAGAGAGAGAGATTGATTGACTGAGACCGCTATCACTTGTTCCATGATAAATAAACTTGGTTTATCTTCTTCACTTTCTTCTCAGCTCCTAGACTGTGATAACTACCATCTAACTTTTTTGTCATTTGATTCCCAGCTTTTGTAAAGGCTGCTCTATGCATAGCATCAATTTTGGACCAGGATATGACCATCTGCCTTCCTAAATGCCCCTAAATGACATCTGAGCTTCTGATAACCTTCACTGTTCCTGATCCCACACCCCTGCCGAGAAGCACCTGTTTCTACACTACACTCAATGCCCAATGCCCACTGGGGTGACACAGGAATGATTTTTGTGTCAGTTCCTCCAGACCTCCACAGACCATGCTGGGAGCTGCCTTCAGATGGTTATTATTCTTGGCTTCAGCCATGGCCCCGCTAAAGGCAGAACTTTAGAGATGAAAATTCCTGGATCTCATTATCCGTCCCTACTTCAGACATGAACTCTGAAATTTGAAGGCTCTTCACGTGGTTTCTGCACCTTAAAGACACCATCAGTATCTCCTACCTGAATGAAGGCTGCACTAGTTATGGCCCTGAGATGCACAACTATCTTTCAGTTAATTGAGTTCATTTGCTAGTTTGCAAAAAAACACAATTAAGAAATTGTGCATGTTATATTTTTTGCAGGTCAACTTTGAAATGATAGGCGTTTGATCTGCTCTAAATAAAATGAGAAAAACGTCCATGCTGAACTATTCATAGGCAGAGGTGATGAACATATGTTTCTAATTTGAGCTAGGAGAAAAGCAAAAATATACAATTTTAGCAAAAGCTTAGTTCTTGACAACCACTCACAACATATTTCAGCTAAGAAATGAGCATATGTTTCAAGGTATAAAGAAACTAGCTGGCTTGATGTGGAAATGAAGCTCCTAGGCTCAGAGTTTCATGACAGCTGTAGTCTTGTTTTCTTCTGAGGTTGAGTCTTCAATATTTTCTGCAGATTCTCCCATCAGTAAAAGGACATTGCTGAGCCATGCAGGTGAGTACTGTCGGGATGGCATGGGTGCCATCACTATTTTATATCACACTTTAGGTGGGGTGAGTTTCACAAGGAGATTATTAGGTATCTTCAGAGCTGCCACATCTGGATGTGATCAGGTAGCTTGATTTACTTCAGGTAAGTGTGAAGTGTGATGGGAGAGGGTGTTGACTGCCATCTGAATGGCAAGGAATTATGGGCTCAAAGTGGAGAAGGAGTTTGGCCACTATGATGCTTGGCTTCTTTTTCAGCCAGAATTGCTTTATTCCAGTCAGACTATGGGCAATTTATTTTATTTTTGGTACATCTGTGTTTTTTTTTTTTTTAATTCCTAACCCTAGGTATACAATACTGGCTTTGCATTGTAATTTATAGATAAAACATTGCTTTTAAGCTATCTCTAATGACTGAGTCAGACTCTGAGATGTACAAGGTCCTTAGGTGACCCCTGTACACATTACAGTTGGGGAGTGGGAGGAGACAGAGTAACAGTCCCAGGTATTTTCCACTTGTCTCTTAAAGGGAAGCTGAGCTAGGAGCAGAGGACTGGAGCTGAGACCATGCACAGACCCCTCTGCAGAGGGGCTGTCAGAGGTCCCCACATCATACCCACTTTGACCTCAGCTAGCCTCTTGCTTGGTGACCCATCCCTTTGGTGCTGCCTCACGTACTGATTATGTATCACCAGCTTCTCTGGAGTCATAATTCATTAAGATGCCGGCACTTTCTTTCCAAATAGCATTCTTCAAATGCTGTTTCTCATCCCAGCAGTAAGGGCCAGGTATGTTCTTTATGTCTCTCCTACACCCTCACCCTTCTGAGACCACTGGGATTTTTATGAAGCTGTGTCTTCCTCTGGAGTTGCAAGGGGACCCTTGTCTGAGGCTTGTCTTCTTCCCTGAACCACTCACTGGAATGTGACCACAGGTTCTCTGCTCCCAGAACCTGGTTCTTATAAGAAGGCTCTGTAGTATCTTCTCTTAGGGGGCTGGAGGCTAGAGGACAGATCCTCCAAATTCATTTAGATCTAACTCTTATCTTTTCCCAAACTATTTCTCTCTAAACCTTCAATTCCATTCAGGCAGAAGCCCCGTTCTGTCTGCCTGGATCCTCTCTAAGACCCTTCCATCCCCTCTTGGATATATACTAACTTTAACTGGTTTCGCTCCTGAGCTGGAGGTGAATGGCCATCTCTGTCTCTCACCTGTACTGAGGTGGTCATAAGTGAGAAGAAACAAAGGTGTGGGCTATTTTCTCAAATTTGCTTTCTCCTATGAAGATTAAAGCAGCTGATATGAGGGGTTCTGCCATCTACAAGATGAACTTTGCCAACCCTTTTATGTAGACCCTGCTTGAAAGAGATAAGCACATTTTGCGTTTTAAAGAAGTGGCTCTAGATGCAGGATGAGTAGAGGTCAGGGGAAAGATAAAGACAAGACTGAAGCGCTGGTGCCTTTCACCAAGGACTGGGTCCAGATCTGCCCCCAGGTGCCACATCAGTGGACTGCCTGCGTTGTAGACAGTGGGTTAGGCTAACCTCATTCCAATTGTCTACTAGCTTACTTATTTTGGAAAAACCATTTTGAGCAGGGGAGTTACTTTACAACCCAAATGCTATTTGGTTTTCCATTATTTCTGCAGTCCTTAAAGTGAGTAGTGGTGTACTACCAGACTTTGCAGACAGGCTTTGTTCTTGACAATGCAGAGCACACCTGCTCATTGGGAGTACAGGTTTGTTTGCACAGGTGTGTAAGTGCCCAGCTCCTTCGGGGGGACTGGCCTGTACAGGATGGTTCCCCCTCATGGTTCATGAGGGTTGAGACCTCACTGGTGAGCAATACTAACCTTCCACTTCCTCAGAATGGAGGACTTGTCTTTAGTTCTCTCTCCTCATCCCCTGCGAGGGAGTTAGAAAGGACTCACTTCTCCTCATGCCTTCGATTAAAAAATATCATGGTAGGATGTGTCAATCATTATCTCAACCAATACTGTGACTAACCTTTCCCAATAAGGTGTGGAATTTGAGCTATAGGGCATTCCATAAACACATTCCATAAACACAAAACAGCATAAAATATGACTCCTGGTGTTTAGTGACGTGTGGGACTTTGTCTCACCCACAAGTAGAACTGGAGTAGTTTATGTTCTGGGATGGACCCCAGGCTGTGTGCTTGAGGACATGTCTCTGAAGAACCCACCCCCCACATGGTGCACACACTGTGTACATCTTTTCTCATATCTGCCCAGAGCCCTTTTCACTTCTCTTCCCACCTGTGCAGTAAATCTCTTTTGTGTGGGTCAGCTGAATTATTTATCACAATTTGCTGAAAAAAATGCCCATAAACCAGATTTGCTAGAACGACCTTCCCATCCATCAACCTGGCCCTACGGATCATCCCCACACATCCCATTCACAATTTTATTTCCTTCATGTTAAATGGTTGGACAAAGTTTCTTGGAAACTAACATTATCTTCAGAGTATGCTCCCTGAAAATGGAGCAAGAGAGAACTTCTACGGGAAACTGTTATCTAAAGGGAATTAGATGTGTACTTGTGTTTCTCAAGCCCATCCCCACAAATAAAAAGAGACTCGTGATCTGTCACTTTTGTTTCATGGACAAGAGACTGGCGCTCATAATGGTAAAATTAGGTGCTCAGACGCTCGTGAGAGTGTAAAAAGTGTGTTAGTCTGTAAACCAGCTACTGCTGGAAAGAACCTGTGCATCTGAAAATAACAAGAGTCGATGGCTAACCAGCATCCTTGGAGTACTTACCATCCCAGTGAAACCAATCATTGTATAATTGAGCCACAGAGATCTTTCAGGCCATTGAAAAGGTGTCACCTCTTACTACACAGAAAGAACAAAGTTTGTAGGAAAATACTTTTGTTTGGAAAAATTACTGGAGATTCTGGAAGCAAAAATGAACTTCCACTTCACATTTTGTATTTCAAACGTATATACCTTGAAATGTAAGTTACCTTTACATAAAAATATATACCTTGCTCTTTAGTTATCTAGAGTATAAAAGGGACTTTTAATATCTACTTCTATATTTCTTTATTGAAGGTAGGTGAAGTTCAGAAATTTTCATTAAAAAAATTATTGTGGAGTCTTTGTGGATCAGTTTAGGTAAGTAAATCCATGGGCTGGCTTATGTTCTTCCTTTAGTCATGTGTCTTGATTTCAGTTATTTTGTAGGGTGTGGTTTTAAGGCTGCACGATATATTAATATTTTTATTTGGTTGTAAGATTATTGTCTCAAAGTTGCATCCTTAAATTACCTTCAGCTCAGAATGGTTCCTTTCTCACTTGTTGGAATAACAGTATTAATAGATAGTCTTAATAGCATGATAGTCTTAATAGAATTTGATACTTGAGAAGCGAAAATATACTTCAATGTAATCCATCTGAGCTTTAAGTTTATATAAGCGATTATAATAGCAGGCCTTGTGAAAAGAGTAAAAAGATAAGGGAAAAATTTTTACATCCATTGGCAGTAGTAAATCAGTTAATTTAGTAATTTATTCAATAAAATGTTTGGGTTTCAATTATGTCTTTGCTCCTGTGTTCACTGCTGGGTATAAAAATTCAGAGGCTACAATCTATGCCCTGCAGAAGCTCTTAGTCCAGTACAGAGTTACCCAAACTCAACACTATTGAGATTTTCATCCAGATGATTCTCTGTTGCAGTGGAGAGTGCTGTGTGCAATGCAGCGTGTTTAGCGGCATCCCTGGCCTCCAACCACTAGATGTCAGTAGAGTTCCCGACCCCAATTATGACAACCAAACATGTCTTCAGAGTTTGTCAAATGTCCCCTGGGAGGCACAATCATGGGTGACTGTCCTAGTTGGACAGAGAGTTTGTTAAGGTCAACGAGAGGTGATAAGTGCTAGGAGAGCACAGGGTGCCTAAAGAAAGCTGTGAACTGACCCCACATCAGGGTTAAGAGAGGCAGAGTGTCCTTAATGGCTTGTTTTGATGACAGTTCATTCAGGAGAAGTAGGCTAAAATTTTTAACTTAATCTGGTAGAAACTGAGATATTGTGTTGGCCAAAAAGTTCGTTCGGGTTTTTCCATACCATGTTACGGAAAAACCCAAACGAACTTTTTGGACAACCCAGTACCTCTAAAGCCTTATTCTCCATGAAGTGATGAGATGAACATTTTCGTTATCGACCAATTTCTCTGCTCTGAGACTTGAAACTCGTTTATGACTTTAAGATGGGGAAGATTTTCCTAAATATTGTCCTAAGCTTTTTCACAAGTGTTTTGCTTCTTACATTCATACAGTGTATTCCAACAATTTTAGACTGAGGCATTGATCCAATTTTATGTCCTTCATGTGGTGAGCAAGGTTTTCAGCCTGGTGATCCTGATGGGTGGTGCTAGGCTCTAAACAACTGTGGTTTGCACTCTACACTTCTTCTATTCTTCCTTATTAGCGCATTTATCTGTATCTTCCTAAGAGCCAGTCTTTGGCTTTGTAATATTACCTCCTATCTAGTAGAATAAGTTCTCTCTTTTTCTTTTTTCAGAATTGGTTCATAAATCTAGGAAGACTTGTACTGCCATAAATTTGAAAACCATCCAATCTCCCCAAAATCGTTTAGGTTCCTATCAATCACATTAATATTTTTTTGTTTTATTTGGGAAGGATGGATATCTTAACAATGTTTGTCCATACACCTTTTATCTACACTTTATTTCACTAAATAACTTACTTTCTAAAGAGCCAATATGTCTAGGGTAATTCCTGGCTGTGTGATAATCTAATGTTTATGCAAACAGTATACCTTATTGAATTTTCTAATTACATTTTCTGCATTGCCTTAGGTTTATGTTTTGATCTTTATAGCTACTTTGTACTCACACTTTATCAGTCTTTCTGTTGATTCTTCTGATTTTTGTGTGTATCATATTTAAATATACCCTGCAGATAACAATATTTGACTTTTTTCTCCTAATTCTTATGCTCCTTATTTTTCTTTTCTTGAGTAAAATTATCTAAACTGAAAATCTTATAGATTCAGCTACATTATAATTAGGAAAAAAAACAGAAACAAGAGGCAAGTGATTATCCAGAAATTTATATTTCTTATATAAATTGAGAAATGACTATTATCTAAAATATTGTAGTAACTCTTAAAATCAACATGGATAAAGAAACATAATCCAGTAGATAAATTATCAATGAATCTGAAAAGGCAACTCATAGTTTAAAAAATCTGAATACCCAATAAGTTTGAGCATCTCTCCATATACTTATTAATAAATGAGAGGATAGTACATTTAAAATTGAAATATTATTCTATGTCTCCCAATTGTTAAAGTTTAAACAGTTAGATACAAAACTCATTGCCAAGGCAATATGTAAACAATGTTTTAGTGAGAGCCTGAACTAATGCAGCAAATTTGAAACAAAATTCAAGCATTTAAATAAAACAGGGTATATGTTTAACTTAAAACACAGTGGTTCCACTACCAAAGAATATACTCGAAGGGAGTTCTGAGTGAATAATTTATTGTCCGTAGTGGAATGAAAGCAGATACTAAAATTATCTGATCTACAGCAGGCATAAACCATGATCGCCCCAGGCAAACCTGGAATATCTGGTCACCCTCCCCATGGAACGCTCATGTAAGTTCAAAGACATCTAAAGCATGCTAATTTCATCATTGTAATATTGAAAAAATGGAAAAGTCTAGATCTATCAATAAAATGGACAGATAAATCCTGGCATATAAATATCTTGAAATACCATAAAATAGCCCAAAGTAGTACATGTCTACATATCAATATAGATTTACCTGAAAAGCAAATTGGGGATGAAAAGAATGTAATCTCTTATATATGGAATTATATGTTTCTATAAAACATATACATCAAAAACACTATTTGCTCACTGTTTATTTGTATATACATAATATCTTAGTCTGTTTGGGTTGCCATAACAAAATACCATAGAGTGGGTGGCTTAAACAACAGAAATTTTCTCACAGTTCTGGAGGCTGGAAGTCTGGGTGACCAGCATGGTCAGGTAATGGTGAGAGCTCCCTTCCTGGTTTGTAGATTGCTCTGCCCTGCTATATGCTCACATGGCCTTTCCTCAGTGTGTGTGAGATCTCTCTCTCTCTTCCTCTTCTTATAAGACCACAAATCCTATTGGATTAGGACCCTACCATTATGACCTAATTTAACCTTAATTACCTTATAAAAGCCAATGGCTACATTGGGAGTTAGGACTTCGTCATATGAATTTGGATGAAAAGAACAAAATTTAGTCCATAGGATATAGTAAATCAATAGATTTTTATTCATTTATTATAAGTATCTTTTATGAAGTTTTTATGTAGACATTGGTTTATATGAACACTAGTGTTTCACACATATAAGTATATAGTATATATAAGTATATAAGTACTTATAAGTACACATATAAGTATATAGTACATGGGAAGTAGATTCGGATTCAACATATTCAAGTTGCTGTCCATGTGGAAAGGGTAATAAAATAAAGACGCAGATGAAAGGGTCAAAAAATAAGGCTGTCCATGGACTGATGGATGACAATGTATCCCATACTGGGAAATATAACTGATGGTATAAATTCAATTCTATACCACTGAGGATAAGCAGATTACAATATATGAATTTAAAACTCTAACAGTGTGTAGAATGAAAAGTCCTTTGGTAATATATCTTGGAAAACTCCCAAGTCTAATTCAAAATTTTGCTTATTTTGACCAGAGATGGTGGTTATCAATTATCACTTCATCCTTTGTACCCTGCATGGATTCCAAAGAAAATAAAGCAAAAATTCAGTACAATGTTTTTTTTTTTTCAATCTAGTCTTCTGTGAAAAATAAATAACATGGTATCACAGTAAAAAAAAATAAAAATCTAACAGTGTGAAATGTAATCAAATGCATGAAAGTGTGGAGGGGAGTAAAAATGAAGGGTAAAATGAAACTATTATGAACCAGCAAAGTTGAATTCATGAGAACTTACAATTGTACTCTAAGTAAAAATAAGGTCATATTTTTATAGATGTTAAGTGGTAGAAATGATACCAGTTGAAGGCTAGCACACATGCACGATTTTGCCCCATTTAGATGAAGGCAAATCCATTAATATTTGTGATATTTGTAGCAATTAATAACTTGAAGATAAAATATAAATAAAATGAAGAACTCTAATTTAGATGTGGTGTACTTAATGTGATTCATTTGTGATAGAATAACATTTTCACTTATAAGATTAGCAGAGGCCCATGCTTCCTTTAATCCAGGACAATTCTCATCAGCGTCTCATATAACCTCCATGTTGTCACGCCCCATGCTTACTTCCTTGTTCTCATCTTACTCATTTTTGACACAACAGATATTTCTCTAAATAACCTTTTTTTCCCTACTTCCTTATCTGTTTCTTTCCAATCTCACTTTCTGGGTTGTTGGGGTTTTTTTCCCCCTCTTCAAACCTGCCTGGGGCTGCTGTTCTCTCTTTTCTCTTCCCTTCATCTGTATGCTCTCTCCGTAAGTGGTTTAATCCATCATATGCTGCTGACTCACAAATCTGTATCTATAGTCCTACCTTTCTCTGGATCCCTGGTCTTCTACAAACAACTGCACACTCGATATCTCTCCGAGGATGTCAGATACGTATATCACATCTAACATACCCCATATGTAACTCTTGACATCTCCCAACTTAGTTCTATGATTTCCCCATGTTAAGAAGCAGCACTAGAATTCACTGAGTTGCTGAAATCCCAAACTTGAGTCATCTTCCTAACCCACCCACTTCTAATCTCTCAGCGTGTCCTGTTGAGGAGGTCCTGAACTACGCATCTTTCTTCATTCTCACTGCTCTCTCTCTAGTCCATCATCTCTAAGCCAGACGCTTGATGGGGAATGGTCCCTGCTTCCAATCTTGCCTTCTCTGCAGTGTCCCTTCCACGTAGTAGCTAAAATGACCTTTCAAAAATGTTAATCAGATCATATAATTCTCCAGTTTAAAAGCCTCTCAGGGTTTCTGATCTTACTAAGGATAAACTACCAACTCCTTACCTGGGCGATTCTGGATCTATATCAGTTGGCCACCGTCTGACGTTCTGACCTTCATTCGCTGAGCTCCCGCTGATGTCATGTCCCAGGCACACAGGCATTCTTCATACACTGCAGTGCACCGCTGTGTGGCATTTACGGCTCTAGCTCCCTCTGCCTGGGATTCTCTTCCCTTGGAGCTATACCTGGTTGATGCTGGCATGTCACTCAGCTCGCAGGACAAATGCTTCCTCTGAAGAGAAGTCTTCCCACATAATCCAGTCTAAGCAGGACCTTCACAGCCCTTCCCCACACCTAGCTTGCTATCACGTTGCCTGGATGTATTTTTTTCATATTATGTTTTCCTTTTTTATTGTAATTATAATTATTGTCTTTACTTTTTGAATTCATTTGGAGTCTCCTTTATCCACTAGAACTAAATTTCATGGAGACAAAGATTGTCTCCTCTGTTCATTAATAAATATTAATATGTTCCTGCTGTCTAGAAGGGACCCTGGCACATGGGGAACAGAAGAGCTGATATATTTGAATGCTTGTTATGAACCAGACATGGTTCAAACAGTGTTACTTTAAATCACTTATTGCTTCAAACAACCCCGTGCAGTAGATGTGATTAGGATTCTGTATTACCGAGGAGCTGTAGTAGACAAGGACAACGGGCTTCCTGGGGATGTATTGCTAATAACAAGAAGACCTGGGATTTTAACCTAATACGTCTATGTCCAGAGCCCATACTCTACATGGAACATTGTTACTGTATTTAAGTGTAATGAACTAAGTTGAATGAAAGAACAAATAAAAAACTTTTATTCATGCTGTCATACATTATGTTAATTCTTATTTTAAGACTGTTCAGATTATCTAATACCCTCAATGTTAAATGTTGGAAATGCCCCAGCCACTGGAGGTGGGAACAGTAAATATTATATAAACAAAACTGAAACCATAAAATCTATTGAGAAAGTACAATGTACGCTTATTTTCTCATGAATAACTGGAAACGTTGAGAGTAATGATTTATACCCACCACCCTGAACTTACTGGCCAAGATCCAAGAGGCCTGAGATCCCTCAGTGAATCCTAAATTATCCAATGTTTTAGGAACGTTGTCCTGAGCATAGATTTTTCTTATATGTAATTATTCTGTCTTTGTGGCATAGTATTCCATTCTCCTCTTCAGTTTCAGTGGGTGACTGTACCTGGGTGGTGGTGAGCCAAGATGCAGCTTACCCCCATCCCCTTCAGGAAATCAACCCAACACCCAAAGTGTGAGAAGTGTTTATTCTTATCATTGTTCCAAGTATCCCACCCGCCATTGCTACTAATAGTCATTAATGAACAATATCAATAGGTGGATCCATGAGTCTAAACCTGTGCCTTTAACTCATGATTTATGCCTTGCATATTACAATGTATACCGTGTGGACCCCCTGTGCAGATTCTACTCCACTTTGTGACTTTGCTTTCATATGTGCATAACCGCAAGGAAGTCAGACAAAATGGCATTCCTGCTAACTACTGAATTTCAGCAAAACTCCTATAGGGCTGCTTATTTTGGCCAAAACTTCTGTTCTTTTTAGCTGTCAGTTAATAACATATATCATCATGGCAACACACTCTAGGTTTATAGAACTGAGGCATAAGACTTCACCTTTAGCTACTGAAATAGCAATTTTCATCTTAAAGAATACTGACGTATGAAAGCTATTGAAGAAAGCTTTCATATGATTGTATAAAAAAGGGTTTCTAATAGGCAAAAATCTATCTCTACAGACCCATTTGCTTTTACTGAGCCTGGCCTTATTTCAGTTTGTATTATTAATCCTTAAGACAGGCTTTATGCTTCCTTCTCTATGTTGAGCTATTTATGAAGGATGTCTCTGAATTGAGATAAGGTTAATGAGAAAAAAATATCACCTACAGCAGCTGAACCAAGGAAGGGACATAACCTCATGTCAATTTTTTTTTTAAGTATGGTCAAGGAAAAAGACCTTCTGGAGAGGAGAAGGTAATGCAACATGGCTTTTTCCCTAACCACAGCCCTATTTGTGTCACAGAGCTGTACTGTGAACTGATTCAGTCCCAGCAGTGCTCACTAATACTAATACTAAGACTTGCAAATAATCAAAATGAAGGTTCGTGGTTAACTTCTTCCTCTTCTGACTGGGGGAAAATGAGTGAAAATGAGTGAGTTAGGAAAGCAGACAAGAAGACTGCTCTCCTCTGTCTGGGTTGAGACTCCATAGCTCTATGGTGACTTGAGAAATGATTTGAAAAATTAGGGTATTACCCTTGGGGAACACACACACAGTCACAAACACAACACAGTATATGGTAATGGCCTTGATCTAGAATATTTAACATACTCAAAGGAAAAAACCACAGCCAAGTGATCTAGGTAAAGAGGAGACCACAAAGGTGGGGTTCTCTCCTCTCCAGCACCCAAGTCATTTCCACAGGCTATATGCAAGGGCACTGCAATTCTGAAGAGAAAATAAACTGCTACCCCATAGGATGGGAAGAGAGTCTTATAGCTAGCATATTACCTCAAGAGGACCAATAGGATGACTGCCCAGATTTGATCATCATGAACAGGATAGAATGTTGACTATGCAAACATAGAACAAGGAGAAATATACATCAAAGGGGACAGGAGAAAACAGAAACAATTAGGACAAAACTTAACTCAGAATGGAGGAAAATGCCATTAATTATCTCCTGATATGAAACAATAAAAAAAAATTCATATTAGAAGCTTAGATATAAGACAATAGGAAAATGAAATGCCAAGGGAGATTTCCAATGAGGAAAATAAAGTTATAATTTAAAACACCATGATTATAGGTCAAAATAATGGATTAGGTCAAGGAACAGAATAGTATTATAAATATAAAATCACTAACATAGAGGAAAGATTTGAGATCATGATAGAACACATATGAAAACAACAATTAAGAAAATGTGGATGAATATGGAAGACATACATAATTTTCATTCCTAAATTATACATTTCAGCATATGAAACAGATATACTTAAAGATATATTAAAATTTTCTCCAGAAATTAAAAGATATTGAATCAGCAAGTCAATTGATAACATCATACTCCATGGTACTTGGATACAAAATGCTAAATACTAGCACATATTTGAGTTAAGTGATTAAACCTCAAGGAAAAAATCCTTGAGGTATCCAGTGAGAAAATTAGGCAGGTCATGTTATCAGAATTTGAATATGGGTCTAGGCAACATCTATAAAGTTCTGGGTATGTGTGACTTAAGGACACTCTACATAACCAAGCCTGAGATAGCTCAGGAAACATTACTCTAGAAGCCCTCAGAAAAACTAAACTGACTTAACAATGAAATTCTTCCAGTTAGAGATAAATCAAAATAAGTATCTCAGAGATTGAGAAACCATGAAAAGTTGAGTAATAAATTCATTTAGATATGGCACTAAAATATGTTCACATGGTATTTTAAAAGCTATAGAAATAAAATTAGCATTAATGCTAAATTTGTGTAACATTTACAAAGCTAGAGAAATTATAGCTGTGGAATGTGAATATTCTATAGTGACCAGAGATCACTTCAATACTTGATTACGTTAGGACTTCCCTGGTGGTCCAGTGGTTAAGAATCTGGGCTCCCAATGCAGGGCACACAGGTTGGATCTCTGGCCGGGGAAGTTCTGCATGCCATGGGGTGCGGCCAAAAATAATAAGTGAATATATAAATGGCATAAAAAATAAGTGATTACATTAAACAAAGAAAATGTATATTCTAGGTTTGTGGAATATAAATAAATGTTTATACTCATTTTTTAATTTCTAAAAATAAAAATGTAGAATTATTTTGGTGATAAGTAGGTAACTTTGTAAGTTTTAAGAAAATGAGGTTAATATATAGAATTTCTTACAACAGAAAAAAAGAGAATGGATGGAATGGCTAATGACGATTTCATAGAAATTGGAAATCACAAGTATCTCTAAATTACGGTAATAAGTGGCCTTAAATATAGTCTTTTCTCTTTCCCACACAGATATTAATGATATCTCTCTATGCAGACTATGGAGGTGAAAGCTAAGTTTTATCAGCTTTGCAACCAGTCAGTTCAATTTGCCTGATTGTTTTGCAAGTGAGCCTTGTATCCTGTGTCATTACATGACTTCTGCTGAGTTCTTTTGTGTTCCTTGTCAGGGTTGTTCCAATGCTTTGGGGCATATGGAAATAACATACAAGGCCCTGATTTTCCCAAAGTGACTCCATCCTGTAGCCAACTGTTGCCATTATTAAGGTCACCCATGGGCTGGTGACTGAAAGGAAGGACAATATTCCCAAAAGCCCATAGTAAACAAATACTTCTTATATATCACTCATATATTTATCTAAATTCATTATTTCACTGATAGTGATTCATCTGTGATCCTGTTGAAATACTGAACTTGATTTAAAATCTTGGTACCTCAACACCAAATTAATGGGCCAGTAATAGAATTGGCCACAATTAAGAGCAAGCTTCTCGCTCCAAAGCCATCAGCACCCAGTCCTGTGGATGGGAGGCTGACGTTTTTCAATACTGCTGCTCTATTCTGTAGGCTTTAAATGGTTTAGCTTAAATTTTATTGGATCTATTTATGTTTAAATATTTTACAAAAAAATCTCATTAATTTGCTTTGTTATTAAACACACACACACAAAAACAAGTAGTTTGTTTATCCTTCTGAAATCCACTCTGGAAAATGAATTCAGAGATAGAGACTTGAGGAGTTTTAATTCCTACCAAAAAGAACTTTCACACAAAGTTGCCTATTTTAAAATATTATTGGAAGTGCTCAGTAGAGATAAACATGTTATTTTGAGTAACTTTATTAGGCAAAACTCTCATGCAGCTTTATTTTCTAGTCTTCCTATCTTATTTCCAGCTCCCTCCAATGGTCCCGTACTCACGCTCTAAGCCAAGGTTGGCATCACTTCTTGGCCTTAGCTCCAGACATTATTCCACACCAAACCAGTCACCTGAAAATGTATTCCCACTGTTCTTCACGAGCTAAGGTAAACATTAAAGTCTAAAGATTCTCTTCCTCCCAAAACCTTTTCTTTTCATTCCAACCCCAATCATCTCCCCCTTTTGTGAATTTCTGGAGCATTTACAGTTACCCCAGTGAAACTTAGTTCCAGGTCATGTGCTAGGTTTCACTTTCTACTGTTTCTAGTGGGCCATCTATGCCTTGTCTCTAAGGGGCTAGACCATGTCTAGAAGAGGCAGGGCCCATGCCCCTTGGGTACCCACAGCCCTGAACACAGAGCTGAGGCCCTCTTGTGTACTAGACCGTCTTCACCGTACAGTGTCACAGCCAGGAGGATTCTAGCTAAAATCTTCCTAGCCTGAGACTCTAACAAGGCTCTCATCAAAATTTATAAAATAAAATAATGTCAGAACCCAGATAAAGCATCCAAACATATACACTTGTTTTAGATAGCATGTGATTGGCTCCAGCCTTTGTTCACAAATCTGCATCTCAAAATAATTACCCAAAAGTTTTGAATAAAGAAAATATTCTCATTTGACAAATGTTTTATTACATTTCAAGGCAGGTGCATTATGTCTTCTTTTAAAATCCAGTATTCAGCAAGAGTGCAATTTTATATTTGTTCGTTTATAGATTCTAAACATGGTTTATGAACAAAGTGAGAGAAAGAAGGTGTCAGACAATATGAACGATCCCCCTCCCAAACCTGGACAGGAAAAGCAAAATAATAAAACAACCCTGGCGTAATATGCCAAATGTGTCACCATAATGTCAGGTGTCTACAGTCTACATAAGAAATATGTTAAAATTCACAAAGTTTGTAAATGATGAGTCTTTTCACTTATTAATCTAGATTTTCCTCTCTCAGGGAAATTTAATCTTACAGATTTCAGTGGGAAACACATTTTGAAATAAAAAAGGACACTACTTTATCTTCCTCAGCAAAGCTGTCACACGATTCTCTGCAAGAGAAAAAACACTTATATTAGTGCAGAATTGTTTGCAGGTTGTAAATGTTAGCTGTTAAAAAATAACCTTTTTTAAATTTTTTAAAGTTATTCTTCTAGAATTTGTTCTTCAGAAAAGACACTTTAAGCCATCTGAATAGTATCTTCGAAATTATAGCATCCTAAAATCCTTAGAATTTTTATTTCTTCACTTTTCACACATATTTGAGATTCTAAGGAAATACTAGAACATATTCAATCAACAGAAGCAATTTGTTAAGTACCTACCATGTGCCAAGCATTGCGACGGATGCTGGGAATATGCTAGTGAACAGGACATCCCATCTTCCTGGGAGACAGACAATGAAACCTGTAAAGCACAATCATGTGATAATGGGGGACACACAGGGAACTAGGGAATGTGACCAGGGCCAACTCAGCCAGGTCTAAATATCAGAGGAGGGGGCCCTGATAAAAAGATATTTAAATTGAGCACTGAACCAGAGGTGAAGGATGCAAGTGGGGAAAGACTGTTCCAGGTGGAGGACACAGCAAAGATGAGAGAGAATATGGCAACTTTGGGACAAATGAAGGAAGTCAGCAGACTCGAACCCTGGAAAGGAATAGTGATGACAATGAGGGAGGAGAGGCCAGATCTGGAGGGCTTGAGAGAGCCCAGTAGTCTGTACATAGTCTGCACAGTGATGGGAGGCCATTAAAGAGTTTAAGTACCATAATTATGTTTATTAACATCCCTCTGCTATAGAAACTAGAAAGGCAGAACTGGAGGCTCATGATAAATCAGAGAGCTGGATCTATAGTCCAGGATAAAGATGACTATAGGTCCTGCCAGAATTGGATAGGAAAAAATGGAGGGATGCAAGAGATATTCCAGAAGTAGAGTTAAACATATTTGGTGATTGTAAGGACTTTGACGATGAGGAAGAAGGAGAATGTCAGCACACCCCATAAGGCTGTGCAGGTTGGGCACTGAGCAACCCAGGGGTACCACTGTCATCACATCTATATTAAAGTCTCTTGATGAAGCTTTGCATTATGGTGGAAGTTGAGAGCCTGATGATGAAACACTATGTCTTGTTCTCTAGCCTGACCAAATGAAAATGGTGGTGCCATTTATTGCAAGGTAGGAGGCAAATCAGGTTCATGATGGGTAGGTGGGTAGTGGTGGCAATGACCAGGGGAGATGACAAGATGACTGCTAAACAGTTTGAATGAAGATGGATGCTAGTCAAGTGTCTGTGTGTCTGCTATTCAGGATACTGGCATGATGGTGTATGTTTGAAGGATTTCCACATTCAGATGATAATGGAAGCAAGAAAGTTTCCTGAGATGAGACAAAGAGTGTGTAGGGACTGAAAAACCTTTGGAATTTCAACATTCATTGGTAAGGGAGAAACAAAGGATGAAGAGGTGGGAGAGGTAACTGAGAGACCAGGGAAGGCTGCGGACACAGGGTCCATGGATGAGAGGGAGGAAGGGGCAAAGTAGCTGAGTTTAAAAAAGGGAACGTCTCCGCAGGGTATAATGACACAAGGGTGGCCTTGATTAGAATGGTTCCATTAGAAAAAGGAGCATCCAGACTCTAATGGCTTGAGGATGGAATAGAAAATGCAGAAATAGAAACAGGAGGTGTCGACAACTCTTTCATGCAGTTTAATTAAGGAAATTAGGGTGAGTAGGGCAGTAGCAGAGGGAAAGGTAGAGTAAAGGAGGGAGGTTTTAAAAATGCAAAACAGGAGTAATTTTTTTTAGCAGGTTAAGCAAGCAAAGTTGAAGCGATTAGCTTCCTGTTGAAGCAGATACATATCGTGCTTTGTAATAAGAGAGAATGTTATCCCACACACTTCTTATTTCTGTTTCACTTGAGTGAGCTCAAATCAAAAGGAAATAAACTGATACAGAAAGACATTCAGAAAGAAAATTTTCAGGAAACAGCTTGAAAAATCATATGTTCCCTAATGCAATTACTATTTTATCACTTTTTGGAGAAGTCCTTTGTCCCTTTTCAATTTACCTGTTCGGTGGCTTAAAAAATTTTATTATTAGTGGTACAGGAAACTCAAATAGTGATACATACACAGAAGCAAAAGAATATCAGTCTTATACCAAGTTAGTTATAGAAATCTTGAAGCTGAATTTCGAAGCAGTAGCTGGATTCTTGAAAGAAGGGTCCTCTGCTACACATCCACAGCCTGGCAAGCAGAAGTCCACATTTTTTTTCTCATAATGTTCAAGGAAAGAGTAAAAATGAGTTATAAATAGAAATCCAACAATTTTTGATCGGAAAGGAAATTTCAATACTTTGAGTACTTTCAATATATATTAAAAAGAAGAGAGATTATAAATATTGTATTTATCATTTCAAGAAATTATCCAGGGAAAGATTATTTCTAAGAAAAAATATTTGAAGAAGTTTCACAGATTACTTCATGAAAACAACACATACAATACTTTTGAAAATAGTAATTTTAAATAACTTGTGATTGCTTCTGTTGAAATAGTTTAATTCCTGTTGAAGGAATTTTCATGTTAGAATTGGAGAAACTATCTAACTCAGTATTCACTGCAGGACCTAAAGCAGAAATTCCATATAATTAAATGCTATTACATTATATATTTGGTTTTCCAAGCCATTTTCTTTCTCTTGAAGATTTGACAATAATTCTTTCTTTCTCAAATGTATGTCTTCATCATTTACACCAGGAAGTTTGGGGGTCTTCTGTGTGGTTCATTTTCAGTGTCTGTGTTGGCACATCCAAATGGATGGTCCATTAGCTGGGAAGCATCCAGCGTGTCTGCATTTGGCATCTTAGTCACCTGGAGCACCATCTGTCAGGCTAAAATGTTGGCATTCTCCCATATTATAATCAGGTTGCAAAGTCCTACTCTTCGTTAGTGTGAGTTCACTGATTTCTCTTGAGGTGCTAAATTTCTTCAGCTGATGTTTGTGTATGATGGATGAAATAATCGAATCCAAGCATGGCTTCAGAGACACTGTATTGTCCAGTAAATTATTTTTATTTTGTAGAAACTGTCCCATTCTGTTCTCTTTACTCCTGCAGTGTCTAAGAAATTTTCTGTTTTGCTACATCAGTTTACCAAATTGGAGAGAAATGACAGAGTATTTAATGATAATGTATGGGAAGACTAATTATAAATAATTAATAGATAAGGTGATACGTTTGTTATTGCCTAATTATTAGGAACATTGCTCATTTTGATTCCTTTTGCATTCTAACTTTTTAGTGCATTTTTTGTAGTTCCACTTCCCAACACAGCAAAATGTAAGCATCATTATATGACATTTCGCATAAGAATAAGAAGCACTCTTCTCTCAGCCCTCATCACCTGACAGTCAGTTCCTGGCTCTACAACCCCATAATAATTGCTTGCAATTGACAAGAAGCAGTAGGATTTTATCCACTGTTAAAAAGTAAACAAAAATTTTTTGATTCCTTATGTTAGAAGTTTTTGGTATTCTAAACAAAAATCTACTCATTTTTGATTAGCAAAATCACAGAGGCAAGATGATTCCATGTATAAAATGTATAATATATGTAATTCTCTCCAAAGATCCTGAATTTTTTTTTTTCTTAAATTAAGTAAGCAAAGTGATGCGAAGTATAAAAGGCTCCTAAAGCATATTAACCATGGTCAGCACATTACTCCTCCAGAGTGTCTCTTAGTTGAGAAGGACATATTCATTCTCAACAACCAAAACAAATCTCTGCATTTGTTAGTCCCCAAATACAAGATTCTTGCTGTCACTGAATGGCAAGGCTGGTTTTGAGGGTAGGAGGGATGAAAATCACTGGCCCCATTCCCCTCTTTTACTAAAAGGAGGCTCTTGTTAGCATCTCCTTTGCATTCTCTTGCACTGGGTGTAATTTTTGGTGAAGGCTCATACTTAGAAAGAACGCGTATATGTGTCGAATTGAAAATAATGTTCACATTTCTGTATTGACACCGTCTGAGATTTTGTGGGAAGGACTTAAGGAACCAGAGGGACACTGTCTTCTCAAAAACTCAAGCAGAATCTCACATGACCCAGGGCATCAGAAGGGATGGCAGGAAGTAGCAGACAGACACTGAGAGGGGAGGGCCGAGGACAAATCTGAAAAGGCTTTTCTGTGATAACTAACACAGAACCTCAAGGCATCACACAATAAACTGTTCCACTGCAGACAACACTCCAGGGCATTTGTTGATCCAGGAATCCTCCATCTTGTCATGCTGCCACCTCCACATATGACTTTGAGTCTGTCACTTGTGGGAAGAGAGAGAGAGAGAGTCACTCAGTAGGTCTTAAATGTTTATGCTCAGAAGAGACAGGGGCCATGCTGCTTGTATCACATTGGCCAGAATTTGTCACATGACCTTACTGGAGAGCAAGGAGGCTGGAAATGTGGGTGAGGTTTGGGCTGTCCAAAATGCAGGGGATACCTCTGATGCACCAGATTAAAGGCTTTGCCTGGGGTTTTTCTATCAAGCGCATCATGTCTAAATTCTTATCAAGATGTCACGTGTGGTGTGTCAAATCTGTCCTCCTCTCTCTGTCTATTTTTCTGCTCTGTGTAAAGTAGTCAGACAAGGAAAGGTGGTCATGCAAATCGGAAGTGAGATACCATTTTCTCATTTATGAAAGCTATATTCTCTAGAAAATATTAATTGAGGTTTTCAGTTGAGGATGTGAAAGATATGAAATTTAAGGGGAGCAAATATGGTGGGGAGGTCTGAGGAAGGGTAGTAGGGTTGTCTCATAGGGTAGAGTGTCTTCCTGAGATTTGCTTGTGGGTCCTCATTTGAAGTGAGTCTGGCCGGTACAGATACTGTTTTCTCAGTAATCTCTCAGCTGTGTGTGTGCACTTGTCTTCAATTCTGGGAAACACTTTTCTATAGTTTAACTATTGTCTTCTCTTCATTCACTGTTTTATCTCCTTCTGGCGTTCTCATTAGAAAGATGTTCGAAGATCTGTTCTTTCCTCATGCCTTAACTTTTCCTTCATTCTGTCAGTTTAACACCCTTGCTCTGTGTTCTGAGAAAATTCCTCACTTCCATTTTCCAGCTTCACTGATTTTCTACCTATTTTGTATTTAAACTACCTATCACATATCTGTTTTGTCAAAAATGTTAATTTCCTAGTCTCTCTGTGATACCCTTTTCTCTTGAATACAATATTCTCTTTACACATTCTGGGATGATGACTACATAAATTTTTAATGTCTACTTTGTTGGTTTTTAGAGTTTTGTTTCTTTCTTTAAGAGGGTACACACTTCCATCGCTCTATTTCATTCTTGGATCCATTTCACCACGTCACAAAGATGCTTGTGGATAAATGTCCACCAACCTATAGTCTTAATTGATACTTATTTTACTCATGTTAATATGGAAATAGAAATATTTTATGATATTTATGTTTCTTTGCCCGCATATTAACATTTATATACAAACATTTGAGTCATTTATAGTCCTTCTAACTACCTTGTAGTTTTCCTCATATATTCAGTATATCTTTGCTTTGGTTGAATTGGCCAGTCTCTTAATGAAACTGTTTTTTCCATGTTCTTTTTATGTACTACAATCTATTTTTTGATTTACAGCTTATAACCTAGAAAATTACATGCTTTCAGTGTCAAGACTTCAAAACCATCTGTTAATGTTGGATGATTTTCTCTCTTGTGACTTTCCAGCTTTGGTTGCAGTTGTAGGATTTTTTCTGGGCTATTTTCAGATATTTAGCTATAGTCTCTACTCATTCTCAGCAGTCCACTTTTACTTTTCGAAAAGTTAATACCTCTTTAACAACAAGTATACATGATTGGGCACATGGACGGTCATAAGGCCAAATATTCTCATGACTTGTGTGTTATTTCCTAGCAATGATGGATATGACCAGGGACAGATGTGATATTAAATGATTCCTTTAGAAACACAACTTGGCTACCTTGTACCTCAGTTTTTAGTTGCCTATGCTGCTCACTCAGGCAAAGAGTTTTGAAGGGAAATTTAGCCTTAACACGTTACCTAAGTAGACAGGAAGCACTCCCTACGAGTACCAATGGCCCCCCAAATTGGGGCTTACTCTTCTCCTTTCTTCTTCCATCTCAAAACTTTCCCAGGGCTCCAGTTACTGGAACAGGACTTGATTCTTCTATCTGATCCTTCTCTAATCCTGTTTATCATATCTGTGCTCTGGGGAGGGTTTGGGAATAAGCTGGTTATGAAGTATCACTGACATATTTATAAGTGAGGCACAGAGAAATCATCTGTTTATCATTGACTCAACTGCACTAATTTAAGGAGAAAACTTAAGCAAACTGTGGGTTTTCTTGTATCTAAGTCTAGTTTTAGGGTCCCTCATTAATTTAATCAGCTTCTTCTTGAGGGAAAAAATATACTACAAATAATACATCAATTATAAGGTACCATCTAATTTTTTAAATATTAAATGCTTTAAAAATTGTGTTTTAGAATAAAGGGTATGCAATTGTGAAATTATGTCTCATTTTGATTCAAGATACATATTGTATGCAATACCTATCAATTATCTGAATTCTGGCATTTCAGAGAAAGGGTACAAAAACAACATTTGGTCAGGGCTAGCTACATAATTTGTAGGATGATGTAGAAAATAAAAATGTAGGCTTCTTGTTGAAAAAGCAGAAAAAAATATGTGAAATACTAAAATATGAAGGTTTTTCCTTTGTTCTGTGGTATCTTTATTTGTTATACTGCTTTTTGTATTTGTTATTTAATGTCACTGTAAGTAAGACAGTCAAAATTATAAATTATTAGCAGGTGTTTTACCATTCATTCTTATATTATGCAATACCAGTGTTAAATTCAAATATAAAAGCATTTAATTCATTTGCAGAATCACCAAAATTATACAGTTCATATTTTATATCTCATACACACATGCATCTTTTGTTCTTATCAGAAACACTGTACAACATTAAATCACCTGCTTTTTGGTTTTTGTCTTCATTTCTTGATGTGCCTTCTTTTTACCAACATTCTCTACCTCTGGCTTATTGATGAGTGAGGAAGGACTGAAAGGAAAAGGAAACATGGATTATTATATTTTTCTCTTTCCTCATCATCATTTTTAGCATAAGTGGTTGACTAATACAGGAAAGTAACATAGGTTTAAAACAAGATATGATTATGTTCCCTTATCAATTGTGTTTCTTACAATAATATTACCTTCTTTCTCTGTTTGAAGCAAATTCTCGTTCAAAGCAAAGTCTGGTTTGAATGGAAAGATTGGCTTCTCAGGGCTGCCGGTGTCCCCATTTACTTAGCTGTAGACCTAACATGCTCACCTTGTGTTCATGTTGAACCTAATTGAACCACCAGCATCATGAGTCCGCAGAAATGCTGTGCTCATTGAATATTAAGAAGGCTATCTGGACACAGACTGTAAACCCTTCCTAAGAATAACTCAGAATGGATCACAGACCTCAATGTAAGATGAAAACTATAAAACACCCAGAAGATAACACAGGAGAAAACGTAGATGACCTTGGGTATGGCAATGACTTTTCAGATGCAACATCAAAAGCACGACCCATGAAAGAAATAATTGATAAGCTGGTCTTCATTAAAATTGTGTTATGGTAAAGATAACGTTGAAAGAGTGAGAAGACAAGCCACAGTCTGGGAGAAAAGATTTGCAAACGACATATCTGATAAAGGCTTCTTATCTAAAATACATAAAGAACTCTTAAAACTCAACAATAAAACAACCAATTTTTTAATGTACCAGGAACATAGGAGGGAAAAAACCCGGTACACAAGGTGGCACCCTTGCCAGCCTAACTGTGCATTTAGATAACCATAAATAGAACTTAAAGAAAAAGCCCACTATTTAATAAAAAGCAGTGAACCCACACACTTGTGTCTTTTAATTTCACTCCTAAGCTTTAAAGAACCTAGTGATTGTTTCCCTGTGTCTGCTGATGAATCAGAAGCAAAATAATCTTTCCTGAGTGGTGCCTGAATTCTGCCAGTTCTCCGGCATATTCTGCATATTTGCTTCAAGGAAAACTTTTCATGAACTCAGCTCCCAAACCACCTACTTTCTGAATCACTTTCTGAATAACAAATCTTAAAATAGAATTAACTCTTCTGGCTCTGGTTGGCTCTAAGAACTTTGATGACCTTAAAGGAACATGAGATATTGACTATCTTCTGCTTTATACATATACTTATTTTTACATGTTTTGTAATTCTAATTCAATAGTAAATGAAATACAAGACAAAAATGTCTTTTTTTCATTTAATTGGTAGGAAAGTACCTAATTTATCTCTTTATGTAACTCATTAGTGTGCATCTAGTTTTATTTCTTATAGCCTATACCTGTGCCTTAAACCTCAAAAGGTTATTTCTGGGTATGTGATAAAATAAATGTGCTTCCATGCTAATTGCCACCAATTATAGAATTGAAGTGAGAATATCAAAAATTGATGATTGGGACTTCCCTGGTGGTGCAGTGGTTAAGAATCCGCCTGCCAATGGAGGGGACATGGGTTCAAGCCCTGGTCCGGGAAGATCCCACATGCCGCGGAGCAACTAAGCCCAAGCGCCACAACTACTGAGCTCTAGAGCCTGTGAGCCACAACTACTGAAGCCCACACGCTTAGAGTCCAAGCTCTACAACAAGAGAAGACACTGCAATGAGAAGCCCATGCACTGCAACGAAGAGTAGCCTCCACTCGCCTCAACTAGAGAAAGCTCAGGCACAGCAACGAAGACCCAACGCAGCCAAAAATACATAATACATAAATAAATACATAAATTTATTTATTTTAAAAAATTGATGACTAATGTATTTAAATTGTATTAAAGACAGAATGTAAACAAAAAAGAACATTGCCCTCCTTCAAGTCAACACTGATTCTGCAGCTCTCACCCGTGTTCAGGTTATTCTTTACTCCCTTGCTCACCAGCTTTCTCACCAAAGCTGCATCTCCAGCGCTGGACATCTGCACTCCGATTTGTCATCCTCACCTAGAGTTCAACAAATGCAAAAACAGATTCACCATCTAACTTCTCTTCCTCCGACTCTTCCCTTTTCCTAATGATACAACTTTTTCAGTCCATCACCCTTGGTTGAAGCCTTGTCATCTTTTTTTAAACTGTGATCCTCATTTTTGATTGATCAATTTCTTTCATCCCCTTGGGCCATCCAGCCACCAAACCTTTTCCCTTCCACCCACTGCACAGGAATTAATGTATCAGACCTGAGACTTCTATCCTTAGAAAGACCTGCTTGCAAGGTTGGTTCCTGGCTGGAGTCTGGGAACTTGGCTGGTATACAGTGCCCTGCACTGATATAGAACTTCCCCTAAAGAATAAGAATGGCTCACGGTGCCTAGGCTGTTTGTACAAACAATGTGGTCCATGCCGAACTAGTCCTTTCCTCGTGGGAGTCAGGGATTATACGTGGTAGGCAGAGAATGCCTATTTGAGCAGCCCCTTAGGAAAACCCTGGGCACTGAGTCTCTAGTGAAGCTTCCTTGGTAGATGACACTTCTCACACACTGTCTCAGCTTATTGCTGGAGGAATTAAGCACATCCTGGGCGACTTCACTGGAGAGGACTGTTGGAAGCTTGAGTCTGGTTTCTTCCAGGTTTATCTCCCTGCACGTTTTCCCTTCACTGATCTTGCTTTGTTTCCTTTTGTTGTAATAAATCTTAGCTCGGAGTTTAACTCTGTCCTGAGTCCTGGAGTCTTCCTAGTGAATCCCTGAACCTGGGAGTGGTCTTGGAGACCACTGACACACTAGTCATTTTGTCCCACTATTTTCACTCCTCTTTAGATCTTTATTGTACATCATATGCTTCTATTTATTTGAGCCAAAACCCTAGCTTGCCTCTCTGGCTCTTTTCTTTCCACTTTCAAAATAACTCTAGATTATTATTATTATTAATCTTATAATAATTAATTACTATTAATAATTATTGTTATTCTAGCTCTTAAATGTAGTTCACGTCTCTCTTTACTACCCCACTTTCTCACTGGGGCCGTTGTGGAGGAGGATCTATCTGCAACCATCGGGCCCTCACCTTGCTTAGTCCATCTTTCCTAATTTTCTAAAATAACCCCTGAAAGACACAAGTATAATCATGGTATCCCCCATTCATGACATTACAAAGGCTCCCTGAATGACAGTCACCTGATATGTCTCAGGAGGCCCCATGTCCCTAACTTATCACTTACTGAGTCTGAGCTTGTCCCTGTAACCCACCCATAGCTACCAGTCACGCCAAACTGCTCCCTGTGTCCTGGATACACCAGATAACTTAATTGCTTCGGGTCTCTGAAAAATGCTCCCTCTCCCAGGGATATTTCCACCTTGCAGCAACACCTGAATTTCCAGAACTCATGTGAAGAGTATTCTGCTTGTGAAGACTTTCTTATATCCCATTACCCTCAGGAAGATTTGACCATTTTCTGTGTGTTGTGCATCCACTCCTGGCATGGCTTCCTTCTGTTCTAAGACTCATGTTTGTATACGGGTGTGTGTGTGCGTGTGTGCGCACATTTGCAGGCACACATATATCCTTTCTCACAAGCAGACCCGATGCCCCATTGCATGCTCATCCTGAGTCACTCATGCCAGCTCAGTTACTGCACTGGATTAGGCGTATAAGCCTTACCGAGGACTGAATGATTCTGATCACCATCTTCATCATAAAAATTCATTAAGACCCAGGAAAAAGAAACATGTCAGCAACTTCAGCAGGAATTAAAAATAAAATTAAAGCTGCAAAACGAAATAGGTGTAATGTAGACAGGATGTTGTTTTCATTCCTTTTTGATATAGATATATCCAGGCAAATAGTGTGAAATTATTTTCAGTAGTCAGGTAAACAAGGTAAATGATTCATATTTGTTTCAGATGAAGCTGTTTATGATAATGCTTTCATATTATCTTTCACTGTTTAAAGCAGATTGCCAAAATATATACAATGATTTATTTCTGCGGTTGAACTGGAGAAAATCTGCAATATACCGTATTGAGAATAATAAAAAAAATAAGGGCATGAATGATCCTGATGTTTTAACTTGCGTGATATCATACATATTTCATAAGGTAAAAAAACACATTTTTTCTTTAAAAGGAACAAGAAGATACAATTTGGACCAGTAAATAAAAATGTACCAGAAATTACAAGGAAGTATGTTTAGCCATATGAATATGAAAAGTTGAATTAATGATAATATCATTAGTTGAACTAATGATAATAGCAAAAATTTTGAATTCTTAAAGTAAACGTAATAAAAGACAAACTTTCATTCAACAACCTCCTGGCAAAAGAAAAGTGGGTGAATTTGTTACCGGGTTGGCGTGCATTGTGTCAAATAGCTTCAACCGAGGGGGTCAACAGGAAGATCCGGACCAGCAATCTCGGTCCTTGTGATAGCAAGCAAAGAATTGCAGACTACCCCTTCTGGTAAGGGCAAGGCAAAGGGAGAGCGGGCTGTTTCTGCCAAGTGAAACCAGAACTCCTGCACAGCCTTAAGGGTGTTTATAAGGAGCTCTCTGCAAGGAGGTGGCGGGGTCGGAGGGGGACGGGGGTTGGGGGAGCGATTATGGATGAGTGACAGGTGATCATTATTTGATTGACAGTCCCGAGCTATGTAACAAGTTCATTATTGCGCATGCCCTTACCCTTGATTCGCTAAAAAAAAAAAAAAAACAAGCCCACGGGTGGCGGGGGGAGGGGGTGGTGGAAACCACATGCAGATTTTATTATAATGATGGTATAATGAGTTTGGGTTTACTATGGGTCATATGCCTGTCTGGTCTGGGCATGCGCAGCCCGGGGACGTTCCCTCGTGTTCCTGCGCTCTGTCTTTTAAGTTGCCCACCACCCGACGATAGTTTCGCCCATTCTAGGTGGGATCAGGGGAAGGTCCCCAGACGGTTGAGGTGTGACTTAACTCTTCCCCTCTTGTCTTTTCGCCACTGTCACCTCCTTGCTGTTAATGTCTGACTAACTACCTAACAAATTGGTTGTGAATATTGAATTTAATGTACGTTATTAGGTAGTATATGAGTTTTCCTCACTGAGTTAAATGTAGGTGAATGCAGGTAAATATAAAAGGTTGAAAAATCATTGAGTTCATAAAATAAGCATCTGAAAGAGTTTCACATTGTACAGAGTAAGATTTGATAGTTGTTGAAGTTCAGAATTGTTATCATTACAATAGGACCTACACAATCTTTTTAAATATACACAAGGCACATGTGTTATGACTATTGACTTAAAAATCAGTCTGATTAGAACTAGCTAGAACCCTGACTCCACAGGCCTCTCAGCTATAGCGCTGGACTGTGTAGCTCACGGACAAGTCTCTCCAAAGCACTCTTCTGTGGTCAGTAGGCCCTGGGTGTCTTGGTTGTGCTTGAGTAGGTTTCTGTTGTTGCATTCAGGATCAGAGTGAGATTTGGTTATCACTTAGAAATTAGGACTTGGAAGGGGTGGGAAACTGCTAAGGACTGTGTATTTGCCATCTGTGCTCTGCATCTGATATCTAGGTCATTTCTGGTATGTTTTATTTATTGGTCCAAAAGTATACCTTCTTCTTTTTAAATAAAAAAATATTATTTTACCTTATGAAATGTATATGAGATTACACAATATCTAGCACAGCATATGAATAGCAAACATTTGTAGAATAGTGAATAAAAGTTAAAAATTAAAATTAAAATTAACTTTATAATAAGAGGAATATTTTTGGCTCTATCTGGACCTCTGATAACTGTTGAAGAGATTGAAGCTTCCTGAAAAGGGTCATAGACAGCTCATAATTCTCCAATAAAAATTTTGACCAGGAAAACCTGAGTATTTTGATCTCAATAACTTAGATTTCCATGTATTTCAGAGAGTACAAAAAACAATCAAGTCATTCTATAATAAATCCAGAAAAAAAGTGTATAAATTAGGTTCAATTTTCTTTATCATTTAATTGATATTCTAACCTACAAGAGTAATCTATTTAATACATTTAAAGTGAAGTCATCATAATTTTTTGTAACATTCAGAATCACTTTCTTTTTAAAGTGAGTATACTCGAATTGGAGCCAGCAAGTTTTTTCGTTTGTCTGTTTAAACTTTATTTATTTATTTATTTTTGGCCACCTGGCATGGCTTGAGGGATCTTAGTTCCCCGGCAAGGGACTGAACCCAGGCCACCACAGTGAAAGTGGTGAATCTTAACCATTAGACCGCCAGGGAATTGAGTATATATGTATAGATTTAAAAGAGAAGAAAAAATAGGTTAGAAAATACTGAGAACAAGCAGATTATGTAGTATCTTGCTGACAGGAATTCAATCTGAGTAAAACTCAAAGGTAAATTTGGAGGGTTTTGAGCAGAGGATTTGCATGATGTCATTTACATTTTAAAGGATCACTCTGACTGCTGTGTTGACAGCAGACTCTGGGGGGGTGGGGGGTCATGGCTGGAAACAAAGACCATTATTATTGTTACACGCACTAGTTCAGTAATTCATGTACGAAATGATGGTGGCTTGAACCTGAATGATATCAGGAAAGGTGCTGAGAAGTGGTCATATCATAAGTGTATTTTGAGATGGATTTGCCAGAGAACATTTCCTGACAAATCAGATGTGGAGTGCTGGAGAAAAGGAGGGGTAGGGGGGGCTCAAAAATGAATACCATACTTTTGCTTGAGCAAGTGGAAAGATGGAGCTCCCACCAGAATTTGGGAAGGTGACACAATTAGGGGAATTATTGAGTTCTGTTTTGTACACATTAAGTTTAAGGTGTGTATTAGATCTTCCAGTGGATGTTGAGGAAGGAGCCAGTGATATGATCCTGGGAGCTTGAGGGAGAGATGTGATCTAGTACATAGATGGCATTTAAAGTCAGGAAAGTAAAGGAAATCTAAGAAAAAACTATTGATTAAGAAAGCAAAGAGGACCAGGGACTTGGAGCCTTGAGTTTCTCCAACATTAAACATCAGGGAGAAAGGGAGAAAACATTAAAAGAGACTGAAGGAGGAAACTAAGAGTGTGTTATCCTCAAAGCCAGGTTACTAAGGTTGAAGAAGTGATCAGCTATGTCAAACGTTGCCAAATAGTGTAAGGACTGAGAATTGATCCTCGGAATTCACAACACGGAGATTATCGCGGATCTTGGAGAACAGTTCTGGTGGAATGGTCGGGCGAAGCCTGCTTGAAGGGGGTTTAAAAGATAACAGGAACATAGGAATCCAAGACAACATGTACAGAAAACTCTCTGGGGAAATGTCATCATAATGGGGAGCAAGGAAAGGAGCAATTGTTGATGGGAAAGTGTAGTGAAGAGAATATTATTTTTTAAGGTAGAAGATGAAACACCATGTTTGTATAATAAGGTGAATGATCCTGTAGAAAGAGAACTTTGATGACGAAAGAAAGAGGAGAGGGGAGATGTATCAGTTTTTGCTCTGGAGTAGGTAGAGGATATGAGAACAAATGTACCAGTGGAGGTATCTGTGCTAGAAAGGAGTTGCGTAGTTCATAATTGCAACAGGAAGTTGGGGTAGGTGGGTGCAGATGGTGGTTGATGGGTGTAACTGCTAGTGGGCATCTGTGAAAGTTGTTTTTATCAGTGAAGGGTCCTGGTCATCTGCTGAGGGTCATTGTGGGAAAGGAGAAGTGGCATTGTTTGAGAAGAGAGCCCAAGGTATGAAATGCTCACATAGGAGAGTGGCTAAGCAAATGGAAAAGAATATGTAGTATGATCACCAGGTAGCATTGAGGGCCCAGTTGATGTTGATGATCATGAATTAGATACAACGCCATTCAGGGTGTTGTTACATTTTTATCCAACCCTGATCAACTGCATGGGTGCGGTGCAGAGCTGACAAAAACCCAGCAACAAACTAGAGCACAGCAAGAGAGGCACAGGAATTTTAAAGATGTATGATGAAGTAAGAATATAATTTTACTGCCTTAGCTTATGATTATATTTTTAACTTCATCTCTTATTTGTTTTACTTCTTCACCTTCACATAGTTTGGTCTTTACAAAGTGGCATATGTTCTTCTAAAATTGCCAGGCAGCTCTTAGAAATGTCTGTCCTCTTTAAGAGTTTATTTTCCAACATACTACCTTTTTGTTGGTCTTCAGCACTTTCTCAGAAAACTGTTTTTCCTCATTTTCTTCAGTTATCCTAAAACAAGGCCAACCTTGGTCTACGTTACCAGAAGGCATCTTGGATTGGTCACTAATGTATGGTTGACAGCTAGAGTCTCTTCTTTAACCCATAGCGAGAGAGACAGAAGGATGTTCACAACTCCCATTCTTATTACCATTTTTTCACATACATTAATTTTAGTATTTACTGTATCTAACTGTAACTAGGTGCTTTTAATTTTTGTTTTTAAATTATGATTCCCATTTTCAGGGGTAAGAAAACTGAAGCTTAGAGTAGTGAAGCCACACTGACATCTGCTTTGCAAAGTCCTGTGTTGCAGCTGTGGAATTTAAACTTTCTTTTTGTTATGTTGATGACCAGATCATCTTTACAACCATTCTATAATATTGTTTGCCTGTAGTTACACCTACAAGTCCAAACCTTTAAGTGAGTTTGTCATCCCTACCATGGATTTCCCAAATTTCCGAGCCATGGAATCTCTGAGAAAAACAATATAGTTTGTCATAACAGAAAGATAATTAGAAGAACAAGTTAATTCACTGCGATCTACGCTGACCACAGATTGCTTCTATTTTTTTTTTGAATTTATATTATTTTTTTATACAGCAGGTTCTTATTAGTTATCAATTTTATACATATTAGTGTATATATGTCAATCCCAATCTTCCAATTCTTCATGGACCAACCTTTCAACTCTTGGCCAGAGATAATGCCTTGGCAAAAAGTCCTACTGCAGCTTTCTTAGTCAGAAGTACTCTTAAATACTCTCTTATTCTAGTTTTCATTGAGTAAACATATGCTCATTTATTTCTTCCCCAATACTGAAAAATGTTTTTCATTATGTTAAATGCTTCTTTATTTTTCAAACTATGAATTATTCTTTTCAAACTTATTGCCTTGAGTGAGAATATTTATTATATATATATTTTTTGTTGCTGATGCCAAATTAACAAGTTTTAGAATATAATGATAGCAATTATTTCTACCCAAGTCTTTTGGACATTTGAACATATGGCTATTCTGTGCATGGTTTCTCATTGTGTAGCATAATTTTGCATTAAATCAAGGATGTTTTTGACAAGATCATTATGGAAAAGTCAACAGGATTTTGAGATCTGTGTAGGTGCCACTTGGTTCAAGTTTTTGTCCAATATTTTTTAATTTTGAGGCTGATAAATGCTTAATTGTCACATTATATCCGGACACAGTGAATATAAAAAAGCTGTAGTTGAAACCTAAAATGAATGGAAGTGTTCTTTAATCTCATTAGGATTAAAATAGGAGAACAGTCTGCACATCTATTTCAATATTCTCTTGTATAAAATTTTAAATTATTTTAAAAGTGTTTACTTGAAGAATATAGACTTTCCAAATCACAAGTAAACTTCAAGATCATAATGGACTTTAACTTTTTTAAAAGAAGTTTCATAGATGTTTGTTTTGTTGGTGGTGCTGTTTGTTTGCTTCTTAGATTTTGCTTTGAATGATTTTTCACTCTGACTACTCTGTAACTCTCAGTTCCTGGATTCATAATCTTTATCTCAAGGGCTCTGAATCCCCAGAGCATGAGTATTTGAACTGAAGACTAAGAATGCCATATGACCTCGATACTCTATGCATGACACTAAAGAAGTCAAGGTCAAAGGTTTAATCTTCATAAATTCAAGTTAATACCACACAAATTAAAATGAAACAAAATGATATGTACTGTTCAAAAGAAAATTGTAGAGTTCAATGTAACCCCTCATATCTACCAAAAATAAGTAAATAAACAAACATATGTCTGTACTAACGATGGTCTGATAACATATTTCTAAATGAATTCCCCACAGTAATTTACAATAATGAAAATTAGGTCCTATTAGGTTTATTTGTTCTTCTAATTATCTTTCTGGTATAACAAACTATTTTGTTCTCAGGGATTCCATGGCTCAGAAGTTTGGGAAGTCCATGGTAGGGATGACACACATCTCTCTCCTGGATGTCTGGGGGCTGGGGGCACAGTTGAGAAGAATTTCATGACAGGGAGATGGGACACCTTGTTCCTGGTAAATTTTCGGAATTTAGAGATGAGATAAGGAGGTTAAGAAAGTAAAGTGAGGATTTATTTAAGCAAGAATATGCTCTCAGAGGGAGAGTGAGCAGACCGGTAAGGAGCTGCTGCCCTGGGTTTCTTGGGCAAGACTATTATGAGGGGCATGCAAATGAAGGGGCGGAATATTCACCGGGGAAGGAGGAGTTCGGGGATCATATTCCCTGATTTCCATCCCAGCTCCATCTTTCTGAGCGGAAGAAGCATTTTTGTCCTTATTTAGCTTAGTCCAGAAGTGTCATGGTGTCAGTGCATGATGGGTACTTCTTATCTGCAAGGCTAATTTTATTATAATGAGAGCATAATGAGCAACAGGTTACATTAAGACACAAGAGATTCCCGCCTTTCTCCGGATTTCTTTGTCTGCTTCCAGGACATTTATCACCCAAAATGTGTGGTTTCCTCTCAGTCTGGAGGTTCCTGCTTTTCTTTGCTGCCCATTGACCCCCAGGGTTTACAAGATGCTTGATTTCCTGCCACCTGGCCTGTGCCCTCATTTCTCTGCTCATATCTAGCTACCTGCCTGCTGTAACAACCTGGCTAGAAACTCACTTCCAAGGTGGCTTCCACCCTCACTGTTCTGATGCCTAGACTAATACTACCTGAAGGCTGTTACCACTGAGGACCTTTCTCCAAGTATCCAAATGCAGCCTCTCCACATGACTTGGGCTTCTCACAGCATAATAACTGAGTTCTGAAAAAGAGCATGTTCAGGTGGGGCCTCAAGAAAGAGAGCTGCCCCAGGACACAAGCAGAGGTTATATGAATTTCTGACATAGCCTCAGAAGTCAAGTGTGGATTCCATTCACTGTATTCTACTGGATGCAGGAGAAAAAAGCCCACTCAGATACAAGGGGAGGGGACATGCCTCCACCTCTTCCTGGGAAGCATGACAAGGTCATGTGGTACAAGAAGATGTGGAAGGGCAATAACGCTGCAGCCACTTGGAGAATACAGTTTGCACACCTGAACACTATTACCATTTGCTTCCATCTCCCAGGATAGTCACATGTATAAAGAATACATTCAAACACCACATATGAAGCCACGCCTATGCAAATAACACAAATATCCCGAAATCTCCCTTGAGCCCTCTGATGCTGCCACTTGGATCTTGGCTTACTCTTGAAATACCTTACATGAATTATTTATTAAAAAATCCATATTTAGTTATACTATGACAACAATTCTCTTGAGCATGTTAACAGCACATGTACAGCACAGAGTAATGAAGATGAAAATCAGTGTTAATGATCTCAGTTCCAGACCAAAAGTGTTGAGATACATTTTAAAGTGAAATGGAGCCAAATCAAAGAACATGTACTATCATGCTAGGATATCTATTTTTTAAGTGTTAGGAGGGAATTGGGCAAATATAAGATGTTTTGTAATATTTTCTATATGCACTGTAAATTGATGTTATATCAGAAATAATCTAAGAAAAAATATTCAACCACAGCCTACTACAATATGCATTTTTGTCAATTCCCTTCTGCATAAATATGAAAGATTTCTCTGAGCACAGAGGGTTTGCTGAGAGCAATTTGCTTTGCTTAGACTGCATTTTTTAGTTTACTACTTAGAAGTTTTAAAATAAAATATGTTACATACATGGAATATATGAAAACATACAGAATTCTACCATACTATATACTTTTTTTATTTTTACTGAATGAAAGTCCCTCCCCCTTCAGGAAAATTTCTGTAGTCAAGTGAATATATGCATGTAATTAATTGGATTACCAAAATATAATTTATTGGATAAAATAGATAAATATATGTATTGAGACTAAATTACTGTCCTTTAGATTATTGCATAAAGCAGTACTATAGTACCTGCAGTTGACTTATTAAAAGAGTAACATAAATTTAAAAAATTAAACTATTTAATTAGGTACGTTGGTGACACCTAAGCCTAATCAAAAGTAATAAAACAATTTTTATGCAGGAACAGTTTATTATTTTTGGTCATGACATTTTTTTATTAGAGATCAAAATCCATGCAGATACCTACACCGTTTAAAGAACATCTGTATTTTCAGAACTGATTTGCAAATTGTCCAAATAAAGCTCTGACCTTGTACTGCTTCTTTCAGACTGAATGGGGTCAAAAGTTACTTGCTCTTCTCTCTCTGTCTGTATTTTATTATTCTGTATTCCATGCTATGTTATTACAGCTCATATATCTGGTACTGCACCTGATTATCCAATCAAGTCCATTACTGCACTTGATTATCCATCATATACCTGTTACTGCACTTGATTATCCATTATCCATTATCCATACTGCACTTGATTATCCATCTTTCCATCCCCACTGTCTAGCACCATGGATAACAATCTCCTATCAAAAACAGGAATATTCAGTCAAATTTATTATTTGGTTGAATGAATGAAAGAATGAATGTTAATTCACTTCTGAATCTGCTACAAAAATTGCTATTATCTACCAATTTTCTAATTTTTTTTCTGGTAAAATTGATCATATTAAATTTATTACAGTTATCCAATTAGATAACCCAGTTAAAGCTATGTTTCAGTCATTTCTTAACCTGGACTTATACTGGATATCCAGTGAGAATTGCTTTATCAAGTCACAGTGTTCCAAGGGTTTTCAGAATGATCCAATCCTTACCTTTCATTAATAAGCAAGTGAGGCAAAGCTTAAAATATATCTACTATATTCATATTTTCCTATTTATTAGATATTTGGTACAATACAATACACACATGTGTTCACCCTGGTTTTTTGGACTAAATCCATATAGATGATCATTCCAAAATAAGATGTAGAGTTGTTTTTAGTCATTTTCATGACTGCAGAGGTCTCCACTGGGAGAATGTTGTTCCTGCAACCAGGCTGCTACACATGGACATAGTTTTAATCATTTTTGCTATTACAAAAAGTGCTGCAATAAGCAGCTCTATGTATATATCTTTAATTTTCTGCTAGTTTATCTTTGGGATAGATTTTCAAAAAAAGTATTGAAGACATGCTAAATTGTGCTATATTTTCAAATACCCCTCTGATGGATAAATACTCAGAAGTGGGATTAGTGGATCATAGAGGATCATATAGTAGTTTTTTTTTTTTTAATTTTCTGAGGACTCTTCATACTGCTTTCCATCATGGCTCCACCATTTTACATTCCCACCAACAACAGTGCACAAGGGATCCAATTTCTCCACATCCTCATCAACATTAATCTTTAAAAGAAAAAAGCAATCCTAACAGGTTGTAGTGTCAACCCTGCCTGACCCTTGGGCTTTCTCTTTTTTGTAATGCCAGTGCCTGACTTAAGCTTTGATTCCTGAGGCATCTACTTCAAAGACAGCTATCTCTAATAAACATGTTGCCGCCACAAGACTAGATAAACACGCAGAAAGACAAGTATCATGTGATATCACTTATATGTGGAATCTAAAAAAAGGTACAAATGAACTTATTTACAAAACAGAAATAGAGTCACAGATGTAGAAAACAAACTTATGGTTACGGGGGGGGGGGTGGGGGGGGAAGTGTGTGAGTGGGGAGGGATAAATTGGGAGATTGGGATTGACATATACACACCGCTATATATATAAGATAGATAACTAATAAGGACCTACTGTAGAGCACAGGGAACTCTTCTCAATACTCTGTAATGACCTATACAGGAAAAAAATCTAAAAAAGAGTATATATATATGCATAACTGATACACTGCTGTACAGCAGAAATTAACACAACATTGTAAATCAACTATACTCTAGTAAAAATTTTAAAAAAACAAAAACAAACAAACAAACAAAAGAAGACTCAGTTCTCCTCCCTAAGTCCCCTACCCCCAGGCTCCTTTGTTTTAGAGATCTTGATTTCATTAACTGACTATTCGGATCACTTGTTTTAATCTTCCTGCACTTTCGTTCCCACTCTTATGTTGTAAATTCACCAATGAAGAGTGAGCCTGGGAGACCCTAGGCCCTGACCCTCAACCCCAATAAAAGCAGAACCCCAGACCCGGGTTCTCCCTCTCTGTCTCTACCAGGTACCTCCCTGGGTGGCCCCACGTGTGGCAGGTAATTTCCGGATCCATGAGTAACAAACCTTTTTTTCCCCAAAGTTTCTTGATGGTTATTCCTGAGAGTGTCTTGCAATCATAATAAGAACCACAGGGGCCAGGCCAGCCACGAATTTGATTAATAATAGTTTGAGACCTGAAACAAAACACAGGTATGAGGTGATCTTTCATTGTAGTTTTGTAACAGGGAAGAGCCAATTTTGACTCCATGTTGGATCTGTTTTTTTGACTTTAGCCTTTGCTTTTCATTGCTTTTGTTATTATAATCATATGTAAATGGCCTGCCATAGGGAACCCTACCCACCTGTGGATGGCTGCAAGAAACGAGAAATTAACATATCCCCTCCCCGAGGCTGGCCATTCCAGATGTTTTGCAGGACCGATGGCCCTTTTTACTTTACTTCCTCCCTGCCTCTCCCTCTCTATTCTGCCTTTTCACTTTACTTCCCTGTCTGATTCTATAAAAGAAACTGGCATCCAGACCCCGGTAAGATGGTTTTTCGGGGACCCTACTCTGCCATCTTCTTGGTCTTCCGGCTTTCCGAATAAAGTCGTACTCCTTGCCTCTACACCTCGTCTCCGATTCATTGGCCTGTCGTGTGGCGAGCAGAGCGGGCTTGGATTCGGTAACAGTTTTGAGTTGCATTTCCCTGATAATTTGTGGTATGTGAATGTAGACTGAAAAAATACACGCAACCTGAAAGTTGAGAGTTATGTTTTACTGGGCAGAAAGTTTTAGGACTTCAAGCCTGGGAGGCAACATCTCAAGTAACCCTGAGAAAACTGCTCCAAGGAAGCGAGGGGGGAGCCAGGTTATATAGAAGTTTTGCAACAAAGGGCAGGGAGTCTGAAAGTCAAAAGATTATTGTAAATTAAAGAAAACCAGATATCCCAAGTTAAGGAATTTAGCGCTTTTCTATATGTGGGAAGATGCAAGGGTCTGGGCTCACTGCAATCGTTCCTTTGGTATGCACCTCAGCTATCTGAGTCCAGTATGCTGTGCTTTCACATCCTGAGTCTCCTCAGGGGGCACCACAGGGAGTGGTTGCAGTGTGATGGCTGCTAGATGGCAGGTATTCTTTCCTTCCTGAGTTCCCTCAGGGCTCACGTTGGAGGCCTGCAATTGCTGATGGCTGTGACATCCCTTGTTTACTGATATGGCAGGCAATATTTCATTTCTCATGAATGCTCCCTCAATAAAGCTGCTAAAATTAAGATAAATACAAGTTATAAGCTATATTAACAAACTTTCAAAGGTACAAGACTTCGTTGGCAGGATTAAACTGGTAAGCAGGACAAGGTATTAAATGGAGCACCTCTTGATTTCCTTTGACCAAAGGCTGGGTACAGTATTCACCAGGGAAGGTGATTTTAGCAAGCAGCTTCAGAGTCTAATATGCATTATATCAAGGCCCAGTTCCCATTTTTGTCCTCAATTAGGGAGTGTGATATTTTCCTTTCTAATTTGTAAATAAAATTTCAACATTTGTGTCTTCCAATGGAAACCCTTATAGACTTTTTCTATCCCTGAATTTATTCAGAAGCCATGGGTATATCTGCAGAGTCTCAGAGCTGAGAGGGAAGTTATTAGTCAATAAGTCAAGAAGTATGACCATAGTCTTCCGAAAAGAGAAAATGTAAGTCTAGATGTTTTTGTTGTTTGCCAAGTCAGAGGCTACTGGATTCTGGAATAGAAACTCATTATTTCAGTTCAAAACAGCTGTCCCACTGTATGGGGTGGAGGGCGGTTCCAGGAGCCGTCCCTCCCAGCCCCCAGTCCCAGCCTTCCCCCCAATCCGCAGATGCTCACATGCTTTATATAAAATGGCAGAGTACAGCTGGCACTCCATATCCATGCGTTTCCCATCTGCAGTTTCAACAAACCACAGATCAAAATTTTGAAATTTCCACCCTCTCTTGAATCCACAGTTCTGAAACCCTTGGATACAGAGGGCTGATTGTATTTAAACAAAACACAGGGAGAGATGGTTTCGTGAGCCAGCATTTGAGAAGTAATAAGAGCCTATAGGACATAAGCCCTAACAACAACAGCAACAAAAATACACCAGGTAAGTACAATTTGGCTATACATGTTTGTAATTTCATGATAAATCCAGTTAGTGACATTTCCTATCATTTTGAAAAGAAGCTTACTAAATCCACTTATGGGATAATATAAGCACCTCATTTGCCTGAGCAAATTTTTTCAGGAAATAAGCCAACATGCTATAACTTTATGTAGATTATTTAAATCTAGCTTTGATAATGCTGTTTCCCATGATATTTTTAACCTTTATTTACTTTTTAATCATCACTTTACCCTAGAAATAAATATGTGTGTGTGTGTGTATATATATGTGTATGTGTGTATGTATATATATATATATATGTGTGTGTGTGTGTGTATATATATATAATTTACTATACAGGCTACTATTGTACTTTTTATTCTAATGCTCATAAGAGCTAAAAATTATATTCGCTATCATCGTGGTTTCACCAATTTACATTCCCACTAATAGTGTATGAGGGTTCCCTTTTCTTTATATCCTTGCCAACATTTGTTATCTGTGTTCTTATTGATGATGGCCATTCTGACAGGTGTGAGGTGATATCTCACTGCGGTTTTGATTTGCATTTCCTTGATGATTAGCAATGTTGAGCATCTTTTCATGTGCCTGTTGGCCATCTGCATTTCTTTTTTGGAAAAATGTCTAATCAGTTCTTCTGCCTGTTGTTTAATTGGGTTGTTTGATTTTTTTGATGTCTAATCAGTTCTTCTGCCTGTTGTTTAATTGGGTTGTTTGATTTTTTGATGTTGAGTTGTATGAGCTGTTTATACTTGTTGGATAGTAATCCCTTATCCCAGTGTGAATTGGTGCAGCCGCTGTGGAAAACAGTATGTAGGTTTCTCAAAAAACTAAAAATAGAACTACCGTGTGAGCCAGCCGTTCCACTCCTGAGTATATAGCTGAAAAAAACAAAAACACTACTTTGAAAAGATACATGAACCCCAGTGTTCATAGCAGCATTATTTATAATTGCCAAGATGTGGAAGCAACCTAAGGGTCCATCAACAGATGAATGGGTAAAGAAGATGTGATATATATATATAGATATAGATATAGATATAGATAGATAGATATAGATATGTTCATTGGGATACTACTAAGCTATAAAAAAGAATGATTTTTGCCATTTGCAGCAACATGGATGGATTTGGAAGGCATTATGTTAAGTGAAATAAGGCAGACAGAGAAAGACAAATACTGTATGATATCACATGTGGAATCTAAAAAATACAACAAACTAGTGAATATAACAAAAAAATAAGCAGACTCAAGAGATATAGAGAACAAACTAGTGGTTGGTTACCAGCCGGGGTGGGGAGGGGCAGTATAGGAGTGAGACAGTGGGAGGTACAAACTATTGGGTGTAAGATAGGCTACGAGGATGTATTATACAACATGAAGAATATAGTCAATATTTTGTAAGTGCAAATGGAGTGTAACTTTTAAAAGCTGTATAAAAAATTTAAAAACATCATCGTGGTTTCAATAAAAATCATAAATACCACTGTTCACTTTATTGGACGTTTAGATACCAATGACAAATTGAAATTATAATGGAGTAATCATAGTTCAGGCATACAAAACTGGAGGGGGTCAACCACTGAGCTTCTGTTCTCAGACACATCCCTGCACCACTGAGAACTTGAAATTTCTGTGAACTATAGCTAACCCAAGGACACCAGTGTTTTTAAAACAGTATCTTCTAGCTGCCTCCTTGTCTCTCAAGGTTGTTTCCCTTGCAACTATGCAACCATTTCGGGCCCCAACCAATCCCTACTTAACAAGCACCCATTACCTCTTACCAGCTTCAATATAATTCTTGATAAAGAACTCATGTAATTAACTGCGACCTTGTGGGTTTTGCTTTTATAAGCCTCCCCTATTTTGTAGTCTGGCAGAACAATTCAAGTGCTTCTTCAATCTGTGTCTCATGGGCTGCAGTCCTAACCAACCCCAAATAGATGCCTTTTTATTTCAGTCAAGTCTCCATTTCTTTGAATTTTGGTTAACAATACTTAACATGACTTTATTTTCTGTAACTGATTTTATTCTGGCCATCTGCTTTTACTGGATTTTTTTTTTTTCAATAAATCTGTATAAGAAGACCCAAAGCTGTTGGAATTAATTTCAATATATAATCAATTTATTGTATATATGTTTGTTTCTCACTTTTTCAGCAACATTATTTGAAATAACAAGTTTATATTCATTATTTGAACTTTGGATCTGTCCTATAGTAGGTGTACCAAGTCAATATTGACAATATGAGCAGCTATTAATTGGCTGACTTTACATTTGTGTTAGTTCTGTCTGGGTAGTGTTTATTCTTAACTCATGGTTAAGAAAACTATTACTTATAGATGTTTCTGACATATTAACTTCTTTTTGATAGTGCCAGTCTGGGTTATTATTGTTGTTTTTCCGTGGTTGTGGTTATGGTTTCCATGACAATTTTTACATGTCATTGTACCATTATGATTTGTGAACAATCACTGGATAAACTATGAAAATTATATTTTTTCATTACATGAGTTATTAGTCTTCATTTTAAATTTTACTTTCATTGGAATTAGAGTATTTTTTATTATTGTTAGCAAAAATGACCTTTCCATTATAACAACTCAAAGGGAAGCATACAAAAATCATAGCTATAGCTACGTTCCTTTAATTAATTAGGACTTTAGTCTCTATCCATGTTCTTAAGGGAAGTAAAAATGTATTTTTTTGACATTTAACAAAAGCGTAGGAGAGAACTTCCTGCTTTCTGTTAGATTTAATGTTAGATTTAAATACTTTGGTACATACCAATATGTTCAATGACTATTCAAAAAATAATATAGACTATTTTATGGCAATTATTAATTGCATCTGAGAAAATTCTCTCCTGACTTGAATCCCATCATTATGGGATTCTAATTAGAATATCCATTAGTATCCAGTTTGGTCTTTCTGAGAAATATTGGTTTGAATACACAACATTGATTCTTTCTTGTTGGACATCTTGCTCATTGTTCTTCATCCCAGGAAGGCTGCTGTCTTAGAATTTCAGTGGCTCTTTTATTGTCTGTTTTAGACCTCCCTGTAAAGTTTTTGAGGCTCCTTCCACAAATGGCAGAGTCTAATTTCTCTCCCCTTGAATGTGGACATTTGTAATGAAAAAAGAAGCAAAATTAAAATTACATTACCGCTGAGACAAGCTTAGATATAGTGATACTGCCTTTGCCTGGCACTCTCTCCCTCTTCAGATATATGCCTTGGAAACCCTAAGGCAGCTAGTAAGAAATTTGTCCACTGTGAAGCCACCATGCTGGAGAGGCCTCATGCAGAGGACACATAGAAGGAGAAATGCCCAAGGCTTAGCAGTGCCCATCTGTTTGAGTCTTAGCCCAACCCTCTGACATGGGTGGGTGGGCAAATCTTCAGATTATTCCAGTCCAGTTTAAGGCTGCCCTACTTACTGCAAATCCTGAGATGACCCTGTCCCTTTCTTCCCTGTCCAAATTCCTGATCCATAAAGTCTGTAAGCATAAAAGATGATAGCTATATGCCAAAAAGTGTTCATTTGTTTTGCAGTCATAGTAACTGAAACCTCTCTAAAATATATTCTTTAAAAAACCTAATTAATCCATTGATATCACAGGTCCCTTCAGATGTTCTTTCTCTCCCCCATCTCTTAATTTAAATCAATTTGCTAATCAATAATGGAGTATAAAAGACATCTGAAAAATAAAATAAATAAGTTTATTTTATTTTAGAAGCTAAGTATAAAGCTACTAATCTTTTTTACACTTTGAACATATTTAATTCCAATAAAATGTAACCTTTATTTACATTTATTTTTAAATATTACCTCTTTCCTTTTTAGACAATGATCATTTGAGTTGGGATAAAGCCCGTAAGTGTTTTCTAAGAGACAAATTTTATACGCAAATCATTGAGCCTCCTTCTTAATGAAGTTTATCATTCAATATCCAGATAGGTGAAATTGTTCAGCAATGAGTACCAAGTGCTGTTGAATATTTACAAAGATGAGGAATGAGAGAGACTACAGGCTAATGGTAGCCTTGGTGAGAGACACTTGAATGGAATTTCATGATAACCAGGAGTTTGAAGGATTAATAAGATATGGAAAATAAAGATAGTGAGTATAGCCAAGTCAAGATTTTAGCTATGAATTTGAGAAGAGATATAAAACTGCAATTCCTAGCAAATGTGGAACCAAAGGAAGGTGCTGATTTTCCTTTTTGTTCTTTTTAAGATGACAAACACTTGAGCAGGTTTAAATTCTTTATTGAAGGACTCAGTTAGAGAGGAAGATTGACAATACAGGTTTTAGCAAAGACAGAAAAGAGATCAAGGTCCCTAACTAAGGGAAAATAAGCTTCCTCATTTCCTACTGAGCTCACAAGGAAGGATTTGTTTAGAGAAGAATAAAGGGTATCCCTTTATGTAAGATAAAAATAAGATAAAATAATATTAAGTGCTAAATAGAAGATTAAACTGAATTTGCCAAAAAATATAAATCCTAAAGTCTTGACAGGATGAAAGGAGATAGAGAATAATCTAGAAAAAGATTTCTATATTAAAGGACTTGCACTAGGATACTAAAGAATATGACTTCTAGTAAAAGAAAAGATGGGGAAACTCTTCCATCTCCAGCTCTTCCAAGCGAAGACTAAAGAACTACAAATATTTAAAATATCTTCCACAGCTAACAAGGAGGTCTTCTGGCAGAGATGTCCATCAGGTGTCCTTCTTCCTTTTCTCCTCCTAAAAGAAGTAAAAAGGATATTTTCATATTTTTAATGATTGAATCCCTCAATTCCAGGAATATATTATACTACTATCTTGACAGTATTTCTTTGACATGATGCAAATGAATAAATCTTCTAAATATGATAACATTTGCCACTACCTTTATGTCAAGTCATATATAAAGAAACTACTCTAAGTTGTATACTTAGAAGATCCACTTTATAGCTACAAAATGTATATTCTGTGTATGTACCCATGAATCTATGAATAAAGGTAAAATATACATACAGCATTTTCACTTACATTCAATTGCTTTGACAAATAAAACTATGGATTGGTTTAAAATTCCAAAAAAACTGTGGAGAGTGAAGAAGTGCTATAACACAATAACATTTTGGAGCCATTTCTATTGCACATAGGTGCTTAGGTAGTATTTATTTCTCAAACAGACTTATCTCATCTCAAAAACACTATGGAATAAACGAGATTTAAAACATCTTATTATCTTTGCCATGTGTAAAATTATTGTGTTCGTTGGTTAAAACCTCCAGCCCTAACATAAAAAACAAATCATAAATAAACATTTATGAGACTCTAGACATTTATAAACATTTATGAGACTCTAATTTGGAAGTATTCTTCAATTTCATCAACTTGCATTGTGCCATGGAAGTAACCCCTACTTCCACCAAATATCATTTGGACATTACAGTCTAAAAAAACTATTTTTATGTAGGCAGTCCTTATTATTTTTCAAGCATAAAGCAAATAACTTTAGTATTTTTTTCTGTCGGACTTTATCATTATTACATTTTATTTCTTAACATCATTCTGAGTTTGAGTGACAGGGGGAGTCTGCTGAAGATCTAGCCCATGGTCCACACTAAAATCCTTAACTATAGGTACTTTGTGGAAGTATAACTGTAGTTATTAGCATTTGTTTGTTTATACTTGCACCCCAGCCCACACATGCACAATATACAAGGAATAAAACAAAGACAAGATGTAGAAAACTGTCAGGAAAGGAACCCAAGTGAAAAGATAAAGTAGTACCAGAAGCTCAGCAATGTCTGGACACACAGGGTCTTATAAAGGAAAGATAGAAATGAAGTGGACAAGAATAATGGTTGTTATTGAGAGGTCAGAACCATTACTTGTGATTGCATAGGTAGCCAGTCATCTCTAGGGGACAAGATAAACAAGGCTTACCTGCCATTAGAAGTTGGTATTGTTGAAAGAGCCATTGGCTTGTCAACTAACTGGCTGTTACAATCAGCAAATCACTCAGTCCTTTGAGGCTCAGCTGCTTCATCTGTAGAATGCCTGGGACTGGTAAAACAGAAAATATTAATTTAAAGGCAATAGTACAGGATAGAGAAGTCCAAAGAGTAGGCGTTAGAAGCAGAAATTCTGCTTTGCCTGCTTCTTCCTCAACATCACTTAGATATGGAGATATATAGATATATAGATATGTATATACACACACACACGTATACACATATATAATTTCATAAACACACATATATGTATATGTATTTGATTTACTGAAATTTTGTTTAGAATATTTGTCTCGATGTTCATAAGGGATATTGGTCAGTGGTTTTCTTTTCATGTGTTTTTTTTTTTTTTTTTGGTTTTGATATCAGTGTATTAGGCACTATATAATGAGGTGAGAATTATTCCCTCCTTTTCAATCTTCTAGAATAGTTTGTACAGATTTGGTATTATTTCTTAATTCAGTGTTTCTTAGAATTCTCATTGAAGCTATATGGGTTTGGTATTTACTTTATGGAAAGGATTTTACCTATATATTCAATTCCTTTGATAGATAGAGTTCCACTTAATTTTTTATTTCTTCTTGAATAGGTTTAGTAATTTATTTATTTCATGTAGTTGTTCAGTTTTAGCTAAGTTATCAAACACTGTCACAAAGTTAATCATAGTATTCCCTTATTATTCTTTTAATATTTAAAATTTTTAGGGCTTCCCTGGTGGCACAGTGGTTAAGAATCTGCCTGTCAATGCAGGGGATATGGGTTCGAACCTTGATCTGGGAAGATCCCACATGCCACGGAGCAACTAAGCCCATGCACTGTAACTACAGAGCCTGTGCTCTAGAGCCCGTGAGCCACAACTACTGAGCCTGTGTGCCACAACTACTGAAGCCTGTGTGCCTAGAGACCATGCTCCGCAACTAGAGAAGCCACTGCAATGAGAAGCCCACGCACCACAACAAAGAAAGTAGCCCCCGCTTGCCACAACTAGAGAAAGCCCGTGTGCAGCAATGAAGACCCAACATAGCCAAAAATAAATAAATAAAACTAATAAATTTATTTTAAAAAATTAAAAAAATAAAATTTTTATAGTGATGTCCTCTCTCTATTGAGTATTTTGATAATTTTCATCTCCTCTTTTTCCCCTAATCTGTCTAGCTAGACATTTATCAACTGTATTGATCTTCTTAAAGGTTAAAAGTTTTATTTTGTTGATAATTTGTTTTGCTGTTATCTATTTTATTATTTCTGTTTTTTTAGCATTATTATGTTTTCTGCTTACTTTACTTTGATGTGATATTATTTTTCTAGTTTCTTAAGGTAAAAGCTAAGGTCATTGATTTTATACCTTTCTTTTTTCAATAAAGAGTTTATTAGTATAATATAGAATTCCCTATGTATACTGCTTTAGCTATATCTCAGAAGTTCTATATGTTGTATTTTCATTTTCCTTCAGTACCAAAAATTTATAATTTTCCTTTTGATTCCTTTTTGCCTGATGTATTATTCAGAAATGTGTTTTAGTTTCAGAACGTCTGAGGATGTTTCTCAGATATCTTTCTGTTAGTATTATACAAATCAATTGTATTTGGATCAAAAAACCTACTTTAAACCACTGAAACTCTTAGGAATTTATTGATGCTTGATAATATGGTGGACACCATGGTCTACATGGCTTGCCTCCATATTTGCAGGTTCTGCATCTGCTGATTCAACCAACTTCAGATTGAACATATTCAGAAAAGATTCCAGAAATTTCAAAAAGCACAACTTGAATTTGCCATACACTGGCAACTATTTACATAGCATTTACAGTGTATGTACTGGGTTGACCAAAACGTTCATTCGGGTTTTTACGTATATGGAAAATTACAATTATTTATATTGCCTTTATCTTGTATTATAAATAATCTAGAGATTATTTAAGACATATAGAAGGATTGTGTGTAGGTTTTATGCAAACACTACATCATTTTAGTTAAGGGACTTGAGCATTCACTGATACCAAGGGATGACTGTGTTGGAAAATATTTTGTATTCACTAAGATTGTGTATTCTGACGTGTGGAATGTTCTAGAAGTGTCGATCAGATCAAGTTTGTTGCTTTAAGTCTTCTCCATCCTTACTGATTTTCTGTCTTACCTGCTCTATCAATTATGGGTACTGGGTGTTGAAGCCTCCAACTATAATTGTGGACTTGTCTCTCTCTCCTTTCTAAAGCTCTGCAATTGGGTGCATGGTATAAATTATTGTGTCATCTTGTTGATTAGACATCTGAGAGTAATCAGAAAAAGTGAACAGAAATCTATTATCTCAATTGTCTTTGAATGAAGTTGACCATATTTAAAAGGAAGTTGTTTTTCTGTTTAAGACACTGATGAGTTTACACAGGCAAATTAGTGATTTAAAGGATAAAAGATGGAGAGGCAATTTAAGTTCTGGGGGGGAAGCTCAAAGGGAAGATGCAGGAGTCAGCATACTGAGCAGGGCTTTGCAGAGAGAGGGGATCAAGAGGGTACCCAGTGGCAGGGTGACCAAAATGGTACCTTGCAGAGTTGAAATGTCTAAGATGGCACTAGTGTTTTCTGTGGGGTGTCTGGCATAAATCTTTCCTATAAGTGATGCACAGAATCTTCATTAAAGTCTGCTTTTATACTAATGCTCTCTGTTCGAACAGCAACTTTTTGCTCAATTCAGAACAGTTTTGAGTTTTAAGTCTGAGTCACCATGGTGAGGCCCAAAGACTGCCAAAGTGCAACAACACTGGGTCAGTGTGGCCAGCAGAATGGGGATGCCAGAGAGTCTGAAGGAATTTAGGAAACTTTGGACTTTTTCAAACCATGGAATTTAAGGCTGAAGGTATTCACATATGTTCTAGCTGGAAGAAAAAGTTACAGCAAAAGAAAGGGTTTTTAATCATTAAATACACTAGATTTACCCTTTTCAGAAGTGGATACAAGGGAAGTCCTAAATTTAAAAATCCTAAAAATTGTACTGCTTCCTGTACTCACTATACGAAATCTCAATGGTGAAGCATATCACTGCATCTTTGAATGATTTGCCATTTGTCTATGGTCAGATGTTTTCTGGTTATAGTTTTGAGAACCACAATATATAGGCTTACACATTTATTGACATCAGAGGTTCCACACATATGATTATAATGAGTCATAGGGTCATTTGAAGGAAATTTACATTTAGCTGAGGAAGCCTTAAGAACCGTTACTTAACATGATTTGAGTTTTGTTTACAGTTTTCCATATGCCCAGACTTTAACAATCTGTCACCCAGATTTAAAAAATCAGTTGCAATCACCCAAGTTTGCTTCAGCATAAAGAATATATACCCAGAAATGTTTGAAGACAGTTAAAATGAAAACCAGCAGCTTAGAGCATACCTTGTTTGAATTAAGGTATGCTACCTGCTTTAAGTGGGAATTTTTTTGAGAAACACGAGAGCACTTTTCTAAAATGTCAATAGCTTTCACTGACCTACAGGGTCTTTGACTCATTCAGTCTAAATGTGGAGGTGGTGCCGTGGGAAAACGAGAGTGGGTGTGTTGCCAGTAGTGAAATGCCCCCCAAGATGGAATGTTCTCAGCATAAATGTTGAAAAGTGAGTAACAGTTTCTAATAGTTAATTTGGAGACATCATGAAAAACTCAAAAATTCAAAACCCATGCCTCATTCAACCTGTGGAATTGGGGCTAGTTCTTCCCAATATAACTTTACTGTATTTGAAATTTACAAAGAAGTTTAAAAACAGAGCAGACAAAAATCTATAATTATACTGGAAGCTGGTTTATAAGAATGGTCAAAGCACTGGCTTCATATTTTGCTGCAATAGGACCTCATCATGTACCCGTAGGGCTGTTATTTCACTTCTCTGAGGATGACTGGTTCTTCATCTAGAAGACAGAGATGACGATTTCCTCTCCTGATGAGGTTACTGTGAGAACTAAACCAACGCGGTACACATGGAAAAAAAACTCAGAACCACTCACTGCACATGGTCAATGTTCAATAACTGCTTGCTCACATTGTGAGCAAATTCCCTTATCAGAGGAAGGACATTTGGCACCTTTTGTACTGATTATATGGCACACTACACCTTGGGGATGTATGTTTTAATGGCTTTCATAAATATATAAGTAAAGGCTTTTCATTCATAGCTTTTTAAAATCATTCAAAAAATTTAAGCATTGGGAAAATGGCTCTGTGTCCTGAGTAAATATAAGCAAATGACATAATAAGGGGTCAGTTTATTGTTTGGGGGAGAAAATGATCATCGCCTTAAGGCATCAACCTCTATTATTATGTTAGTGCTGGAACTTTTTGTTATGAAGTATTTGCAGGATGGAAATTCAGGAACATGCAGTTTACTCCATCTCACTAATTATAACACTAAAATGAATGAATGGTTTACTTTATAAGCTTAATGAACTCGTAAAAAGGTCTGATTTACTAGATTATATCCCTACCATAGGAATTAAGTAAAGGCATATGACTTTGCAATACAGTAAAATTGTGCCATCAGGCAATAAGTGAGGTGCAACAGATTCAACCATGTAAAAATGCAGATTGTGTTTTTGTGAAATTAGAAGAAAAAGATACTTTGCTGTTCATATACATTATCATGAAAAGCTCCAAATAAAAGGTAGTGAAACATACAGCAGCCACTGAACTTTCTCTGAACTGAGGAAATCCACAACATCAGACATCAATCACTTCTTTATCAAGTTCCCTGTAATGAAGAGCTTGAACCCAACCACATTTGACAACTGGGGTTAACAGAAGGACAGAGGTCGCTGGTGTGTTTTCTTGAACTGGAATTTACTGTCTGTTTCAATGCATCTCTTCTTGCCGGTCCACGTGCAGTGAGGATCTTTTACCAGCTCCCACTCAGATGTGAACCTCATTGTTAAGATGATACTCACTTTTCTCTGACTAAATTACATGGTAAACGACCGTCCTCACGTGAGGGTGAATTGTCAGTAAAATCTAAAATTCATGTAACTCAGCTCTGGCTGGATAGTCACAATTCAAAGCTCCTCAGCCCTTCTGAAGAGGGGATCCCAGAAGCCACCTATGCCCCACACCTCCTGGGAGGGTGACCATGGTCTTCATAGAGCAGAATTCTGCCCTATGAGGTTCACACCTGGTGATAGTTCTCTGCAAGCCCAGGTAACCTCCCACAAGCACCATGCTCCATTCTGTGGGACTCAGTGGTCCTGGTGTGTAGCCTGGGCTGGACGTTAGGACTTCTCGTCAGCCAGGATAATTTGGTGTGAAGAGTCAGATTCCCAACTCTCTCATTTGTCTGCACAGTACTGAGGCGAGCTCTACAGGAGGGTTGAGTACTAGCCCACATCTACTAACGCCACCCAAATCTGTAGGGGATGTTTTTTAACACTGTGCTTCTCTCAGTCGGGGTGCCATTTTTTTTCATCCATAATTCTCCATATATATACATGAAGGAAATACAAAATAATAATAAGAGGACTATTTGGGTTATTTGTAACTTATATTCTTCTAAATTCTAAATGAATGAATGAATATACCTCTCTCTTTCAGAATAGGTCTCTGACCAAATATAACCTCCCCAAAGAGACATCAGTTGACCTCTAATTTAAATTAGGATTCCTGTGACTCTTTAGGAAAGGATAAGTGCTTTTCTTCAGAGCACTCATCTCTACCTAATATTGTATTTTAATGTAATAGTAAGAATTATATTTTTCTATCTCACCTACCAGAATGCTACTCCTTTAAGGCGAGTGACTGTCTCTTTGGTCCCCTGTCAGATTCCAGCACCTGGAAGAGCATCTGGCACAAAGAGCAAGCTCAGAAATATTAGATGCATAAATCACTGGATAAATAAATGAGTGATTGGAGCACAGACAGTGATGATTCCAATGCTCAGCATTTCCCCACGATAACGGTGCTTTGAGGGTCCAAAGGTGATTAAGACAGATCCCTGCCATCAAGCAACTAATCCTCCTGGATGACATTGCCCAAGCTGAGACTTTTAACAACTTTATTGAATTCTAATTTGCATACCAATATTCCACCCACTGAAAATGGACCCAGTGGGTTTAGAAAATGTCAATAATCAAGCAGTCGCCATCCCAGTTCGGTTTTAGAACACTTCCTTCAACCCCAAGAGATTCCTTGTGCCTATCTTGCAGTTAATGCCCACTCCCAGCCTCCACCCCAGGCAACCATGAATCTGGTTTCTGTCTCTATAATCGTGCCTTTCCTAGAAATTTCATATAAATGGAATCATATAATAAGTAGTCTTTGCCTCTGGCTTCTTGGACTTAGCATAATCTTCTTGAGGCTCACCTATGCTGTTGCATATATCAGTAGTTTATTCCATTTTATTAATGAGAAGCATTACAATACATGGTTATGCCTCATATTGTTTATCCATTTAACATTGGATGGACATGTTTTGGCTCTTGTGAATAATACTGCTTTGAACATTCACGTACAAGTCTTTGTGTGGACCTAGGTTTTCATTTCTCTTGGGTAGTTACCTGGGATGGAATTTTTGGGTCATCTGATAAATGTATGTTTAATATTCTGAGAAGCTACCAAACTGTTTTCCAAAGTGCTGTTTTACATTCCTACCAACAAGGTACAATAGATCTACTTTTTGTAAATCTTTGCCAACAATTGGTATTGTCCGTCTTTTTGATTACAGCTTCTCTAGTGTGTATGCAGAGTTTTCTCACTGCAGTTTTAACTTCCATTTTCCTAATGACTAATAATGTTGAACATTTTTGCATCTGCTTATTAGTTATCCTCATATCTTCTTTGGTGAAGTGTTTTTTCAAATATTTTCCCATTTTTAAACTTGATTATTTTATTTTTATTATTGAATTGTAACAGTGCTTTATATATTCTGGCTATGAGTTCTTTACCAGATAAATGGCTTGCAAATATTTTCTCCTAATTTGAAGAAGTCCAGTTATCAATGTTATTTTACAGATCATGCTTGTAATACCATATGTAAAAGTCATTGCTTATCCTGAGATAAAATCCATTTTATCCTCTTTTCTTTTAGAAGCCAGATAGTTTTGACCTTGTAGCTATTAGTTTCCCTTCACCTTTTGTCTTTTCTCTCATCTCCCACTTTTATTCACTGAAAATTTTTCCTCAGATTTTTGCAACCCAGGAATAACGGGGATCCCATTCTCTTCTTTAAATAGAATGAGCAACTATCATTTGCTTTTGTTTGCTTGCTTTATCTGTTTGTTGTGGTGAGAAATTTCCTCGATGCAATGGTAGCTTCCACGTGTGAGAGCCAGACTCCTCCAAGGGCCACGGAAAAGAAAGAGACACTGATCATTTGAGCTACATGAATCACATGGGGTGTATGTTTTTAATTTTTCCGGCTTTACTGAGGTATACTGGACAAATGAAAATTATATAGTTTTAAGGTGTACAACATGATATTTTGTTATACATTGTTATACATATACATTGTGAAATGATTACACCACAATCAAACTAATTAACATATCCATCACCTCACATAATCATAATTTTTTGTGTGGAGGGGGAAAACACTAAAAATCTCTCTTGGCAAATTTCAAGTATACGGTACAGTGTATACCTATTACCTATACTCACCACACCCTACATTAGATCTCCAGAACTTACTCAATACCAATCCTTTGTATCCTTTGATCAACATCTCCCAATTTTTCCCATCCTGCTGCCCTTGGCAACCATAATTCTATTCTCTTCTTTTGTGCATTAGACTTTTTTTAAGATTCCACATGTAAATACAACCATACAGAATTTTCTTTCTGTTTCTGGCTTATTTCACTTAGCATAATGTCCTCCAGGTTCAGATACGGAAATGAGCGTCCACTGATGGATGATCAGATAAACATATGACATATATAATGAATTTAAAACATACAGCAAGAAGCAAGAAGAAAAAGAAGCAAGGGGAAAGAGAGTAGGATACGTGCATAGTGTCAGGAGTTCAGCTGATCTGGGAGAGAGAGAAGCAAACTGTCAGGTGTGGGTGTAGCTGATTCAAGCAGGAAGCCCAGAATGAAAGAGGCAAGCCTTAATCACTTACTGTGATTAAAGCAAGTGTCCAAAACTGGAGAAAGTGCCAACTCGCCATGTTCCATTTGTCTCATGGAGAAGCACACCAATCCTTGGTCAGGTGGTCAGTGCAGTCATGGGGGCCATTTACTCTTGAAGGAGCCCTGAAAAAAGGCTCCGGCAGTTTTATGGGCCCAGTTTTATGGGCCCTGAGATCAGAGGAAGGGCACAGAGTTGAACAGTACTAGGTACTGCGTCAGATTAGGGAAGGTATTTCAAGGTTTCCTGCTTCTCCCTTTCACGAGGAGGTCTCAGCAGAGAAGTCAGAAGAGGACTTCTGCCCAAGGCTGCAGGAAAAGAGACAGGAATGAAGAACAAGCAAACGCTGGGCTTGCCAATAACCAGTTGAGCAACTGTAGCTTTTATCTGAGAGCCTCAGACAACAAACTTGGAGCCAGACAGATTCTACTAGAGAGTGGCTAATTTAAGGATAGCATAGCTTTCAATTTGAGGTGACAAGATCAGTGCCTTATGCAGAGATACAATTTACTTGGTTCATCCATTCTCCCCCATTGAATTCCAGCACAGACCTAACACATCTTACAAGCTACTTGCTTCTTTTTGTTTTGTTTTGTTTTTAAGCAGGATGGAATATTCCATCATCTCAAGATCTTGGAAGAAAAACCACTGTTGTCCTCGTATATGAATAACACGCACAAGATTTTGTCAAATTACATTGACAGTATTTAAGAAGTACATCAAAATAAGCTTGGATTCTTAACACTGTAAAATCAAAATTAAAACCAGAAGATGGTATATGATGAGACAACTGTCTACATAAGCAGTTCAAAAAGATTGGATTTTTTTAAATATAGAATGAAGAGGAAATTTTTTAAACTACCTTCATATTCATTTGCTAATTAAAACTTTGCTTTGTTAAACGAAAAAAATGACATACGATTTTTATTCAGGTAGAGAAAAAACTCAGCAATGAGGAATAAAAAAGGAATCACTGAAAGAAATGTTCAAAGCAGTGGGAACATGTGTCATTTCATAGCTGTATTCATTTCAACCTTTTCAAAGTAAATTTTAAGTTTTCATAGACTGTAGGGGAAATTAACATATATATGGCAACACATGAATATATGATTTATCTGGGTCCGTACATTCATTAGTCTTTTTTCCACAGGAGAAATGAGACAAAGTCCACAGAAGACCTTTCAAAATTGGCACATCTATCTTCAAACTTGAATGTCTTTTTCATACTTTCTTGTGTGCCTTCTAGTATATATATAATAAATTACTTTTCCCAAAGTATTACAACGGTGGGTATGGTAATTAGAGTGAAACAAATTGCAGTGGTCATTTAGTAAAATGATAAATTGGTCAGAACCAATTAGAGGCAAAAAACTTAACATTAAGACTATGATGAATGGGTGAGTGACAGTAAGACTTGTCTATGAAATGGAGCTTGACAAGAACTAACTCTCCATATTCAAAGCAAGAAACTCCTCATGGTGAAATTGAAGATGCACATAAGTTGAAGGGAGATGGATTTCAATTTCAATATATCATGCCAAGTACTTCATTTTATGGCAAAATTACCTTTCCCCTAAAAAGAGCACCCTTACTCCCTCAAAAAACAAACTGCATAGTTTAAAAAAATCTTATCCTTTATCTTTTTATCCCAGGAAATTACTTTTTACTTCTATGGCAAAAGTGACATTCCTTGAATTCTTATTTACTTCTCTACTATCTTTAAAGTTTTTAAATTGATTAAATTCCTCCCCATCCCATCATACAACTTTGTTGATCTTGCACCATTAAATCGCATTTAATTTTATCCAATGGAAACTGTATTAAGATTATTGAAAAGAATAAACTTAGAGTAGAAATTTCAAATATACTCTGAATCTAAAAATGTGGTAGTGAATGTGATTGCAAAAGGGCAAACTATTATTTTAAAAGTAATCATTAATTAAAATCTCAAACGAGGGCTTCCCTGGTGGCTCAGTGGTTAGGAATCCACCTGTCAGTGCAGGGGACAGGGGTTTGAGCCCTGGTCCGGGAAGATCCCACATGCCACGGAGCAACTAAGCCCCTGCACCACAACTACTGACCCTGCGCTCTAGAGCCCGTGAGCCAGAACTACTGAGCCCACGTGCCACAACTACTGAAGCCTGCACACCTAGAGCCTGTGCTCCGCAACAAGAGAAGCCACTGCAATGAGTAGCCCCCGCTCACTGCAACTAGAGAAAGCCCGCGCGCAGCAATGAAGACCCAACACAGCCAAAAATAAATAAATAAGATAAATAAATTTATATTAAAAAAAAATCTCAAATGATTTTATGACATTGACTTGTAGACTATTGTTAAATGCAAATACATACAAATATACCTGTATCCTTTTGAATGAGAATTCTCATCCACTATCAATAGTACCTTCTTCTGGAAATAAAGAGAGCTCCAAGTTGATTCAAATTAATCTTTTACTTGTACCAACTTTAAACTATAAAACTATTTATGGGTAAAATTATCTGTAGAAGTGACAGATTACTAAAGATTAATATTTGAAAATACATTATAACTTAATGTATTTTTTTACTCATTATTGCAGTAACTAAAAGTAAATTGCATCAGCTGTGTAACCCTTACAAGAAGGTTCTTTTCCGCACACACACAGGATTGTTACAGATAAGGCCATGTAAATGCAGTGAATGTCAGCTCCATCTCTGTGATTGAATAAAAGATGGTCAAAATTAATGAGCTTTTAAAAACTAGGAATGTAGACCCAATTTCACTCCATTTCTTTTGCTAGGTATTTTTTCTGTGCTTAATCAAGAAAAGAAAATTTTTTTCACATTTAGATTATTCACATAACTGATTACATCTAAATATGGATACCTTTTAGATAAGTTCCCCAGAGATATTAAAAATGTCACAGTAGGACTTCCCTGGTGGCACAGTGGTTAAGAATCTACCTGCCAATGCAGGGGACACGGGTTCGATCCCTGATCCAGGAAGATCCCACATGCCGTGGAGCAACAAAGCCCGTGCGCCACAACTACTGAGCCCATGCACCTAGAGCCCATGCTCTGCAACAAGAGAAACCTCTGTAGTGACAAGCCCATGCACCGCAACAAAGAGTAGCCCCCGCTCACCACAACTAGAGAAAGAAAGCCCACACACAGCAATGAAGACCCAACACAGCCCAAAATTAGTTAATTAATTAATTTTTTAAAAATGTCACAGTACACCACCATTTCTCATAGCGTACTCTATTAGAGCTGTTATAACAAATAATTAAAAAGTAATTCAACAAGAGTAATTTGAAACTTTTGAATGATGGCTGACAAATGGGGTATGGGCTGATGACTCATGGCCAGGTGAGAACAAGTCAGGTTCCTTATAACCTTGCTCATGGATGCTTAGCCTTTCTGGTGTCATATTCTAACTTTAAACTTTCCTTGTCAGAGAGATTTCTACAACACATTATAAGCAACTCCAAAAAGATAAGAAATTTATGAACATCATACATGTGTGAAAATGGGGTCAAGACAGCAAGGTAAAGTTCTGATAAGCTATCAGCATTTTAATTTCACCACTTTTCTATGAAAAAGAGTGAATAGTTAATTTAAATTCTCTTTTCAAACAAAGTTACCAGAATGTAGATTGTCACTTTTGCTCTGGATAATCTTTAAGAACTTTATTTGGCATTGTATTTGTTCACTTTCCTTTCTTCAAATCTAATAATGTTACCAAGTCTAATGCTGTATTGCTTGCCAAATGACAGGCCAATAACTCAAGAGACGAGTTGTTGGGGAAAGGAAGAGCGACTTTATTTGGAAAGCCTGAGAAGATGGTGGACTAGTGTCCCAAAGAACCATCTTACCCAAGTTAGAATTCAGCCTTCTTCTTTTTAAAAATAATTAATTAATTAATTAATTTATTTATTTATTTTTGGCTGCGTTGGGTCTTCGTTGCTGCATGCGAGCCTTCTCTAGTTGTGGCAAGCAAGGGCTACTCTTCGTTGCAGCACGCAGGCTTCTCATTGCAGTGGCTTCTCTTTTTGCTGAGCATGGGCTCTAGGTGCGTGGGCTCAGTAGTTGTGGCGCACGGGCTTAGTTGCTCTGTTGCATGTAGGATCTTCCCGGACCAGGGCTTGAACCCGTGTCCCCTGCAGTGGCAGGCAGATTCTTAACCACTGTGCCACCAGGGAAGCCCCTCAGGCTTCTTTTATACTAAAAAGGGAGGGAGTGTGGCTGGTTGCTGCAAACTTCTTGGTGCCAGAATCCTTTGTTCTTGCAGCTGTCCCCATAGGTCTGGTAACAATGTTCCTATAAACCTCCAACAAGACAAATGTTATTCTCTGTTCTGCTACTTTTTATCTATACAGTGGGAAAGTGTTATACCTTTAAAGGTCAGGGCCTTGAGAATGGCCTATCCTGTATATTTCAGGCTATAGGCAACATTCTTTTACAGAAGGTGCAGAGCCAGCATGACTAAGCACAGGCAACAGAGCACAAGGGTTAGAGCTAAAGGAATAGATCCAGTATGGAGTCAGGTTTGTTCTTCTTTACTACAGTAAGATAAATCAAAGGCTTGCCTATAGTAAAAACAGAGCCATGTGATATTCTGGGCTCCGCAGGCCCCTTGCAATTAAAGGACCCAGGGGATCAGGCATTTTCAACACTGATAATGGATTCTATGAATGCTGACAATATCCATAAGGATTGTTTGGTCCTTCTGACTATACTCTAGGATTTTTAGGCTCCTTGATCCTAGAGAGGGTGCCCTAGCTAAGGGATACCTGAATTCATCTTTGTCCTGGTACACCTCCTACAGTGCATGAATGCTCTGTGGATAGCAGTTAGAAGTACAAGATGCAGATGATCAGGGAGAGCTTCAATTCCTGAATCCTATCATCTTCTCTTCATGGCAACTTGGAGAAGATCCAGAGAGTTGTGGACCCACAGAAGACAAGCCTGATAAGAGAGCGCATATTGTACCATTAAGTCAGCGCTCCATGGCCTGATGGCATGGTCCAGTGCCACCCCCTAGGAACCGGAACTGTAGCTAACAAACATATTTTGCAGGGCTGGAGGCAGGCCCAGGGCTGGCTGAGCTGCTTCCTGTGCACCTTTCCATCTTGACTTGCCCCTGAGTCAAGGATTTTATTGACACTCTGACGATGATGAAAAGTCAGTCTCAGGAAAGCAGGACAGTCATCAAGAGGCAGGTAGCCTAAGGGCAGGAGAGCAATGTTGGCACTTCCTGATGAGCTAACTTTTCTGACTATTCCTGCGAAGCTCTCACGTTTGGTAAATCTATATTTCATCTCTGCAGACTCAGAAAGGACACTTCCTGGGCATAATCTTGGAAAACAAATAAATCGACATGGAATTCAATACAAAACAGGAAGAAAAATGAAGTACTAACTGCCATCTTTTTTACATTATAAAATCAAATTCCAGTCAATAGAACTGGAGACACAAGAACCCATTGGGTGAAATCAAATTATGTGATTTACCCTTAGCATGTTATACTTGATCTAGGGAGCAGTTGTCTATGAGAAACTGAGAGCATTAATCCCTAATCAAACTTGGGATAAGGCTAAATGTGTAAAATCACTTTTATAGTTTTGACTTTGCTAGAAAGATTTTGCTTAGAATGACCTATTAATTTGGAGCTCTACCCCAAGATAGAGTCAGCTGGGGTAAATAAATAAACCATGTAAGCAGAATAATGGTTAGAAACAACACTTCTCACTGGTGATTCTATTTCACCGCTGAGAGAACTTTTCTAGTAAAAAATAGAGTTAATGGGATACTTAGCTCATCTGGATACTGTTAATTCTCTTGAATGAGCTGAGAGGAAGTTAACCAGGTGTATTATCCCGATTTTACTTCATCACTAATACTCAATTGCCTGCCCCAGGTCCTTCATTCAGTTCACCCCCATCCTTTTGCTTTATCTTCTCAATATTTTCCCGGACTGGCATTGTCATGAATGCTGCTGAGTTCTCACCTTATGTATGAATACAATATGTAATAAACTAGGATGACATTAAAAAGAGGTGGCTCATTAAATTGTGACAGGATCTTACTATTTATCATTCATGTTTGATCATTCTTCTTTCAACTTACTGCCCTCTGGCCCCATCAGGGTTGATGTGAAGCCTGTTTTAGTCACACCAGGCTCTTCCAGCTGTGTCCTCACATCCTCCTCCTCATCACCACTCCCCCATCTTTGCCCAGACTTGAAAACTGCAACGAGTATTGATCTGATGATCACGGGCTACTTTTTCCTGCAGATGCAGGGTCTGGTCCTGGTCAGCATCTGTGTGGCCTTGGACAGGTAGATAAGCAGAGTCTCAGCATCTAAAGGAGATGATAGTTCCAGTCTCAAAGGCAACTGGAATGAAACAACTCAGTGCCTGTGAAAGACTTACCTATATTTCCACGCTGTTGGCTATCATTAAGGTTCCCCACCCCACACTCAGCACCACTGAAGTTTGCTCCTCCTTTTCTGGACATCTTTAACATCCTCATGGCTTAAATTTATGTCCCACTTCTTTCTTACAGCCTTTGTTTGAAATTCCAGTCCCCACTGGTCTCTCGTTTCCTTGAACTTCTACAAAGATAGTGGCTCTCAACTTTATACCTGATTCTATTCTTCTTAGATTTGCTATGTCCTTGAGTGTGGATCTGAGCTGTCTTCATTCAGGATGTCTGTAGGCAAAGCCAGATTATATAATGTAGTTTTCATCTGAATGACTAGAGGCTGGGCATGCTCCTGACTCTCTTCCTGCTCTCCATTTTCCTTCATAGGTGCTCCGTACCTTGAGTAAGAACACATGTTTCAACCTTCCTTGCTTATTAAAAGTCTACCTGCAGTGGGCATCATACATCCTCTTGGTTTCATAGGTGACTTAATTAGCAGACAACATAAAACTTTATTTATTTTTATTCTTTTAATTTTTTTATCATAATAGGATTTTACTTATTTTTTAAAATTTTTATTGGAGTATAGTTGATTTACAATGTTGTGTTAGTTTCTGCTGCACAGAGAAAGACAAATATCATGATATCGCTTATATGTGGAATCTAAAAATAAGGTACAAATGAACTTATTTACAAAACGGAAATAGAGTCACAGATGAAGGTGAAATTTGACTTAGTAAATAATTCATGCTTAGGCATCAATATCATGAGATTTTAGGAAAGAGCGATAAAATAAACCTTAGTATAACCACTTTTGTGATTGGCATCTAATCAGATTTGGACTCTTTTAAATATGTTAGACATGCCAAATCACCGTATTTGCTTACAAGTAGCCTATGTATTATGTAGCTTCTTAAAATAATTTCTTTCAATTAGAATTGTATCTTATTGTCATGCTTTATTCCTACTAATTTAGAAGTCTGCCTTTAGGAATAAAATAAAAACGTAGGGATTTTCCAAGTTTTAAATACATCCACAATTATTTGCTGTATAAGTATGCCCAGAATGCTATTAGTTGCCAAATTAGGCCAGAAAGAAATGAACTACATTTGAAAATTCTCAGAAATACAGTCTATCCAGATATAAGCAGTTTCTAGAAGCCAAATAATTGTGATTGTCCAAAAGTTCTTTGATAATTTGTCTGCCACTCTATAGAGGGCTTTCAGTAAATCTTGTTCAACACTCACAACACCCTAATAATTATGAATGTTTGCACCATGCCCGAGGGGAGGAGAACACCATCATTTTCTGGAACTCCAGAGTTTATCTGCATTTACTGATATCTATGTTTTTTCATATCATATAAAATGAACAACTTGAATCGTTTAAAGTGCTCTCCCAGACATTATTTAAAAACTCACAACATTCCTTCCAGATGAATAACTGAGCAAACAAATCTCTCACTTTGTTATTTATTTAGACACAAGGTTAATAGATAGTAAAATCTAAAAAGAAAGATGCTAAGACAACAACAAAAAATAGCAGCCTGGAAACTGCAGGGCATCTTTTTGAGGCAAGCTAGACCTAAAATCTTGGTCTGTGAATGATGTAGAGGAAGGCCTGGGACAGCAGTGGGGATACTTCCACCAGCTCACGTGCTTGGCAAATTCTCTGCATCCAGGAATCAAGTTCCCTCCACGCGCTCCTGCCTAGGGGGCTGCAGGCAGAGGGATCCAGTTGTCCTTCTGTGTTCACTGAGAAACATACAGGCTCCAGCTTTCTATGGTCTTCCCCAGACGGCAGATAACTTCACTTGGCAAGATTCTTTAACATTGTTTATTGCTGGGAACCCTCAACTCTACTTGGTTCTACCACAGCTTAGGGTACCTGTGCCTCCCTTTGGACTTATCTGTATCAACCAAGTCCTCTTCTCACAGCTGTGGCCCCGTTGGGTCCTGATGGTGCAAAGCTGAGCTCTGAAACTGCACATTCATCCCTCTGAATTCTTATCTCCCTGAATGAATAGAATTAATAAAAAGAGACCCATCTTCCTACTCCTTGTGCTTGACATATAGATTGTAAACATTCATTAAGATATTTCTTTTAACTGTGTGTGTTTTTTATCTATTACTATTTATTTGCTTTTTGAGTTATCAGGCAGCCCCTCTCTTCCCTGCTTTTTTAATGTGCTTCAGTCCATCAGTTTTTTTTAGAGGCCTTTGACCTATGATCAGAAACATTCTCCCATCTGCATCCCTATATATATTTTTAAGCTTTGTTCTGGGACACAGTTTCTTAGAAAGTTACTTAGAGATTCGTTGATGTTTTGGGGTCTTGCTTTTTAAGACAAGAGCAGGAGAAGAGCTGTTTAGTCCAGGGCTGATTATTTCAAACCACTGAGGCAAGACCTTTCTGAGTATTCCACCCAATGACCCAGGAATTAAGAAATGTTTGAGTCTGGCTCTTGGGAATGCACACTATTTTCACCCCTGTGTGACTTTCAAGTAGAGATCTTGCCAATGATTTCGGGAGGGTCTTCCCTCACGTGCATGTGCTGATAGCTCTCTGCTGAGTAAGGGTCCTCCATGAATCTCCAGAGTTCCCGTTAGGGGCAGGATCTCTCCCCTTTGGTGTTCTGTCCTAAGAACTCCAATCACCTTGCTCTCGCCAGATTTCTGGCTCTATCGCCATAATGAAGGAAGACCACTGAGTTCCCTCTGAGATCCCAATCCTTGCCCCAAGGCAGGGAAATTCTCCCCAAGCAGGAAGCTGGAGAAATTTCACTGCTCACCTCATTTGGATCCTGTCTCTGAGGAACCAAACCCTTGATTTCTCAATGTCTATTTCACATATTTTGCTTTGCCATATTTGTCTACATATTTCTGTTGTTTCAGGCAGGAGTGTAAATCTACTCCCTTTTGCTCTATCTTGGCCAGAAGCAGAATCCAAGTACCATTCTATTTTAATTACCGTTCCTTTCTGTTACGTGGTTGACATCAGGGGGTCTTGTTCAAGCTTGTTCCACTTCAGTTTTGGAAACATTACACCAATTCATACACATTTATTTTTCAAAAGTTCTTTAGAATCAGTTTATCTATATATAAAAACAATCCTCTTTAATTTATTGGTGTCCATTAAAGGCATAGGCTAATTTCTGGAAAAATGGTTTCCATACAATAAAATCTTTTATATTCCAAGAATAGGATGTGCTTTCTTATTATTCCAATCTTGTACACATTCCTCAGGAGCATTTTAAAATTGTATTTTTATGGAATGGGTGTGTATTTTGGTTTATTCCTACATATTTACCCACTTTTGTTGGTTTTGAAACGATTCTATTGTTTCTTTATATTTATTGTGTTGTTTCTATTTGGGAAGGTTACTGATTTTTGTGTATTAGTTTTGTACACAGGAACTGACTGAATTCTGTTATTTATTCAACGGTTTTTATTTGAATAATTTGTTATTTTTTCATACAGTTCTATCTATCATAGATACCTACTCTGAAATAATGTATTATTCGTTTGTATATTTCAATATGCACACAGCCTAGGTCCCTTTGCTTTTGGACAATCTTTATTTCTATAAATTTATTAAGTTCTGGTTCTACCTCTCACTTTCCACCACGTCAGTTAGAAAATTATAGTTTGAGAAAAATCTCGTTGATAATTCCTCTCTGCTCTTACCGATTCTCTTCCACTTCAAGGGAGTATCACATGAATATATAAGGTAAATTTCTTGAAATGATTAAGACTGTTCAAGAGAGAGAGTTTACTTAAGTATTAAGAATTAACAGAGTGCTTTATCTTATAAATGTTCACAAATAAAGAGATAGTAACATAAGAATGGTAAGTGGGTTTGGCTGTGTTAAGAATTTAAACTACGTGTTCATGAATTAAAGATTCAGTCTTAATATAAATAATTTACATTAGGAGAAGTTTAAGTACATGGCTTGGAGAAATTCAAATGCAAATATGTGTCATCTCATGTTGAGCATTGAGAAAGGACACAATTAAAAGAAAGTAGATGTGCTGAGTGTTACAAGGGTGAACAATTTTCACTGTCAATTTTTTTTAATTTTCTAAAAATATTGTGATGTCTAGTAACTATAACAGATTAATGCTACAGGGGATAATCAATATCTAAACTTTCAGCAGCTTACCATAGAAATTTGTTCATGCATTTCAGGGATCAGTTGGAATAAAAGAAGCTACACTAAGCATTTTGGATATAAAAGGTTTAATATAGGAAATAGCATCTTATACAACTTCTGAAGATCCAGAAAGCTGCTGTGGCCGTCTCAGGCAGCCTGATACACTGAAGTGAGTGTTTCTTAGTCTCACCTGGAAGCTGCAGAAGTTCTCAGGAATCTCCAAGAAGCTCCTGTCAGCTGTGGGGTCAGTGGCAGTGTGGAGAGCTCTCTTCACGGGATCACAGGAAGCCACAGTGAATCCTGCATCCACCCAGAATCTGCCTGTAGCTGGTTCTGAGGATGATGGCTCCTCCACTACTGTCTTCTAAATCATGTGCATATACTCTAGATGGCAAACTGTAACCTGGACCCAGACAGGGAAGGGAATTCTCTGCTTCAGCAACACAGAGGTGTTTACAAAGGGGTGATAGACAACAGAGAAAAATGCAAACTCGTGTAATGGTGCAGAGGGTAGTGGGTAGTCCTGGCTGGTGTGTTCTCTGGTAGTTGGGAGGATGAGGTGACACTCTCCTGTCCCCTCATGTTCACTTTTGTCCCCAGCACTTCACTCACTTTCCATTGACAGGGATAGGCTATATGGCTCCACCCAGCTACAAAAGGGGCTGCCTCTCAGTGACTATCCATAAGACGGAAGGAGGAAGAGTAATATGAGTGAAAAGCTAGATTAACAAATAAATAATTTAAAGAAAAAAATTCAATTAACCTACAATTGGCAAAAAAGTAATGCTGGATCTAGTATGTAATATGAAATAATAATTTATCAAGATAAATTATACTGTTGACACCTTAGATTTTCTTATTCATTGAATGATTACTTTTAATATCTTAGAAACAGTCTAGTGTTTTCCTAGGATACAAATATTAGTGCTGAAAATCAAAGCTGCAATGAGGTACCACCTTACACCACTCACAATGGCCATCATTAAAAAGTGTACAAATAACAAATGCTGGAGAGGGTGTGGAGGAAAAGGAACCCTCCTACACTGTTGGTGGGAGATAAATTGGTGCAGCCACTATGGAGAACAGTATGGAGGTTCCTCAAAAAACTAAGAAGCGACCTACCATATGATCCAGCAATCCCACTTCTGGGCATATATCTGGACAAAACTATAATTTGAAAAGATACATGCACCCCTATGTTCACAGAAGCACTGTTTACAATAGCCAAGACATGGAAACAACCTCAATGTCCACTGACAGATGAATGGATAAAGAAGATGTGTTATATATACGCAATGGAATACTACTCAGCCACAAAAAAAGAATAAAACAATTCCATTTGCGGCAACATGGATGGACCTAGAGATTATCATAGTAAGTGAAGTAAGCCAGACAGAGAAAGACAAGTACCATATGAGATCACTTATATGTGGAATCTAAAATATGACACAAATGAACTTATTTACAAAATAGAAGCAAACTCACAGACATAGAGAACAGACTTGTGGTTGCCAAAGGGAAGGAGGTTGAGGAAGGAATGGAAGGGAGTCTGGGGTTAGCAGATGCAAACTATTATATACAGAATGGATAAACCACAAGGTGCTACTCTATAACACTGGGAACTATATTCAATATCCTGTAATAAACCATAATGGAAAAGAATATGAAAAAGAAAATGTGTATATATGTAAATGTATAACTGAATCACTTTGTTGTACACCAGAAAGTAATACAACATTGTAAATCAACTATACTTCAATAAAATGAATTTTTTAAATAAATAAATAAATAATTAAAAAACAAATATTAATGCTGAACTAACCCCAAATTTTATTGTATAAAAGTATTGAATTAATATGCTAACTTTTCTCTGCTGACAGTCACAATGATCCTTGTCCTTAAGGGAATGGTCACATTTCTGGGAACTTGCAGAAAACCTACCTACACTATAAAGTGATGAAGAAGATCTGAAGTTTGCTGATAAAACACAATTTTGGTACGAACATAAAGGAGACCCTTTTGAGCTTCACTCGATCACATATAGTATGATTATGTGAAGTTTTACAAATAAATCATTTTATAACCTTGTTTTGGCTAGAAAATAGAGTTTTGGATTTCACTCATTATTGTGAGAAAAATTAGAGGTCACCTGTGGAAACTTTTAGTAAGCAATGAGAGAATGAACATATTTATGTTTTCTGAAGCACGTTCTATTAAGTCTGGAAGGAGATTTGAAAAATTACTTAAGCTAGGAACATGTTATACATTTAATTCACCTAAATACATCTCATTGAATGGTTTCTGAATGAATGAATGGATGAAGTGAATTATTTATGTAATGTGCTTACTTTTCTGTCTCTATAACAAGGCTCTCAAATCAGATATTTTATTGCCTTCACCTAACAATATCTGCCACATTAATTTTTGTGAATGAATAAAAGTGGAAATTACAGTCAGATGTGCCTGATCGTCACTTTTCTTCTCAACTAAATATCCTAATATTTCTCTGTGCAGAAGGATCTTAATTATGCATTCACATCACACCAATTTACTTCTCTTATGCTACTGTCCCCTTATGCTATTGAAGTTCAAATAAAATCTACACCATTAATATTACCCAGTCACCTACTCTATATTTAGCTTGCAATGTCACATGCATTTTTACTACAAAAATAGATACACTGTGTTTCCCCAAAGCAGCACTACTTTTTAAAAGCACAAGAAGAGTTTTACTGTATGTCTCCAGGTCATCTGAGTTATTACCTAAATAACCTTAACCATTAGTAGCTGCCTGAATTACAGCTTCTTCAGGGATTATCTGAAATTTGTTTAAAATTTGAGAACAATTAACAGAAACACTGCATTATGGTAGGCAATAATTACAGCTCTGACGAAGATATTTTACAGATCATATATTTCCAAACAATTTTTTTTGTTCTAAAATAAGCTTAGCACAAAAAGTCTTGTCTTGTAGATGCATTATCTAAAAATTTTAGGCAAAGTGGATTTAAAAGTGAATAAACCACAAGATAATAAAAAGCACATTTCCATGTAATCTAAGGTTGAGAGTAATATTATAATTTAAATTCTACAAAGCAACTTTTCATGAATAGGGTTTTCATACATATAATTGTAAAATGCAATTCACAATGGTGAATGGAAGTGGCACATATAGAGTTTGTGAATAGTCAGGTCAGGGACAATCTAAGCTTATAGGAAATTGAGTACCTGCCACTTATGTGTTTGTAAAGAAAACCTAAAATGAAAGGTAGTAACAGAAATTCATAACTTCCTCAAAAAGGGGACATGAAGTGTGTGTGTGTGTGTGTGTGTGTGTGTGTGTGTGTGTGTTTATACAAACCTTGAGAGCAGGTGCATCTTACAGCCCTCTCAGAACTGTGCTGCCAGGTAGAATAGATTCCCTAGTGTACTTTCCACTGTGACTTACAGTAATAGAGGCAGTTTCTCAGGATAGATTGTAGCATCCTTGGCATTATTGTGTTACTGGTAACACAGCCGTCCTAATCAGCTGTTACATCTCTGTTAGTTTTGGTCATATAAAAAGGACTGCAGGGGCTTGCCTGGTGGCGCAGTGGTTAAGAATCCGCCTGCCAATGCAGGGGACACGGGTTCGAGCCCTGGTCTGGGAAGATCCCACATGCCGCGGAGCAACTGGGCCCGTGAGCCACAACTACTGAGCCTGCGCGTCTGGAGCTTGTGCTCCGCAACAAGAGAGGCCGCGATAGTGAGAGGCCCGCGCACCGCGATGAAGAGTGGCCCCCGCTTGCCATAACTAGAGGAAGCCCTCGCACAGCAACGAAGACCCAACACAGCCAAAATAAATAAATTAATTAATTAATTTTTTAAAAAAGGACTGCATTTTAAAATTATTATGACATAGTAAGTAAATAAAAATATAATTGAGTGGGATTAATGTTGTTATTTTAATCTAAAATCTGATAATATATTCTGTCACTGGCACGTATTTTAAATTTGTCACTAGGCCTCCATGACAATAGAGAAGGTAAACATGTTATTTGAGATATCTATGCCTTTTCCATAATTAACTATGGAGAAATCAATTATTACAGAAGGTGCACAGTAATTATTGTCTTGTAATTTTATCTCATAGATGACTAAACATTTTGAAGACTTAATTATAAATTAATAAAGAAAATATAGACATGATAAGGAATATTACAACAAGTTACTGCAAGTTAATTAAGCAGAGGAAATTGATATTTGTCCACCAGGAAATATCTGTAATCACATAGCATTATATAGAAAACGATTATATTGTCTTGATGAATAAATGAAAATTGATGTTTTTATACCCCAAATTGTTGGTCTATATTTTACCTACACTTGATGATTTTTAAAACATGAATGAAGTTATTCGCTCTGTTAAAATGCTAAATTCACTCTGTAATTATACTAAAGGATAATATGCCAACTTTCTGTTCTTTGGCAGATTTTTAGATTAATGAAATAATAGCTTAGCATTTATTATACTTTTGTATTTCCTGTATAGTAATAAAAGAAACTAGTAAAGCTTATTTAAAGCAATCTATTTAAATAATTGAAAGTCCACAGAAAGATCTAGACAGAATGTGCAGCTCAAATTGCAAATACTCCATCAGAGCTAGTACCAATGTAAACGCTGGTCTGCATGAAATCATTACAAACTAAACTGAAAAAAACTGATATGCACTTGACTGAGCTATTCAGTGTTTAATACCTCCTCACGTGTGCATTTTATTTTTCGATGCATATTTTTGTCAGTTCCTTAGTGGATTTATATAGGAACACTTTTTTCCCTGGATTAAATTGAATATAAAACTCCTTAAGGACATTATGTTGAAAAATACTGAGTAGCATTAGAAACTTTCAGCATAAGACTTTAACCTACAGGAACAGCGGAGGTTTCAAATGCTGTGAATTATTTTAGTAATGCCAAACCCTGTCAAACAACACTCAAACTTTGCTTAAGGTTAATCATTTTTACTTACAGGGATAGAAATTAACATTTAAATATTTAATTTGTATTTTTTTATGTTTCAAATATTTGAATTTTACATATTCTTTATTTTATAATGTATGTGTTGACTAGTAACATAGTCATATTCCTATGCATGGCAGAATTTACTTTTTTATATACAAAGAAGTGACCAAAAATAACTGAATTGAGACACATTTTTTGTACATCTTTTTTTACATCTTTATTGGAGTATAATTGCTTTACAATGTTATCTTAGTTTCTGCTGTATAACGAAGTGAATCAGCTATACATATACATATATCCCCTTATGTCCTCCCTCTTGCGTCTCCCTCCCTCACTCCTTATCCCACTCCTCTAAGTGGTCACAAAGCACGGAGCTGATCTCCCTGTGCTATGCAGCTGCTTCCCACTAGCTATCTATTTTACATTTGGTAGTATATATATGTCAATGCTACCCTCTCACTTCGTCCCAGCTTCCCCTCCCCACCCCGTGTCCTCAAGTCCATTGTCTATGTCTACGTCTTTATTCCTGTTCTGCCCCTAGGCTCTTCAGAACCTTTTTTTTTTTTTTAGAGACACATTTTTATAAGTATGCCACTGGTAAAGACAAAAGACATAGAAAAAAGAGAAGCGTAATTTCAAAGAGGAAGAAAAGACAGAGATGTAAGCACCAGGTAAAAGACTGTGAGCATTCGTGTTTAACAATTTGCAAGATCACCATCCTCTTTGGTGAGCACTCTCTGTTGGGACCCTGATAAAAGACAGCTAATCTCTTCAGCACCCTCAGACAAGCCCACGGAGGAGCTCTGGAGCTAGTTCATTCATTCCCCGCTATTCATCTAACCTCTGAATAGACCCAGCTATGTTTGTGTCATAGGAACATCTTTAACACTTAATTTTATTACTATAAAAATGCCAATCCATTGTTTCTGACTTCCATTGCTTCCATTGAGAAGTTAGCTGCCAGCCTTGGGGTTTTTCCTTTGAAGATCATGTGTCTTTTATTATTTCAGTAATGCCAAATTGAAATGTTATATTTCTTTTGATTTTCAACAGTTTTACTATGATGTTCCCAGGTGTTGTTTTCATTGTGTTTTTCTTTTCTGGGGGTTCTCTGAAGCTTTTAATACGTGGGTTGGTCATTTGCATCATCATGACTTTGATTTTTGCTCTGTACCCATTCTCCCTCTTCACTTTTTAAATTGGTTATGTATTTATTTTATTTAATATTATATGGTAGCTCTATTTTTAGTTTTTTGAGGAATTTCCATACTGTTCTCCATAGTGGCTGCACCAATTTACATTCCCACCAACAGTGCAAGAGGGTTCCCTTTTCTCCACTCCCTCTCCAGCATTTATTGTTTGTAGATTTTTTGATGATGGCCATTCTGACTGGTGTGAGGTGATACCTCATTGTAGCTTTGATTTGCATTTCTCTAACGATTAGTGATGTTGAGCATCTCTTCATGTGCCTCTTGGCCATCTGTATGACGCAGCAATCCCACTACTGGGCATATACCCTGAGAAAACCATAATTCAAAAAGACACATGTACCCCAATGTTCATTGCAGCACTATTTACAATAGCCAGGACATGGAAGAAACCTAAATGTCCATCAACAGAGGAATGGATAAAGAAGATGTGGTACATATATACAATGGAATATTACTCAGCCATAAAAAGGAATGAAATTGGGTCATTTGTAGAGATGTGGATGGACTTAGAGTCTGTCATATAGAGTGAAGTAAGTCAGAAAAAGAAAAACTAATATCCTATATTAATGCATATATGTGGAATCTAGAAAAATAGTATAGATGAACCTATTTCCAGGGCAGGAATAGGGATGCAGATGTAGAGAATGGACGTGTGAACACAGGGTGGGAAAGGGAGGGTGGGATGAATTGAGAGATTAGGTTTGACATAAATACACTACCACGTGTAAAATAGATAGCTAGTGGGAAGCTGCTGTATAGCACAGGGAGCTCAGTCCAGTGCTCTGTGATGACCTAGAGAGGCAGGACTGAGGGGGGGATGGGAGGGAGGTCCAAGAGGGAGGGGATATATGTATACATATAGCTGATTCACTTCATAATACAGCAGAAACTAACACAACATTGGAAAACAATTACACTCCAATAAAAAAATATTTATAAAAATATAAAAAAATATTATTATTTTTTAAAATACATACATACATACATATATACATGTATAAATATAAGTTTCTGCTGGCTTAATACTGAGTCCATTGTTTCAGATATATATATATTTTTTTCACCTTTTGAATGTCCTTTGGCTATTTTTGTAAATTCTCAATTCTCCATTCTTTCATATAGTTTGTATATATTCTTTAATATTTTCTTGAACATATTAATAATGTTTTTATAGATCCTTTTGTACCAGCTCCAGTGTCTGAACCAAATATGATCAGGCCTCCTTGGATTGTTTTCTTTTTCTTTTTTTATTTGACATGTAATTTTTTTTACCTTTTCATGTCTCATATTTGTTTTTTATTTTATGTTAGACATGGTATAGAAAAAAAGAAAAAAAAAAACTTTGGGGCCTTCAGATGCAGCTGTCTCCAAAAGGAAAGATTTTAGTTGAAGGGCTGATAACCTCAATCCAGTCAGGATGTGGAACTGGGCTAAGATTTAGTCCTATTCACTTTTATTCTCGTTTGTTCCTGTACCCTAGGTGTAGTTTTCTAGGATTTTAACTGTGGGTATCCATCTCCTTAGCTCTAAAAATACTGTTGGAAATTCAGCTTTGCCCTTTGGAAATTACCAGCTTGACTGTTGGGCCCACACACTATTGTAATTTGCTAATATCATGCAGAAGAGACCAGATGTGTGTTTGAGGAATCCCCCCAGATTGGGGTTTGGTTCCTAAACACTGCAAGACTGTAAGATATTTTATTGTGCATTGGAAAAGCCTCTAATATAGCTCTGACATATTTTTCGTCTTTATATTACTAACATCCTTCCTGGCATTTGGTATATGTTAAGTTTATTTAAATTTTGATCCGTTCTTTCCAATAATTCTACTTCATATGGCATATGATATTTTCTTGTTTTTATTTCATAATTTTTTTTTTACCCTTGGGTAGCTAATTCATGGCTAGCTTATTTGAGAAGCAATTTCAGAAAGCCCATGAAAGAGAGTGGGGAGAGTAAGATTGCTACTATTGTTGCACAGCAAATTAACGCCAAACTTAGATTCTTAAAATTACCATTTCTTTTTTTTGGGGAGTAGGGGTTGTTGGTTTTTTGTGGGATTTTTTTTTTTCTTTTTTTTTTGCTCCTGAATTTTTGGATTAGGAATTTGGGCTGGACTGCTAGAGCCCACATTTTGTCCATCAATAAGTTACATTTCTTCCACATGAAAAATTCACTTATCTCTACCCAAGAACCATCAAAATTTTCATCCTGTTATAGCAATGGTCCTGGGATTGTTACTATCCACATCATCTGAGAACTTGTTAGAAATGCAAATTTTCAGTAACTCTCTCCCCAGATCTACTGAATCAGAGACCCTTTGGCAATGATCCCAGCTATCTCTATTTTAAGAAGTCCTCCCAGTGAATAAGATGCATCTATTTAACATTGACTAAGAACATAGTGACTGAAGTTTCCAACATTTCTGGTTTGAGTGAATGAATGCATCAGCTATGATTCTGGGAAACACAATTTGAAGACTGTAAAGAGTCTTGATTTAAACATATTGGGTTTTTTGCGCTTATAGCATATCCAAATAACCATATCCCAGCGGGAAACTGAATACATGCCCTTAAAACTGAAGGCAGTGATAAGAATTGAAGTTCTAAATTTGAGAATAATTAGCAAACTGTTGGATAAAACTGCTGTTTTGGACAAGGTTGCCCAAGGAAGGCATGTAGAAAGAGAATAACAATGGACCAAAAATATAATTCTGGGGACTCACATTGTACAGTAAGTGTACAGAGAGATGGAGAAGAGAGATCCGTGAAAGGTAAAGATAAGGAAAGATTGGAATTAATGGGAAAAAGCCAGGAAAGAGGAGAGGTATGCAAAATTTATTAGTCAGATGGTTTCAGTTCCCTATCAGTAAAAATCCATTCAATTTTTTTAGGCCAAAGGCGGAAATTAGTTCATTTAAGTAATAAGGACATCTGAATGAGGATTGTTTCAGCCCAGATGCCTTCAGCAGTTCAAAAGATGTATTAATATTCTTTGTTCTTGGTCTCCCTTAGCTTTATTTCCTCAATCTCAGGCTGATTCGTGCATTGGGATGACCATCAGCAGCTTCAGTGTACATTTTGAGAGATTCAAATTTAGTTGAAAGGAATGTTTTATTTTCCAAGAAAATTCTGGGAATCACTCTGATTGCATCATCCTTGAAGCAAACACCAAACACAAAATTCAATGCTTGCCTGGGATGAAGTGAGAGAGTGGCATGGACATATATACACTACCAAATGTAAAATAAATAGCTAGTGGGAAGCAGTCACATGGCACAGGGAGATCAGCTCAGTGCTTTGTGACCACCTAGAGGGGTGGGATAGGGAGGGTGGGAGGGAGATGCAAGAGGGAGAAGATATGGGGATATATGTATATGTATAGCTGATTCACTTTGTTAAAAAGCAGAAACTAACACACCATCGCAAAGCAATTATACTCCAATAAAGGTGTTAAAAAAGAAAAATTCAATGCTTGCTTTGGTTTGGCCTGGGTTACATACCCATCCCCTAAAGCCAGGATTAGCCACCAAAACACCATACACTAAAAACACAAGGTGTGTAATTCTTCATGGAAAATACAGGTTATTTTAATGAATAAGAAGCAAGTGTTGCCAAAACTCGGTCTCTGTTCACTGGTGCCGAATAAAAACGTGGAGACAGTTTTGGGTGAAGTAGAAAAGAGTAGCTTTTATTCCTTTGCCAGACAAAGGGGGCCACATTGGGCTAATGCCCTCAAGACTGTGTGTCCCACCCTGGAGGGGGTAGTGAGGAGTCGTATAGTGTTAAATGAGCAGGGCGTGATCAGCTCACGGACATTCCTCTGATTGGTTGGTGGTGAGGTGATCAAGAGTCGGCATCATCAACTTTCTGGTTCCAACTGGTCTGGGGTCTAGGTGCTTGTGGGCAGCATACAGTTAACTTCTCCCACCTGGTGGGGATTTCAGTATCTGCAAAACAGCTCAAAGGACATGGCTCAGTATATTATCTATAGTCCTTGAGGAAGAATTAAAGGTGCTTGACTTTGCTTAATGGCTAAAGTATTATTACTTTGTCTTGCTTGCCTGTTTTCCTTTCTTTCTGCATTTTCTCACTTCTCTGATTAAACTTATTCGTTGACTAAAGTTTTCCTACAGACCAAAGGCAGGTGGAGGGCATGGGTGGGGATGTATTCTGGGAAGGCCTCGTAGGGTCCTGCTCCGTTACACAAGAAGCACACATATGCCCACAGAACATAAACAACAGAAGTAACTGAGTATAAACATCTTCAAGGAGTGAGCTATTGGTAGTGGCAAATTCTACAGAAAGATTCATGAAAATCGTACTGGCTAGTGTTAGTGGGTCATTGTCCTCCCAAATATTATTTATTGTCTTTAAAACTACTAATGCAATTCTTTTCCAACACCTGTATTAAGCTCAGGGTTTTTTTTCACACAAGCTAACTTTTCTCGCAGTACCCAATTAGATTATTATTTCAACTCTTTAGAATATATTATTTTTTGAATCAAGTTTTGTCTGATAGAGACATTTGCAACAATTTCTCCCATATAGCTCTTATATAAAGGGATTCCTGTTCAATATTATTTGCCAAGATAAGTAAAATTTAGTTGTATTTTTAAAATCATCTTTTCAAAGATTGACCTTGCCATCATAATAGCAAAAAAAAATGTATTTACTGAACCACCATAAAGATGTTTAAATTGAAACCCAGACACATTAGTGAATTAGTCCATTATTTTCTATTTGTTTTCCTTACCAAAACACATATTGAAATGTTCAACGTGTTTCATGTATTTTGGTAACTATACATTTTTCAATATTTTCTTCTTAAATAAGTTTGTTATTTAATAATTATTTAAAATTGAATACAGGAAATAGTTGATTTGGAAGAATCAGTCAAGAATAATAACAAATTAACTAAATTTCCTGCTGCTCTGATGACAGACCCAGCTTTGTGTTCAGATGCAGATATTTTCTTTCATAATATTTTCTTAATTTTTCTCCTTCCCTCACTTTATTATTCAGCTTAAAAAATTGCTTGTGAATATTATTGTTTTGGGGCAGTTTGCTATCAACTCCTTCAATTTATTTGAGAATGATATATTAAAAATGACTGAAACGTGAGTAAATTGTTGAATTATGAATTTTTCAATTTAGTGTGCCACTGATGGTATTTTGCAATGTAGCTTTCCATACTTAAATGAGGTTGTAGGTTGTTATGTGACACTCATTCGTGACATTTCGCATTCTATGTGCTGTCATAAAAGCTTGCTCTTTCTTTAAACCCCCTTAGTGGTAAAGTGAGAAAGGCTGGAGAATGAGCAGAAATAATTTGTCTCTCTAGGACTTAAAAGAAAATCTTTCTTTAGTTTATGTACTTTTAAAATTTGGGGCAGTGTCTTACTCGTTTGTTTGTTTTCAGGAAATATGCTAAAACAACTGCCTTTCCACACTCCTGAACTCTGATGAGAGCTGGAGGGTCTCTTTATAGGAGTGGTAATTATACCACATATCTGCGTAAGGAAATAAACATCCCTAACACTATCCTCTAATAGTCAATGTTTTCAAGGGATTATTGTTAATGCAGAAGTCTCTTTCTGCATATTTTTTTCTCATGAAGTAACATTTTAAGTTATCACTAATGAATGAGTGATGCTTCTTTCAACGTATATTTCACAGTTTTCTAAAATAATGTAGGGAAACCAGCTAACTGCCAAATTCATTTTGCAACCATTAATACTCTATAAATCCAGGGTAAAGATGATTTTTAAGGATACTTATTCAAATTTTCTCAGTCATGATATTTTATGTTCAACAAGGTAATATTTTAGTTTGATGATTTCAGTGACTTATAGTCACATTATGCTAGTGATTTACAAAGATTTATTTGATTAGCTTCCAATCTCTCTCTTCTCTTTCCTAATTGAAAAGATCTTTAACTCATATCAGTCATGATCATATTTTATATGAATTTCTATATACAGTGTTCTGACCTTTGTATATCAATTCGGATTTACTTTCAGCTCCTAGTAACAAAAACCTGACTTCAGACGTCTGTACTCATAAGGATTCATTCCCTCACATAAAAGGGCAGTGGAAGTTGGCTGTCCAGGGCTCAGAAAGCAGCTCCACTAAGTTGTCAGAGATCTCATGTACATGAATCTTCTATCTATTTTGCCACTTTTAGCATAAAGCTTCCAGCTATAGGAACACCTCATGTACCAGGATGGCAGCTAGAACAGCTGCACCCATGCCCATCACATCAATATTCCTGAATGTTGATAAAAGGAAGTCTGCTATTAGTATATTCCCCCATGTTGGACCCCAAAGTTAATGAGATAAAGACAAATTTTTGGAGTGAAAGTGAATACAATGTTGAAAACATAAATTTTATTCACAAAGTTTCTTAAATGAGTAATTAGATATGTTTGGAGAATGTGAAGGTTCCTGAAATATAATTTCATTTTATTACAGGCAGAGAGTTTTCCAGGTCTATGTTTATAAACAGGGTCATATAAAATTGTGGTTTAACAAATCATTCCTTCAGAAAATTTAAACTCTTCTTTTTTTCCTTTTTCAGGAAATTCAGACCTCAAACGTCAATGCTGCCAAAAATGGTAATGAACTGAAGATGGTCTACATCAATGAGTATAACTTGCACACCCCTGTGTTAGCAATCTATTGATCATATCCAGCAATAAGAAAGTACATCACCAGTGATTTATAATATATTTGGACCATTAATAGTTTAACACGTCAATCACCCTACCAAACTGATTTATCCCTAAAGATGCATATTTATTTATAAGATTTATTAAAATATTCCTACTTATCTATATGCAGGGCATAAAGTTTATAGTGGTTGGACTATTAAATAGTTATAAATTGTTACCTCATAGAAATTAATTTTATTTAATGGCCGTTGATTTCCCAATAAACAGCTTATTATGCACTTCAGCATCTTGTGAAATATGCATCTTCATATTTCAGTGAAATATGAAGCACTTAAAGTGAATATTCTTCTAGTGGAAGCAGTGATGTTCTCAGTAACAATATTGTAAATTGCTCGTGCTTTGCTAGCATATTTCTCTCCGCATGCTTCTGCCACAAATACTTTATTAATGCATTAAATCTGCCATTAAAATAAAGTGACTTAAATCACTCAAAACAGTACTATCCACTTAAGTTATTCATCCCATTTCAAATACTTTGTGCAAAGGGGAAAGTTAAATTAACACTCTGAAACTCATGGAATCCATGCCCAAGATGGTTTTTCATGGATTATTCTGAAAATAGCCTGGTATTAAGTTTATGTCTTGTTTATTATGTGTCTTGGAATCTCTGACGATTTTGAGGTGCCTATGGCTTCATTTGAAATCAGAAACAAGAGGACTGTCTTCTCAATCTAGTTTGAGATTTTAGTGCTCTGCTTTGATAATGTATCTACTATTAGAGCTATCAAATCTAAAGAATTCTAGTCTTGGACTGCCTTGCCTATAAGCGTGTTGTATTTCATAAATGTATTTTTCAAGTGATTTTTGTCTCAGTTAATCACATTCAGTCAATTAACAAGTATTGACTTAATATCTGTTGTATCTGAGGCATAACATTTACATCTGAACTGTGTCTTCCGCTGACATCTTACCATCTTAGAGACTTTGCTCCTGTATTTGAGTCACTTTTTTAAGCTCCACATCCGTGATCTAAAACTTTACCTCCTGATGACTTTCCACACGCCTGCCTCTAGGACAAGGCTGGCTGTTCTCCTTCTCCCAAACACCTCCATTCCACTCAACCTATTCGTTTAGAAAGTTCCATCATGCTCCTGGTGTTTCTTAAATTACTCCTGAGCAAGTTTATCCAACTACATATTTCATTTGCTAGTGTGAGGAAATAAATTCATAGATAAAGTTTGAATCAACTGCATGTAAAAATCATCAGTAACAACAGGGAATGGGATTTTATTGTGGGATTTAGAACTGAGACCCTAATGAATTTCTGAGAATTATTTATAATAGTTTATCAGATAGATTGTATTGCTTCATTCATGGTGTTCTCATGATCTTCTTTTAATAGTACATGGAAACCAATGAGTGTATTGTCTAAGCTTTATATATTTCTACTCACTAAAAGCCAACAAGCTTCTGACAGAGCTATATATTCTTGTGGGGAGAAAACAGATTTTAAGTGCTGGACAATTGTCATTTTCCTTGACTTCTTATCCAACTTTGTCTTTGGCACTTGTCATTTAGACTAAAGTATTTTACATTAATTACACTTTTGTGACCCTTGACTTCTCTTGTTGGAAAAACCAAGCACTTCAAGGAATAAAATTGTACTGAAAAAAATCCATGAGATCATCTCATCTCTCTAGGCTGTCAATTCAAGTCCTAGTTCCTTTGGGAGATTGTTAAAAGGGACCTCAATGTCATTTCAATACAAGGATACTGAAATGTGTCTTTCATTTCACAGGAAATAGGAAAAATGAGGGGAAATTACTTATACCTCTATGATTTCATGTCACCTTCAACAGACCCAGTAGGGTGTCTTTTGCTGTTTTTACTTGATTCGGCATCTAACTCCCAAGTAAGGCTATAGTTTTTTTGAGGGACCATTAAAAAAATATAAAACCTCTCTAGTATCTAGCATGATATTTGGTATATCAATAGTGATCAACACTCACTTGAATAGAGAAATATCATAGCTGCTAGTACATAGTATATATGCCTGCTTTTAATTGGTTTGTTAGATGCTATTTCTAGTTCAGCTTAGGTAAAGTTATTATTTCTTATTCATTTAGGCTTGGTGCAAACTTGTGCTTTTATATTGATAGTCATGTAGCTGAGAATATATTCTTTTTCTTTTTGTGTTTATATGAAACACTGCAGCTTAGCAGCCTTACACACTCAAGTTTCCATCCTATGACTGAAGGTCTTCAAAGAGGAGATACAGGCTAGATATATTTTAGTGGGGTGTTCCTATTTTCTTGATACTCTTGGCTTAGTGAGAAGTATTGTTTGTCCTTTACTCTTTGTTAAATGCAAGAATGAGTATGGACTTCTAGGAAATGCTTTTTCATGTAAACTTCTAAATATTGCCTCACATTAACAGCTTTATTAATTTTGAACTTCTCCTGCTTCTTTAATTAACATTACTTTGTCTTATGTGCTGTCCTTTTAATATCTTACTAGATTTCATGGTAAAGGCTTTTACGGATTTTTGTATTTATATACAGAGTTTAATGCTAGCACGTATTAATCTGAATAAGATAAACTATGTTGAAGTAATGAACAAACTCCCAGTCTCAGTAGCTTAAGCAAGAAAGGTCTATTTTTAGCTGATGGTATAGATATAAAGCTGTTGAGCAAGGGACTCCATAAAATCACTCAGGGACTTTAATCCAAAAGTTCATATTCATCCTTTTCTGGCCTCATCATCAGGAGCATGAGACCTTCAGAGTCACTGAAGCAGAGAGAAAGCATAGGAATCTATGCTTTCTCTCCAGCCAAATGTCAGGTCTTGCAGCCACTGGCTTGAAGTGGACTTGTGGCTCACTAAGAGGCCGGGTTGTGTAGTCTTTCTTGTGCCTGAATGCAGAATTGCATATTGGTAAGCCATGGTAGTATGGAACATGTTTCTATATGTGTTATGTTCTGGAAGAATTGCAATAATTTCTAGTGGCTACTTCCTAGGATTTCTGTGATGATTAAAGAAGTTAATATGTGTAAAGCAAATAGAGCTAGGCACATAGTAAGTACTAAAACCTGGCTGCTGGTATAATTATTATACCAATTAGGAGTAATAATGGTGGTGGTATAGCGGTCAAGATAGTAACAACAATCGCATTTGCGTTAGTAGCAAGAGTAGTAATACTGGCAATAGCAATAGCAGCAGCAGCAGTAATAATAGTAACAGTGGGGATAGTAGGGGCAGGAGTAGCAGTAGCAGTAGTCATAGAAGCAGTGGTGGTAGTAGTTGTAGGGGTAGCACTAGTAATAGTAACAGTAGTAGTAGTAGTAGTATCGGCAGCAATGGCAGCAGCAGCAGTAGTATCAGGGGAGCAGTAGTATCTGAACTACAGGCAGACCTTGGAGATATTGCAGGTTTGGTTCCAGACCATCGCAATAAAGAGAATATTGCCATAAAGCCAGCCACACAGATTTTTTGGTTTTCCAGTGCCTGTAAAAGTTATGTTTACACTATTCTATAGTCTATTGTGTGCGCAATAACATTATGTCTAAAAAGACAATGTACATGCCTTAATTTAAAAATACTTAACTGCTAAAAAATTCTAACCATCATCTGAGCTTTCAGTGAGTCACAGTAGTAACGTCAAAGGTCACTGATCACAGATCACTATAACAAATATAATAATAATGAAAGTTTGAAATATTGCAAGAATTACCAAAATGGGACACAGAGACACAAAGTGAGCAAATGATGTTGGAAAAATGGCACCAATAGGCTTGCTCAATGCAGGGTTACCCCAAACCTTGAATTTATAAAAAGCTCAATGAAGTGAAATGCAATGAAACAAGGTATGCCTGTAGAGCAAGAGTGGGGTTAGTAGAAGCAGGAGTGGCAGTAATAGTAAGGTAGCCACAGTGGCCGTCGTAATAGCTGTACTATCAGCTCGCTCAGCACTTGGCAAAACTCATGTATGTAGGCATATATACAGCCCTTTACCTTTTTAACACTTAGCTCTTAGATTCCATATTCCATTTTCAATTTGCTTAGTTTATTGCTCTATTCAATTTTCCATTATACATTTAGTTAAGCATTAGCATTTTTACTTTCATTTATTTCAAAACAAATGTTGAAATATTCATTCTGTGATTGCACCTTACATGCTCACAAGACCGTTTTAATATCCTCTGAGGTGCTTAGATTCTTGGATACCAAATGTAGATTTTTCTGGACTTTGGTGCTGCCCCCCACTCCTGAGTTTTCTCTGTTTCCTCAACTATAAAGTGTGAATCATAATAGTACCAACTTTGTAGAATTGTTTTAAGGATTAAATGAGTTAATATATGTGAAGTACTTTGAGCGGTGGCAAGCCTAAAACAATTGCTCACCAAGAATTAGCTCTTACTGTTACATAGATGGTGTCTCTTTTCCTGTGCTATTTATTTGCATCTGCTCTCTTTTTCTCTTAATCAGACTTGTCAAAGATTTCTCTATCTTTCACTTAATTGATTGCTTTTAGTTTCTGGCTGTTATATTTTGTAATCCAGTCTCTTCTGCTTTCTTTGGCATTTTTCAGTTGTTTTCACCAAAGTCCTACAGTTGTGTAATTAGTGAATTTAATTTCAGTGTTTGTTTTCTCAGTATAGGCATTTAGAGCTATACTTCTTTTCCCTAACAGTTTGCTTTGTATTTCCTTAAGGACCAATAATGTACAGTATTTTTTCATGTCCTTATTGGCCATTCATATGTCTTCTTTGTGATGTGTCTGTTTAAATCTTTTGCTCATTTTTATTAGGTTTTTTATTATCGAATAGTAAAATTTTTTATTACTTATATTATATATTATGTTATACATATTTATATAATCTAGGTATACATTCTAGATGCTGCAAATATCTTCTCCTAGTTTATGATTTGTCTTTTCATTTTTTTTATGACATCTTTAGGAGTGTACACATTTTTTATTTACATTTCCTTTACCATTTTTGATTTTTGTATTCTAAGAAACTTTTTCATGCCCCAAGCTCACAAAGATTTTCTTCTATATTTTCTTCTAGAAGTCTTACAATTTTACACTTAGGTCCTTGTATGGGGTGAGATAGAGTCCATCCTCCCACACCCCACTGCATATAGGGACATCCTACTTCTTTAATATCATTTCTTGAAAATAATACACCTATGTCTATTATTTTAGTGTTTGTTTTCTTTTGATCTCACCAATCTGATATATCTTTTTTGTCTCCTCTTTTAATTTCTTTTGGTTTAATTCATTAATTATCATTATCTGCTCTTTAGTTATACATTCTTTTACATTCAGGAGTTGCTTTAAAGGTAACAACATACTTCAATGAATTATTTTATCTTAAAATAAATTATTTTATCTATATCTTCTTATACTAGTATTTGCGAATACTTTAACTTCATTTACATCAAAGACTTTTTAAATTTTTATTTTTATTGTGCTTGCCTATTTTATATTTACATATATTTTATATACTACATGACATTATTATTGTTGTTTTCTAATGTTAATATTCATTTACATTTACCAATAGATTTATTCCTTCTGTTGTCCCTGATTCTATTCTAATTTCTTTTTTCCATCTTGGATTATTTTACTCTGGTGAGAAAACTACCTTTAATATTCCTTTTAGGGAATATCTGCAGGTGATAATTCTGTTTTTATTCACTTTCTCTTTATTTTAACTGCATATTTGTAGGATGTTTTCACTTGAAATGGGGAATTCTAGATTGGAAATTATTTTCTTCAGCTTTTAATACCGTCATTTTATTTTCTTCTGACTTCCTTTATGTGCTGACAATAGCAGCTGTCAGTCTTAATCTTGCTCCTTGGAAAGTGCTGTATATTTTTATTTCTGTCTGCTTTTCATAACCTCATCATTTTATACCAGGACTTGTCTAGGTGTGGTCATTTTGTATTTAAGCTGCTTGCACTTTCTAAGCTTCTTGAATCTGTAGAGAGTGATCCCTTTACTGATTTGGGGAAATTATCAGATTCCTATCTCATCCTCTCCTGTTCTTCTGGGATTCTGATTATATGGAAGTCAGACCTTTTGACTAAGCAACCCCCTCCCATTTTAAACTTGAGATATTATCTTATTCCAGAAAAGGTTCACCCTATCCTATGGTAGCTAGCTGGAGTGAAGCAAATAATTTTATTCCAGTATAGATCTGGCTCAAATTTGTGTTGAAATTTGGAAACTTCTGCCCACCGCTGATTCACCACTGCTACTATTGCATAGCTCTTCAGTTGTCAAACTTAGAGTCTAATGTATTGCCAGGGTTCAAACACATCTTAGGTGCTCAGCTCCAGTTTCTACCTCTTCTACGTTGGAATCAACTGAAAACTACTCTCTGATGTTCAGCTTTTGTCAGCTTCGTTTCTCATGCTTCACCTGTGCAGTTTAAGAGTTTTGCATACAACTACATGAAAACTCACTGCTCAGCCCTTCTCTTTTCTCCAAGATTTTGGCCTCTTGAACATGAATTGTCTACCATTTTGGTTCCAATTATGCCTTTGGAATAAAATTCTAGAATAGCAATTATTGGGTAAACGTCTTAACATTAATAAAATTTTGACACATGTTGCTAAATTTTCTTTCACAAAGATTGAATCAATTCACTCTCTTACCAAAGTGTATGGCATAAAGTGTATTTACTTGTAAAGTGATTATTTTCTATAGTCTCTTGCATCAATATAGGCAATAAATAACGACGAACAAAATTGAAGGAGCGGTTTTATCTATAAGAAAATCCTTCCATAAGTAAGAGGGGAAATGTAGTGGCAGAGAATTCCTTTTAGCTTAATAAGAGAAGATAAACTAATGGCGCTTCCTTGATGAATCACAAGCATCATATAGAGATCACCATAAATTTAGCATTAGACAGTATATCAAAGACTCATGTTACAGAGAACTTATCATTTCACTCACACCATTTGGCTGTGAGAAGAGATAAGTCTTTGCTTTTGCCTTCTACGGGTTTGTGTATCTTTTTATCAAGGCATAAATGTTTATGTGTTTTAATAGACTCTAAATTATCTGAGGTTTGGGACTCTGTCAGTTCTCCTCCAGTTACATGTCACAGATCCCAGTGCATTGTGGGTACTTAATAAAAGTGTGTTGAGTGAATATTTCTGGAAGGATGCAGACTTAGCAACATCAGCAAAATCTTTAACCTAAAATATGTCATCATATTTGCCTTTTTCTAAGAAATATTTCATGAGTTGGTAATTGATTCCTCTTTGTAGGTCAAAAAACATTACTGGAGCATCCAAGGCACAGAGAAGCCTGGACCAGTCAAATGGGTCAATTATCTTGTAAAACATATTATCTTATAATTTTAAATTTCAGAATCTTTTCTTGCTAGTACAGCTAGTATCCGAACAAGAGGGAATTGTTTGTTTTTACAATATTAAGACTAAGACTTAAAAATATGGTCTGGGAATCTTTCATGATTCATGCCCTCAGACTCCCAAGGTCTATAAAGTATGGACACATACGAGCCTGAGAACAAATTGTGACTCATGCAAACTAGAGGAAAGGACTCAGATCACACACACACACACCACAGTGTAGTGGGGATGTCTGAAGAATTATTCACAACTGTTTCACTCATATCTTTTAGTCAAGGTTCCCCTTGTCCCACAATAAAGGCCACATGGCTTTGTTCATTCTGATAGATTAAATGTGTCTGCAGAGCTTCAAGCACATCCTCACAAATATTCTTTCCAAGCACACGTTTTACAGGGCAACGGAGCCCAAAGTATTGGTGAAACTATTAATCAACATGTCATTCTTTAGAACTTTTAAATTACAGCCTTTAATATCCTTGTGACAGTTATGATTTGAAAGGACCTAGACTTCACTGTTTTTATTTGGTTAAAAATTCCCCCAAATTCTCAAAAACTTAATGTCCTAAGACACAAAGTGTCTTCCAAAATATAGGCATTTTGTAGAATTAAAGTAGAACAGTATCAGGCCTTAAGGGAAAGTCCCTGGCAAATAACCATCTCAACAACGTTGGGGAATGATTGTTTCTGCCTCAATGATTGGGTCACCATTTACTATTTTGTTAAGCCAGGTACAAGTATAGTTATAATTGGAAAGTAGTTTACCATATAAGATTAAAAAGCAACATGAAACGTATGGACACCAAGGGGGGAGAGTGGCGGGGGGTTGGTGGCGGGATGAATTAGGAGATTGGGATTGACATGTATACACTAATATGTATAAAATGGATGACTAATAAGAACCTGCTGTATTAAATAAATAAATAAATAAATAAATAACAATTCAAAAATTAAAAAAATAAAAATAGAAATAAAATAAAAGATATAACTTGCACTTAGCTGAGTGCACAAATCTTAAAAAAAAAAAAAAAGCAACATGGTGCACATCTAACAATAGTCAGGTTTATGATCAGGAGTGCTCTTATCTATAAAGCTGCTAACTTTCAAACCTTAAAGGGAAAAGATAAACACCAGTGGCCAAAACACCAGTCTTTTGGTTATACAACAAGAAAGCCTGGACAATGAGAACTTTTTTCTGGGTTGGTTCCACTGATGCTTTGTCCTTGAAGTCAGAAAGTACCTTATCATTAAGCGACTGCATTTTAAAATTCTATTGATACTGAACAACTCCTCTGGCCACACAGAACCCCATGTGTTCAACATCAAAGACATTGAAGTGGTCTACTTGGCCCTAAACAAAAACGTCTTTAACTCAGCCTCTGGATCAGAGCCCTTAAGGCTCATTACACATGGTACTCTATGGAAAGCATTGTCGATGCTATGGACGAGAACCCCGACAGAGAGGACATCATAAAAGTTGGGAAGGATTACACCACTGAAGATGCTGTCATTGTTATAGAAAAATCCACGAAAGCCATCGAGCCTGAAACAATAAGCTTCTGCTGGAGAAGTTTGTGTCCAGATGTTGTGCATGATTTCACAGGATTTACAACAGAGCCAATTAAGGAAATCATGAAAGAGATTGTGATGATGGCTAAAAAGGCAGAGGGGAGAAGGGTTTCAAGATACGGATCTTGGAGAAATTCAAGAGCTAATAGACATGCCACCAGAGGAATGAACAGAAGACAACTTGATGGAGATGAGAGCTTCCGAACCAGCCTAGGCAACAAGGAAGAAGACGTAGAAGAATCAGTGACAGTGGGAATTCCCTGGGGGTCCAGTGTTAGGACTCTGCACTCTCATTGCTGATGGCCCAGATTCAATCCCTGGTAGGGGAACTGAAATCCCAAAAGTCGTTCGGCATGGCCAAAAAAAAAAAAAAGAAAAAGCAGCAGTGCCAGCAAACAAGTTGACATTAGACAATCTGGCAGAAGGGTTCTAATTAATCAAGATTGTTTTTGGCTTCTTTTACAATGGGGACCCTTCTATGATATAGGCACTGAAACTAAACAGTGGAAGAAGGATTGGTACCACATAGAAACATTTTTAGAGAAATGAAAAGCCACAAAGTCAGAAATTACAATGTATTTCTGTAGAGTTACACCAAGTGTGCCTGCCTCTCCTGCATCCCCTTCCACCTCTGCCACCTCCTCTGCCTCTGCCATCCCCAAGACAACAGGACACAGCCCCCTTCTCCTCCTCTGCCTGCTCTGCATGAAAACAATGAGAATGAAGACCCTGATGGTGATCCACTTCCACTTAACAAACAGTAAATAATATCATGCTGTACAGTTAAGAAACTCATCTCTTGTGTATGTGTGTGTCTTCATCTGAAATCTAATAACTGTATGGTAAGAACTGTATGAGATGCTTTTGTGCCATCATCATCATTGCCTAAGTATTCATTGTGTAGACATTGTATGTAAGACTTGTAGCAAGGCTACACTTACATGGCACAAGGTGAGTGATATTTAATATAAAATTAATAATATGCTAGTTTTCTTACTGCTTTATAACTTTGCTTTCAAAGAATTACATTGCTGTACAGTGTGTCTCTCTCTTACTTGGAGAAACTGAGTATCAGCTTATCATCACAGCTAGGTAGGTTTTTTTTTTTTTTAATGTAACAGTGTTTCCAATACTGTATTATAAATATTACTGTAATACTGTATGCCATAGAAATTTTATAATGACTTAGTCATTAGAGTATAGGCTAAGCTACCATGAAGCAGTTGTATCAATTACACTAGGCTACCCTAAAGCAATCTTATTGCTGCTTCTTCATTATCAATGCATAAGTTGTTATACCTGCAAATAAATATGAATTTCTTTTTCACATGGTCTATTCATTTTGGCATCTAGTATTGTAATACATATAATGTCTACATTGTTTTGTATCGTATAAGACAATACTGATGTAGGTACTGATAGATAATTCATCTTGTAAACAGATGACGTAAACGTACGTTATCAATAAATACAGTACAATATTGTAAATATATTTTCTCTTCCTTATGATTTTCTTAATAACATTTTTTTCTCTAGCTTACTTTATTCTAAGAATACAGTATATAATACATAAACATACAAAATGCGTGTTAATCGACTGCTTATGTTATTGATAAGGCTTCCATTCAACTATAGGCTAAGTTTTGGGTTAGTCAAAAGTGATATGTGACTTTTACCTTTACCTACCCAGAGATCATAAAGATATTTTTCTATGCTAAAAAAAAAAAAAAAAAAAAAAAGAAGGAAATAAAAAGCTCTCTCCATCAAAAAAAAAAAAAAAAAAAGTCTACAAATAACAAATGCTGCAGAGGATGTGGAGAAAAGGGAACCCTCCTACACTGTTGGTGGGAATGTAAATTGGTGCAGCCACTATGGAAAACAGTATGGAGTTTCCTCAAAAAACTAAGAGTTGCCATATGATCCTGCAATCCCACTCCTGGGCATTTATCTAGAGAAAACTATAGTTTGAAAAGATACATGCTGTTCACTGCAGCACTATTTACAATAGCCAAGACATGGAAGAAACCTAAATGTCCATGGACAAATGAATGGATAAAGAAGATGTAGTACATATATACAATGGAATACTACTCAACCATAAAAAGAATGAAGTAATGCCATTTGCAGCAACATGGATGGACCTAGAGATTATCATACTAAGCGAAGTAAGTCAGAAAGAGAAAGACAAATACCATATGATATCACTTATATGTGAAATCTAAAATACGACACAAATGAACTTATCTATGAAACAGAGACAGATTCACAGACATAGAGAACAGACTTGTGGTTGCCAAGGGGGGACGGTGGGTAAGGGATGGATTGGGATTTGGGGATAAGCAGATGCAAACTGTTATATATAGAATGGATAAACAACAAGGTCCTACTGTATAGCACAGGGAACTATACTCTATCCTGTGATAAAACATAATGGAAAAGAATATGAAAAAAGAATGTATATATATGTATAACTGCATCACTTTGTTGTATGGTAGAAATTAACATTGTAAATCAACTATACTTCAATGAAATACATTTAAAAAAAAATAAAATAAAGATAAAGAAAAAAAAAGTGATATGTGAACTTTCACCTGCTTAGGAGGTCGACACCCCTGACCCCAAGATGTTCAAGGTGTGGGCTGTATACTTAAACCGTTTACTTAAAAATAGATAAACTTGAAACCTCAAGACAATCCGGAGAACACGTTTTAATAACTGACACCAACATGATACCTAGAGTAAATAGGAAGAAGAAATAATTGACTAATGGGTGTTTTCTCTCTCTCTCTCTCTCCCTCCCTCTCTCCCTCTCTCTCCCTCTCTCCCTCTCTCCCTCTCTCTCTCTCCCTCTCTCCCTCTCTCTCGCGCTCTCTCTCTCTCTCCCTCCCTCTCTCTCCCTCTCTCCCTCTCTCTCTCTCTCTCTCTGCAGCATTGTATACTTGAAATAGTATGTAGGAGTCTGTAGAAAGAAGAAAAAATAGTAGCGTATCCTGGATAATTCTCAATCTAAATAATAACACCACAGTGCTCTTATTTGGCTTAAAATTATCTCTGTGTACATAGAAATGGAAGGGTTGGAATTTCTAATAAAATATACAGGTTCCATATAATATCCCGGTGTTGTTTTAAAATTGAGGAGACACAAACTCTTACAAGTGGGAAAACTCTCATGACACTGTGTCTATCCAGTGTGTTTGAGCAGTTGAATTATTCAACTCTATGCCCATAAAGTTACCTTAAAAGTAATAGAGTATACCCCTATTACCCCTGCCTTACCTAAAGTAGTCATTAGGTAAGATAAGCAATGCCAAACACTGAGAGGGGGCAGAATTTTTCAAATGCCTATTTCAAATATTTGTCTCAGTAGCTGGAAAATGGAGGAGCACTCTTTCTTCCTCAGCTTTACTGAGATGTAATTGACATATAACATTGCGTAAGTTTAAAGCATACAATGCGTTGACTTGATGCATTTGTATGTTGTGAAATGATTATCACAGTAAGGCTAGTTAACACTCCTATCACCTCACATAATTTTCGTGTGTGTGTGTGTGTGTGTGTGTGTGTGGTAAGAACATTCTCTTAGCAATGTTCAAGTATATAATAGAGTATTGTTAACTATAATTACCCTGCTGTGCGTTAAATCCCCAGAGCTTACTTATCTTATAACTAGAGGTTTGTACCCTTCTGACCAACATCTCCTCATTTCTTCCCACCCTCAACCCGTAGCTATCAATCACCATTCTACTCTCTGTTTCTGTGAGTTCGGCTTTTTTAGATTCACTACATAAGGTGAGATCATACAGTATTTGTCTTTCTCCTTCTGATTTATTTCAATTATTTCAATACCCTTAAGTCCATCCATGCTGTCACAAATGGCAGGATTTCCTTCTTTTTATGGTTGAATAATATTCCATTTTATGAATATACCACATTTTCTTTATTCATCCATCCGTCAAGAGACACTTAGGTGGTTTCCATGTCTTGGATGTTGTAAATAATGCTGCAATGAATATGGTTGTGCAGTTAATCCCTTCGAGATAGTGATTTCATTTCCTTTGGGTGTATACACAGAAATGAGAATGTTGGATCATATGGTAGCTCTATTTTTAATTTTTTGAGGAACCTTTGGGAGCACTTTTGAAACCTGAAATGTTTCTCTTGTATATTCATTAAAATTTCACATCGTTCCTGGTCTTATTCCATATTTTCTCTACTGATATATGAAATACTCCTTAATGCATCTAAATACAAAATATTTTCTTTACATAAATTGGTAAGCAATCATTTAGTTATTCCCGTTTACAGCTTGTTAAATGCAGTAACATACACAAAGAAGATAAGGTACTTAGGGATATGACACTGTTAGTGGATATATATGATCTGTGTCAGTTTTTTTTTTAAACAGAGATTCCTCCTAATCTCCCTCTCACTTCTGATGATGGGTCTTTATAAGCCACCAGCTGAAAATTATGTATCAAAAATATTTGTTTAATATACTAGTTGGTTTTTGCACAGCAAAGGAAACCATAAACAAGACCAAAAGACAACCCTCAGAATGGGAGAAAATATTTGCAAATGGAGCAACTGACAAAGGATTAATCTCCAAGATTTACAAGCAGCTCATGCAGCTCAATAACAAAAAAACAAACAACCCAATCCAAAAATGGGCAGAAGACCTAAATAGACATTTCTCCAAAGAAGATATACAGATGGCCAACAGACACATGAAAGAATGCTCAACATCATTAATCATTAGAGAAATGCAAATCAAAACTACAATGAGATATCATCTCACACCGGTCAGAACGGCCATCATCAAAAAATCTAGAAACAATAAATGCTGGAGAGGGTGTGGAGGAAAGGGAACACTCTTGCACTGTTGGTGGGAATGTAAATTGATACAGCCACTATGGAAAACAGTATGGAGGTTCCTGAAAAAACTAAAAATAGAATTACCATACGACCCAGCAATCCCACTACTGGGCATATACCCTGAGAAAACCATAGTTCAAAAAGAGTCATGTACCAAAATGTTCATTGCAGCTCTATTTACAATAGCCAGGACATGGAAGCAACCTAAGTGTCCATCATTGGATGAATGGATAAAGAAGATGTGGCACATATATACAATGGAATATTACTCAGCCATAAAAAGAAATGAAATGGAGGTATTTGTAATGAGGTGGATGGAGTTAGAGTCTGTCATACAGAGTGAAGTAAGTCAGAAGGAGAAAAACAAATGCAGTATGCTAACACATATATATGGAATCTAAGGGAAAAAAAAAAAAAGGCCATGAAGAACCTAGTGGCAAGAAGGGAATAAAGACACAGACCTACTAGAGAATGGACTTGAGGATATGGGGAGGGGGAGGGGTGAGATGTGACAGGGTGAGAGAGTGTCATGGACATATATACACTACCAAATGTAAAATAGATAGCTAGTGGGAAGCAGCCGCATAGCACAGGGAGATCAGCTCGGTGCTTTGTGACGACCTAGAGGGGTGGGATGGGGGTGGGTGGGAGGGAGGGAGATGCAAGAGGGAAGAGATATGGGAACATATGTATATGTATAACTGATTCACTTTGTTATAAAGCAGAAACTAACACACCATTGTAAAGCAATTATACTTCAGTAAAGATGTTTAAAAATATATATATATATACTAGTTGGATCCCATTTCCTTATTGGTAAACTTGCTTAGAAAATTAAAAACACAAAGTACTTTAAAATACATATTTTCTTGGAAATGTTTCATATTTAGAGAGAACAGCATTTACAGCAAAGCAACAAAGAATTAGATGTCAAGATTGAGGATTTTCGGAATTTTCTCCTTAGAGTTTTAGTGTAACATTTTAAGCATGTCACTTATGGTGTTAAACCAAATATGACAATGACATTATATATTTCGAAGATAGATACTTTACAGTGGAGTTCTGGGAGTTAAAAATGCTGCTCTTCCATTATTAAAAACCCTAGAATTGCTGTTTTAAGAACGCTCTGTTCAGTAATACATGTATTTTCAGACATCCCTATTGAGATGAATTTAACTGCTGTCACAGTGGTGAGTCATTGAAGTCAGACAGAACATTTTGCTGACAAATACTAATTTTCTTATATTGTTTGTATTCCATAAAAATTATTCAACATATTTGAGGCCATGTTAACCATTTTTAAAATAAAATATTAATGACATGTTTTCCTGTGGCTATCTGGAGCATCACTACATATGGTTTTGTTGTCATTTGCATAAAAGTATAAATCATAGGTACTTAGATATTGATACATGCATCAGTCCAACTCTACTCCATTTACACTTCTAATTTAAAAAATATTAATTTTTACCAATACAGTAAATGAATGTTTCCATATAATCATATCTTTATAATCTGATTTATAAAATTATATCATTGCCTGAAATCCCCAGGTTTCTATACTACCTTCATTCACTGCAAGTGTAAAATGCCTCAGATAGTCCTAGCGGTGCTAACATGTCCGCATGGAAGGATAGAGTGTGGATATTCTGAGGGGAGAGAATAGCAAGTTTGTCTTTCACTGAAAGTAATAGGCAATATAGCTAGATTCTTTCACATGACAGCCACTGACCCTGGGCCATCCGTGAAGTCCAATTCACTGGGAAAGTTAAAGCAGTTTATCCACCAGACTACAGAGACATTTTGTAGTTAGACAGTCATTTCCCAGCATGTTCCCTTGTGTATTGTCATTGATTTGAATTCTTGTGGGTCAGCATCCCGCTAACCAAATCTGAAATCCTTTTCTTTGACATAGCTGATGTCTGGTGCTCTGACGTCAGACACCCTAGGTCACCTATCGTGTTTCTGACTAGTGTGGAATCAGGAATAGACTGTAGGTGCTTATGCATATACCTTATATAAATGTTTTATAGATTTCATGGTGGCTAGTACATGCATTCAAAAGTGGAGTGTTGCTGTCCTGTGTTCCTCTAGGCTACTGCTACATCTAAGTGCTTATATAATATTTGAAGGCTCAAATTAAGAAATTTATGCCCTCCATACATTTCCCAAAGAAATGTGCATTAACCGATCATATCAAAATGTACACTCAAATAACCTATTATAAACTTTGCTCCTAAATATTTACTTTGGTTTGTTTTTGAGAACTAATAAAAATTACACCAATTTTTCACTTTTATGTCACTATATTTATCACAGGAAAGAAAAAGGGAGGAACTGGGGAAGGAATGGTGAAGAAACCAGTCATACCCTCCAAAAAGGGTATTTAGTAAGCAGTAGCTTTAGGAAAATACCTTTTCCTCCTAGCTGATGGAGAAGCTTTATAATGACTTAATTTCCAATAAAGTTCACATAATAAATAAATTTGTCACTAAGTAAAAGTTGGTCAAAAACAAGAATGCTTCTTTTATCTGCGGAATTAAAAAAATGCTTTTTTATATACTAAGGTGTTCTAGATCATTTTAAATATAGTGAAAAACATACCCACTTTGCTGAAACTAAAGTTTCAAAAGCATTATCAGATTAATTGCTTAAATTGCATACAGCAAACATAGCTTTGATGACTTGAGGCTATTCCTAGGAACATTAAGTTTTGCAATGTCCCAGGAACTATAGGCCTTTCAGATGTGGCACTGTTCTCATTAGTCTATATTTATCTCTGCTCTTGAGCTACCTCGGCCCAGATTCTCAATCTTACCTTCACCAGATTAAATCCTCTAGCTGTGTTTTGCTCCCCAAATCATCCTCCTAGGCATGTCTTTATCAAATGCAAGTTAGTACAATCAAACTTCCCTATTTGTTTCATTCTGATCTCATGTGACTGCCACCCCTAGCTATTTATAGCCAGTTCTCTGTCAACAAGACATTGCAGGGTAGACATCAGGGAGCAGCTTACTTATTTAGTCTGGGGCTCATAGAAGGGGTCAAGGCTGGAGATTGACATTTAGGAGTCATCAATGTGGAGACAGTATTTGGTGCCCATACATTTAGTGTCACTGGATAGTGTCTTAGTTCAGGCTACTATAACATAATACCATAGACTGGGTGGCCTAAACAACAAACATTTATTTCTCACAGTTCTGAGGCTGGGGATCCAAGATCAGGGTGCCAACATGGTTGGTTCTCATGAGAGCCCTCCATCTTGTTCAGACAGCTGTTTTCTCATTCTGTTTCACATGGACAGGAGAGCAGAGAAAGGGCAAGCTCCCATGTCTTCTCTTATAAAGGCACTAATCTCATCACAGGGGCTCCAACTTCATGACCTAATTACCCCCCAAACTCCCACCTCCTAAAATTTTGACCCTGGAGTTTAGGAATTCAGCATACGGATTTCAGAGGGACACATTCAGTTCATAACAGATAACATGTGATTTCCTGAGAGAGAGAAGCACCAAGGTCTGAACTCTGGGTTACTCAACCATGTAAAGGTTTTACCAAGAGGTTGGGGCCAGCAGAGGAACTTCTCAAGGACTGGCCAGTAAAAACAAGGGAAAACCAAGAGAATAGGTCTCAGAGAAGCCGAGGAGTATAGTGTTTCAGGAAGGAAGGAGATGTCAAAGGCTGAACGGTTTATGAAGAAGAGGATTTTAGGCAAAAAAAGGTAAATTCATTCTCCTGTAAGGCACTGGTGCTTTGGAAGATCAACTGTCCATGCACACAATGAAAATACCTACCATTGTATCACAAATGTAGGACACTCTTTCTCTCTCTCATTAATGTGAATAATTATAAATCTCTTCATCACAGGTATTTTAGAAAATGTTAGTTTAAAACCTTTCTAAAATACTTGGAAGGCTAGAAGCCAAGTTGGAAAAGCATTTACTGTCATGGAACCATCTTCTGTGCCAACTGGCTTAGTGGGAAAGGTGCTGATGCACAGCCAGCCAATATCAAACAAAAACAAAAGCAAAACCCTCAACTGATCATTGAGATAAAAGCAGATGATATAACAGTGTAACAGAGGAAATGAGACTAGAAGGTAACCATTCATTCCCTCAGGGGGCCTGGGTTTCATCCTCTGTGGTGCAGTAAAAGAGCACTCTTTGATGTCAGTTGTAGAGACGGGACTCTGGTTCTGATGAATCTCTCACGAGCTGTGTGATGCTGGCCAAGAAGATCAGCTTCTCTCATCCTGTTTTCTTGCCTGGAAAATGGGGGGAATCATATCTGCTTCATGGAGTTTGTATGTAGACTAAATTAGATATTTCTGTAAAAAGTTTAGAAGGGCATTCAACTGTCCCTCAATATACATCCTCACCCCCAACATATACTGATATATTTCCACGTTATCTGAATAACAACTAACCTTTAATATATTTTTAGATGAATAAGTAAAATAAATTTCTCTTATTATATACTAACCTTACTCATAATCTCCTATATGCTTGTTAAATAATGATGGAAAGATAATCTTTGTCTCCTCCCTATGCTATGTTTTAGCTCCTGTATCCCCCAACTCTTAATATTTTAGTTGATTTTTTTTCTCAAAGTATTTCACAAATAAAAAAGCTTCAGGTCATAGTGGATGAGGGACTGGCTCATAATCATATAAACAGTTTGGAATGAACAAGGGAAGGGAAGTTCATCCAAACCTTCTGTTCTGTTCACTAGTCAGAGATTCCGGAAAACATGAAGATTGTATCAGATTAGTTAAAACTGTTACACCGCTTGTTGTATGTTTACCCTAATATTGTGTACTTGTGGGTGTTTAAGACATTATATCTGTAATTTGGACCTTTATAATACTTAGAAAAATTGGGAGAAACCCCATAAGGCCCTATTAGAAGTTATCCACATAAACTTGCAGAAGAGAGACCTTCAGTGATCACAGATAGTTATCTTGAACAGGACCCAGTAGTGACTTTTTATCAGTTATCATTTATTTTAGAGATATTAAAATTTTTTTGGTTAATACTACTTTGAGAATCTAAATAATTCATTTTTGCTGTTATTTTTCTGTCATCTCACAGCCAAAATCCATTCAGCTTATTTTTAACATGAGACATTAAGTGGGAGGTTTAATTAATTTTACAACAGTGAATCACATAATTGTCTGAGTTTTTTAAAGTGTGTTGTCTTCATTTAAAAGTTCACTGTAATTTCATGACCAAAGATTAAATCCCAAAGTCACTTTACATAAATTGGAGAAACAATTTGGCTCTCCAGGTGTGTGGGATGTTTTTACTTTAACAATTAACTGACCGAAAAATAAACATTGTCACCTAAAGATGCCAATTACTGTTGTCTGTTGGCATGGAGGATTTGACTCAATATGCCTTGTCCAGAAGCACTTTTTATCCATAACATATTGCTGCTGTACCTTCTCAGATTCAGAGCTAATCCCATAATATGCTTTAACTTTCATTGAAAGTTAAACTGGTTCCAAACCAGTTTAATTAAAGCTTTGAGGGGTTACCATTATTAATATTTTAAAGCTAAATATTATAGATCATGTTCATCCACACGCAGTTTATAATTGAAGAGAATTAATCATCCTTGATAACCCGCTGACAGGTCAATGTGAAAGCCTGCCCCATTTCTTAGTTCAATTTTAACCTAAATAATCAGTCACGTTTCCTAGTTCATATTTGAAAGGTGTTGTCATCCATGTGCCTGAAATTATAAATAAATGAATGAATGAAAAAATAAAGAAAATGAAACAATACCTCCTTTGTCCTGTATAGAAGTATTATCGGCATATGATATAAAATTTAAAGATACAGAACACAAAGACAAAAGCATCACATTCAATGCCCTCTCCTGAGAAAAATCACTCTTTACCACTTTTACAATTGTGATGTTTTCTGCCTGTAACAGTGTAATTATAGAGGTGCGCATGTACCTACGTGTGCGAATTTATACAAACACAAGAGGATGTTTCCACATACATATGGGTATAGGTGGTCATTTTGCATATTCTATGTTCTATTTTTCTATCAGGTATTTCTATTATTTTTCATTTTCTAATAAGTGCTTACGTTCAGTTAAGTGGTAAATGCAGTCCCTATGCAAAATCCATCTCAGGCTCTTCAGCAGCTTGTTCCTGCCGTGCTGGAGAGTCTACCTGAAGGTGAGTGTACTACAAGCTTTACTGTCACTTCTGTTCAGCAGTCACGCTAGCCCACAATCTGCACCATATTTCATTTTACCCATAGCATCTTACACCCTGCTTTCTAAGGACATGGTCTTTCTTTTTATCTCCCTCCCTTTGGAAACAAGACTCAAATTATATTCTTAAATTTTGGATTTTTTGCCCTTTGGTTTCTCAGAGTGAGAGTGATCAAAGAAAAAGACCCACATGAAAAGAAACATTAAAAATTCTGTACATTTTGTCTCTGCCCCAGACAACACCGTTTTGCAAAGGAGACTATGCTTATGATACTAATAGAGATATTTATCTCAATAAAATGAGTATTGTCATTGTAGAGATTGTTATTAAGGGCAGAGGTGGTATTTTATATGTCTTGAGAGATCAATTTTTTTTTTTTGGAAATTTATTTATTTTGGCTGTGTTGGGTCTTCGTTGCTGCACGCAAGCTTTCTCTAGCTGCGGCGAGCGGGGGCTACTCTTCGTTGCAGTGCGCGGGCTTCGCATTGCGGTGGCTTCTCTTGTTGTGGAGCATGGGCTCTAGGCGTGCAGGCTTCAGTAGTTGTGGCACGCAGGCTCAGTCGTTGTGGCTTGCGGGCTTAGCTGCTCCTCAGCACGTGAGATCTTCATGGACCAGGGCTCGACCCCATGTCCCCTGCATTGGTAGGCGGAGAGGTCAATTCTTATTTTAAAAGTTCGGTGTTTTTCATTGGGAAATCTGTGCTTTGTTATTTATTAGTGCATTGATCTCTTAACATCATTATTAATAATATATTTACAGTAAATATAATTCTCTCCCTCTCTGTGTCTCTCCCTCCCACTTTCTCTTCTCCCTCTCTTTCTTTCTCTCCTTATTCTGACCTTCCAAATGCCTTCTCCACCCAGCTAATTCTAACACTGTGCTCTTGGACTTCAAATATTCCTGAGCTAGGGATAAGAGAAAAAGAACAAAATTTAATTTTTTTTTTCCCCAAGGACAAAAGAAACAAGGTTCTGTGACAGGTCAGAGAAGAAAGCAAGTTAAATAATTTATAAAAGAAAAGAAAGCCCTGCCCATCAGCCTACAGAGAAGTTGCCAGCTCATTATCTCTGTGCTGACTGGTGGACACACTGCTATACTAAGGTTAAAACCAAAAGCGGTCACCTCACGTTGTCTTCAGGCAACAAGATTCCCAAAAGATAAAGCACAACTTTTTAATTTCTCCTGAGGTTAAAAAATAAAGGTAAGAAAATGAGCTAATTTATTTAGGAATAATCAAAAGCAATGTTTTCTTTATTAATCTAAAATGCTTAATTACTTACCATACCATTTGACTATTATACATTAATCACATGATTCATCTAATAACCTTGATATTCATAGTAGGAAAATCTTGTATAATATGCACAAAGTGAATCTAGTGAGTTGAGTTTAAGTTGGAATGATATTTAAAATTTTTGAAAGAAGAAAACTTAAGAAACGTATAAAGATATGTGACAGATTTGCATAAGTATATAATATTTTTATAAGTTACAGAATACGTAAGATGGGCCATGATTCATGATTTAAGAATGCATCACATCTATTTCCTAGACTGCATTTCTCTCATAGGGTCCTAGGAGTTTTGCTTTAAGACGAGGTGTGTCTACTTCATACAGAGGGACCATGAGAACCGTGCATTTCATTAGTCTACACAGACTTTGAGCCTGGCTTGAATACATTGGGTTCTCTTATCTGATTTCACCCTCAGCTAATGGTTCACTTTGAAAAATGTATATAAAGATACAATGTAAGTAGACACTGGGAAACACGCCACACCTCCACCCGACAACAATGCTTATATGTAGAATGTTAGAGGTTTCAGGCATTTTCGTATTATTTGGTAAGAGTTTTTAACTTTGGCATTCATAGTGAATAGGTTGTTCAATATTTATTCCCTCCAAAAAACTATTTTTTTCCTTTACAAATTTCTAATGGATACTTTTCAAAAAATGTTAATAGTTTTCCTTTTTTATGAAGTGAATGAATGCACGTATGAGTGTATTTTTAGTAGAGCCTATCAGACATCTTAAACTTGGAAGCCTCAGAGATGTCAAGTCAGACAACACATATTGAATAATTCCATGATGCAAAAGCAATTTCAGAAACTGTCCCAGGCTGAAGCATTCCATACTGTGTTGCTCCTTGAGTTCTTACATTTACTCTTTATGTTTTTCTTCTGCTGCTGTCTGCTGACATTGTTCGATGCCAAGCATATCCATTCATTGAGGAATCTTTTCAATGATGTATGGTATCTGCTCTGTTCTGGGAAGCTGCATGCCCAAACTGAAAGTACGGGAGGAAAGTAAATGAGATCTCTGAGAAGAGGCACATCGTGTAGGGCCAGAAGCTACGTGCTCAAAGAAAAAAGAAAGAAAGAAAGAAAAGAATAGAATAGAAATGAGAACACATTGTCAACTGGACACAGGAGCCAACTGAAATAACCAATAACCAAAGCTGGAACAATCTGGGCATCAAAATTAATAAATAAGTAATGGATTATAACCCGAAGTAGAAAATAAATATCCATGAGTGTATATTAATATAAATAAATGATTGAATAAGTAAATAAATGGGGGGAAAAGTTTCCTATGCAGAAAAATTCCAAATAAATTATGTTGATACTCTGTCCTCCTTCAGGTGGAGTTTACTCCCCACTCCTTGGATGTGATCTTCACATAGTGACCTTCAAAGAGTACAGCAGGGAAAGAGGAGATAAAAGAATAACTTTACAGAAGAGAAATCTGACAAATGCCATCTCAGCCAGTTGAATAAGGTCGCCAACAGCCATAAATCATGTTGAGATTATATACCCTTGATATTACGTGATGAGAATGGCACTTTGCCTCTGTGGTCTTTGTCCCAATAATCCATAACCCCTGTCTAACCACAAGAAAAATGTCAGACAAACCCAAACTGTGGGATGTTCTACAAACTACCCGACCAATACTCCTCAAAACTGTCAAGGTCATCACAAAATACAGAAGTTCTGACAAACTGTCACAGCCAAGAGAAGCCTTACTAGATATGATGGCTAAATGTAATGTGGTATGCTAGATTATGATCCTGGGACAGAAAAAGACATTAGATACAAACCAAGGGAAATCCAAAATAAATTGGGACAACTGCATGAAATAACTTGAGTTAAGAATAATCTATTGGGCTTCCCTGGTGGCGCAGTGGTTAAGAATCTGCCTGCTAATGCAGGGGGACACGGGTTCAAACCCTGGTCCGGGAAGATCCCACATGCCGTGGAGCAACTAAGCCTGTGCACCACAACTACTGAGCCTGTGCTCTAGAGCCCACAAGCCACAACTACTGAACCCGCGTGCCACAACTACTGAAGCCCGCGTGCCTAGAGCCCATGCTCCATAACAAGAGAAGCCACCGCAGTGAGAAGCCCGTGCACCACAATGAAGAGTAGCCCCCACTTGCCTCAACTAGAGAAAGCCTGCACACAGCAACGAAGACCCAATGCAGCCAAAAATTTAAAAAAATAAATGTATTTATAAAAAAAAATCTATTAATGTTTGTTCATTAGCTGGGATAAACGTATCACACTAATATATGCAATGTTAGGAATATGCAAGTTGGGTTGGGGTATACGGGAACCCTCTGTACAATCTTTGCAAATTTTCTGTTAGTCTAAAACTATCCTAAAATAGTTTATTATTTAAAAATAGCAACAGCTTATTTCATAATACTTGAGTGTGTTAAATCCCCCTATAATTTGTGGGAGGTGTCATATAATCTGTCACTTTAAATCAGTGTTTCCCAAACTCTAATCTGCGTAAGAATTACTAAAGTCTTTGTTACAATCTCATAAATAGTTCAGAACTGCTGTATGTTGGCTTTCCCTGTAAAACTACCTATTCCCGCACCCCTCACTGAGAGACCCTAATCTATTTGCTCTGGTGTGTGCCTGGACAACAGGATTTTTAACCACTCCCCAGTGATTTTGATGTACTGACAACAATGGGAAACCCTGTCTTCGTTCTATATTGCAGATGATAGCAGTGTTTTTTCCCCCTCAGGATGTGAATAGCTGACCAGTTTTTTACACATGCACCTTCCTGGTTTCTACTCCACAAGTTAGAATGATGATCTCAAGGTTTAGATCAAGAAATTCCAGTTTAGCAGCAAATTGCTCTTATCCCTATGTGACTTTCAATTGGCTGATAGTGTAGAGTCTTAAGGAAGGAGAGAAGCATGGGGGGAGAAAATGATTTAGGGAGGGAGCAAAGTGGAGGGGGGCCAGAGGGGAGCCAAAAGCAATGGAAAATAAATTTTAAAGACTGAGAAGAGAATGAGAAGACAGAGGAAGAAGCCAAAGAAAAGAAAATAAGGACTAAAAGTTATTGGGTTTATGATTATCCATCTTCCATATATTATGTTCAATACATTGTCTTATTAAAGTCTCATAAGAACACATTTATGGTGGTATCGTTGTTCCTATTTTACAAATGAGGAGAAGACTCAGTGAGGGTTAATAACTTGCCTGGAGAGAGTCTGTGGAGAGTCTAGCAAGCGCCGAGAAGGGGTGGGAGAGAGGGGTGTGAAGCAGGTGTTGTCTGCTGCCTGGGAGAGGACAGAGGGAGTTGACGATGCAGCTGGAAGATTTATGTCATCGAAGCAACAAAGTCAGGCAAACCCATAGCAATTCTTGTGTCTGAGTCAGTGCTTCTACGGAGAAGTGCTCTTGTAAAGTCAATACACCCATTAAATAGTTTAATATGAGAATAACTGCATGGATCGATGTAACGAGTGCTTGCCTTGACCTTTCATTGGCGTTTTCCTTAAGTTGTTAAGTATTTCCTCTTTGAAATAATGTTTTGTTTAATATAATCATAAAGAATGTGTGCATTCACCATGTATTATCTAGCTGTGGATGCTTCCTCTCTTTTCCCCAGGGGGGGGGTTTTCTTCTAGCGCACCTGTAAAGAAGTACCTGAGTCAGGGGGACTTGTATCAGAAGAGGTAATAACCCCGTGTGGGCTCTCCCGCGTGGGGCGCTGCACCAGCTGGGATGAGTACACGGTAGGAGTAAGTATACATGAACATGAGTGTTTCAGGTCCCAGGATCGAATTCTGAGAAGTGATTGGGAAATGCTGCTGCAGAAATGGCCACAATATGGAAAGAGAATATTTAATGATGCTGTAGAATATGTAGACACTAATTGCAAATGAGAAACATCGGGAAAGATACCTCCTCCTATTTGGAAACATTATCGTAGTGATACGTGCTTTACTTAGGGAGAGAACTATAGTACTATTTAGCTCAGGAAACATGAAGAGAAATGTGTTTTAAGAAGAATTAGGAAGCATCCCTTGATAATGATGAAGAGCTCAGCATATGCTGAATGGAGGAACTCGTTCATCAGTGGGTACCACTTGTGTTGCTAGATTCAAATGAAATGAGGGTCTTGGCTGCAGACAGTGAAAAAGAAACTAATGGGGCCAGCTGTATAAATGACTTCAGAGGGAGATTCCATCTCAAGCTACCTGAAAGACAACAGAAGAGAAAGCAAAATCCTGTGGTGGGTGTTAAGGTTTTGTTCACAAAACTCTCTGACGTTGTTAACTGTTTATATGGAAAGAAATTAGTCTACAAATGACTGAAAAAACCCCAGCAAATCAGGGGGTTAGGGAGAAAGGCACGATAAAAGAAATGAAAATAGAACTTCATAAAGATAAGAAATTTACATTTGTGGAGATATTTTCAGAAGAGAACACATGCTGGAGTAATTCCTTTTTTTTTTTTCACTTTTTGTTATTGTTTCCTATGAGTTGCAAGCCAGGCATGTTTTGGGTTCACTCCTTTGTCTATATTAAAATATGGTATATATATGCAATGAAATGTTATTCAGCCTTTAAAAAAGGAAATCCCACCATATACAACAACATGGATAAACCTGGAGGACATTATGCTCAGTGAAGTAAGCCAGACACAGAAAGACAAACACTGTATGATTTCACTTACATGAGGTACCTACAGTAGTGTGACCTTGATCTTGAATTAAAGTTGTTGAAGTGTATGACAAATATTGACAGCCATGTATGTACAGAGCTGTGAATTGTTCATTCATTAACAACATGAAAACAATAAGATAATTCCCTACTGCTGACCTAGTGCCCTGGCAGGTAGAGAGGGAGTATAACTCCGGGTTCCCCACTTGGAGGTCTGGTGCCATGAGGATGTGCGCGCCCTCTGGTGGGCTACTCCAGGGTAGCATGCCCTGTGTCCACTGACAGACCAGCCCTGGGGATGTCTTCCCAACCTCAGACCTCAGATGATGCAGACTCGTGTGTGTGTGTGTGTGTGTGTGTGTGTGTGTGTGTGTGTGTGTGTGTGCACGAGTGTGTGTGTGAGAGAGAGAGAGAGTCTAATTATCAGCCAATATCTAATTGATTTTGTCTAATTATCAGCCTCCTTTCAGTTTCAGCCCCACTCCATCCTTAGGAATCCCAGGGTTTCCTGGGTCCTGACATAAGACAGCATTAACTGAGTCACTGTGATAACTTGTTGAATATGTTCAACAATTTGTGGAAATAACAGAACCAATACCACTCATCTACTAACCTGAAGGGCTAACGTTACCAGAGATGTGCCGTGGCTTGTCCATCTCCCTAGATGCTGTATAAAAATATTTGAGAAAATAATGTGTAAAAATCATTCTGGCATTATTAAATGCCAGAAGCTATTTAATATTAGATACTGGTGAGGTTAGATCTTGACTGTATGGTTTCAAAATGTTGATTTAGACTGAAAAGCATCCAGGCCAGTATAATTCAATTCAATTTATTAAAGTAGGAACCTTTATTATAAATATTCATATTTAACATATTCCATAGAATTTTTAACTTCAATTAGGTAATATTAAACCATAAATCATTTTAGAGGTCAACCTTTTCTTTTTGTATTTTGAACTGGAATGGAGGGAGTGACCCTGGGAGGTGACTGTTTTGTATAATACATAGCTTTGTTGAAGTATAATTGATATACAAGAAACTGCATGTATTTAAAGTATACAAGTCAGTTAACCCCAACATAGACACCTGCAAAGCCAACCACAATCAAAGCAATAACGTATTCATCACCTCCAAGTTTCCTCCTGTTCCTTTGTGTTTGTTTTTTGTTGTTTGTTTTAGTTTTTACTGTGGTAAGAACATTTACCATGACATCTACGCTCAAAATTTTAAGTGCACAATACAGTATTGTTGACTACAGGCACAATGTTTCACATCAGATCTCTAGTTTTTATTCATCTTACACAATAGAAATTTTATACCCATGAATAGCAACTCCCCACGTCCCCCTACCCCCAACCCCTGGCAACCACCATTCTACTCTCTCCTCCTATAAGTTTCACTTCTGTAGCTACCTCATGTAAGTGAAATCATACAGTATTTGCCTTTCTGTGTCTGGCTTACTTCACTGAGCATAATGTCCTCCAGTTTTATCCATGTTGTGGTATATGGCGGGATTTCCTTTTTTAAAGACTGAATAACATTTCATGGCATGTATGTACCATATTTTCTTTATCTGTTAATCCATAAATAAACATTTAGGTTGATTTCTTGGATATGACACCGAAGACAAGGGCAACAAAAACAAAAATAGACAAGTGGGACTACATTAAACTAAAAAGCTTCTGCACAGCAAAGGAAACAACAGAATAAAAAGGCAACCTACAGAATGGGAGAAAATATTTGCAAAACATGCATCTGCTAATGAGCTACTATCCAAAATATATAAGAAACTCCTACAACACAATAGCAAAAAACCCCCAACTAATCCAATCAAAATGGGCAAAGAATTTGAATAGACATTTCTCCAAAGAAGACATACAAATGGCCAACAGGTATATGAAAAGGTACTCACTGTCACTAATCATCAGGGAAATGCAAATCAAAACCACAATGAGATAGCACCTCACACCTGTCAGAATGGCTATTATAGAAAAAAAAAAATACTGGTGAAGATGTGGAGAAATTGTGCATTGTTGGTGTGAATGTATTGATAAAATGGTGCAGCCACTATGGAAAACAGTATAGAGGTCTCTCAAAAAATTGAAAATAGAACAACCATATTATCCAGCAATCCCACTTTTAGGTACATATCTAAAATAATTGAAATCGGGATTGAAAAGATCTCTGAACTCCCATGTCAATTGCAGCACTGCTCACTATAGTCAAGACTCTGGGAGATCTTGCTGCCACATTAACTTAACACATCCAAACACGAACTCACAAGTTCTTGAGCAAACCAGTTCCCAGACCAACCATCTGTTGACCATCAATTTTCTACCTTCTTCTCTTGGGAGGGCTTTTACACTCCTCCCAAGAAAGGCTTCCTCCTAATTGGTATTCAAGGAGTTTTTTGAGACATGTACTGTTTCACTGTGAAATAAATAATGGCCAAAGTATAAGTGTGGGGAGATGTAAGAAAGGGGATCTAGAGAGTTGGGGGAGGGTGTCGGTCTCATTGGAATTAGGATCAGGGCAGCCACTCATTTGGCCATTCAGCGGTTTAATTTGTGCTACAGTTATTTGGGAAAAATGGGAAAATCTTTACTCCAAGAATTTTATTTCTTTTTAGATATGACTAAGTCTTGATGACAAAAAAATTAGGTAAAATGAGTTATTTTGTTTAAAATAGGTAAAATAACCTAATTTCTTCCAAGAATGATCGAAAATAACTGTTTATATATTCAGCTTGAGTAAAATGCCACCAGACCTCATATAAATATAGGATATCCAGCACTTAATGATGCATGAAAGATTAGGAATGATTACAGACCTTCCTATTAGTTTTATTCACATGGTAGAAGCTCATTAAATGCTGAGTAATTGACAGAACCTGTAGACTGAGACACGGGACTGGAAATCAAATTCCATAGGTAATTTTTTTTTCCTTCTGGATGATTCCTCCACACTGCAATTCCTGAGTTATGAGGAAGCTCTCAAAAGAGATGTCAGTGTCCTTTGGAGGATTATTTACATTTCCAATATAGTGTGAGTTAAAAGGTCCTCAAAGAAAAATGGCATAAAATAACCTGGGCCCCAGGGGGGGTCCCATAGGAGGATGTGGTGGGAGTGAGTTACTTGAAGAATGTAAGGCAAATACCACCCTGTCAATAATGACAATCTCTTTCAGAAGATGAGTTGTGGGAGAGTGAATCATAAATAGGTTTTCAGATGTCAATCAGGAAATAAGCCATTACTTTTTCCCAAGTGAAGCAGTTGGGGACAACAGAGCAGAATATTACATATCTGGAAGCTGCCATGAGCTCTGGGTACCATGACAACCAGGACAGGATTGGGAGTAACAATCATTCCCAAAGTAAATGGGTCACAACAGGTTTCCCTTCTGAACTCAGAATACAGAGGCTAAGAGGTATAAATGGATTATTTATTTCACTAACTTCATGCATGACATTCTGAGAATGTCCAGACTTCTGGAGACCATCGGGCAGGCCCAGGGCCACGGGTGGGTGATGGAGAGCTAATTCAAGCAGTCTCTCTTCCCTCCCTTGCTGTGTGAAACTTAGCAGCATCTCATTTTCACCCTGTACGGAACAGCACAGCTCAGAAACTTTGCCAACTGCCACTGGGAAGCAGACAATAAGGGAATGAAGTGGAGATATTTTGAAATAAAACAACTTCAGATAACTCATATTTTGCACAGAATGTGAGTTGTTTGCTATTATAGAATGATAATTTTGAAATTCTAAAGACTTTCATCACCCATTTGTCCTGGGATCTTAGTAACAAGAAGATCTGGGTGGCAGGACACAGGGTGATCCCCTTGAATTAGCTCTTTGATTCTTATTTTTGAGTGGCATTTCTTCTAAGATAATAAAAACAAAAAGCTCAGATCTGGGCTTATGCAAATATGAGTGGGCCAGAATCAGAATGTACCACGTGAGACATATTGATTGAAACTTTAATGTGTTATTTGCAATCTTCCTTCTATCACAGTTTTCTCTACATTAAAGTGGCAATCTGTCTGTTAAAGGCTAAATGAATTAGTTTTGGGTATAGTCAGGATCACTCCACAGCCTATTTAAAAAAATACTTTTGAACTCCCTTTCTCCAGACCTTCTCAAGTTATGGCTACAATTCTGTACCCAGTTCTGATGTGTGGGATTTTCCCGCACACCAAGCAATTCTTCTCACTAGATGGATATCCTAGGATTCAACTCAATTCTGACACTATCTACCTGAAGACAGCATCAGATTCCACAGGTTAAGGGTTCAGTCCTACAAGACTGCTGTCCACGTCAGACACCAATCGAAAGGCCAGGTTGTTATCTGGGCTTCTGACCAACTTGCTATGGTTTGAAGGTTCCCACAAATGCATCCTTGGTTCAGTTAATGTGCTAGAGCAACTCACAGAACTCGGAGAAATATTTTACTTACTAGACTGTCAGTTTATTAGAAAAGGATATAACTCAGGAACAGGCAGATGGAAGAAACACATAGGGCAAGGTATGGGGGAAAAGTGCAAAGCTTCCATGCTCTCTCCAAGTGCACCATTCTGTCAGAATGTCCACATGTTCACCAACCTGGAAGCTGCCTGAACCTCATCCTTTTGTGTTTTTATGGAGGCTTCTTCACATAGGCATGGTTGATTAAATCTCCAACCTCTTTTCTCTCCCTGGAGGTCAAGGGGGCGGTGCTGAAAGTTCCAACCCTCCAATCTCATGGTTGGTTCCCCTGGTAACCAGCCCCCATCCTTAGGTGCTTGTCAAAATTCACCTCATCGACATAAACTCAAGTGTGGTTGAAAGGTATTTGTTGTAAATTCCAAGGGTTTAGGAGCTCTGTGCCAGGAATGGGGACAAAGACAAAATATATATTTCTAATTATAAATCACAATATTTTAGTGACTCATATGTTCCTGTGGGCCCAAGGCATCTTCTCAGATACAAGAATTCTGTAAAATCTTTATCATGTTGTGTTTTTATCTCATTGAGAGTCCTGACTTTTTCTGTATATTAAGGAAAACCTTTTCTTTTAAATTCATAATCTGTGTTGAAGGATCTTTTCATTGAATAAGCCCTTTGAAACTTCAGTAAGTCTTTTGCAAAGTGGGATTGCATGTTCTTGCTACTTTATTTCAACTTTAAAGGAAAATATTAAAATCTGCTATGTTCACATCTATGTCACCAGTTGTTCCCAGAACTTTGGCATATAACCCAGAAATACTAAGCAATTTGTCTCTTTCTGGGAGTCCAACATAACTGCCTTGTTTTATCCACTCTCCTGAACACTAAAATCAACACCTGTTAATACTAACATTGAACAATAAAATACTAATACTAAAAGTGAACAATAAAATCTAACTGGTGTTGAGAAAGTATCAATCTGTATGCTTTTAACGCAAAGAAAATACTTCAGATTTTTACTTCCAGTATTCAAAGATGTGGACAGAGAACGCAGAATATGACTAAAGCAAAAAAAACTATTTGGAGGCTGAGTAAATAAATATATGTCTGTTGATTAGTTGTAAATCCATTCAAGCACTAGAATTAAACCGAAGTGTTAGGAGACAATCCTCCATGTATTTCTCAAGTTTCTGAGAGTCATGTGAACCGATTCGATAATTGACTTTATTCTGGACTATCTTTCCAAGGAAGTTTGTATAGAAAAGAGCTTTGGAAGATAGTGATAGAGGGCACACTTACTGCTTAGTAAAATACAGACACCGTCTCCCTCTAAGCAAACAGTAGGCATGTTTACTGCCTATTTTAAGAGATTCGGGTTCCTGAAGCACAGGGTTCCTCTTTTTTAATGCAATCCCTGTGTGGATACAAATATCATCTAGTCCTCCTCACATCTTCCTGTCGCAAGTGAAAGAAGTATGCTTGAGCTCATCTAATATGAAATAACAGAGATATATATCTATGGAATTCAGTTAATGAAAGGTTCATGAAGACTACTCTGGTTCCAAAGACAGACCTGAAAACAACTGGAGGGATTGGCAGGAAGGTCAGTTTCTGGAAATTCTGAGCTCATCAGAATTGAATTGGTTAGTTTTTGAGGAAGTGTATCCCCAGCTCTTTAGCAGAGTCTGTTATGTGTTATGTGAAGAGAGGGATCTGTGCCTCAGGGAATGTTGGTTAGATGAGCTCCAAGTGGGCTCATTATATTCCTTTACTTTGTGGCTGGAGGACCTGGCTATTGAGAATGTGGAAACCAAAGGCTCAGCACGCAGACCAATGTGCTCTGCATATTCTATATTAAAGCACTTGCAGCCACTGAAAACACTACTAAGAATGCTAGCAATGTGCCTGCTTTCCTATCCCATCACCTTATCACCACTAATCATCACTAATCATCACTAATCATCTTTGTGTTACCGGATCCACTCCCTCTGCTTGCTGCACCACAGGCCAATGAATCGGAGACGAGGTGTTGAGGCAGGGAGTACGACTTTATTCGGAAAGGTGGCAGACTAGGGTCCCCCCAGAAACCATCTTATCGGGGTCTGGATGCCCGTTTCTTTTATAGAATCAGAGAGGGAGAGGCGGTGAGGAAGTAAAGTAAAAGGGCAGTCAGTCTTGCAAAACATCTCCTGGAATGACCAGCCTCGGTGAGGGTATGTGTTAGTTTCTTCTTTTCTGCAGCCGTCCACAGGTGGGCAGGGTCAGGTTGTCTCCCAGTGAGCTGAACTGCGGAGGGGCAGAGTTCCCTGAGTCAGGCCGTTATGTATGATTATAATAACAAAAGCAACGGAAAAGCAAAGGTTAAAGTCAAAGAAACAGATCCAACTTGGAGTCCGATTTAGCTCTTCCCTGTTACTTTTCTTTCCTTTTTTCTTCTGGATAAATAACGGGAAACATTCATATTGAGAGGAAGATCATTCACCAATAAAATATGTCATATGCCGTTCATCTGGGATTCACCTTTAAGGATTATCCCAGTATAAATTTTCATGGTGGTTACACAACACTCTGCATTTGTCAAAACTCAGAAATATACCCCCAAAAGAGTACATTTTACTGTAGATTAATTAAAATGTAAGTTTTTTAAAGCTGACTTCTAAGATTTCTTCCAGATCTAACAGTCTTTATTTAAAGGAAGATTTTCACTTCCCAGAAATGTTTTCCAACATTTCAGCAGAGACTGTCTTTGAAGGTTTGCCTTCATAAGATCCTGACTTATACCGGAGATCTAATTAATATTGAAAGAGGGCTACACCGTATTTTTCTTGGGCTGAAAAGAGTTTCAAATTACTAGTAGTCATGAAGTTGGCTTTCGAAGGAATGGAGTCACTGATTGAGTTGAAATAGCTTCCCTTGGAGTTTGCAGAAACGCAGCATGTTTATTTGATGCAAAGTAACACGTGGTGGTGTTTTTTACTTCCATAAATGACTGAAAAAAAATTTCTAAATATACTGACATTAACAATCTTGGGGCACTGTGCAAAATGTTTCAAGTGGATTGTTACACTTAATCCTCACAACAAATTTGCAACCTTGATACTATATGTTATTTTCATCTTTTGCAGAGGAATAAAATTAATTCATTCATGCATGATCATTCAACTATAACAGACAAGGCTGAGATTTGAACCCAGGTCTGGCTGGCTCAGAAGCTCACCTTGTCAATGACGTGCAGTAGGTCACACACATCTCAGTTTCTCTGAGCTCTATTTAAATTGATTTTGAAGCTCTCTCAGATGCTGGATAAACTTTGTAGCCTTCTTAGAAAGCAGTAGGAACTCACCCCTCTGTTAAACATAAAATCCTACAAATAGGGTGTGGAAATGCTGCTTTCTATGACTTAAATAATCACTTTATTTGACTTAATTTTTTTAAATCTTTTTTTAAATTTTTAAAAATTTTGGGCCACGCTGTGTGGCATACGGGATCTTAGTTCCCTGACCAGGGATTGAACTCACGCCCCCTGCAAAGGAAGCACAGACTCTTAACCAGGGAGGTCCCTGACTTAAATTTTAAATCAACATTTAAATCCACCATTGTTGCTTCCCATTTGAAATAAGGAAACAAAGCACTATTTGGGATTGTGAACATTCTCAGCCAATGTGCCTGCCTATGAGGTTTAACCTCTTTGTGATTCTCCTAAAGTGAGACGTGCCCTGTGGATATCTGCAGGCTCCAGGGCTGGGGTAAGGTGGAGCTGGAGGAGGAGGAAGGCAATGAAGAGTTTCCTTCTCATCCTCAGGTCCCCTGAGGTTCATATGTTCCTGATGACATCATCCAGTGGCTGCCCTCAGTTTTCCTGGAGGGACAATATGTGGATTGGGGGCCAGCAGGGGGCGACACATTAAGATGTTCAGCCAGACATTTGCTTCTGCACGTTACATTGAACCAGAAGTCACTCTCCTCTGTGTCTGTCATATTAAGTTGTCTTTGACAGATTTGAGTAAATTATTTCTGGAAAAGTTCAGTGGCTTGTGAACCTCATGCTTTTCTTCTGATCCATAGGCAAAGAAGTTCTGTTAGTGATTCAGTGGTTGGGGCGGAGGGGGGTGAGTACAGGGGGTCTTTCTTTGCCTGTGAAGCCTCCAGGTGGTCATCCTGTACAATGACGGGAAATGAAATTACTGACCTCGGTAATTTAGTCTATGTTGCTGTTTAATCACTTTCATACTATTGCTTTAGGGAGGTTCCAAAGTCCTTTTCATGTGTTTTCTACAGATTCCTTTCCCACAGTCGTATTCTGTTCCCCCTATAAAATTACCAGTACTTGGGAAATATTCAATACAAGTAAAGCTTCTGTATCTTCCATTACTACAACTTTGTTTTCTGTTATAACAATTTGGTTTATGAAGCAATAGAAAGGACCTATGTTCACTTAAGAAAAGAGAATAATAAAGTCACCCCAATCCGTTCAGTTTCTTAGTGTCAAGGTTTAGGTGGAAGGGAGATAAGTCTATGATAATGGCTGTAAGATATCTCTCTTCTTCCACAAAGCTATGCTTGACATCTGTGGACCTTGCTCAGAAACTGTCTGGAGAACAGGAGCCACTCCAGAAAACATGCTGCATTGTGTGTGTGAAGGAGGTTTTCCTTTTGCTTAATTTGGAAATGCATGCTGCAGTGGTTCCCTATAGAACATTAAAATCACAGGGCTGTGAAGCGTGAGTTCCTCTCACTAATTTATCATTTATTTGCACTTGGATCATTCTCTGACACTGAACATCTGGTCAGGAGCTTACCGGGCCCAACACGTCCCCCCAGAGCTTCTCCAGTGTGAGAGCAGCAGACCGACCTCACGACCAGCCCAAACGAAGCTCTGTGCGTTTCCTTTTAGTAGCAGGTGCTGCCTGAGCTACCATAAGCCTGACAACTTAGAGAAGGAGAGAAAAGATACAAAGCGATAATGCCACAAAACATAACTGCTTGCTGAGTCTCCTAAGACTCGTAATTTCACAACTTCTGCTGGGAACATGAATGGGGAATTAATTAGCCATTGTTGTGACTGATACTGAAGTCCATGATTTTTCTTTTTATGGGACTGATGTGTTATCTAGGCTAATTTGCAGAAGTTTAATAACCAGAGGTTTCACACCAGCATGAAAAATAAATCCCATGTGATGAAAACCTATTAAAAACATTCAGATAATCAGTCTGCAAACTGCCACTCCCAATCACTGAAGGTCATCAAAAGATAACAACCAAAGGAATCCATTGAGAGCTTCAGCTAAAATTCCACATCAAAAAAAAAAAGGACAATTTTCACATCTTGACTGGAATCAGAATTCTTAGAAACTCAACCTAGGTATAGATGCCTTGAAGGGCAAACTGTGCTTAAATCAGGATTTAAGAAAAGAAACCAGTACCACTGGCAGGTAATGACAAGCAGGAGGATGACATCCAAAGGATCAGGAAGGTAGACAGAGGCAGGACCGTGTGGGTCCTTTCAGGCCACGCAAAGAAGTTTGGATTTTGTTCAACTTATAATGTGAAATTATAGTGGCATGTCAGTCTTTTACATTTGAGGAAGGTAATCCTTCTTCCTGAGTTGACAATAGGTTGGAGGAAGGCAAGAATAGAGGAGCAGAAAGACTCTAGGATGCTGTAAGAGAGATCCTGGTGCCACATGATACTGGTCTGGACCACGTAGTTAGCACTTGAAACGTGAGAAGTGGATGGATGATTGAAACATTTTTCAATGTAGAGCTAACTGGATGTGAGATGTGCAGGGAAGAGAAGAAACAAGGATGGCTGAAGTGTTGGCCAGGGCAACTGAATTTTTGGCGTGGGCAACTGAATTTTTGGCGTTAGCAACTCATGAGATGGGGAAGGCTTTGCGGGAAGCAGATGTGTGTGTGTGCAGGGTCGGGGCTGAGGTGGGGAGGGAAAGCTACAGTGTCGAAGTTAAGCAAACGTGAGGAGTTACTGTTGATTTCACTTTCCCTCCCTCCTCACCTGCTCAGTTCATCCATGAGGAGGTCTAGTTGACACTACCTCTAATACACATATATCCTGGGTCCTCCCATATCCCCCCACTTCCGCAGCCACTTCCCATGTAATCATCATCTCCACCTGCATCCATTCTTTACTTCCTATTGTCCATAGTCCATTTTCCATGCAACAGTCATGTAAAGTCCTTTTAAAAATGCAAGCCTGATCCTATCACTTTCCTGCTTAAAATCTTCTAATGAATTCTTATCAGATTTAGGGTAAATGTCAAACCCTGGCTCATCAAGGATCTGTATGTCCAGTTCTGCCATTTCTTCAGCCTCCAGCCTCACCACGCTCCCCTCTCCCACTGCAATCTGGCGTGAGAGCCTCCTTTTTGTTCCTCAGCCACCCCAAAGAGCCCATTTGTAGGACCTTGGGAATAACTATCATCCCTGCTTGATCTCTACATAGCTGGCTTCTTCCTGCCACTCAGATCACAGTTTAAATGTCACTCTTCAGAAAAATGTTGTCTGCCCCGCCTCCATCACATAACGCTATCGAAACTCTCATTATTACTCTCCTTACTGGCATTGTTCTTGTTAATGTGTTTGTTGTTTATAGGCTGCCTCTCCCAAACGTAATTAAGGTACATGAAAAGGGGCTCTGTTCTCTTTGATCAAGTCAGACAGTACCTGACACCTAGAAACTCAAATATTATTTAAACAAATTAATTGTTATTTCCCCAGTACCTCACAAGTGCACTTGGCACGTTCAGTGAAGGTTTTGAAGGGTTTTTTTTTTTTTTTAAATAAATGAATTCTGGAAGAAAGAGCCCAAAAGACACTCAAGAGTCATCCAAGTGTCTGATTTCTCTTCACTGTATCACTTGAGTAGGCAGTAACATGTAATTTTCATAATCTTTGAATCAAAATACCTCTGTGACAGCTGGCAGCCAAGTACTCTGATATGTCTAATATTCTCCTTCCGTTTTGGACATAGAAGCCTTATCTCAGGATTTTCAACCCGATTTGTCATGTATTGTTAAAAATTGTCACTAAGTGTTATCCCCCATGAATCACAACCATTTGTACTGTTTGCCTGAGGATGGAGATTCGTGTACCTGCCTCACCCAAAGAAGATTAGACTCCTCCTCTTCAACTGGGTAGGGGGGCGTTTCCTTCTTTACTGGGAAACATTTCACTCTCAGATGCAGGGATCTGGTTAGAAAAACAGGAGCATATTTGCAGATAGGCTGCAATAACCATTTATTGTAGAATAAATAAGTAAATTAAGTAGATATTCCTTTATTTCCCCACAGAAAGCAAAAAGCTAGTTCAGTCTGAATAATGAACAGAATCAGGTCTCACTAAAACAGCCATTTATCAAATTGACTCTGTTGCCCTCACGGGGATGATGGAGGAGAGAGGAAAACGAGGGTATTGGAAACATCATCACCCAACTGGGGTCTGAGCCCCAGAGTACAATGAGGAGGTCAGCAGTCTCGGGATAAACACGGCTTATTATACTGCAGCACTGATTTATCTCAAAATTTTGGAGAAAATGTTAGGCAATTAAATTTACAAGTTAAGATCATCATTTTTTTAATTAAAATAACACATTCTTAGAATGCTAAGAAGCAGAATGCATCTTCACAAGAATTTATGTGATACAAGATGACACTGTAAAGGGAGACCCCTTAAGCTTAAGGACCGTTTAGGTTATATAATCAGGGCCACTGGGGAGTTCCCACTGCCATTCATTTCCCACTGCTATTAGAGATATCAGCAGAAAAATTCAAGAAGCCCAATGATGAACAAGACCACCTTCCTACTGCCTTTGCCCTAAACCCCAACAGACACATCCACCTTCCAGGTGTGCTTTCTTTCCTTTCTTGGCAAACCCTAACTGGCTCCTCCATGACCTGCTCATGGGCGTTCCCTCAAGGAGATTTTACCATAAGGAATCCACGTAAGGCACCCACTTCACATTCCACAAGGTGCCGAGACGCGCCCATTCCACTGGCCTTCACTATCTGCTCCACCACCAGAATGCAAGCTCCATCGCTCTAGCAGCCCAGCTTCATCTCTGCATTCCTGACTTCTGGTACCATCAGGCCTTGATAAATACCTGAAGATTTCATGGACTTACTTTTCTTCTTAGATAATTGTGCTGGACCCGGCGATAGAATAGTGGACAAGAAAGTCACATGAGCAAGAAGAAGCATAAAAAGGGTAGGAAGTGAGGGGTATAACAATGTGAAATGATACGGAGAGGTAAGGAAAATCAAACCATGCAGAGCCTGGAAGGTCAAGGCAAGGGATTTGGACTCAGAAGAGGTGCAATAAGAAGCCTTGAGAGTTTTCATGGAGGGCACTCATAAATTAGCAAGTTATTGCAATTTGCATATGATGGCTGAAGGACATTTTGCAAAGTACTTTTAAATCTTAAATTCATATAGTCTAAAATAATCTTAAATGTGCAGAGTTTATATGCAATTAAATGGAATGCAGAATGCCAGAATAGGAAGTGGTTTCATTTATTTTAAATATTTAATATGATTTAATTAAATTTTCTTTAAATTTAAATAAAACTTTAGCATCAATAAAAAATTTGACATAAAATATTATATTCAATAATTATGTTTATATTCTCTTCTAATTTAGATGCGTAATTCTTAATGTTTAACTTTTTGTCACATTTCCTTTAATTTAGATGTTTGAGGAAAATAAATTCAATTTTGTATACTTCAAATACAATTACATTTTACTTTTAGTCTTTTAGATTATGAATATCGATAGACGAGAAAGTGAATTTGTGTCTCACAAAATTGGTGTGAAAAGCTTGACTATAAAAACAGTAATTTTGTCTCAATGTTATTATTTATCCAAACATTGTCATCCTACTAACAGAATACTCAGACATAGGCAATTATAATTTGTTTCAGTTATTTTAATATTTTGTTGACTTTCAGTTATGTAAAAAACATACCTTTATTCTTTTTCAATGCAATCATTTTAACAATATATCTGGAAATCTAGGATGAGAGAACATATTTTATTTGACAAATTGTTAGCTTGGTTTATATGTATTATCTGTGACATAGTTTGTCCCCTTGTCATGGGTTCTGCAGTGTTAGGGACAGATCCATTGCCCTTCACAGTGAAGCACAATCAACTCTCTTACCCAAACTGGTGATTCCTTTGTCCTTGTCTTTCCACTTCAACTCTGATCCAAACCCTGACTGTGATTAACACAACCGTATTTCATGCGCCTCCTACACCCGGGAGTTGATCTGAGTGGGGCAGGGTCTGGGTGGGAGTTTGGGAATCCAGAATCATACAGATGGAGCTACCACAAATTGGTCCTGTCGCATTGATTGGCCCCTCAGTGCTTCACCACAGAGACTGTGTATCCCATAAGGCTGTTTTCTCCTCTGATGATGATGATTATTTCCACCCTCTGCTCCTCTCCAAAGTGAATGCTGATGAGTCAGAAGGGTTCATTGACAAGAGCAAGTATTTGAATTCTATCTCCACTATTTATTTAACTTGGGTAAATTCCAGAGCTTCTCAGAGCTCAAGATTCCTCACTTGTAAAATAGAGATAATAACCTCTATCCTTCAGGGTTGCCATAAGGATTAGACATAATCAACAGAAGGTGCCAGTCACACCTGATATGATATGTAAATGGTAAGAGTGTTACCAGATCCCCCTCCTCAAAAAACTCGCAAAGAAAATGTCATTACTTCTCACTAACAGAAAATAGGAGCCATGAAGCAAGACCTTTCTCAACTTCCTGAGTGACCAGTTAGTAATTACTCATTTTTTTATCCCTTCTCTTCTGTTGTAGATTGTCCCTGCCCCCCATAATGTAAATTTCATACCCTTACTTTCAACGACTACATTTCCTCATCCAACCCCCACTTTATTGTATCTTTACCTTCCACTGCCTATTGGTTGATACTTATTGGCTTTTAAACTAGCTTATACAATACAAAACCCAACAATTTTCTCCGAAGGAACATTATGTGGCTTAGGTCTTCTGTCCCAAACCATCCCTCCTCCCTTATGATCACATTCTTTATGTGGTTTTACTGGTAGTGATTTTTACTATGGTGTGCCCATGGAAGTGAACAGGTCAGATGGGTTTTCCCCTTGGTTCTATCAGAGTTGCTGGTTTCATCAATCCAGGGCCACTTTGTATGGTCTTGTTCCACTTCGTATGGTTGGTATTCCTGATCCGTGCGGGTAATGCAAATTCAGACTCCACACCGCTGTGTGGCCAGAACTCAATATTAATTTTCCATAATTCAACAGCTATTAACTGAGCACCTGTGATGTATGAGGCATTGCTCTGGATGCTGGTTACAGCCGTGAACCAAAGAGGTAAAAAACCCTGTCCTCATGAAGCTTACATTTTCAGAGGGTATAGGGTCTCTTACCCTGGGGTTACAGGAAGAGAGCAAGCTCTTTTGCCAGTTCTGGGTGGTGGTGGTTTTCCTTACATACTTGGACTGACAGCATTGAAAGAACTCCGGCTCTGTGCCAGGCAATCAGCTCTATTTCCCCTTCTTGGGTAGACTCAAGGCCACGAAACCTCCTTCCCATGGGAACCCTATCTATGCAGGATATATGTTTAGAACCCTATCCCCTTGTGCTGGTATCCAGAGCCTATGTCACCTTAAGCTGCTAGGAATTCAGCTTGAGTTCTCCAACACTCAGTGTTTCTCTTACTTTTGAGCTAAGCAGTTTATTAAGGTCATTTTTATTATTTAGTACATCTCAGGGTATCCACAGAGCCTGGAAATAGAGATTTTTTTATACTAAAGATGCCCTAGATGATGTTTCACATATTAATCTATGTTTTCAGACTTTATGGACACAACTGTCTGTAGAGAGCAGGTTTTGATCCCACTCAGTCCACCAAGCCACTGAGGATACGTTCAGAAATCCTGCAGTCTTCACGTTGGGTGCCATGTCCCCCTTCCCACTTCTCACTTTAACATATTCTTATTGTGCAGCAATAGAAAAGGAATGAGTCACGGACCCTGTCCTGATGAGGATATACCGCTCTGCACAATCTAAGGCGCCAACGCTCTCTCCTCCTTCTCTTTCAGGACCGTGATCTCTGAGTCCATCCATTGTATGTTCTCTATTTTCTTCCAGGGTTTTGTCTCTGCCACCTAAGCACTGGTGGGGTATAAGCCTCGGTCCTCAGGCCTCTTTGCTTCCCACTCTCCCCTAGGTGGTAAACAACATTTGTTCAGCCTGCCCAGCATCTCCTCCTCCATCCTTGGTTACTGTGGTCCTCTCCACCTAGGGAACTCTTTTCTTCCTCCTCCATGGTTGCTGGTGGGACTGTTAACATGAGTGCTCTGCTCTCCATGACGACAGGAGGGGAAAAGTGAGCCAACCTGGCCCATTTTATAGCAACTCCAATATTTCAGGTATCACAGCTGGGCAGTAAAATACCCCAAAGCTCAGATTCTTAAAGCCACCTTAATTTATATTCAGTAATGTGTTCTGTGAGATCGTAGGGTAGGTCTTCTCCTCTAAGTGAAGTGATCTGGTGCTGGTAGGTGTCCCACCTGTAATTCCTTAGGTCTGTCCACTTCTCAGTCCCCTTCCCCTGTAGCCAATTTACATCCCTCATCAATCCTTATGGCAACAGACTCCTTCCATTCATCTGATCCTATCCCAGTGCTGTTCACACTGTTGTCATGGTGATATTGCTGAAGCACACATCTGATCATGTCCCTTGCTGGACAGAATCCTGCAAAGTCTCCACTTAGACTTCAGAGTAAATCCAATGTGATGATGTAGCATGAAAGAACCTGTAATCTCCTCAACCCTGTTATCTTTTCCAGCCACACCCCTTACCATATTTCCCCTTGCTTCCCCTGGGCTTCACCCATACTGAAATTGCTTCAGTTCTCTAAATATATTGCACTTTCTTTAGAAACAGGGTTTTGAGACTCTGACTGGATTCCCTTTTTTGTCCTTTCATCTGATCCCCCACTCAGACCACTATAATGCTTGTGTCCAGGGGATTTTGGTAAGATTGAGGCAGCAAGTGGGAAGGAAACTATGAAATGAATATTAATCCAACATAAAAATGGACTTATCCCTGGACTCAAAAATTATACTTCTAGTTACGTAGCAGAAAAAAGTATTCAGAGTTGCTCCAAAATTATTTCACTGCAACATATTCCATCACAGCAAAAATTAAAAACCATCTATATGTCTCTCCCTAGAGAACAAATGTATGGATACCAAGGGGGAAGCGAGGGGTGGGAGGAATTGGGAGATTGGGATTGACATATATACACTAATATGTATAAAATAGATAACTAATAAGAACCTGCTGTATACAAAAATAAATAAAATAAAATTCAAAAATTCAAAACAAAAAAGAACCTATAGGTCTCTTGGTAAGAGACTGATTAAAAAATGTTTTGCACATCTATGCAATGAAATATAATACTAGGCCCCTGCTAGAGCCATATGTAATAAGACTAAGAGAAAAATCATATTATTAAAGAATATGAAGAAGCAGGGAGGCTGAACACTTGGGAATGCTGCACATAAGAGACTGTTACTTCCTCTGTTGATTGGAATTTTATTATTTATTATCAGAAAAAATGTATATGTCATTTCTGGAACATAGAGGTAGAGATGGGTTTAGATGTATCAGCAAACAAATCTTAACTTCTAGGTCAGAATTAGAAAACTTTCATCCTATAATAAAATCATCTCTTTTTCCCTTTGAGTCTTTCTAGTTTAATTTTCTGCCTGCATTTTGCTGCTAAGGTGCATGAAAGATCTATGGAATACAATCAGCTATGTTTGAGGAGTCACTTTTATTCTAAACTCTTGTTCTTAGTTACTTACAACGTCTTGGAAAATATTGGATTTGGGCCTAAAATTTCTCTAGCTGCCTTTAAGCCAACAGTAAATTTTATTTTAGAAAACTTAAAGGGGGAAAAAAACGTAGCTCCTTTCAGTTATTAATATTTAAACCAACGTGTTTCCTTATGCACTGAGAGAAAAATATAACATTTAAAGCCTTCTGCCCTTATTGATTACAACCTGAAAAGGTTTCCATTGAATTGACCTCAGATTAGCATGGCTGCAGTCTGAAATTTTTTTTTCTTTTTTTTTTAAAGCTAATTTATTTATTTATTTTTATATTTATTTATGGCTGTTTTGGGTCTTCGTTTCTGTGCGAGCGCTTTCTCTAGTTGCGGCGAGCGGGGACCACTCTTCATCGCGGTGCGCGGGCCTCTCACTATCGTGGCCTCTCTTGTTGCGGAGCACAGGCTCCAGCTGCACAGGCTCAGTAGTTGTGGCTCACGGGCCTAGTTGCTCCGCGGCATGTGGGATCTTCCCAGACCAGGGCTCGAACCCGTGTCCCCTGCATTAGCAAACAGAGTCTCAACCACTGCGCCACCAGGGAAGCCCTGAATTATTTTTTTAGTTTTCTCTATTTGTACCTACGTCCAGGTGAGTAAAAGTGAGCAGCAGCAAGGAATCGCTATTGCCTTTGTGACTTCTCTGTATAAACGTCAATTTCCATGTGGATCCATGCAGATAAATAAGTCTTTTCATGGAACCAGACCATTGTTTAAGTCTTTCCTTACATGAACACATTTCTTTATGCTTGCTTTTAATTATGGCAGCAAGTCAATATGGCATCTCTCATATTTTTACATTATTCTCTCTCTCTCTCTCTCTCTCTCCCTCTCCCATCTGTTCTTTGACTCCAGTAGACATTTTTTCTCTTAAAATGATGAACGCTGGCATGGGTCTATTTTATAGGATACTATTTATCAAAACATTTCCTTCCACCTTCCTTATTTTAGCTCCTTTGTTCCCATGCCCTGAGATGCTAGATAGTGCCAGCTTGTAAGCCATTTGAAGAATCTGCCATGTAAACTGAGTAAACTGAGGTTCCCACCTTCTCTCAACATGATTTTAGAGTAGATGCGTTCTCCCTCAAATCACAGCATCATCTGGAAGCCTCGGGTGTCCCAGGTCTGTCACCAGCATCTTCTTCCAGATTCCAAAACCCCTTTGCTCTTGTGGCCTCTCCCGTGTTTTGTGTTTTTTTAAAACTAGTTCTGTTGATTTCTGGAGGGAACAGATTTACTTCTTATAGCTTGAATTCCATCTTCCAACTTATCCTAGAAGTTGTGTATAAACTTTAATACGAGTGCAACGTAATTCTCCCTTGTAAGTGGTTCTGGTAAGCTGAAATGGGCAAAGAAAATTTGACCATGACATCCACGATTGATTCCTTATTATCTTAGGCAGAAAACAGGCTGAACTCTTCAGAACTACATGTAATAGACAGAATAGTATTTTATACAATAACAAATTAAACATATTCCAAAGCAGCAGTACTAATGCATCTAAGTTCCTGTGTTACTGAAATATTAAAGAATCATTTAATATCTTACATGTTAAGATGCAAAGTTAAAACCTTACCTGTAAAATATACAAATAAGTTAAAAGAGAATTATGTAATGCCTCTGCATGAGGTGGATAATTATTGATAACTTCCCAGCTCTAAGATATTTGTTCTAAACCATGAACTAGAGGAACATTTGAAGTGAGTTTTATGGTACATTTTTTATTATATAATTCATCTTCTCCTAAAAGTACAATTAGAAATTTATGAGAAAGGAATCAGATCTCATTAAAGAGTAAAGCTGATATCAAATTTCTAATTTGTGGACTTTCAAACTTTTAGCCTTCTAAATTTACTTCTGAAAAACATAACTCATGAGCATTCCAAATATGTTTTTTTGGAAAATGGGTCTATACTCCTTAAAAGTGCATAGAGTGAGGGACAGTTGCTGGAAAAAAAAGTATGGCAATTATACTAGGAATGAAGGTAACTGTAAATTGAAGAAAGGAGAATTAAAGAAAACAATTTTATTTATTTCAGCTTTCCACTGAATTTCTCATTTTGCATAAGCAGTCACACAGAAAATTAATTTAATACATGATTAAAATTTTGAAACATTTCTAATTGTTTTCTTCTTCACTGATTCTTAAAGTGCTTTATGATAATAAAATTCATGGTTATAGCTATTATTACTATGCAGAAGATGAAAAGATGTATATTTTTTTGCACTATCCAGAAAGAGCATATATTATTTTCAGTCCTCCTCAGGCAGTTATTGGAAATATGCTTGTACATTATCAAAGTGTTTCTGCATTGATATAATAATAATTATTCTTCTGTCCTGTGACATACAAGTTTTGAGTTTAGTCAATAGAGTTTAAATGTAACATCTTCTAGATTTGCCCCCGTTCAATTAATATTTGCAAATATCTTAGATATATATAACGTAAAAGGTTACTATTTTCTAGACGGATGACAAATTCTTTTGACTTTCAAAAATACAAAAACATAGTGCATGCATTTTATCTCAGAGAAATAATAACATATGGCATACTGCAGTAAATTTATATTTATGTGAAATTCTCTCTCTTTAAAAAAAATTCAGGGGGTATATCATAACATTCAGTATTCGGAGTGATGTTTCTAAGGCCCTGCAAATTCTTGACTCTTAGATAAATGAATGCTTCTCAACCTGCCAGTTTCTCCCAGGATCCCAATCAATTAAGAACTGAAAATGGGGCTCAGGCATAAATTTATTTTTAAAATTTCCCTAATCATAATGTGGATACAAGATTGATAATTACTGACAAAGTTCATCAAATAGAGGTGTCTGTTATATCTCAATTGTTGTTTTTCTGATAAATATATATATGATAAATAAATACATATTTGCATATCAACTATTAATCAGAAATTTAATTCCAAATAATCCTGGGTGAGTTTGTATTTTATATTTGTTTGTTTGATAGAATATATTAAAAATAAAAATTTAATACAGAATAATAGGGTAAAACTAGGGTGCCTTGACATATATCATACAAGAGAATAAATATAATCTCACTGAGTTCCTCCAATAATACTATGAACTTCAGGGACATAACTACTGCCATTTTAAGGTAAGGAAACCAAAGCACCAAGTAGCAAAGTAACTTGCCCATAGTCACAGGAGAGGGAGGAACCAAGGATGAACCCAGACAGCCTGGCTTCAGAAGTCCCTTCCTTTACACTTACACCCACACTTTCCTACTCATATAGCAGTGATTTCCAATGAAAAATAGCCTTCCTGGAACATCCATTCCAAAGATGTCTTCCTTCTGAGTCTCCTAACTCCTGAATTGTTTTCTATTACTACCTCTCAAGATAACCAGAGAAAATATTTTCATTCTTTTTTCTAAGGACAGTACCCCCGAGTGTTGCTCCCTATTATTTCTATGGGGTATCCTGGCTCGATTTACCATGTACACACAGTTCACCAGTAACTCCTTCAAACACCTTCTACTCTACAGCAACGTGAATGTGGCAGATGCTCCAAGTCCATGCCCATATCCCCTAAGGCCACCCAGAATTTACCTGCAGCTTTGGAAGAGAGCTTCCAAATACACCTATGTCATCATTGCTCATGAACCCATGTCTTTCTGCCTAAGGGCTGTTCCTGGGAGCAGGAGTGTCTAGACTCACATAAGTGGCAGGGAGTTGATGTTTCAAAAAGCAATCCTTTACCATAAAGTGAGGGAGAACAGTGGATAAGAAGCCCAGATTCCTTGCTCCTCAGTGGTATAATTCTGTGTTGTGTTTTACACATTCTCTCAGAGGTTGCCCAGTGAAAGCCCTCTACCCTGTAGCCCATGGTGATCGCCCCCTTATTAATGCACCCCTTACTGGCTTTCCCTATTCCCACTTTGTGTTCCTGGGGTCACCTTCAAATAGATTACATGCATCAAATTCCTGATTCAGAGTCATTTCTTGGGGGAACCCAAACTAAGGTGATGATAGATCACTCTTCTGGTTCTCCCCTTCTGTTCCTTGTTACTCTTTGTCCACCTCCTAAGGAAGCTCTTCTTGCTCTGTCCATTACTTGAAGGACGGTATCCTCAGGAAGCTGCATGGACCTATTCTCATCTCACTTCCAGAGGGATCTCATCCTTTCAAAATTAAATTATCTTAAATTACCATCTGTATGTTTATTGTTCCAAAATCATTAACTTCAGCTCACATGCCTCTCCTCTGTTTTATCATTGTCTTTCCAGTCAGTTATTCCACAGTATTAACTACACATTTATGTTGTGTCTGACACTGTTCCGGCCATGAATATAAGATCTTCAAACACAAATCCTACCTCAGGGGGTTCACATCCCATTATGGAGAGAGAGAACACCAACAGACAATTACAAAGTATAACTGACAAGATTATCTAGTGAGCATAATAGAAATACAATGGAAATTGTGTCAGAGATTCATGGAGTTGAAGGAGAACTTTGGCTAAGATGGAAGGCCTTCTGCAAAGTTAGTACCTGAGAGGAAACCTGAGTTTCCTCCTCTCCATTGAACAATCCCATCAGGTACCAGATTGCCTTTGTGAGAGCTCCACTTAGGTGTCTAGCTATTGAAAATGGAGCACACCCCACACTAAATGTGGGATTTTCACCCAGATATGCTTCTTCTGCATTCTTCCCCGTGGTCAACTCTCTTGGTCCAGTTTCTCTGGACACGGGAAAAACTAATGACCCATTCAAGTCTTGCTTTTATGATAAGTTAGGTGCGACCAGGGCAGTGTTTAATGTAGACTTAGGTATTCCTCACTATGAAGGCAGGACCCTTTGAGCATAATTCCATCTCTGCAAATTAGGAGATGTTGCAGTCTGGGTCATGGGAGCAGGTGCTCTTCTATCTGATTCTCTTGGTTGTTTCCTCCCCCAGATTTGAGGAGTTTATTTACACATATACACTATTCAGTACTCTGTGAAACATAATCTGTGAACATCTCCAGATCAAGACCCTCTGAAGACCTCTGGGTTTCTTTCTCTCTACGGGTCTCTTTCCTCTCTGATTCTCTGTCCTGGCAACTCTAGCCAGCTTGGTCTTCTGCTGATATTGGAGGAAGTAGTCAATTGATGTCTATTATATCCAGCTGATTGATGGTGCTATTGAATTCAACTATGTCCTTCCAGGTTTTATGCCTGCTGGGTAGCATGTGTCTATTTCTGATAGGGGGTGTTTCCAACTATAATAGATTCATTTATTTCTCCTGTATTTCTATCAGTTTTTAAAAATTTTTTTTTTAAATTTATTTATTTATTTATTTGGCTGTGTTGGGTCTTCGTTTCTGTGCAAGGGCTTCCTCTACTTGCGACAAGCGGGGGCCACTCTTCATCGCGGTGCGAGGGCCTCTCACTGTCGCGGCCTCTCTTGTTGCGGGGCACAGGCTCCAGATGCGCAGGCTCAGTAGTTGTGGCGCACGGGCCTAGTTGCTCCGCGGCATGTGGGATCTTCCCAGACCAAGGCTCGAACCCGTGTCCCCTGCATTAGCAGGCAGATTCTCAACCACTGCACCACCAGGGAAGCCCTCCTCATGTATCCTGATGCTCTGTTTTAGATGCATACACATTAAGGATTGCTATATACTCTTGGAGAATTGACCCTTTATTGTTATATAACACCCCTCTTTACCCTTAATAATTTTCCTTGTGCTGAAATCTGCTCTGTCTGAAATTAATACCACTACTTCTGCTTTCTTTTCGATAGTACTAACATTGTATGTCTTTCTCCTTCCCTTTACTTTTAATCTATATCTGTCTTTATATTTTAAATAGGTTTCATCTAGACAGCAGACTTAGGTCTTATGGTCCACTATGAACATCTCTTTTAATTGGTATACTTATAACACTGACACTTAAAATGATTATTGATGTAGTTGGATTAATATCTACCATATTTATTGAGATATAATTGACATAGAACTTTGTATAGTTTTAGGCATACAACATAATGATTTGATATATGTATATATTGTGAAATGATTACCTCAAAAATTTAGTTAACATGCATCACCTCACATAGGCACTAATTACATTCTTTGTCATGAGAACTTCTAAGATCTTCTCTCCTAGCAACTTTCATATAAGCAATACAGTATTGTTGACTATAGTCACCATGCTGTGCATTACATCCCCAGAACTTATTCATCTTGTAACTGAATGTTTGTGCCTTTTGACCACCTTCACACAAAGCTTTCTGTTTTTATTTGTCATCCTTGTGTTTGTTCCTATTTTTATCTTCCACTCTTTGTATGCTTTTTTTGTTTGTTTTAACTGAGCATTATATATGATTCTATTTTCTCTTCTTTATTAGCATATCAGTCATATTTTTCTTTACCATTTTAGTGGTTGCTCTAGAGTTGGCAATATACATTTAAAACTGATTCAACTCCACTTTCAAATAACACCATACCACTTTATAGGTAGTGCAAGTACATTATAACAATGACAAATTCCTATTTCTTCCTTCCCATCCCTTGTATCATTACTGTCATACATTTTACTTATACATAAGGATATATATATTTGCATACATAATCAAATACATTGTTGCTATTATTTCTAACAAAATGTTATCTGTTAGATTAATTAAAAGTAAGAAAAATAAAAGTTTTTATTTTACCTTAACTTATCCCTTCTTCCATACTCTTCCTTCTTTGGGTAGATTCTACTTTCTGAACAATATCATTTTTCTTCCCCTTGAAGAACTTATTTTAACATTTCTTGCAAGAAAAGTCAACTGGCAACAAATTCCCCTAATTTTTGTTTGTCTAAGTGAATCTTTATTTCTCTTTCACTTCTGAAAGATAATTTTGCTGAGCATAGAGTTATAGATTGGTGAGTTGTTTTTTTCTCTCAACAATTTAAATATTTCTCTCCATTCTCTTTTTGCTTGTATGGATTCTGAGGAGCTGACATATGTAATTCTTATCTTTGCTCCTCTCTAGGTAAGGTGTTTTTTCCTCTGGCTTCTTTCAAGATTTTATCTTTGATTTTCTGAAGTTAGAATAATATATGCCTAGGTGTACATTTATTGGCACTTATCCTACTTGGTGTTCTCTGAGCTTCCTGGATCTGCAGTTTACAATCTGACACTAACTGGGGAAAATTCTCAGTCCTTATTGTTTCAAATATTTCTTCTGTTCTTCTCTCTCTTCTTCTTCTGGTATTCTTTTATGCATATGTTACACATTTTATGTCATCCCACAGTTCTTGGATATTCTGTTCCATTATTTTTTTTCTCTTCTCTTTTCTGTTTTGGAAGTTTCTCATGACATATCCTCTAGCTCAGAGATTCTTTCCTCAACTGTGTACAGTATATTAATGTGTCCATCAGAGGCATTCTTCACTTTTGTTACATTGTTTTTGTTCTCTAGCATTTTGCTTTGATTTTTTTCCTTAGAATTTTCATCTCTCTGCTCACATTACCCATATGTTCTTGCATGTTTCTACTCTTTCCATTAGAGCCCTTATTATATATATCATAGTTGTTTTAAGTTCACAGTCTGACAATTCCAACATCCCTGCCATATCTGGGTCTCGGTCTGACACTTTCTCTGACTCATTAAATTGTGTTTTTTACCTTTCTGTTTGCGTTATAATTTTTCTTGAAAGGCGGACATGATATACTGGGTAAAAGGAACTGCCGTAAATAGATCTTTAGTAATGTAGTGGTAAGGTGTGAGGGAAGAGAAGTGTTCTATAGTTCTATGATTAGTTCTGAGTCTTTTGTTAAACAAGTGCCCCTGGACTTTGAACTTCCACCAGTGCTTCTCAGTTATTATTCCCCTCCTAGGTGGGACAGGATGGCTAGAGGGGGCTGGATTTGGATATTTCCCTTTCCTCATGTTCAAGGCTAGAGGGAACTAGAGTTGAGCATTTCCCTTCCCCCAGGCTTGTTAGGCTCTAATAATACCCCAGTAAGGTAGGCTCTGGTAAAATAATTGCTCTTGAAGGCAAACCTTGTTAAGAAGACAGAATGCTCTGATGTATTTCAAGATGCTTACTTTTCCTCTCTCCCTGCTGGAAGCCAAGGGAATTTTTCTTAGATCTCCACTGTGAGAATCTGTTAAGAGTTCTAGGAAGTAAAGCTCACAAATACATGGGGACCTCCCTATGACCACGTCCTCCTGAAGTTTTTAACTCACAGATCTGTCCATACTTAGTCTCCTGCAATTTGTCAATTACTGTTAATGTTTTCCTACCCTAGCACTGGTTCCCTGGGAGTTTTCTGCTCAGGGGTTTCTGTGTAGGTTAGTTGTGATTCTCTGAATCTGCCTGTCTTTCCAATTTTGGAGGCAACAGTTTGCCCTGTGATCTCACATCTCTGAAGGATCTAAGAAGAGTTGTTGATTTTTCAGATTGCTCAGCTTTTCATGTGTTGTCAGGAAGTAGTGGCAAATTCTGAACTCCTTACATGCCAGACCAGAAAACAGGAGTCTCTGATTCTACTTTGATTTTTATACTACTTCATAGATTAACCTTCATACAAGTAAGGAAAAGAATAAAATTTTAAATATAAACTCACTTTTTAAATACTGAGATAAAAGTGCCATGAGATAGATGTACAGTTTTCTTGGTTGTTTTTATTTTTTTTCTAGTGTGATATATATGGTTTGAAAAGAAAAAAAATAAGCAATTCAGTATTTATAAGTCCTGATATTAAATATATCTTCATTGAACACTATATTATGCTTTTAGCCAACACTGAAGAGTAACTTATAGGACTATATCCAGAAGCATGTTATTAAATATCTATGAAATAGAGATTTTATACTTTTTGGAGTCTTTGCTCAATTGGTAAGACTTCTTAGCAGAAAAGGAGGGTATAAAATCTGGATCCCTTGTGAAACTTGATTCTCTTTAAGAGGTGTCCCCCCCCACCCCAAATCATGCATCAAATTGGTAGTCAGATATTTTAATGGACAACACTATGGTAATTTTAAGAAGAGTTTTAGGAAAGGAAGACATTTCTGATATTAGAGAAGCATACTATCTTTGTTGAGAGTGCTTCTGTAGAGCCTGGTGTCCATGGAAAAAGGAGACTTCCACACACCTGGCCACTCTCACTGTGGAGTTAACCCAGGTCAAAGGAAATTCTCTGAAAAGACAGTTCCCAATTGTACCATCTCTTTAAAAGGTCATGCCACATTTAACCTCAGCCTGACGTGAAGTAATGTATTGCAGAAAATGTTTTTTTAAATATTTAAAAATTTTGGTGCAATATGTGAAGAAATCAGATTAATACTTTACTTAGAGTCTTTTTGAAGTGATTGTCATATGTGGATACATCACTATTGACGAACCCAAAAACCTCTTTGCACTTAAATAGACAAGATGCAAATATATGTCCTCAACCTCCAACCAGGTCTCATTGCTCTCTCTTTTCCTTGATTTCTTCTCTCTCTCTTTGTCTCTCTCTCTCACACACACATGCACACACACATATACACACACAAACCAGAAAATCTAAATTCAGTGATCAAAATTCATCCCTTCACGCATCTTATATTAATTGTTCGCAAGTGTTAAAGAAAGTTTATATGGTGATCTCTGAGTTATTCAGATAAAAATTCAAATTATTTTCTAATTATATTCTGTTATGTTAAATTAAATTAGTTCTCTAATTTAAAAATATTGTGTTACTGTGTAATCAGCTACAGAAGATAAATGATTTCTACTCAAAGTCCTCAGTTTGATCCTTCATATAGTGAATAAATATGAAATGGGACTTTTAAAATATTTATGTTTGCATTATCAAAAAAATACTTATTTTTTAATATGAAAACATTGAGAAATCTAAAAGAAAATTGACCTGAAATTTTGTCTAGAATTAAGATTAAGAGTAAAAAGTAGTTATCTGACCATTCCACAGACAAAATATAGAAAGTTCAGAGTGAAATTCTCTATTATTATTAAAATTGCAAAATTTTATACCACAAAAACATTATTTCACTAAAACATATAAAGGATAAAATTATCATTCTGTTCATGCTGCTCTTTGATGAATAGAGTATGAAATATGTAAATGCAATTTAATATACAAAACAAAAAATTAATATTAATTCCTTTACATGTATCAATACTTTTATTAAGATCATTGTCTGCATTTAACTATATTTTCATTTTTTTGAAGCTATAAAATCTTACTAAAAATACCACTTAAAATACACTATAAAATAACAGTTGTTAGAATAATAGCATTTTGTAATTAAAAAGGTTTTTGCGGAAAATCATATAATGTACCAAATATTTCATTAGTTTCCCGATATGTACTTTTTCAGAAGTTATCATTTATAACAGGGGAATTAATCCAGAAAATTCATCCTGAGTTATTTTTTCCCCACTGATCAATGGCAGAGCTAAATGCTGATGCAATTGGAATATTTCCTACTTACATATATTTTTCCGGAGGACAGTTTGAAATTACTTACATTTCAGTCATTAATTTAAATAGCTTGTATCACAAAAAATTCAAATTCAAACAGGTCACACAGAGCAGCTCCTTGTTTACGGTTTACTTGTTGATTGATTGAGCCATTGATTGATTCACACAGTATGTACTTTCAGAAAGGCTTTAAGGCAGTTCGTATTAATGCACACGATGTAGTAAGATAAAATACAATTAAAGCTTAACTGGAGCTGGAGAGTGGGCCATTCTTTCACTCGTGTGTCTCCATCCTGCCTTCCTCCACAGGTCACACAGTGTTACTCAAAATCCCTAATTCTTTGAGAGAAAAAAAATGGACCCATCAAAGCAAGTCGAATCTGACTAAGACACATGGTGCTGAATGTTCTAGAATGTCACCTGTGGGAATTCTGGCCATTCATGGGTCTACAATTTGGGCAATTTTACATCTGGCAGATGTATTTCACATGCGACCACCTGACTATTCTCGTATTATACCTCTTTGCAGACTCTTTTACTTCACTTTTTAAAGTGGAGAGGTTGTCTTCCTAATCACAAGCTCACACAGAAGGAATAAGAACTGGAATTTATGATACTAGTGTTGCGGAAGCTTAGAAAATGCAGACTTAAATGCTCTGTGCTGTGGGACCAGCATCTGCTGGCCATCCAAGGTAAATAGCCATAAGCACCTGGAGCAATGAAGGAGAAAGCCACAGCCTCTGGCCAGGCCACCAACACATTCACTTTCTCAGGGAACAACCTCAAATAGGGCCTAATCAAAAGATAATTATAGCTACACACGACCTCTTGATTTGTCCTATTTGGTAACATAAAAATTTCCACCAATAAAATTATATTCATTACTTTTACAAAAGTCTCCATTACTTTAGCAAATTTTCTTGCTTCATAGATGTGTAGTTTTATACCACTTCTCAAAAGTGAGGCAAAATGAAAATTTTCGCAGGATAAAAATTTGTCCATCTTGACAAACTGGTGGTTTACCCTTTTCTTTCCTAAAGCCGATTGGACAAGTGAAGCCTAGAAAATGTCATCAGACCTCTGTGATTTCCCTGAATTCTATTCTGCCCCCTCTTCACTCAGACCACCAGTCAACTGATTATCCACCAGGTGCTTAGGGTGTGGGAGACCCATGCTAGATCCCAAAGACACAAACCCTACAGCATCTATCTCGATCTAGATGCTCCTGAAGCTCTAGGTCCATCGGAGTAGATTGTCCAAACAAGTAAGTAAGTAAATCAATAGGGAAATGATTAGAAACTGTGATGTGTGTTACAAAAGCATGAGAGCAGTGATGTGGAGTGAACCACACAAGCCCCAGGAGGCTGGGCTCTGGGCTGGGCCCCCAACAGGGTAAGAATCCAGAGGTAAGAGATGGGGGTGGGGGAGTGGATTAGGAATTAAAAGTGACTTCTAGAGGTTGTCATACTGAGTGAAGTAAGTCAGACAGAGAGAGACAAATATCATATGATATCGCTTATATGTGGAATCTAAGAAAATGGTACCAATGAGTTTATTTACAAAACAGAAATAGAGTCACAGATGTATTTAAACAAACTTATGGTTACCAAGGGGGAAACGGGGTGGGGAGAGGGATAAACTGGGAGATTGGGATTGATATATACATACTACTACGTATATATAAAATAGATAACTAATAACAACCTACTGTATAGCACAGGGAACTCTACTCAATACTCTGTAAGGCCTATATGGGAAAAGAATCTAAAAAAGAGTGCATATATGTATACGTATAACTGATTCGCTTTGCTGTACAGCAGAAACTAACATAACATTGTAAATCAACTATAATCCAATAAAAATTAATTTTTTAAAAAAAGTTCTTCTAACCTCTAACTTCTAACTCTATGACCCTGGGCTAATAACCTCTGACCTGTTTCCTCACACTGTGACTATTGAACCTGGCATATAGTACAGTAGGAGTGAGTAAATATTTACAGTCTGTTCACCTTCCCTTTCCTTTGCTCTCCCTTTTACAGTGCACTTCTTCTCACCTCCATTCATACCCCAACCTGCATTTCTCTCTATTCTTGAAGAACTCACTGGGTCTGACCCAGGACTCATTCTACTCTTTAAGTCCTTTCTAATCTGATGACCAGGGAACCCCATATATACCTGAGTTCATCTAAACAGGAGATGTGCCCTATGCTATCATGGCCTTTAGTCCAGCTTTCCCTTTAGTCAGCGACACAGGCGTCCAACCTGGGGAGCTATGGAAGGAGACAGTCACAGAGAACACTGCCACTTCCAGCTTCAGAGTAACAAACCTACACATGGCCTGTGGCCACTCCAGGGATATTGCTGTACTGATGAAGGCACATCCTTGTTACCTGAGGATTAGCTACCACTGCTTCCAGTCACAGGTGATCCAGGGTCCTCGATTCTTCTGTTACAGATAACCTGGTCCTCAAATTTTATGTGTAATATATATATACCTGCACTCCCCACTAGTCAGAGTTATTGTATTTTTTACTATAAATCTGTGTTGCAGACAGAATAATGCCCCTCAAAGATGTCCACATTCTAATGCCTTGGTCCTGAGAATGTCACCTTACATGAAAACCCAGGGGCTTTGCAGATGTGATTACATGAAGGATCTTGAGATGGGGAGAAAATCCTGGATTTCCTGAGTGGGTCCAATCTAATGAAATAAGTCCTTGAAAGCAGAGAACCTTTCCAGGCTGTGGTCAGAGAACTACGTGACCACAGAAGATAGATCAGAGAAATACAATGCCGCTGGCTTGGAAGAAGGAGGGAGGATGTTTTGTATTCTTTCATGGATGATCAGTCAGGTATGACCAGAAGAAGACACACAGGAGAGATGCAGGAACACAAAGTGTATCTCACTACAGGTCCTAGAGAGACAGAGTTACCGTACATCATGAGGGGGCCACATGGAGGGAGGATGAAGGGAGATGACTCCACCCAGCAGGGGGGGAGCCCAGAGTGAGGACCCTGGGCCAGTGCCTTTAATGGGGTCAGGGTGAAGTACACGAGCAAAGGGCACAAGGGGGTTTCATTGGTGCATGTGAATGTCACTAGGTCACAGTCAGGGGAGGGCAAGAGGGGAAGCTGGTCCCCTGGGAGGGGTATTTGCAGTCTGTTGGTGGGGACGTTCAGGCAGCAGGAAAATACTGTAAGTTAAAATTCACAAAACTGACCTAAATGGGAAGGAAATCTAAAAAAGAGTGGATATATGTATATGTATAACTGATTCACTTTGCTGTACAACAAGAAGCTAACACAACATTGTAAAGCAACTGTACTCCAATAAAAATTAATTTTAAAAACTTAAATAAATAAATAAATAAATAAATAAAATTTATTTATTTTTGTGGTGCTTCAATATCAGCAGTACTAATTGGGATGGATGACATTTGCCACCTGGGTTGTGGAGAAGTTTAGGTGACTAGGACCATGTGACACAGCCCCTGAAGGCAAACTTTGATAAAGGCAACAACTAGGAAGAGTCCCGTTAGGCATACGATGAGGGTTTAGTTCCCACTTAGTACTTTGTGGGACTAAGTACTTAGTACTTTGTCAGGCTCCTCTGGATTAAGGGAATCTGTTGGAAGATTTGGTTATGTTATGAAAGACCTTTATCTCTTGGCCTATTCCTCATACCTTGGCCTGCACCTGCTTTTTATGTACATTCAGCTGGAGGTGTTCTGAATGGCACAAACCCCTCCTTCCCTGGCTAGTAAAGCCAGTCAAGAGCCAGTCTCTTACCCACACCCGTGGCCCCTGGGGACCCTGGCAAATATGGGAGAAACGTCTGACGTCCAAAGCTGCCAGGGGTGCTGATATAACCAATGACCCTCCTAACATACATCAGCCTGACCACTTTCCTCCCTGCGGTCCCCTCCCAGTGCTACAGAAGCAGAGGATCCCCATGCAGGCGCTATCTGGAGATATGCCAGGGTGGAAATCTCCGTTCATCACCTCTGGATGTGACCTTGGGCAATTACTGAGCCTCCCCTGGCCTTAGCTTTGTCCTCTCTAAGATCGGGAAAATAAGTAGTATCCACCTCCTTGTGTTACCAGGAGAATTAAATGAGTTGATATGTTTAACTGCTTAGAATGAGAGTGAGCAAGTAGTTAGGGCCAGTAAACTGTATTTTTCCCATGGTAATTATACCTCCTGACATTCATCTGAAAGGGGAAAATTTAGAGGAAAAACAAAAGCAGTCAAAAAACACAAGCACAAGAAACACTGGCTTAGATGCACAAAATTTTAGGACAGAAAGAATCCTAGATACACTATCTAATCCAAATTCCTCATTTTCTGAAGTAAGTACCCTCAGTGAGTTAGCAGCAGGACCTAGCTGCAATCAAAAATGGAACCAAGTGCTGGATCAGTGCCCTTTCTATACCACTGAGACTTCTCTGCAGACTCTTCTTCCAGAATCCAAGTGGAGAATTTATTCGAAAACCACCAGGGAAAACCAGGGTGACAGCATGTACATTCTGATGAGATATATTTGCTTCTTTTTCTCACTTATAATTCATTTTTTATTTCTAGTTTTCTACCTATGATAAAAAAGAGGAAGAACTACTTACTATCAACTGTTCCACTTGTGAAGAGATGCTAAATTGTCTATAAAAATCTTCTAAATCAGGCTGGATAAAGAAAGACCATCTAAGTCATTTATCTTCTTCAGCACACCAAGTTCTGACAGCTCTGTAAATGCCACAAGGCAAAGATTTTGTTGTCACCTGTTGGGTTCAACAGGGCTTTGAACTCTTCATATGAGAAAGGCTTTTAAAAAATCCCTCAAACACCAGGACACACACAAAGACAATTATACCAAGGAAACAGTTAGAATTGGGTGGTCTAGCTCTCATTCTAGGCGCTTACCAAGAGAATTCTAAATAAAATGGGTAAATATTCACATGATGAGGATTGAGAGATGCATGAGAATTGCCCTTTAAAAGTCAAAAATTTCCTTTTGCCCCCAAGAAAATAAAATTTTATTTCATGGGTACCTGGAAGCAGAGGTCTGGAGGAAAGGAGTGAATACATATAAGGCTGGCCTTCCCGATTTTGGATTACTGAGATAAGCCTGGGGTCAAATAAAAATATATCTCTTGTCACATATGTAGAGAACAAACTTATGGTTACCAAGGGAGGGAGAGATAAATTGGGAGATAGAGATTGACATATACACACTACTATATATAAAATTGATAACTAATAAGAACCTACTGCATAGCACAAGGAGCTCTACTCAACACTCTGCAATGACCTACATGGGAATAGAATCTAAAAGAGTGGATTTATGTATATGTGTAACTGATTCACTTTGCCATACAGCAGAAACTAACACAACGTTGTAAATCAACTATATTCTAATAAAAATTAATTTAAAAAGAAAATGTAGGGACTTCCCCTGTAGTCCAGTGGTAAAGAATCCACCTTCCAATGCAGGGGACGCAGGTTTGCTCCCTGGTCAGGGCACTAAGATCTCACAGGCCACGGGGCAACTAAGCCTGTGCGCCACAACTATTGAGCCTGCCTGCCACAAACTACAGAGCCCCTGCACCTAAACCAAACATCCCGCATGTTGCAACTAAGACCCGACACGGCCAAAAATAAAAAACAAATAAATTAATAAATAAAATATTTTAAAAAAGAGAAAAAGTACCTCTTACCCCAGATATGCAAAATATAAATGTTTTAAGTTTCTTTTTGCTTCCCAGGCTGTTGCTAAGGTGCTATTTGGTCCCTATGCACTGGGTCTGTTCCTCTCTTCCCAGCCCAATTTGGCTCATTACTTTTTGTTTGGTTGGCTTGGCTTATTCCTGTTGTTTCCCAACCTCAAGTTTAGGTGTCACTTCCTCTAAGACACCTAGCTGACCCTCACTGTAGAGGGCTGGGGGTTCTTCTGTATGAGACTCTGTTCAACCACTGTCATAATGATTATCACGCTGTGTCTCCATTGTTTTGTCTATCTGTTCCTCTGAGCAGTGAACTCCTAGAGCACAAGAGTCTTCCATCTCTGTCTCCCTGGCACAGAACACACCTCCTGGGGCATAATGGACGTTCGGAGAAGACTTTACTCAATTAAACTCCAGCCCTTTCTACTCTCTGACACCATCAGGGCACATGCTAGCTTCCATACCAACCCTTTATTATCCCCTCATGAAAGAGTTATTAGAATGTAAGTAACGGAGGGTCAGGTTCTCAAGGTAGCACTCCATCAACTTTGATACACAATAAACAAAGGGATACTATGAAGCCACTCTAACTAGTAACAGATGGCTTGTAAAACACCTCATGTCAGATTACAATTGATAGGTGTTTTACTAACCTGGAGCTGATAAACTATACTCATGGATAAGGAAAAAGAAAGTTCTGTGGAACCAATATGTCCCCAAAACACATGAAGACACAAATATTACCTTGGCTCGTGTGAATTATGAGAGCTACACCTGTATCATTGACACCAGATGCTCCCCCATATTGCCCATGTTAAACACGAAGATATGGGGTGAGAGGAGCAACTCTCAAGAAACCCAAGTTAAATGCTACTTTACAATAATATAAGTGTCTGCCTATAGCAAATATATAATGACTCTCCTCCAAGGCATGTTAAGTACTAACCATAGAGGGGTAAGGTATAGTGAATTTAGGAACTACTTCTGTTATATCTACTTAGATTTATTTGGTAGCCAAGTCTACCCTGTTTTCCTGCCTGTGATTTTAAAAATGTAACTGTTGACTCATACTGTCAACCCAGATTACACTCCTAGTTCACAGAACTACAACAGGAGCTGAGGAAAATCGGCTGAGGAATTAACATCAAGAGAAACTTTACGAGATGATGAACTCTAAGCTGAAAAGAAACATTCTGCCTTTGTTCCATGGTCATTAAAGTGAAAAGTGTTCTGGGCGCCATGGAGCGCACCTAATGACCATCCACGTGGAGGGATCCATCCTGTACGCAGTTGTCTCCTGGCAGTCAGGTGTGTACAGAGCACCAACCTGGAGACGTCAGCCCCCTTAAGGGAGAGCCAGATGCCAGTGCAGGGTTTCAGAATCAACACTGGCAAAGAGAGACGATGCTTTAAAATCAAAATGCTGTGCACTGTTCAGAATTTTTCAACATCTACTTTCTCCATGGAGGTCAGTGCTGATGGCATCTCCCATAGTAATTCAGTCCTGTGAAACCCCAGTTTGATGTTCAGCTCTGTTGTGGTGCATTTGCTGTTACCCTGTGTGAGGGTGTGGACCTCACGGGGGAGCTGGGCAGGGAACATAAAGGCCAGGCTCCAGCCTGGCCCCCATATTGCACTTGGGTGCAGGGAGGTCTCTGCACTGAGCTTCGTCCAGCGATGATGACAGTGAGTGAGGACCTCAGCCCAGTGAGTCCACCAGAGAGAAATATCTGCCAGGATCCCTTGGGGTGTTTGAAACAGAAGCGAGCATGAGAAATGGGCATTGACAAGGAGTGAAGGATGATTAAAAGCATCAGATATGACAACCAGGGTGCAGTTTTACCCCAATTGTTTCAATGCTGCCCTCTCATTAAAGTCCATGAGCAACAAATGTCTACATCTTAAGGCTTAAGGAGACTCATAAGAGTGAAGGCAACTAACTTATGCAATAAGTTGCAATAATTTTTCTGAGATATCGAGGCCTCACTTTCGTCTGTTTCTGGGTGAGGTGAATCATAAGAACATTCCTTTTCTACACTGATGTCCCCCGTGAGCCCCCATCCAAGCCCATGTGAGCAAAGCTTCAATAGTAGCTTTCCGTGAATGTGATTTACTGGCTCATGGATAACTGACAGGAATGCTACGGACTTGCACATCAATGTCTCAGTCTTTTGTGTAAAAACCATCAACAGCACATAAAAGGTATCCAATTAAACATATGTGGGATGTTACAAAAGGCAAAGTTCCACATATGACAGAAAATGTGCCAGCCCTCTTGGGAAAACAGAGCCCATCAGTAAAGTGGGTTATATTTTTACTCTGAAATTACTGATTAAAATCAGAAAGTAAACAGGAGAGAGAAAAAGAGAGAGATGAGAGAATTTCATTATATTTGGATTTTTAGTTCATGTATAATTATTTCTGTAGGCTGTTGGATTTTTTCCATTGGAATATGGGATTGGTCCAATATTTTTATTTAATAATAAATATATTATGAGACCATGCAGCGATATCGTGCGTGTATTAAGGACTTTGTTCTTTTTATCCTACAAGCACTGAAAAAAATCATTGGAAGCTTTTATTAAGGGCAAGACATAATTAAATTTACTTCAGAATCTAAAAGAACATTCCCCATAGAGTACAGAAAATGGATTAGAGGATCAAGAAAGCTTGTGTTATTGGATTGGACTATTTCCATGTTTCTCTTTGGCATTAAATGTCATGATTCTAAGATGAGAGTCTCAAAGCAGCCTTTTTTCCTTGTATGTGAGTCACATGAACTTGACCAAAAGTTACATTCTGTAAAAACCCTTCAAGGAATGGTATTACTTTTTCCAAAGATGCAAAGAACAGCTTTGAATCTATAAGACAGCAGAAATTCTAAGAGGCCAACAACAGATTCAAACAGGGTATTCAACAAATTCTGCATCCAACAGATTATCAGTGTTCTGTATCAAATGCCTTTCAGGATGGTGAGATTTCAAGAAAGTTTATATGACAACTGCAAAGATCATATTGTGTTGTAGGTCATTTTAGAATCTGTATGATATATATATACATACATACATATGTCATTTACCAAAACTAAGAATTTCAATATAGGCCATTTACTAAAAGGATGGGAATTGTGTGGATGAACTAAGTTAGTACTTTCATTGGACCAAACTCAAGGAGGTTTTGTGAATACTCAGATGTACCTTTCCCCCAATGAATCAGTTATGAAGTTCTGGTTATCTATTGCTGAGTAACAACCAACTGGATTAAAACAATTTGTTGTCATCTCTCACAGTTCTGGCAATTGATTCACAGTTCTGGTTCATCTGGGCATCTCTTTCTTGGGGTCCCCATCAGCTGAGGCAGGTCAGGGCTGAGCCTGGAGACATCTGAATCTCTCTTCACTACATGCTTGGCATCGGTCCTGGACCCAAGATGGATAGAAAAGCTGGGGGTAGACCAAGCACCTCTTTCCATTTGTTAAAAAATCTTGGGATCCTTGCATACACAGTAGTTTCAAGGGGTCAAACATCTTACATGTCATTTGGATTGCACCAGCGCAAGTGGTCTGAGAAATCATGGCACAAGTTTCATAGTGTCATTTAGGTTTCTTGTAACTTAGTCTCAGAAGTCAGACAGCATCACTGGCACTACATTCTTTTGGTTACACAGAGTCAGCTTGACTTAATGTAGGAGAGAGCTACCCAAGGGGCATGAATGCCAGTAGGCATGGTTCATTGGGTCATTGTTCATCAGGGCCATCTGGAAGACTAGTTACTAGGAGGTTATATTCATCTACTGGGGGCTAGTGGAGCAAAGAAGGTGTGACAATAAGGGAGTATAGGTTTTCAGCCCAATTTCTTTGAGTAAGAGGGATGTGTGTTACACAGTATATCAGTGCCGTGATGCCTCAGTGAGCACACCCCACACAGGAAGCCAGTTTAATTAAAAAGGAAACTCATTATTATTTAATATTTGTTAATATTTTGGGAGGAAGCAGAGAGTAAGATAGGCACTGAGCATTGCTATTTCTTCCTCCTAGAAAAGGATTAAACAACTGAAATATCTCTTGGAGTCAGCAGGTTAAATTCACTTGATAAAAATTTCAGGAATGGTTATTTATTGCCAGGAAATGAGGAACCAGTCCAGTCCTTAGAATCTACCAGACCCTTGAATAGTCCCAGCAATCAAGGAAATTAGTAAATGATTTATCTGGAAACCAGAAATGCCATTTGTCTCTATCACCGACCAGGAAGATGTCCTCTTGAGATGCTGTAAAATGTGCTGCCTGGTACAAATTACCCACGATGAATGGATCTCTCTCTCCTCATTTTCCTCATCCTTTGGTGGCTACTGTCACAGGAATCACTCCAGAAACTCAAAAGCCCCAGGGCCTTTCTGTTAAACGCTGCAGTTATCTAAATTCTCATGATTACGAAAGCTGAATGTCAAGAGAAAAAGAACAATTCCAAAAGTGCTCTAAAAGTACCTCCTTGTTTAACTTGGCTGCCAGACAAATCGGCTAGCCTCCAGCAGGACAGAAGCTGCCTTTCCAGGAAGTGTGGAAGCCGCTGACTAATACAAAGCAACCCGACCTGAGAGGTTAAGTCAGGAAAGAAAAATGCATATGCGATTGGAATCCCAGGAAGGAGAATCTCTGTGAGCACCAGGAAGTATTCCAAACCCTGGGGAAGAGCCAGTGAGGCCCGCGGCCCCGGGAGGAGCTGGGCTTAGATGCTCAGGGGAGCCTCCGCCGTGGGAAGGCCCGCCCGCCCCCGGGCCCCGCCAGTGGGGGTCTGGGGCTGTGCAGGGGACCTCCTTTGCCACCTGCTGGGCCACTGAAGACCCAGGAAGGTGCAGCCATAAGCACTAAGGCAAGAGCGGTGCTGCACACACACACAGAAGGTAAAAGCATCCGAGGACGAGCTAGTTTATGGACGTGCTCTCAGGGGATGAGACTCAACGTGGGTTTGCAGATACGTGAAAGGACAGTCATCAGATTGCTCACGTGCCACATATTTAAGCTTTTTCTTTTTTGCTAGTTCTGGAAGTCTGAAGTGAGGCAGTTTATAAATTGACTCTGTCTCGGAGCAGTTTAACAAACAGGAATAGATATGCAAGGCAAGCGGCACATCTCCACCCGGAGGACCAGGAGAGCTGCCAGAGGCGGGGCAGGCAACCGGGCTCATTTCTCTTCTCTCAAAAGTCCTCTTTGTGTTGGGCGAAGGGGATGCTTTGTGTCACCTCCCAGGGAAGGATGTGCTGGGGTGCGGACGCCTTCAGGGCCCGGTCACCCTCACTCCTCAACCAGGGACACCAAGCATGCTAGTGAAATGGCGCATTCAGGCCCAACCTGACCTCAGGAAACAAAAGCAAGTTTGGCTCTGAACTGACTCTGTCAACGCAAGGACTGTTCCCAGCAGCCGTGCAAGACTGTTAGTGAACTCAGTCAGCACTATTCTTGGTTGATTTATTTCTCCTTAGTTCACTTTGCTAAGTCTCCCCAGATTCCCAGGATCAACAGAAGAATGCAGTGTGGGGAGAGGTAGACACAGATCCCTGCGCTGGGCCTTAGGACTTGTTTCTAGAACTTTGTAGTTTTACAGCCTTGCTTGTCAACTCCATCCATTTGGATTTCATCCTCCTTAAACCAAAACACAGAGTTTGGACCAGCACATCTCTGACCTTCTGTGGCATTTAGAGGAAGCCATGAATGATCATGAAGCATATTCAGGATATTGCTGATTTCATTCATTCATCATTCACTTATTCCATGTATGTCTTTAGAGCCTGATATACGCCAGAAAGTTATGATAACAGAGATGATACAATGTAGCCCTGGTTCTCAAGCGGCCACCACCATAATGAAGAAACAGAGGCACAATGTCTTTGATTATGTTAATTGATATATTAAAAGTAATTAGAGTTTAATGTTTACTAGAAAAAAGAATGACCTCTGACCTGACTCTTCACAATTTGACACCATTTGATTCCACGGCTGTCAAAGAGCCCACACCCACGAAGCTCCTGTGATAATTGGAGAAGTGTAACCAGGCATCTGTTAATACAGCTTGTAGGGGTTCAATGAAATAATAACTCCTCAGGTGAGCAGGACAGATTAAAGTCCTACTACCTTCTCTGCCACACTGTTGACAGGTCACTAAACCCTGTAACAATTCTAGGATCCAACTCAGAAATTAAGACGTCTAAAGGATACCCCCAAAGTGAGACTTCAATAAAAGTGGGACACTCTACATGACACGTGACATTCCCCCAGCCACTGTCACGTGCGATATTGCATTTGATTATCTCAGAATCGTGTGAGGTACACAAATGAGAACAAGCTAGGTTCTGGGAGTTTAGTCTTCTCAAATTTTCCCAGCTAGTAAATGGTGTCTGTGAATTTCTTTTAGTTGGAAATGCCGTCCTGTTTGTTGAAACAAAGGATACCAACCCCCATCTGGCCTTCGTTCAGGTACTGCTTTTCCACGGGGCTCACGACCTGGGGTGAGTTATCAGGAATCCCACGCACAGTCACAGCAGAACAGCTTCTCGTGATGACCTTCAGCCCGTCCCCCAAGGCAGCCACTTCAGCATCTGTAGCCACTTCTTAATCCTCATGGCTTTTGCCCTGTGCTGCTTTTGCTTGACCTCTAGAGTTCAAGCTGTTCTGTGCTGGGTTTGGCTTTTTGTTTTTGTTTTTGTTTTCTTTTCCACTAGTTCTGCTCTGTGAGGCATCAGCTCTCTGCACAGAGTGAGCTCAGGGTGACCGTCATTCGAATCTATGGGCAAAGGTCTAGAGAGAGACCACACTTCACGGAGAAGGTCAACACACTAAGCTGTTAGCAGATCATCAGGGAGAGGACTCAAATGCCAAGGGCAATCAGAAGTGCTCCTATAAGGTCAGAGCTGAGAACCACAGACTCCAGTAAACTGGGAGGAGCAGGGGGTTGGCTGGGCTTGGCTCTGTCACCTCCCCACTCCCAGTCAGCACGGGAGGGGAAAGGCAAGGCGGTGGGAAAGGCTGGGGACAGGCCCTCGGCCGCCCAGAGCGTGTGGGCAGCGCTGGGTCCTGCAGGCGTGCCCCCCAATTCCCAGCCCGGAGCCCTCTGACCTCCCTGGGACCCTGTGCCTGGCTTTTCCCTTTGCCAGTTACAATGACCATATTTATCCAAGAATGGTGCCCATGGGGCTTTTCAGAGGACCTTGGGGAAAGGGTATTTCTTGCGAGGCCAGGATCCTTGGCACTTAAAGCTGAAGACTGACGTGAGACTAAATCACACCAGCCGCTTGTTCCCAACAGACGCGCGCCTCAGTGCATGTTGTGGGAGCCTTGCAGGTGGGGCGGGTGCACGTTCTCTGCGCCCGTACTTCTCCTGAGCTGGGGGCGGCTGAATGCAGGCATTCCGGGGACGAGGAGCGACGCGGGGAGTCTCAGCTTTCCTCCACGTCCAGCAGCCTCTGACGGGGCGGGTCCCACACAGTCTGGAGCTGAGACCCGGGGCTGGTGAGTCAGCAGAGCAGGGCAAGTGCGTGAGTGCATGTGTGTGTGTGTGCGTGTGTGTGTGTGTGTGAAGGGGAGGGGGGAGGGAGAGGTGGGGTGGGAAATGCCTCTGAGTGTGTGTGTGTGTAGCATAGGTTTGAAAATGTGTTTGCTGAGTGATGACGAGTGTAAGAGAGTGTGAGTGCGTGCGTATGAGAGTGTGTAAGTGTGTCTGTGAGTGTGAGCACCTTGTGAGTGTGTGTGGACGTGAGCGAACCGTGTATGAAAATGCGAGATTGTAGTTGTGACTAGGCGGATGGGTGTAAGTGTGTAGGAGAGCGTGAGAGTGTATTGGTGTGTCTGTGAGTGAGTATGAGTATGTGGGTGTGAGAGAGCGTGTGTGTGAAAGGGGGTGTGTGCTTGCATGTTCTATAGGATTGGGGAAACGTGGTGAGAAGGGACATAGAGTCTTAGGCACTTTCCTAGGAAGATACCGACCCTGGCATTTCCCCTAACTCACACTCGCGTGTCTTGCTGAACCACAGGCCCCGAAAGCCTGTGAAAATGATGTGGCAACCCTGCAAAAGGAAAAATAGGCTCCCTTGTAAATACAGCGTCCCAGCGTGCATTCTCGCCCTGGCCCTGCAGCACCTGTACCTCGTGGGCAGCTCTCAATGCAGGTGTGGGCTTGCGGTGTGGCTGGAAAGAAAGTCCGCTACAACCACCTGTGGAGATCTGGTGTCCTGCTCTCTTCTTTTTTCAGCCTGTCCTTTAGTCCCTTCGTACTTTCAGAACATATGATGCTGAACACTTCTGGGCAATAACGTTCAAAAAGAAATGATTTGGAAAAGGCCTGTTTGCTCATTTTAGATCCTGCTTCCATACACCTGTTAAAGCAACTTAGGTAACAAAATCAGCAGAAACTAGACGAATTTATGAACTTGCTGTTTCTGTTTTGCCCTGAAGGAATCCCCGTAATTGGGCACTGGGAGCTCATTTGAAAGTGTTAACCGGGGAGCGCGGCCGCACTATTTTCCCTTGTAGACAGAACGTCCCTCCCCTGCTGGGGAAGGTCTTTCTCTCGCGGGCACTGAAGGGCTGTCATGGAGCAAAAGAAAACCCTCATCACGGCCGCCTCTTCTGCCCAATCGCTCTGAGAAAATGAGTGTTGTCAGCTCACAGCCCCCCAGACAGCTTCTTTCAATCCAGGACTTCTCTAGAAGAAGGAAACGCATTCACTTAGGGAGAAGGCAAAGAGGCAGCAACAAGGAAAGAAGACAGACTGTTGGAACGTCCCATGGGTGAGAACCTGGGCTCAGGAGTCAAGACCCAAGGTTTCCTCTTCAGGCTTGGATCTTGACATGTGATTCCAGTTCTGAAATATTGACATCCCATATAGATATATTCAATAATTATTTTGAGAAATCTTGCCTTATTCTATGAGCATCAAAGATCACATTAGAAAAGTCTATTAACTACAGACTTTTGAGGCACAAGCTAAGAGCCGTCAGTGGTAGCACCTCAACATGGGGGAGTTTCTGTGTCGATGATGCTGAACTACTGGCCCAGGCAGACAGGGATGGAGACATTTCAACCTTTCCGCTGGCCTTTGTCTTGGGTCCATTCTGCAGCTCCATACAGTGACCACCGTGGTCATGGTGTCAAGAGATGACCTATATAAAGAAGAGGCAGAGCTGGGTCAGGGTCTCCGTGCTCCCAGACATTGTGACCCCGCCCTGTAATTACTTGGTCTTGGCTGCTTTTTCTTTTCTGAAAATGCAAATAATGCCTCTCCTTTATCTATTCATATCGGTATATGTGTCATACATATTGATATAGTTGATCTTACTGGAAGAATATTCCTCCTGATTTGTTTCTTTATGGATTTTCACTTTTACGACCCCCATGGTTCTAAGATTCAACCCAGAGCCAAAGAGAACATACCTGCTAATACTGAGAAAGGCATTTCAGTGTCATTTCTAACATTTTAAGAAGCCAAGATATTTTCATTTCCAAGAAGAACAGCACCTTCAGCAGGGACTATGCCCTGAGCTTTCCTTACTGACTTAAAATAGAGACCCGGAAGGATTTTTAAAACCTCTTGATTGAAGAATGTGGAGAAGAGTGCAGTTCCACATATTAGTGACGTCTCTGGAAAGTTACCTGGGTCATCTGTACAGGGCCTGTCTTAATCTCTCTACACCAACACCCATCGACTTGCACTGGTTTCCTCCAGCCTCAGAAAGGCAAGCCAACATTCTCCAGTTAGGTGTGTGCTACAAAGAATTGAGAGAGAAACAAGGAAGACAAAACTAAGATTCCACATTGAACACTAGAGTATTTTTCATTGTAAGGTCACTATATTCAGATGAAAATCCCTGTATATATTGCTGTATGGTGACCAGGCCTTGTATCCAGTGAGAAAGGTATCTCCTTCAGTGAAGCTGAATATGAGTGTTTTAAGTTCCTTTGATTTGTTACTCATTGAAGAGAAACCAGGTTGTTGGTTCTGAGAAAATACTGAAACTAAAAGATCAGTGTGATGTTTAGATTAAAAAATTCAGACTTCCAAAATGGTATATTCCGGAGCATGGAGTTTAGAAGAAGTGAAGTACTTTTAGTGAATGCTGGGGCGAAATTTAAAAATGTGCATCCTGGCATAGTTGAAAGATTTTGTTTTTGGAATGTATGGAAAATGCAAGTACAGTATTGTGTTACCCTACCAATACATGTCCCAGGAACATAATGAAAAGAAGAAAGAATGAATTCATATATACCAATTTAGACATTAAGAGAGGAGGGGCATTGAAGGAAAACAAAGAAATCTAATTGCCAATCAATGAATTATAAATTAAACCCTCATCTAAGCAGAGATACATCTGTTTAAGTAGAGCTAAAAATAAGAGTATTTCTCATATTGTTCTAAGTGTACCACAACCATTTTAGTTTTGTATTCATTGTCTCCATAGTATTTTGGACAACTTGATACGGGCTTTCCATGTTCTGAAACAAGTAGCGGAATTTGAAGCTTGTGGAAGCGTACCGTACCCTTGCCTACACTCAGAAAAACCATTGCCACTGAGGCAAATTTGCTACTCTTAAACATACCTTCTTGCAGCTGTGTGTTTTAGTCAAGAATGTAAGATTGCTTAGGGGAAGGTAAACCACACTGCTTGGATATTCCATTTGCTTTGAAAGATATAAAGAATAAAATACAGGTACTGAGTTGGTTCCACAGTTGCTGCTATGACAAATGACCACAAATACAGAGGCTTAAAACAACAAATTTATGACCTCACAATTCTGTGGGCTGGAAATCCAGGTGGCTTGCCTGATTTTTTTGCTCCTGTTCTCACAAGGCTGGAATCAAGGTGCCAACAGAGCTGTGTTCTTTGCTGGACACTGGAACATCGCTCCTAGGCTCTTGAGGACGGCTGGCAGAATTCAGCACCAGGCGGCTGCAGCATTGAGGTCCCCATTTCCTTGCTAGCTTTTGCCTGGAGGTCATTCTTAGCTTCTAGAGGACACCTGAATTCCCTGGTGCATGACTGCCTTCATTTTCAAAGCCAATGTCAAATCCCTCTCAGGCTTCAAATCTCTCTGACATTCCTTTCTGCCTCAGCAGAAAAAGGTTCTCTGCTTTTATGGGCTCATGTGATCTGATTGGGCCCACCTGGATAATACAGGAGAATCGCCCCCATCATAAGGTCCAGAAATTTAATTAGATCTAGTAAATCCCTTTTTTTTTAAAGTGTACATTTCTTTCATTTTTAAAAGCATGCACACGAGAAGCCATGTGTTTCACATAAGAATGTACACATTAATAAAGCATTCCTTACAGTTTTCTAAAACTATTATAGTAGTATGAAATTTATTGATTAAAAATATCCAAATTTTTAATGTTACGTTGAAATCCCTAGAACTACTGGACATGCTAGACTTTTTCCAAAATCGAAAGAACAGAGACTTTGAATATGGCTTGTACTAAATAAAATTTGGTTTTAGCTCTACTGAATATATTCTATAAGATGCACCTTTGGGCTTCCCTGGCGGCGCAGTGGTTGAGAATCTGCCTGCCAATGCAGGGGACACGGGTTCGAGCCCTGGTCTGGGAAGATCCCACATACCGTGGAGCAACTAGGCCCGTGTGCCACGCTACTGAGCCTGTGCTCTGGCGCCCATGAGCCACAACTGCTGAGCCCACGCGCCACAACTACTGAGCCCATGCGCCTGGGGCCTGTGCTCTGCAACAAGAGAGACCACCACAGTGAGAACCCCATGCACTGCAACGAAGAGTAGCCCCCGCTCACCGCAACTAGAGAAAAGCCCTCGTGCAGCAATGAAGACCCAACGCAGCCAAAAATAAATAAATAAATAAAATTAAGAAAAAAAAAAGATGCACCTTTATTATGCCTTTACAAACAGGATAACTTTCTTTAAAAACTGACCAAAATTTTCAACACTTATAGCTCTATATGACAGGTTACCGTGCAACACTGTTCTCGTTGTGTGATTATAGACATATTATAGAACCCAAGAGCACCAGGTAAGCAAAAGAAATACAACTCTGAGCCATCTGAGCAAGATATAATGGGAAAAATTCACGGGATTCAGACATTGGGGTGCAGACATCTCTGTGTAGCCATTATTCTTTCTGTCTTGGGTACTGTTTTTAAATAATACAGAAAGTTTAACAATTATCCCCATATAAGTATCTGCTATTTTGGAATAAGATATTAGAATTTTGAATTTAAACTATTTGGAGTTATTTAATACTGAATTACATTGTTCAAGTATCTTGGTAAGGATATATGTCTCATATTGTTTCCATTACTTATGTCTCTCACTGCACATGCACACATAATTTGTATGTTTGTATTATATATAAAATATAGCATATATATACATGAATGTGTGCATATTAAAAGTATAAAATAAAGGTCACCGAATTTTTCTTATCTGTATTGAGTGTTTCAATCTCTGATGATTCATTACTTTCTCCTTTCTACTGTTTTTTGATGTTTGTTTGTGGTTTTGTTGTTCTTGTTGTTTTTTGTTTTAACGGTTATCATTTATTTTCTAAGTCATTACCAAAACTTTTAAAGACAGTTTCACTGGGGAAGAAAATTGCTCAAATAAACATGAAGGAGATCTGCCTCTCTTCTCCTACACATTTTCTCCTATAATATAGTGAATTATTTTAGGGCTTGTACAAAATGTAGTGGGTTATCTCTCAACCCAAATGCTATGATTGTTAATAGGGAAATTCTGAATTAATAGGGGAAAACTAAAATGATTATAGTTCACATTTTATTTATCTTTATATAGTGGTCCACATTATTTTTAAGGGCATAATATTTACATATATATTTTGCATGTACATTTTTGCATTCATATTTACTAGAACCAAATATTTAACTTTCAAATTGCAAACTGGGTTGATTTCTAAGAAATACATTCCAATGTGACCCCACAGAGGAGAGATAGTTGCAAAGCCAGGGCCAGATGCTAATACCTGATGCTTCAGAAATCTTCATTCCAAAACAATGACTAAAAGACTGAGAAAGTACCCAGCACATCTGCATTTCAAGGGAAGCCTTCGGCTTTTCTCAGGCCACAGAGAAAATATACGAAAACCCTTAAAAACCTGAACGATCTTTGTTGCTCTAATAATTTGTCACTGTTAACACTGTACGGGAGAAAACTTTGCTCCTGTCTGTCCAAGTTTCTAAACAAAGCACTGAAATTCAGATCACCACATTGCCAATACTAATATGTTTTCTTCTTCTTTTTTAAAAAGCAAATTCTTTTTTAAACAACAGCTTGTAATTTCTGTTCAGAATAAAAGGCTGATTTCAACTCATTTGCCATAGAAAATTTCTAATGTAAGAAATTCAGAGCAAAACAAATTGAATTAAATTTCTTCTAATGCGTTGCTTAGTGACGTCACCCCAGGCAGGGTGAGGGCAGGTCAGTCGCTCCAGCCTCACGCACAGGAATGAGAACACACGAACAAGGATGTGGTCACGGCACAAACAGTTCAGTCTCCCCGCGACAGGCAGGGGGTGACGGGGAGACCGAGGAGTGGGGTGCGACCCCCCCGCCCCATTTCCGCACCTGCCCTCGGCATCAGTCGGGGAGTCAACGAGCAGATGCCTCATTGCAGCACCACCCCCGTGCCTGGTAAAGGCTGTTTGGAGGACACAGGCTCCTGCAGAGGAAAGGGTGCTCCCTGAGCCCGGGAACCAGCCGCTCTCCCTCCTCCGCCCAGGCCAAGGGCAGGGTTTGCAGGGCAGACGCACTGGGTCGGGCAGGTGCCCCCGGAGAGGCCAGGACAGGATGGCGCCGGGCAGTTCAGCTCGCTCTTCCCAGCGTCCCGGCGGGACACGGCTCTTCCCTGGGCGCAGCGGGGAGAGCGGGGAGGCGCCGGGAGTCACGCTAAGGAGCTCCTTTCCTGGGATGAAGGATCAGGGAGGGGACGTGCCCCCAACACACGGGCTTCAGGGTAGGACACCCCTGACCTTGACTCTGGACCAGCCACCCAAGGTGGGCGAGCTTCCTGATTCTCATGAGGTTTCCTTTCCTCATATGTAAATGCAGACACAGTTCATTATGCAGATTAAGGGATGGGAGATCAACTACGTGAAACACTTAGCAGATGCTTCATAAATGTAAGTTAATATAAAAATTGTCACTCTGAGCCAAATGTATATTTAGTCAATCATGGTTTTTTCATACTTATTCATACATTAACATCTGGCTGGTTACAGTTACACTACAGAGCCACTCTCCACTTAATCTCTCTGCATTCATTCTGATACAAGTCAAAATATCCTGGGCAAGGATAATGGCATATTTTCAATCAAATGCATGCAAGTGTAACTAGGTTATAGCCACGTGCTATGGATGGAACGTTTGTGTCTCCCCAAAATTCATATGTTGAAACCTAATCTCCAATGTGATGTAGTAGGAGGTGGGGCCTTAGGGAAGTGATTAGGTCATGAGAATGGAGCCCTCTTAACAGGATTAGTGCCCTCATAAGCGAGACCCCAGAGAGCTCCCTCACTCTTTCTACCATGTGAGGACACAGAGAGAAATGGCTCTCTCTCTCTGAACCAGGAAGCAGTTTTACCAGACACTGAATCTGCCAGTGTCTTGATCTTGGACTTCTCAGTGTTCACACTGTGAGAAATAAATTTCTGTTGTTTATAGGCTACACAGTACGTGACGTTTTTATTATAGCAGCCTGAATGGACTAAGACACCAAGTTTTCCCCCAAAAAAATCCCTCTATTAATTTTACCTTCTTAATATGGCTTAAATTTGTTTACCTTTCTCCCCTTTCTCAGATACAACCTTAGTGAAGGCACCTCTTACCTGTCCTCCTAAATAGGCTCCTGGTGACTGATCTGCTTCCTTCAATCTCTACCCCAGCTAACTGAGAGAGATTAATCTAAAAATGCAAATCAATTCAAGTATTTCCCTTTGCCTCAAGACAAAATCTAGGCTCTGCTTCTCTCTGCAACTTTATCAAACGCAGTCACCTCCTAGAATCTGGGCTCCAACCGTCCTTGCTTTAGACTGAGTCAGTTTCCCCCGTGTGCCCACCCTCTGGACCTTTGCCTTCTCTCATCTGCATGCTGCCCTCCTCTCCTGGCCTGGTAAACTTTACCAGCTTTTCACCTTCGTGGGTATATCAGTCTTCATATTAGACGTGACTTTCTCAGGAAAGCCTTCTTTGACCACCCAAGGCTGGAGTAAATGCTTATATTCAGGCCATAATCTCATATTTCACTTTATGTTATAACTTAATTTTTAGCTGCCACTCCCACCAGACTGGACACTCTGCCAGAACACAGAGCAAATGACTTCATGAATGTTCTCACTACTAGGCCCAAGGATAAGCATATATTATGCCTTGAATAAACATTTCTCCAATTGACTAAGAATGAATGAATAGGATAAATGTTCATGACTTTACTTCAGTGACTCTCCTCTCTCTGTCCCCATTCAATATTCCTATTTTCCCAGTCACCACCTTTCCATCCCAGAGATCAGCTATGACAGTCCTTTACACTCCACAACCCCTAGTGTAATTAATGCCACACTTCCTTCTTTATCTGGCATAATCAGGGTAAGATTCAAAGTCAAGGTCGCTATTGTGACATAATGGTGCAATCAGTAGAGTTCTCAGCATAAAGATTAAAACCATAGAACCCACTTGGTGCACCCCTTTGAGAATCTTTTTTCTTGGGGTTTCTTCCTCTTGGATTTCTCTTCTTTTGCATCCTGCTTAGTACTTCCTCCTTCTGCATGTCATAATCACCCCTCTTCTTTTGGACTGGTCAACTTGAACATTCTTTTGGCTTTTACATAGTCAGTTATCAGCTAAAGCTGGCTACATCTGCACAAAACCAACATCCGGAACTTCAGAATGGACAGGAAAGAACCCAGAGGAAAAAAATTCAAGTCTTTGACCAGCTATATAAGACTTGAAGAAGTAAGCATCTCATTCTTCTCCTTACGAAGTGGAAACCTGTGGAGGGTGAAAAGGAGGGGCAGGTCTAGGTGTGTGAAAGATGCTAAAGACAAGTGGATTTTATTCACTTTGGCTGTCCTGTACAGGTCAGAACCAAGTCTGTGCAACTAACATCCAGTCCAGACTGGTCCACCAGGCACAAGTCTTCCACACTGTGTTCCTAGATCAAAGAAGAGAGTGATAAACATTTGCTTACTCTTCCCTGCTGATCTCCTTCAGATCCTTGCAGAAGTGGGAGGCGGTCAACTACTGGAGGTTTTAAAGACCTTGTATCCCAGCTACTTCTCCATGGGTTCTACACAGACAAGGAAGATATCATTGCCTCCTGATGAGAGGCAATCCCCCTCCTAGTGCCTCTGACTTTATCTTACCTTGCATGATTAAGCATGACTTCTATCTCGTGTCTCCTTTCTTCTCTCTGGTTGCCCCCTTCTTTTAGCATAAAGCAGTCTCTATTAGTCATCATCTCTAAAAGAAATCTTTCCTGAACCTTCTCATCATTTCTTCCCCTCATGCAGCTGACCTATCTCTATCCTTCCCTTTTCTTCCAAACTCCTACAAAGAACCATCTAGAGCCACCGAAACCACTTCCTTAACTTTCATTAATTGTCTAAGTTCCAGACTCTGTTATTTCCTTGAAATCAATTTGGTTTCTTTCTTATTTTTTGGAAATTCCATTTGCCAAGGTCAACAGCGGCCTGTAATTTGCCATATCCAATGATTTTCTTTTCATTCGAGGGACCTTTTCTAAGTAGGCTGTTAAAATATGTTTGGGGGGGCTCTTTGGCCTTTTGAAAGCATGGCCCTCTCCCTGACATCTTTACTGACAGCAGTTCCTCACAGCTCACCTCTCAGTCACTCAGGTCTGCTCCTCCTCCTCCTCCACTCTCTCTCCTTATCTGGTGTCACTCAGAGGTCTAAAATGAGGCCTAATTTCTTCACCGTCTCTGTGTCATTTACAGATAATACTATCCATCCCCATGTCTTTAGCTACCACTAACAACTTTTAAATGTCTTTCAGCATTTTGACTTTTTTTTTTTTTTTTGAGGTTTAAATCCACATTTCCAAACTGCAGAGAGCAGTTTCATGAAAACATCTTAAGGCAACTGAAATTTAAACTTCTAGAACCAGATCTTATTATCTATCCCTAAACACACTCTACTTCTCCTATACTCCTTATGGAGCCAAGATGGTTTTGTTAATAATGGTTTATTAATTATTTAAAATCATTACTGTTTTCCATAAGGAAGGTCCTATAACAGAGGCATTCTTATTGAGCTACAGAACACTTTCGGGTGGATGTAAAGCTGAGTTTATCAATGAAAGCTGGAGTGAGTTAAATGCTTGACATAAGTAAGAATTATGAGTGCCCAGGTGCTTTCCAGGAGAAAGAATGAGGAATTAATACAGGATAAAGGAAGAAGAGAAAAGAGCAGGTAAAATAATAAACTGCAGCTTGATTTGGTAAAGAGGAGTTAGTGAGAGACTGTCAGGGTCAGGGTAGCTAAAAGGAGACACAGGTCATTGTGAGTTTCAATTCATACCGAGTGCAAGGTGAGCCCTCCCAGCATTCCAGGAAAGAACCTTCTAGCCAATTTAGTGATTGCCTTAGATAGAGGGAGTAAAGCAGAAAGGATTATTTCTTGGGTCTGGAATGATACCAGGGCAATGACGTAAGGACCATCTTAAACCAGACACAAGACAATCAAATTCATAGAGGTAATATGTTGACAACAAAGACAAGGAAACGTGGATCCTGATGAAAATTTGGAGACATCTGGGGGATGTGATCAGACTTCCACAGTTTTTGGAAAAAGGGTTGGAATCAATCTTTTCTGATAACTCCCCCCAGAGTGGATTTCCTCAACTGAGTTCACAACTTGATCACAACCAGCTATCTGAGTCACACTCAACTGAGAAATATTCACCATTACCACCTACATCTCCAACAGGTTCTGCTTCTGGACCTGTTGGTCTTTACCCCATTCTTCACCATCTTCTTGCTACTTTCTAGCACCAGGTCCATCTCTGCAGGCTTCATCTCCCACTTTCCCATGACAGATTTGTTCTGGTGGGATATGGCCAATGGGAGGCTCCAGAAGGAAATGAGAGGGTAAAGAGAAGGGAAAAATCAGAGCATTTCTTCCCTCCGTCTATTGTTGGTGGAGTCTTTGTCAGCCGCTAAGTCTCCCCTGTGGATCCAGACAGAATTCTGTGCTTGTCCTGCCACCGAGTGACCCCAACCCTGGGCTCTGGAGACTGTCTCCTGCCTTTGAGCTTCCAGCCTGCAGAGGAGTAAAGTCCTGTCCTGTGTGGCTCATCCCTCGGTGGCCTCACCAACACGTTCAGATTCTCAATTTCTCCATCGCATGTATAAGCAACGTTGTTTAAATCTTCTCTGCTTTAAATACACGAAATGGTTTCCTTTTTCTTGTTTAAATCCTCACTGATAAATTACTTATGGACGAAGTTTCCCCAAAAGGCTCTAATGAGACATGTACACTTGTGTTTCAGTTTGGATAGCATATTTCAACCGATATCATTTCTCAAATTGAATATTAGAAAGATATCTAATGTATTAAGTACATAATCTATACTAAACAGGGCTATGCCAAGGGTAAAAAAGCTCTGGAATGTAAAATGTTTTCTTGGCATTTTGAACAAACCAGAGAAAGGAACAAAAGTCGTTCATCCATTCATTTCTCTGCACCTATTTGTTTAACAAACGTTTAACAGCATCTTCCATGAATCAGAAATTCTCTTTTGTTTCTGCAGGAGAGGGATTAGAGTGTGTGGACAGCGGTAAATTACAGCAAAATCAGAAACAACAACAGCAACAGAACCGGTTTCTGCCTCGGAGGAGTTCAGATTCAATTGCAGGAGGAGAACATAAACAAATAATTACTGGCTCCAAAGAGGTTCTGCTCCCGCATAAATCAGTGCCAGCTGGGGAAGGAAGAACCCTACAGTCATTCTCATTAAAAACACAGAAGTGTGATTTTTAAATAAATATTTATTATCTCCTGTGTGTTTACTCTTACTGCAATTCGCTTTTATGCATCTTCTGTTTGACTTTCTTAAGCTTGTCGGATGCTCTGTCCTGCAAGCCTTGCATTGTCACAGCTGCTGGGGACTGAAGTCCATGTTTCTGTGTGAATTTGGTTTATCATACAGGAAACAAATGTGTGCTCTGCCAAAAGGACCAGAGCAGCCATATAACAAGACCTACTTTAAAACTGACTACATTATGTATTGCTTTTTTTCCAATTCATTGAATATTTCCCAGAGCAGAAATACATTTAAATGTGTTATTTCGTAGACTTATCTGTGTACCGCCAAGCACAATACTTCATTTGATTTGAAAGCCGAATGCAATCTAAGCTGTTCCCCATATCTTTTATGAAATGTTACAGCGTGGCGCAAACCTCGAAGAATCACAGATTGTGAGTGATGTCGTGTGGATCACCTCGGGATCTGTGGAGCCAGACAAATCTCCGTGATTCGTAGCTAGGAGCATAATTTAAAAGGGGCACAAAAACATTTTTGGAAATCAGTTGTGTGACAGACTGTATATACAAATGGACAGTGTCAGACCATATATGACAATAGAACTCTGACCCACAATCTGCAGCAACCAGCCCAGGAAACCAAACCATTATCCACATAAAGAGCCCAGGAAGCCAGCCTGCTTTCTGTGTCACACTTGTAGGAAGTCAGGCCACTATCTCTAGCGACTAATCCTAGAAGCTAACCAATAACCCCTGTAACAATTGGCCAAAAAGAACAAAGACTTGGTTACTAACTGACAGCTTCCCTAATTTTTGCTCCCACTTTTAATTTAGGACCAACCAGAGGAAACCAAATACTCACCCTTAACAGTCACATAGGATACCTCACTTCTAATGAACCTGCCTGCACCTTCCCCAGGCCAACAGCTTCCAATCAAGGCACACCTGAAACTGTCCCTTTTTTTCCAAACTAGAATTTCCCACTCCTCTGCCTGCCTTTGAGTCTCTGCCAAAATGCAAGTGATAGTAGCTGACTCCCTTGCTATGGCAAGTTCTGAATAAATAGCTTTTGCTTTTCTCATTTGGTTGGTCTTTATTTTCACATATGATTTCTCTGCTTTCTCTTTGCATGTGCATATAGTGGGCCAGACAAAGAGTTCATTACTGTGTTGAACAATACACTCAGGTTTTAAAGCAAGATTAATTATCAGAGCTTCAATAAGCTACTTCTGAGAGAGATTGTGAAACTGTTTATCATAGCATCTTGACTCTAAACCTGAATATATCTAATAAACCCAATAAATGTACTAAGAGAAATTCCCTACTGGGGTCTATGTCATTTGTGCTAAGCAGAAATGTAAGTTCTTATGGGGACAAAAGCTAAAGAGGTGAAATTAGAATGTGCCTGGGGAACAACTCGGCCATATGAAAGAGGATCCTTAACAACTACAATAACCGGGGAGAGGGTCAGCAGGACAACAGGGTGGGTCTGGAAGCCTCGTTAGAATGTGCCAGTTACAACAGGAGAGACAGTCCACCCATAGCAGAGATAAAGAAGAATTTCACAACTTTAAAGGGATCTGTGGTTGGAAGGAAAAGGCGGTCTGTTTTGTGCTGCTCTAAAATACAGTACAGGGATCAGCATGTTGAACGTATATGGAAAAAGATATTTCAAATGTATGATTTGGGGTGGGCGTTAGACTGGATGATTTCTTATCTGTCTCTAAGATTTTATGATTCCACACAACTATAATTATTAGACTGAGACAATAAAGTAGCCAGATATTTGCATTGCAAATCTCCTAACTAGTGTACTTCCACTGAACAAATCCAGGACAGTGTTTTGAATTCAGGAAGGAAGTTTTTCTCTCAACAGTAGCAAGAGCTTGCTTTATAAGAAGAAATGATAAATAAATCCAATGTTTTATCCTAGGTGAAATCCTGGAACAAAAGAAGGAGAATAGGGAAAAACTAAGATAATCCAAATAAAGTATGAAGTTTAGTTAATAATAATGTATCAATATTGGCTCTTTAGTTGTGATAAATATACCGTACAACGTAAGATGTTAACAGTGGGTGAGAGTGGAAGGAGATCAAGATGGTGGAGTAGGAGGGTGCTGAACTCACTTCCCCCCCATGGACACAACAAGATCCACCTACATGTGGAGCAATTCTCACTGAAAACTACCTGGACTTTGGCAAAATGGCTCTTCTACAACCAAAGATAAAACTAAAAGAGTCCATCCATACTAAAATGATTTTACAAGAAGTGTTAAAGTGTCTTCTTTAAGTGGAAAAGAAAACACTACAACAAGAAGTAAGAATTTATAGGAAAAGAAAAATTCCACTAGCAAAGGCAAATATAAAGTAAAGGATGTGGATCAACCACTTAAAAAACTAGTATGAAGATTAAAAGACAAAAATTATAAAATCAAATATAATTACAATAAACCTTTAAGGGATAGACATGAATATATAAAATACAACATCAAAAACACAAAATGTAGGGGAGGGGAGTAAAAAATGTACTTTAGAATTGGAAATGTTTGAATTTATTTGAAATTCAAATAAAGTCAATAAATTCAAATAAAGTCAATAGTAAATGTTTGAATTTAAATGATTATAAGTTTAAAACAAGTAGATATAGTTACAGGTGAACATATATGAAGCCCATGGTAACCACAAATCAAAAACCTACTATTGATACACAAAAACTACTGAGAAAGGAACACAGGCATAGCTCTAAAGAAAATCAACAAACCACAAAGCAAGAGACTAAGAGAAGAAGAAAGAGCAGAGAAAAACTAAAACAAAACAAAACAAAACTCCAAAAAACAAGTAACAAAATGGCAATGCAATGTGTACACACCTATCAATAATCACTTAAATGTCAATGGACGAAATAATCAAATCAAGACATAGGGTGGCTGATTGGATAAAAAACGTGGATACACCTACATGCACCCTAGTTTTCATGGAAGCATTATTTACAATAGACAAGATATGGAAGAAACTTAAGAGTCCATCAACAGATGAACTGACAGAGAAGATGTGTGATACACACACACACACACACACACACAATGGAAAAATGGATGAAATTTTGCCATTTACAACAACATGGATGAACCTGGAGGGTATTATGCTTAGTGAAATAAGTCAGACAGAGACAGACAAATACAGTATGTTATCACTTATATGTGGAGTCCAAAAAATAAAACAAGCAAATAAATATAACAAAACAGAAACAAACTCACAGATATAGGGAATAAACTAGTGGTTACCAGTCGGGAGAGGGATGGGGGAGGGCAAACTAGGTATAGGGGATTAAAAGGCACAAACTACTATGTATAAAATAAATAAGATATGAGGATATATTGTATAGCACAGGGAATGCAGCCAATATTATATAATAACTTTAAATGGTATGTAATCTATAAAAACATTGAATCCATATGTTATACCCAAAACTAATATAATATTGTAAACCAACTGTTTTTTAATAAAGAAGAAAAACAATAGAGGAAAGAGTGTAAAATATACAGGAACTCTCCAAACTACCTTTGCAGCTTTTCTTGAAATCTGAAACTATTGTAAAATTAAATGTTTATTATAAAAAATTAATGCTCCTTGAAAATGCGAATGACTGAAAGTGCATAGTTTTTTAATTCTCTTTCACTAGGGTTATTCAAGTAAGAACATTGTCAAAGTCATAACATATCAGAGATATTAGATTAAGTTCTAACCTAAATCTGTGAGGTGGGAGATTCAAATAAAGTGAACAGAGCTCATGCTACACAGACAATTCACAATAGTCAGTATATTTAGGAAAGTGTGAGAATCAGTCATTGCCATAGTTTCAACCCCAAACCATTTTTATTTAATAGTTTTTCCAGTGTTCAAGATTCATGTTAAGGCATGGGAGTAGAAATCTTTATTACAAAATGTATAAAATATTTTTAAATGGGCAGGTCCTTTTATGAGATTCCACTTATGGATTTGGATTTCCTTTCTAAATAGTGCAGGAATTTTACTTTTAGTCGCTACACTAAATTAACTGTTATAACCAAAGACTCTAGATAATGGTACATTATTTAATAAACAGCCACTAAAATATTCAATTATCGGGAGTGATGACAGAGCAAAACATAACATCTGCAGGCTCCACTAGATTAAACATCATGATTCACTCAACAGAACACTCCTTGAACAATTAGGTATCCATCATAAATTAAGCCTAATTAAAAGTTAAACACGAGAGATGAAGGAAAAAAATAAAATATTTGTAAGCAATTCAAGCAATCAACACTGGATTTCATTAGGAATCCATCATAGAGATATTTTAATGAATGAAAGTTAAATTATAGGAGACAATTAAAGAAAGATGACTTACTTTTGCATTTTGAAGTATGTATATATTCTGGAGCTTTAAAAAAGTTTTATTGAGGTGTAACTGACATATAATAAACCATATATAGAAACTGTAAAATATGTGCAAAAAACATGACTATTACCACAACCCAGATAGTGAACATATTCACCAACTCTGTAAGAGTCCTTGTGCCCTGCTGTAATTTCTCCCTCCCTTCAGTGTTTGCCTCCCATCCCCAGGCAAATACCGATTTACTTTCTAAATTTTCTAGACTTATATATAATTAGATTATAGGTAAATACACACACAGAGAGAGAATATACTTCTTTCACCCAGTCTATTTTGTGATTTATCAATGTTGTGTGTATTACTACAATAGCCCATCCTTTTTAATTGCTGAGTAATATTCCCAATATTTCATGGTATGGACGTACCAAACTTTGTTTATCCATGCACCTGTTCATAGACATATCAATTGTTTCCAGTTTTTGTCTGTTGTCAGTAAACCTACTATAAGCATTCACATACGAGTCTCTGTATGTACATAAGCTTTCATTTACGTTGCCTAACACTTAGAAATGGAATAGCTAGGACATATGATAGGTGAATGTTAATGTTCTTCCAGATGGTTATACCATTCTATGTGCTCCTCAGGAATGTATCTCTGCACCATCAACAATACTTTTTGTGGGATCTCTAAACTTTTAGCCATTCTAATTGGTATATATCTCATTATGGTTTTAATTTGCATTTCCCTAATCACTAATGAGGTTGAGAATTTTTCAAGTGCATATTCGCCATCTATGTATCTTCCTTGGTGAAGTGTGTTTTGATATTTTTTGCCCATTTTATTATCAGGTTGTTTCCTTTTTATTGAGTTTTGAGGGTTCTTTATATATTCTGGATACAAGCACTGTATCAAATATGTGACTTGTAAATATTTTCTCCCAATCTTCTGTAGTGTCTGTTTTAGTTCTCTTAATATTGCCTTTCAAAAACCAGAAGTTCTTAAATTGGATGAAGTAATGTGTATCCGTTTATATTTTACATATCTACATGTGTGTGTAATTTTATTACATATAAATCACTTCTTCCATATGTTGTTTGCTTGTTCGAATTTGCCCAGCACATTCTCATTCTCCAGGAATCCGTAAGAGCCAAATGTTTAAAAGACTCGCCCTCCCCCAAGGAAGTGAAGTATATCTTCTCATGCCTTAAGTTTGGGCTGCATATAGCAACTGCCTTCTGAAAAGTGCAATACTGAAAGGAGTAAAAAGAGTAATTTCACAGTGAAGAAACCTGACAAAACTACCTCAGCCAATTATCAAAGTTAACATCAGTAGTAATTAGTCATGTTGATAGTATGTACCTTTCATATGATGTGAGGAAAATGGCACTTTATCTCTGTGGTCTTCCTCCCAAAACCAAAAACCCCAGTGTGAGAAAAATAGACACAACCCAATGGAGGGGGATCCTACAGTATAAGGGACCATTACTCCTAAAACTGTTACGGTCATCAACAGCAAGGAAAGTCTGAGTAACTGCCACAGCCAAGCAGAGCCTTAAGGAGACATGACTGACTAATAAATGCAATGTGATAGCCTCAATGTATCCCAGAACCAAAAAAAAAAAATTAGGTAAGAATTAAGGAAATCTGAATAAAGTATGGACTTATAATAATGTATCAACATCAGTTCATTAATTATAACAGATGTACACACTAATGTAAGCTGTAAATAATAGGGGAAATGGTGTGAGGCATATGGGAGCTCTGTGTACTATCTTTCCAAGTGTTCCTTAAATCTAAAAAGGCTCCATTTTCAAAAGTATATTTTTAAAAATTGTCTAAGGACTTGGACTTAATACCTTTAAGCTCTACTTTGGATGTAGATATTACGAACTGAAGGGTCATTTTCTATATTTCTTGTGATAGAAATTGGTCACCAACTGCCATAAAGCTGCTGATTATATAAGAGAGCAAATGTTCCTTTTCCTGTTCCTTTGGTCCAAGTGAGTTTTTATCGTGAAAAGTCACTGCATATGATTTACAAAAGTAGATAAATATTTCACATCAAAGGCTCCCATGGCTTACAGAATTTTCTTTGCTTGAGTGGTTTCTGAGGATGAAGTTCAAGCTGGAACAGATATTATAATGAAATCTTAGTGAACTTTGAAGAGTTCTGAAGGATTGAAAACATTTAGTGAAACAAGAAAAATATCACTCCTTTTCATAGATAATGCTGTAAAAACATAACCAACTGAAACATTATATTAAATAACTTTAGTGACATTTAATATTTTGACAGTTCCGTATTTACCATATGAACATAATGTGAGGATTTAATTACACGGTTGCTATAAAATCATTAATAACAGAGTGGTAATAACAGTAAGAAATAGTGCAAGGTGGTATGTCAGATTCTGGTCTCCACCCTACTTACTTGCTATACGATTTTAGGTAAACCATTTAACCCAGAGTGTTCATTTTTTTCCATTCCGTAAAAAAAGGGATAATAAAGTATCCACCTCCTAGGATTATGAACTACTGTTATTTTTGTCATATCATTTACCTCTAAATACATCTTAAAACCTACTTTATAGTGCTGTTCTTTTAAAAGTCAGTTTTCTTTTAAATGAAATAAAGAAGAAAGAACCACTGTCTTTTATAGTTAATCATCCATTTATCATGTATTGTGCTCACCATTCCTACCTCTAGATCCAAGTTTCCAGCTGGCCTCATGGCCTTCAGCCTGAAGGACAGTCTGTACTTACCATTTCCTGTGTTACAAATTGTCTCAGCTTTTGTTAACATGAAGGTATCTTGATTTCTTCTCACTTTTGGAGGATTTTTTAGCTGATAAAATTTTATTTTTTAACATCCAATACTTAAAAAAAAGTAATGTTTCTGTAAATCAGTTTTTCTTATCTTTATATGCCTGTACATAATGTGTCTTTTTTATCCTCTGGCTGTTTTCAAGGTCCTTTTTTTTCTTTTCTTTGAATTTGGTTTATACCATTTTGACTATGGTATGTGTTGTGTGAGTCTTTTAATACTTATTTTGCTTGCGTTTTACTGAGATTCTTGCATACATAAATAAGTTTTTTCATCAGATCTTGAAAGGTTTTAGCTATTATGTCTTCAAATATTTTTTCTATTCCAATTTTACACTTTTCTGTTTCTGAGGAACAATTACATATACAATAGATAATTCAATATTATCTACAGTTCCCTGAAGAGCTCGTCATTCTTTTCCGATCTTGTTTTCAGATTGGATAAATTCAATACTTATATTTATATTTTAGTATCATAGATATTTACTATTTTATACATTTTATAGATAAATATTATAAATGTTTAATATGCAAAATAATATAATACATAACACATATACAATATATTACATATTTATATATCATATGTTATATATTATAATTTACAATATAATTATTATTAGTAAATATATAGTATAGTAATATGAATATATTATAATACAAATATAAATATTTATAATTCATGTAAATGATATATAAATAAATATATTTACCCTATAAAATTTAGACATATTTAATTTATATTTTGATTATATATAAGGTGTGTAGTATATTATATAAAAATAATGTATAAATATAATATTCTATGTTATGTTTAATATTTTATACATAGTTCATGTAATATAAACATTTATATTTAATATAAATATGTAAGTATAGATGTATGTGACAATATGTATGCATATATTTCAATATGTATGCATATTTTTGCTTTAAATAATATATGTTAATTTTTTATGACTCGGAGGCCTAGCTCCTCCATTTATCTTTTTGCAGATTATAATTATGTAGCAGTTACCACCATCCTTCCTCAGTAGATTTGTATTTCCTTGATATCCTGAGCTCACACATGGCCATACAACTTGCTTTGGTCAATGAAATGCGATTGAGAGTGACATGTGACAATTCCAGACATTTCTATAAGAGTCAGTGTGCCCTTCATCTGATATTTTCTTTTCTCTCTGCTTTGTTGTCTATCCGTCTTCCAGAAAGTTGAAGTCTCATCAGGCTGGGTTTGGCATGAAAATTACAATCATGCAAAGCAAAGATCTATAATGATCTGAGGGAAGAATAAATATTTGTTGTTCTAATCAATGAGATGTGGGTGTCACTTGTTACTGTAGCCAAGTTAATTTATCCTGCTGATACCTTAGATAATACATGTACTAATGTATTACAGTTTTAGAATAACATGTCATTTTTAACTACATTCCATTAGATATTTCTTGAAATTTTATTAGTCACACAGAATAATTCAAAGTAATAGACATATTTAGATTATTGAATCATCCCCTTCAAAAGGATAATGTGTGTTTCCATTTATGTAAATCTTCTCTTATGACACCAAGGAGGCATTTTAGTGTCTCTTATAGCATAATTTATGTCAACCTTTTTCTAATGAAGAGTAAGTATTTTTATCTTTAATCTATTAATAGTAGGATAATAAAATATTCTGCATAAATATTTGACATGACGTCTAATTAATCCCCCATCATAAATGCATAGAGTAGGATTATTAAATTAAAGATGATAATGATCTTTAAACTCTTGATTACTGCCAAATAATATCTTAGAAAAATTGTTTGAATTTACTTTCCCACCAGCAATATATCTATACTTGTAATTTCATACATACAATATTATTATTATTAAATTTTATCTTTTCTGCAGTAAAGCATTCAGATGGGTGAGTAGATGGATAGAGAAATAGGTAGATAATGTGTGTTTTGTGAGTGTTGGTGAGGAAACCTCCACAAATAACAAGTATTTTAAATGCATGTATGTATATGTGCATATACACATGCACGTGTATTTGTCACCTAAACAGTGAAATATACAGATATATATTCTTACACATATTCATATATTGTTGGCTGTCGCTAGCAGAGCTAGAAATCATTATTTGGTCAGTCTTACTTAATTTGTAGCCTCTAACTTCCTATTGGAGTACAATGCAAATCCCAGACATCATATAATTTTACCTATAAATTCTTCACCCAAGAATCTTTCACAGATAAGAATGCAGCACCATTACTGCTATTAGCAAAATCATAGTACTTCCTTATATTGATAGCTATATGATATTCACTTTGCTCAAATTTCCCCAAATATCTCACAAATATTTGATGTTTCAGACTTTTTTGTTTTTTTGTTCCATTTATAAATGGAATTTTAGATGAAAAATTACTTAAAATAAGACTGCTTTTAACATGCTGTGCATATATCCTTGTAAATGTGTGATTCATCTTATCTTTGGTCTCTACATAAAAGTGGAACTGTGGGATCATGGAACAATGCATCTTCTCCTTTTTTGGGGGGATGATACTAAATAATTCTCCAAAGTGTTTATACTTATTTATCTAACCACTAATAGCAAATTATTATTCTTATTTCTTATTGATTTACATCCCAGCAGAATTTACTTATAATAGTCCATTATCTATTGCTAGATCTGCTTTCTCTAATTATTAGTGCAATCGAGAATCATTTCATGTTTAATTAAGGCTTTTGTGTTCTATCTTGATTTTTTGTTTAGATCCTTGGATATTTTTCTCTAATAAGAAGCTTTGTCTTATTATTATTAATTATTAAGATAATTTGTAAGATACCTATATATATTCTGAATATTAATCCTTTGTAATAAGCAATATAAACATTTTCTTCTAATCTTTGTTTTGACTTTTACAAGGTTTAATGGCACATAGAAGTCATGTAGAAGTTTTACATTTTAATGCAGTCAACCTCTTCCTTTATGCAGCCTTTTGTTTCCTGTATAAAAATTATTCCATATTACAAGACCATAAAGATATTTTATATAGTCTCTAAACATTTTAAATGGTGCTTTCACATTTACATATTTAATCTATCTAAAATGTATTTAGGATATTTCTCCACTTGGTTAGTCACTTTCCTCAAAACCACTTTTTTTTTTCTCATTTTTCCCCCAACATTTCTGCTATTCCTAGGTCTCATATTCATGTTTCTACTTCTTGTTTACCCATTTTTTAAAAATTTATTTATCCCTCCAAGAAGAAAACTCAAAGATGGTGTAATTATAATTTTCTGATAAATCATGTTATCTTGATTAAGTCAATTACTACTATTCCTCTTTTTCCTTCAACATTCTTCTTTATTGTTCTTAAAATTTTATTCTTCCACAGGAAGTTTAAAATTAGCTTATAAAATTTGATTTGAAAAATCTTATCAGGATTTTGATTGGAATTTATTAAATTCATACATTATTATAGATAAAATTAACATTTTACTTTGATTATTCCTGTATTTCCCCATTGTGTTATTCTTTTTTTTCTTTTCTTTTACATAACATTTCACAGTTTTCTCCATATGTTACGTCCATCTTTTTTTACTGTTCTATTTCTAAGTGATTGCAGTAGACTTTTCTGCTTTTTACCCACACTTCCATTCTCTCCTCTAGACCCTTGGAAGGATTAAACTACCCTACCTTGAAGTTAGATGTGGACAGTTTTCTTGATTTGACCAATGAGATGTGGGCAAAACTGATGTTTATGATTTCTAGATGTCAGCATTTAAGAATCAGTATCCCATTCCTTATGATCCTATAATGAACTCACAGCAACCAAGGATGTCTCATGTTACACATGGAAGCTACAGGACAGTGTTGCTTCCTTCAGCCTGCATGGTTGGTATACGGGGGATATGAAGGATAATTGATCTGGAGACACAATCAGACTTGCAGTGGACACTGAATCACAAGAAAGAAGGTTTCCCGTGTTAAACTTCTCAAGTTGGGTGTTCTGCAGCATAATTTATTCTAATCTGATTGATATAGTACCCTCCCAGTAAATTTTCTATGTAGACTATATATATAACAGTAAAAATATTCTTTCTTCCTTTGTAACCCCTATACCACTTATACATTTTCCTCATCCTCTTGCATTGGAAAGAGTCTTCTGTGCATTATTGTACATGCACTGAATGCTCATTTGATAACAATGGGACAGAGGATGACTTTGTCTTGCTCCTTTGCTTAAGGGAATAGCTATTAAGGTATCTCTAAAAAGTACTACTTTTGTTGTAGGTCTCTGACAACTGATCTTTATCAGGTAATAGAATTTTAACTTTTATTCCTTCTTTATTTGATCAGTTTTTAAAATCACATATGATGTTGAATTTCATCAAACATTCTTTATATATCTTTCTCTTAAGACTTGGAATCTGGTGATAATTATTCAAGGTAGTTTTGTATTCTAGGTCCTTTGTTTTTACACGGAAAGTTTAGAATGGACTTGTAATTTTCAACAACAAAAATAAAAACAACAGCAACAACAAAACCCACTGTGATTTTTGAATTTGTAAATCTATTTGGGGAGAATTAATAGTAATAGCAATATGGAATGTTTGTTAACTTCATTATATGTCATTAGTTTTATATAAAAAAGACTGTAGACTCTAGGTCTGAGCTGTTTTGGTTTATCTGTTGGTTTGTTCTGCTTTTTTTCCCCCAGAAAAGATTATCCCTGTCCTGTTAGGCAGGTGTGATGAGGGGCTGATTTCAGCTCAATCAGGAGATGAAGAAGGTCCCAGTTGATAGCTGCTTCAGTAACACCAAGTCCTCCTCTGGTTTCTAACACGTGTAGCCTGTGAGTTCTGCTGTTAGGCTTGTTGCAGACTCTTCCTCCAGGGGGACTTTGTCTCCTGGACTCCAAAAGGATGCAGCCCTGCTGTGTACCCTCCCTTCCCAGTCCAACACTCAGCAAATGCCCCATGGAGAAAAGCAGCCTCCTCCTAGATGGGGTCCCCCTGACGTCTGACCTAGCAGCCTTCCCACTCTGCTGGTGTCTTTCTCTTGCAGAGTCCTGTGCCCTGAACCAAGATCATGACCATTCCCTCCAAGAATTGCCAAATGCCCCCAAGAAGATAATGTCCCATATCTCAGCCCACTGACTGAGGGCTCTTCTCCATAGAGAATTTTAGTTTAACTGGTCGCCTCTCTGACTCTCCTTTATCTTTAAAGATTTGATTTCTGTAATGTGTCCACATTTCTTCTGGCTTATGTGGTAGGGGGCAAGAGTTTGTCACTATCTACTATATACCCTTTAAAAGAGGAAGTTCTTGTAACATTTTTGAATGAACTCTTTGGCAATTTTGAAGAATTTTACCATGATTACCGATATTTTGAGATTCTGTACTTCTTGAGCTAAACATGGTAATACTGTTATCAGAGCATTATACATTCATACTTTCATGCATTCATTTGTTCATTCATTGACTTTTAATTATATTAGCATAGAAATGTACATAGCTGTCTACTACATCATCTTGTTACAAATTTAATTCATGTTTTCACTATTTCAAATTAATCAGTGATTTTTGTTTAAGCACCTTAATCTCTTTTTATCTCATTTTCAGTTTACACTTTTACTTTCCATATTTTATTCTCTTTGCTTTAATGTGTTTGATGTTATTTTCTACCTTTTCAAATATCCCTATATGTAAGAATACAGAGTGAAAATTTCTGCCCAAAATAATGTTATAAACATTAAATGAGATAATAATGTAAAGGCTCTTAACACAGGTCTTAGCCCATTTTAAGGGCTCAACATCATAATGATATATAAGGCTTTATTTAATTACATCTTTGACTTATACTATATTTTTGATACATATTACTCTCATCATAATTGTTACTTTATATAACTTTTAATTCAGTCCTTAGCCCATTTCTGATCCTAAACATATACATATAATATTTATATAAACTATATATGTCCATATATGTATATATTTTTATAGAGAGATACACACATGTATATCTAGAGGTATACACATATACATATAGAATAGACAAGTTACACAGAAGGGAAGATTATATTTAATTGCTCTCCCTGATAAAGTCTCACCACGAACATCTCTCAGTGGCCCCCTCCTTTTGGATCTCCCCTCTCTCCTGCAATCGGCAGTCTCCTGCAGCCTCCCCGCCCCTCCATCGCCCACTGTGTCTGAGCATCTCTATCTAAGGAGCCATCCCCTAGCGCTCATCAGGCAGTGTTCAGTTCATTATGATTTTGGCTCATACCCCTCTGTATTCCTTCGTTACCTTTATTCTAAGCAGGAGGATAGGTTTCCTGCATTCACTTACACCAAATGAAGTAACTATTTGAATAGTTATTACCTTACCTTCCCTGCACCCAGGAATAGTTATTACCTTACCTTCCCTGCACCCAGGGAAGGTAAGGCAAGAGGAGAAACTTGCAGCAGTGGAGTGAAGCTTTCTTCTGCCCCATTTATTATTTGCCTGCCCATTTGTTGGAGGCACTTGCTAGCACTAAACCACCAACAGTCCCCTGTTTTTTTCTGTTGTTAGCTGTTGTGTGTCATCTAATGCATCACATCTCCATTTTAGCAAAGGCACAACTGATGTAATGCCAGAGACTTTCCTAGCTGCCATCATTAACCAAGAATTCTCCCTCAAACACCTGTTACCCTGCAGACAGAAACATCATTAGAGTATATCAGCCTTAAGGAAACATCTTGAACCCTAAAACATAGTGCTTCTGGAGAGCGGTGCTGCTTTCTTTGAGGGGTTGAAAAAAATGAAATCTTTCCCTCCTTGGCACTTTCACAGCACAGTCATTCAAGGGAGGGGTGATTCTTGCATATTTCTGTGTTCCCCGTGAGGACACAGTTGACTGTTTATGAGGCAACATCACCTAGAGTCTCCATTTTCATCTCACTTGTTAAAATATACACACCTGCCCTGATTCTAGTCAGTTTCTGCAAGAGAGCAATTTCTCTGTCTTACAGCAACACTTCTTAAGATCTTCCTCCTGACCTAAATCTCAGGGCAGAGAGAGAAATGGGACCACTTAGATGTCAGGGTGAAAGTATAGCTTCAGAGAAACTGAAATTCATACTGAACCCTCATGTTTCACCTGTAAATACCATGTGAATTTTTACCATGTGCCATTTACATTTATTTTTTTCAGAGAAGTAGTATTTTGTGTAACTCATCTTCAAGCAAAATGAATTCTACCTGAAAGTTCCCTGTCTTTATCTTGCAGCTTCTTATCCTCTCTGACATATTGAGTCCCAGTTTTTAAATTTAGGGTTTACGTTTCTTAGCTTCTCTTACTTGGAAATACTGTATCCCTTAAGTAGCAGATCATGGAATAGTTTATCAGTCAACTAGTCAATTACAGTTTAGTATGAATAAGCTTGTTAGATCTTTCTTAAGAAAGAGTTAGTGTAGAAGAAAAGGTAGTATAATTATGAAGATGCTGGTGAGCTAAGAGGGGAGAATGGACAGCACTGAGTGAAGACAATGACACAGAGCTGAACAGGAGGACCAACGAATGACTGTGAAGCAACACGCATCCAACTATTATTTTAGGAACTAGTACTAGGGATCAGAAGCTGGCCTTACTGTTTAATTAAGGCAATTTTAATAACTTCTATAAGCAGTAGTTCTTTTAATCTTACAAACTACATTCCTAATAACAATTAGCAATAAAAGGTAGAACATATTCCCAGATTAAAATGAGATCTAAGAGGAAATAGATATGAGTGATTGAGGCAAATGCAAGGTCATCTAAGCACACCTCACAAGGTTGGCACAAATAGCCTGCTCTAGGGGTTCAGTTCATGGAGAAGGGGCCATGGAGATTTTTAGAGGATGAAGATATATTTAATAGCCTCATATGCATAATGTGGATAGTAAATGGATAGACTAGAAAAAATCAAGTTGTACAGGAAAAGAGTTCATGGCACATTTGAAAAATCACCAATGTTTAAAACCGACTTCATTTTTTTTAGAGCAGTTTTAAGTCCACAGCAACATCAAGCAAAAGTATAGAAATTTCCCATATACCCCCTGCCCTCATACACAGCAACTTCCCCATTATCAACATCCTCCCTCAGAGTGGTACGTTTGTTACAGCTGATGAACCTACACTGACACATCATTATCACCATAGTTCACATATAGGATTCACTCATGGTGTTGTACATTCTATAGGTTTTAACAAATGTGTAATGACATGTATCTGTCCTTATAGCATCATAGAGAAGAGTTTCACTGCCCTAAAAATCCTCTGTGTTCTGCCTTTTTATCACCCTCTCCTTCAATACCTGACACCATTGCTTTTTACTGTCTTCATAATTTTGCCTTTTCCAGAATGTCATATAGTTGGAATCAGACAGTATGTAGCCTTTTCAGATTGGCTTCTTTCACTGAGTAATATGCACTTAAGGTTCTGCCATGTCTCTTCATGGCTTGATAGCTAATTTCTTTTAAGTGCTAAATAATATTCATTTGTCTGATGTACCACAGTTTATTTATCTATTCACCTGCTGAAGGGCATATTGACTGTTTCCAGTTTTGGGCAATTATGAATAAACCTGCTATAAACATCTATGTGTGAGTTTTTGTATGGACACAAGATTTCAGCTCATTTTGGGTAAATACCAATGAAGACATTGCTGGATCGTAAGGTAAAAGTATGTTTAGTTTTGTAAGAAACCACCAAACTGTCTTCCAAGGTGACTGCACCGTTTTGCATCCCCACCAGCGATGAATGAGAGTTCCTGTTGCTCCACATCCTCACCAGCATTTGGTGTTGTCAGTGTTTTGGATTTTCATCATTCTACTAGAAATCATCAGTTTTTAACTTGGCTGGAATTCAGGGCATTTGTAGGGGAGTAGTAGAGGCTAAATAAGTAAATTGAGCTCAGGCTGTAACTGACCCTAACAGCCCCCCTAGAGAGACCACATCATTCACTAGACACATGATCTAAGTGTCCTCTTCCCATTTTTCAAAGGTCAACTCTTTCCAGGTCCAAGTGGAAAGAGAACAGAGTTTATCTTACAATCCTCCAGTTTGGGGCTCTGGACTTGCTTTTCCCTGGCCTCACCCAGTCCTTCCCAACCTGCCCCTACCCCCCAGCCCCTCCCACCTAGTGTCTCTCTGCTCATTCCCTCCCCTGCAGTTCCCTTCCTGGCCCCTTCCCACACTTCTCATTCTCTGCCCGCATCCCACCCTCCCTCCTACTTACCTCTCAGCCCCCGCCCATCTCCTCCTGCGCTTTTCCTCCCCCGCTCGCCCCAGTGGGACGGATGCTGCCCAGGAAGATGGTCCTCTGCGAGTGTCACAGGAAGGAGGCCTCAGCTGCCTTGACTTCTCTTCTTTTACACCCTGTCACCCGACCCCAGCCAAGGCTCTACAGGTGGGTCAGGGCACACCTGAGCTCCTAACACAGTACTTTCTCCTCTTCACGTGCCATGACTTTGAAGAAAGGGCACCACCCCAAACCTGTGATGGGTCAGTCTCTATCTGCCTTTCCAAAAATGGGACTCAAACTCATAGGGGTGGATTTGCCCCATAATCCATCCCCTCTCCCAGAAGTGCATGTTGAAATCTGACTCAAGAATGACCTGTGACACCCCAGGTGCCAAGAATGTCCCAGGAAGGGCTTTCATGATCCAGCTAAAGGTCCCAAGGGCTTCCTGGGACAACCCTGTCTACCCCCTTCAGAGATCATGGTTTCTCATCTTTGCAGGTGACAGTTTACTGTCAGACACAGGAACCACACACGTGTGTGGAGATTCTCCCTGCACAGACATGGACCGCTGCCACCAGCTCACCTGCAGCTTCCCCCACTGCCTAAAGGCCACTGGTCCTAGTGCAGCCAACAGCCTGAGACCTCGCTCCCATCTGTTACCACAGGTCCCCATCCCAGTGATGCTGGTGTCCAGGTACTCATCCCTTCCTGGCATTTTTAGAGACAGCTATTTCATGAAGCCTGAAATATGGCTTGATCAATGCGAAAACAAATGCCTGCGTGCCTGCTTCTGGCTTGTCTGGAATTGGGCACCCACTCACTTGTGAGAGATAACGACATGGTGAGAGAGTAATTGAGGTCAGCTTCTGTCATGCCTGGAGTGTGGCTCTACCTTGCGTTTTTCATTTTTTCATTTCCTCTTAGCCTAGAAGAGATCACGGCAGTAACTGACCAGTTTGAAAAAACGCCAGTATTTTGATTTTGCATTTGAAGGTGTGTTTTGAAGGTGGTCATTGGAAACCATCAGCACACTCAAGGAGATTTTGTGAGAGCAGGCTTATCTGTTTCAGTAGTTTAAGCCTTTTGCTTACAAGAGGATAAATAACATTATAGAAAAATATATTTTCGAAAAGCAATACTTTCTTATTAGTTTGTCAACCGAGGAAGGTAACTGGCATTCTGTTCTGGACACGGATGCACGTGAGGCAAGAGCACTAATACATGTGAGCCCTGAAGTCGTAGAGCTTGGGGCTTGGTTACCATGGCAATCACCCACCTCTCACCTATGGTGCACCTGTGACAATTAAGCTTAACTGTTGTATTTTACTTTTGGCCCATGGATGGACATCACAAAGAGCCAGTTTGGGAATTTATACAGTTAAAATCCCTGCTGGAATAAAGTATTCCCATGCCTGGATCCCACCCGGAGATTTTGGTTTGCTTGTTCTGTGATCAGACCTGGACATTGGAATGATTAAAATGTTCAGCCAGGATTATATATCCCTGATCACCATGCAAGGCGGGGATTAGGTCTCAGGCAACATTGTTCCAAAGCTTCTTTTCTCTTTTGAGTCTTGGTTTGAAGACTGATTAAAAAAATAATAATGGTCAGGCACCTCTGTTCACACATACTCTCCAGGATTCCAATTAGCTTTTGATAAGCACAAAGTTTTCTGGGCTTGATGGGATGTTATATTGAATCCAAGCCCTTTCCTTTTCCCAGGAGGTGCCTTACTTTACGTTAACAGACCCAGGAATGAATGACTTCACCAGGAACCTGGGGGCCATCTGAGGGCTGACCCACAGGGCCCTACCCTCCACCACTCATGGTTTTTCAACTTGTGAACTGAAGGTGTTAAACTGTGTTACCATGAAGTTCCCTCTCAACCTGCATTTCTACCAACAGATTAACTGTGTAACAGGCATTAGAGATATTTACAAACGGGTGTCTTATCCACCTTCTTCTGCACATGTCAAGGCTGAATTTCATTTCTCTCTTTAAAAGTGGGCTGGCATGTGAGTTGATTTGGCCATTCAAGTATGGATAGAAGTGAACTACATAACTGCAGAGTAGAAGCTTTAGGAGCCAAGGCATGATTTAATACATTCCCATTCACCTGCTCTGCAATGGTGGTAACTTGGGCTGAGATGAAGCTTTGTTAGTCTGAATATGGAATGATTATCCTGGGGCAAAACATCTTTGCCAACTCACATTGTAAAAACTAGAAACCTCAACTGTTTAAACCACTGAGGTTTCAGAGACGTTTGTTACTGCAGCACCACATGGTTTTTCTGACTCATACAATGTATCCCAACTTCTGAAACCTTCATGCGGATGTTTTAAATGCTTGGTGCCCCACCTAGAGTGACTTAGTCAAATGTGTGATGATCATGATAATCCTGATAGAGCAACTTGTTTGACTTACCAAAAAAGAGATTATTTTTCGTGTATGACAACTATTAAACATGTTTATGACTTCATTTGTCAATTTCTTGGACTTTGCCACTGTGGCTTACAGATGTTAATGCGAGCCAGAGATTTCTGATTCTAAGGATGAATGTTTAAGAATGTTGACTCTAAGTGGCAACTGCCAATGAAGCAGTGGGAGCTTTTTTGCAATTTAGTGGTCAACTATTTGGACATCAAATGCTACAGAACTTGTAAGAGAAGCTTCATAGGAAGTGAATTTCCCCCTCTGAGATTTAATATTATTGGGTTTAACTTTCATACCTGAGATTTGGTATTAGCTTATACTTGTGGCAATAAACTGGATAGATGGCATTCAGCTAAGATCATATGCACAAAATTACATGAAAAATTGAAATATCAAGGTTCATGTAGCACAGCTGCTTGCTAATGAAGACCCATTACTAATGAAGACGTTTATTCTCTAAAAGGAGCTTCCACCTGAGGCTGCAAAAATACACGAGAGATGAGTAAACTAAGACAGAGACAGGAGGCATTATTCCTAATTAAAGATCAGTGAAGTATTTGCTGAACCTCAGATACTGCAATGAATAGATCACTGGTTGTGAAGGTGGAATTCAGGCTCACTTCCTGGCTGATACTGTGCTGGACTAATTTAAATTTGAAATTGCCAATGTATTTTGCCCTGTGTTCCTGTCACTTTAAAATGCAGTTCCTTGTATCTTTGGTCTTGACTCATGCGTTCCCAAATAGGGCTGTGAAATACCAAACACTCTCGAACCTTAACAACAGTGGCCGCTGCAAACACGTACAGCAAAACTGTTCTCTTTCCTGCACTGAAGATGCTACAATACTGTTACCTGCCGGAGTCAAAGCAGGTCCTATAACTTGTCTGATGGTTGGAAGTGCATCTTTCTCTTTCAACACACCCTACAATGTGTACTTGCTTTGTAGAAAAACATGGTAAAAATGAAGAAAAAAAAATCATCTATTTTGGATATTCCCAAAGAAGCTTTCAGGAATAAGTACAACATAAAGTAACAGAATGACAATCACTGAGGCTATTAAGTTTGAGGCAATAATGTGCAATACAGAATGGCCGACGGAGCCAATGAGGGGATACTGGCCAGACATGGAAGGCTGAAGTGCCAAGGACAGTTCTCAGCCCAAGGACAGTTCTCAGCCCAAGGACAGCTGATTGTAGATTCTCACCCCTGTGGTAGATGGCCCGATGCCACCCATCCACTGAGTGGTTATGCAAACAGGAATGTGTGGGAACATTTTGATGAAAGCTTATGTCAAAGGTTTTTTACAGACCTCAAATGATAGCTCATGTGTTGTTTCGTGTGCAGAGTTCTCCGGTCCACAGCAGCAGAGTGTAATGACATTTGGATACTGATGTCCACCAGTTCATCATGGGTATTTATTGTATGTCTTGGTGCCAGAACTGAAGATATATAAAAGGAAACAAAGCTAACGTCTGCTTTTCAAGGTGGCAAATCCGGGTGGCCCTTGAGGCTTATGTTCTCGTTTCTATGGGGTCTCAGCAAAGAGATAACTTAGCTGACTGGCTTAACTCAACAGAAGAACAGGCTGATACCAGCCACTGCTCACCTTTCCTAGCAAGGAACTTCTCACAACAGAGAGCATTCATTGGTGATAGTCACACAGGTGTTCCCTGCTCCCTGACCCTAAATGTCAATGAGCGCTCTACACTGGCGGGTTGGCCATGGGATGTGGCGATTAAGGTGTGGGATAGTAAGAGTTCAGGGGTGCACATGCTCTTCTGTTTCTCAGCTCTTAAGTTTTCCAAGCAAACCCCATGTTCTACCTGCACCAAGAACTAGTGCTATTGAAACCGTGCTACAGAGAGTTAACAGAAGCTGATAAGTAGTAGAAATTCTTAAACTTGTCTTAAAGAACAACAGGTAAGGGAACAGATTATTAAAACCCCTTTGCTCATAAACTGCCTTCACTGATTAAGCTCATTTTCTTTTTTTTTTCTTTTTTTCTGTTTTTCTCTTTAACTGCATACCTTCCCAGCTTCATGCAGCCCAGTTGTTTCATAGGAATTTGGAGTCAGCTCCTGCCCAGTGAGAGTCGACTGGGGCTGGTTGGGACCACTGACCCTAAACCTGAGCCTGCACAGGTGTCTGATAAATGGCTGGTTGACATCAGAGGACTGGAAAACTCCACCCTCGGATCATGCTAAGCACCTCCATGTTGAACATGCATAAACATGTAACTGAGATGTACCTGTGCAAAACACTGTACAGGTTACCTCACGTTTTACCTACTTCCAATCATCTTTCCAAAGCCTCAGACCACCTTGCTTACCCCATAAATACCCCACCCCCCTCACCTTCAGGGGCCAGACCTGAGAATTGTTTCTCATGTTTCCCCACTTGGCTGCCTTGTAAGTAAACTCTTTCTTGGCTGTAAACCTCTGCATTCTCAGCATTTGGCTTGCTACACATCAGGCAAATGGAACTGTTTCGTTAGCAGTATCTGAAAGCAACCCCTTTCCACAGCTCAGGAGGAGCATGAACAAGTCAACCGCCAACCCAAGTACTGTTAAATTGGCAAAAAAGTAACCTTGTGTTGCAGGGAAAAGAGCACTAATTCCATCTGAGTCTGCTAGATGGTTTCACGGAGGATGAGGTCATTAGGTTGAGCCCTGAAAACCAAGTAGGATTTGTATAAAGGCAGAGAGAAGGCCTTGGGGTGAAAGCAGGGGTTCAGGAAGATGTGGATGCTTGGGTGGTGAGAAGCCTTGCAGGGCTGGGACGTATGTGCACTCAGCGCATTGCATCTGCCCAGAGAACCAAGCTTGCACTGGTGTTCTGGATCAGTGTCAGCCTATGATAGTGATGCTTTCGACTAGGAATGACTGGATACTCACCTGGTCCCATACTACCTGTGACAGTCCCCACAGACATTTCTCCACCAGAGCCAATGTCACGGCTGGACCAGTCCTTGTGCATCTTATTATAACTGCAAGTTGCACCACAGCTGCATCCACCAGGTAACTTTAAAATAACAAAACTTGAGGAGGAGCTTCAAGATGGCAGAAGAGTAAGATGTGGAGATCACCTTCCTCCCCACAAATACATCTACATGTGGAACAACTCCTACAGAACACCTACTGAATGCTGGCAGAAGACCTCAGACCTCCCAAAAGGCAAGAAACTCCCCACGTACTTGGGTAGGGCAAAAGAAAAAAGAAAAAACAGAGACAAAAAATAGGGACGGGACCTGCACCAGTGGGAGGGAGCTGTGAAGGAGGAAAGGTGTCCACACACTAGGAAGCCCTTTCGCGGGCAGAAAATGAGGTTGGCGGAGGGGGGAAGCTTCAGAGCCATGGAGGAGAGCGCAGCAACAGGGGTGCAGGGGGCACAGTGGAGAGACTCCCGCACAGAGGATCGGTGCCAACCAGCACTCACCAGCCTGAGAGGCTTGTTTGCTCACCCGCCAGGGCAGGCGGGGGCTGGGAGCTGAGGCTCGGGCTTCGGTCGGATCGCAGGGAGAGGACTGAGGTTGGCTGCATGAACACAGCCTGAAGGGGGCTAGTGCAACACAGCTAGCCGGGAGGGAGTCCGGGAAAAAGTCTGGACCTGCCTAAGAGCCAAGAGACCATTGTTTCAGGGTATGCAAGGAGAGGGGATTCAGAGCACTGCTTAAAGGAAATCCAGAGACAGACACGAGCCGCAGCTATCAGCGGGACCCCAGAGACGGGCATGAGACACTAAGGCTGCTGCTGCCGCCACCAAGAAACCTGTGTGCGAGCACAGGTCACTCTCCACACCGCCCCTCCCGGGAGCCTGTGCAGCCCACCACTGCCAGGGTCCCGTGATCCAGGGACAACTTCCCCGGGAGAACACACGGCATGCCTCAGGCTGGTGCAACGTCATGCTGGCCTCTGCCACAGAAGGTTCGCCCCACACTCCGTACCCCTCCCTCCCCACGGCCTGAGTGAGCCAGAGCCCCTGAAGCCGCTTCTTTAACCCCGTCCTGTCTGAGCAAAGAACAGATGCCCTCAGGCAACCTACACGCAGAGGTGGGTCCAAGTGCAAAGCTGAACCCCGGGAGCTGTGTGAACAAAGAAGAGAAAGGGAAATTTCTCCCACAGCCTCAGGAGCAGTGGATTAAATATCCACAATCAACTTGATGTACCTGCATCTGTGGAATACCTGAATAGACAACGAATCATCCCAAATTGAGGAGGTGGACTTTGGGAGCAAAACAATATATATATATTTTTCCCTTTTTCTCTTTTTGTGAGTGTGTATGTGTATGCTTCGGTGTGTGATTTTGTCTGTATAGCATTGCTTCTACCATTTGTCCTAGATTTCTGTCTGTCCGTTTTTTTTGTTTGTTTGTTTTTTAGTATAGTTTTTAGCACTTGTTATCATTGGTGGATTGGTGTTTTAGTTTGGTTGCTCTCTTCTTTCTTTCTTTCTTTTTTTTTATTACTTAAAAAAATTCTTTTTAATAATTATTTTTTATTTTCATAATTTTATTTTATTTTACTTTATTTTATTCTATTTTATTTTATCTTCTTCTTTCTTTCTTTCTTTTTTTTTCGCCCTTTTATTCTGAGCCGTGTGGATGACAGGCTCTTGGTGCTCTAGCCAGGCGTCAGGGCTGTGCCTCTGAGGTGGGAGAGCCAAGTTCAGGACACTGGTCCACAAAGGACCTTCCAGCTCCACATAATATCAAACAGTGAAAATCTCCCAGAGATTTCCATCCCAATGCCAAGACCCAGTTCCACTGAATGACCAGCAAGCTACAGTGCTGGGCACCCAATGCCAAACAACTAGCAAGACAGGAACACAACCCCACCCATTAGCAGAGAGGCTGCATAAAATCATAATCAGGTCACAGACACCCCAAAACACACCACCAGACGTGGACCTGCCCACCAGAAAGACAAGATCCAGCCTCATCCACCAGAACACAGGCACTAGTCCCCTCCACCAGGAAGCCTGCACAACCCAGTGAACCAACCTTAGCCACTGGGGGCAGACACCAAAAACAACGGGAACTACGAACCTGCAGCCTGTGAAAAGGAGACCCCAAACACAGTAAGTTAAGCAACATGAGAAGACAGAGAAACACACAGCAGACGAAGGAGCAAGGCAAAAACCCACCAGACGTAACAGATGAACAGGAAATAGGCAGTCTACCTGAAAAAGAATTCAGAATAATGATAGTAAAGATGATCCAAAATCATGGAAATAGAATGGAGAAAATACAAGAAACGTTTAACAAGGACCTAGAAGAAATAAAGAGCAAACAGACAGTGATGAACAACACAATAAATGAAATTAAAAATACTCTAGAAGGGATCAATAGCAGAATAACTGAGGCAGAAGAACGGATAAGTGACCTGGAAGATAAAATAGTGGAAATAACTACTGCAGAGCAGAATAAAGAAAAAAGAATGAAGAGAATTGAGGACAGTCTCAGAGACCTCTGGGACAACATTAAATGCACCAACATTCGAATTATAGGGGTCCCAGAAGAAGAAGAGAAAAAGAAAGGAACTGAGAAAATATTGAAGAGATTATAGTTGAAAACTTCCCTAATATGAGAAAGGAAATAGTTAATCAAGTCCAGGAAGCGCAGAGAGTCCCATACAGGATAAATCCAAGGAGAAACACGCCAAGACACATATTAATCAAACTATCAAAAATAAATACAAAGAAAAAATATTAAAAGCAGCAAGGGGAAAACAACAAATAACATACAAGGGAATCCGCATGAGGTTAACATCTGATCTTTCAGCAGAAACTCTGCAAGCCAAAAGGGAGGGGCAGGACATATTTAAAGTGATGAAAGGGAAACACCTACAACCAAGATTACTCTACCCAGCAAGGATCTCATTCAGATTTGATGGAGAAATTAAAACCTTTACAGACTAGCAAAAGCTAAGAGAATTCAACACCACCAAACCAGCTTTACAACAAATGCTAAAGGAACTTCTCTAGGCAGGAAACACAAGAGAAGGAAAAGACCTACAATAACAAACACAAAACAATTAAGAAAATGGTAATAGGAACACACATATTGATAATTACCTTAAATGTAAATGGATTAAATGCTCCAACCAAAACACATAGACTGCCTGAATGGATACAAACACAAGACACGTATATATGCTGTCTACAAGAGACCCACTTCAGACCTAGGGACACATACAGACTGAAAGTGAGGGGATGGAAAAAGATATTCCATGCAAATGGAAATCAAAACAAAGCTGGAGTAGCAATTCTCATATCAGACAAAATAGACTTTAAAATAAAGACTATTACAGGAGACAATGAAGGACACTACATAATGATCAAGGGATCAATCCAAGAAGAGGATATAACAATTGTAAATATTTATGCACCCAACGTAGGAGCACCTCAATACATAAGGCAAATACTAACAGCCATAAAAGGGGAAATCAACAGTAGCATAATCATAGTAGGGGACTTTAACACCCCACTTTCACCAATGGACAGATCATCCAAAATGAAAATAAATAAGGAAACACAAACTTTAAATAACACCCCATTTTCACCAATGGACAGATCATCCAAAGTGAAAATAAATAAGGAAACACAAGCTTTAAATGATATATTAAACAAGATGGACTTAATTGATATTTATAGGACATTCCATCCAAAAACAACAGAATACACTTTCGTCTCAAGTGCTCATGGAACGTTCTCCAGGATAGATCATATCTTGGGTCACAAATTAGCCTTGGTAAATTTAAGAAAATTGAAATCGTATCAAGTATCTTTTCTGACCACAACGCTATGAGACTAGATATCAATTACAGGAAAAAATCTGTAAGAAATACAGACACATGGAGGCTAAACAACACACTACTTAATAACCAAGAGATCACTGAAGAAATCAAAGAGGAAATCAAAAAATACTTGGAAACAAATGACAATGAAAACACGACAACCCAAAACCTATGGGATGCAGCAAAAGCTGTTCTAACAGGGAAGTTTATAGCAATACAATCCTACCTTAAGAAACAAGAAAAATCTCAAATAAACAACCTAACCTTACACCTAAAGCAATTAGAGAAAGAAGAAAAAAAAAAACCCCAAATTTAGCAAGAAGGAAAGAAATCATAAAGATCAGATCATAAATAAATGAAAAAGAAATGAAGGAAATGATATCACAGATCAATAAAACTAAAAGCTGGTTCTTTGAGAAGATAAACAAAATTGATAAAGCATAAGCCAGACTCATCAAGAAAAAAAGGGAGAAGACTCAAATCAATACAATTAGAAATGAAAAAGGAGAAGTAACAACTGACACAGCAGAAATACGAAGGATCATGAGAGATTAGTACAAGCAACTATAAGCCAATAAAATGGACAACCTGGAAGAAATGGACAAATTCTTAGAAATGCACAATCTTCCGAGACTGAACCAGGAAGAAATAGAAAATATGAACAGACCAATCACAAGCACTGAAATTGAAACTGTGATTAAAAATCTTCCAACAAACAAAAGCCCAGGACCAGATGGCTTCACAGGCGAATTCTATTAAACATTTAGAGAAGAGCTAACATCTATCCTACTCAAACTCTTCCAAAATAGAGCAGAAGGAGGAACACTCCTAAACTCATTCTATGAGGCCACCATCACTCTGATACCAAAACCAGACAAAGATGTCACAAAGAAAGAAGACTACAGGCCAATATCACTGATGAACATAGATGCAAAAATCCTCAACAATATACCAGCAAACAGAATCCAACAGCACATTAAAAGGATCATACACCATGATCAAGTGGGGTTTATCCCAGGGATGCAAGAATTCTTCAATATACCCAAATCAATCAATTCGATACACCATATTAACAAATTGAAGGAGAAAAACCATATGACAATCTCAATAGATGCAGAGAAAGCTTTTGACAAAATTCAACACCCATTTATGATAAAAACCCTCCAGAAAGTAGGCATAGAGGGAACTTTCCTCAACATAATAAAGGCCATATATGACAAACCCACAGCCAACATCATCCTCAATGGTGTAAAACTGAAACCATTTCCACTAAGATCAGGAACAAGACAAGGTTGCCCACTCTCACCACTATTATTCAACATAGTTTTGGAAGTTTTAGCCACAGCAATCAGAGAAGAAAAAGAAATAAAAGGAATCCAAATCAGAAAAGAAGAAGTAAAGCTGTCACTGTTTGCAGATGACATGATACTATGCATAGAGGATCCTACAGATGCTACCAGAAAACTACTAGAGCTAATCAATGAATTTGGTAAAGTAGCAGGATACAAAATTAATGCACAGAAATCTCTTACATTCCTATACACTAATCATGAAAAATCTGAAAGTGAAATTAAGAAAACACTCCCATTTACCATTGTAACAAAAAGAATAAAATATCTAGGAATAAACCTACCTAAGGAGACAAAAGACTTGTATACAGAAAATTATAAGACACTGATGAAAGAAATTAAAGATGATACAAATTGATGGAGAGATATACCATGTTCTTGGATTGGAAGAATCAACATTTTGAAAATGACTATACTACCTAAAGCAATCTACAGATTCAATGCAATCCCTGTCAAACTACTAATGGCATTTTTCACAGAACTAGAACAAAAAATTTCACAATTTGTATGGAAACACAAAAGACCCCGAATAGTCAAAGCAATCTTGAGAAAGAAAAATGGAGCTGGAGGAATCAGACTCCCTGACTTCAGACTACACTACAAACCTACAGTAATCAAGACAGTATGGTACTGGCACAAAATCAGAAATATAGATCAATGGAACAGGATAGAAAGCCCAGAGATAAACCCACACACATATGGTCACCCTATCTTTGGTAAAGGAGGCAAGAATATACAGTGGAGAAAAGACAGCCTCTTCAATAAGTGGTGCTGGGAAAACTGGGCAGCTACATGTAAAAGAATGAAATTAGAACACTCCCTAACACCATACACAAAAATAAACTCAAAATGGATTAAAGACCTAACTGTAAGGCTGGACACTATAAAACTCTTAGAGGAAAGTGTAGGCAGGATACTCTTTGACATAAATCGCAGCAAGATCTTTTTTGACCCACCTCCTAGAGTAATGGAAATAAAAACAAAAATAAACAAATGGGACCTAATGAAACTTAAAAGCTTTTGCACAGCAAAGGAAACCATAAACAAGACGAAAAGACAACCCTCAGGATGGGAGAAAATATTTGCAAGCGAAGAAAGTGACAAAGGATTAATCTCCAAAATATACAAACAACTCAGGCAGCTCAGTATCAAAAAAGCAAACAACCCAAACAAAAAATGGGCAGAAGATCTAAATAGACATTTCTCCAAAGAAGACATACAGATGGCCAAGAGGCACCTGAGAAGATGCTCAACATTACTAATTACTAGAGAAATGAAAATCAAAACTACAATGAGGTATCACCTCACACTGGAATGGCCATCATCCAAAAATCTACAAACAATAAATGCTGGAGAGGGTGTGGAAGAAAGGGAACCCTCCTACACTGCTGGGAGTAATGTAAATTGATACAGCCACTATGGAGAGGAGTATGGACATTCATTAAAAAACTAAAAATAGAACTACCATATGACCCAGCAATCCCACTACTGGGCATATACCCAGAGAAAACCATAATTCAAAAAGATACATGCACCCCAATGTTCACTGCAGCACTACTTGCAATAGCCAGGACATGGAAGCAACCTAAATGTCCATCAACAGAGGAATGGATAAAGATGTGGTACATATATATAATGGAATGTTACTCAGCCATAAAAAGGAACGAAATTGTGCCATTCGCAGAGATGTGGATGGACCTAGAGACTGTCATACAGAGTAAAGTAAGTCAGAAAGAGAAAAACAAATATCGTATATTAACGCATATATGTGGGATCTAGAAAAATGGTACAGATGAACCTATTTGCAAAGCAGAAATATAGACACCGACAAAGAGAACAAACGTATGGACACCAAGCGGGGGAATGGGGAGGTGGGATGAATTGGGAGATTGGGATTGACATATATACACTAGTATGTATAAAATTGATAACTAATGAGAACCTACTGTATAGCACAAGGAACTCTACTCAATGCTCTGTGATGACCTAAATGGAAAAGAAATCCCAGAAGGAGGAAGTATATGTATATGTATAGCTGATTCACTTTGCTGTACAGCAGAAACTAACACAATATTGTAAAGCAACTATACTCCAATTAAAAAAAAAATAGCTGACAACTGAAAAATAAATCATTCTCAAAAAAGTCAGGAAAAGAAAAAATGAAACATAAATATGCAATACAAATAGGAAGAGCATTAAGTACACACAAACCTAACAATATCAGAAAGCACACTAAATGTAAAAGGTTCACAATCAATGACACCTTCACTTATTTAAATTACACCTTAAGAAGACAGAAAAAGAGCAAATTTAAAAAAAATAAGTATACTGAAGGCAATAATAAAGAGTTGAAACAATGAAACAGAATACAGAACCACTAGAGAAAAACAATAAAACCAAAAGCTGGATTTTAGATTACATCAATAAAATTTATAAAACTCTAACTACACTTAAAAAGAAAAAAAAAAAAAAGCAAAAACAAACATTACCACTGTATTAATCTGCTCAGGCTGCCATAACAAAATAACACAGGCTTGGTGGCTTGAATACAAATGTATTTTCTCACAGTTCTGGAGGCTAGAAGTTCAAGATCGAGGTGCCTCCAGGGGTGGTTTCTGGTGAGGCTTCGCTTCCTGAGCTGCAAGCAACACCTTCTCACCGTGTCTTCACGTGGTCTTCCTCTGTGTGTGTGCAGAGAAAGCAAGATCTCTGGTCTCTCTTCCTCCCCTTATATGGACACCAGTTCAATGGGATTAAGATCTCACTCTTACGGCTTCATTTAACCCTAAATACCTACAAATAGGCCCTATTTCCAAAGATAGCTACATGGGGGGTTAGGGTTTCAACATATGAATTTTGGGGAGATACAAATCAGTCCATAGCAATATCGCCCTCAGAAATAAAAGAATGAACATCACTAGAGATCCTGTTGACATTAGAAGGATGTGAAGTAATAGTATGAACAAATTTATGCCAGAAAAATAGACAACTTAAATAAGTAGATAAATTTCTCCAAAGATATAAACTAAATTAACAAAAAAAGAAGTAGAATATTTGAATAGTCTTATGCCTATTAAAGAAGTGGAATTTGAAACTAAAAGCCTTTTTACAATGACACAGCAGTTCTAGATGGCCTTACTGGTGAATCCCATCAAATATTTAAGGAAGAAAATAATACCAATATTACTCAATATTTTTAAAATAAAAGGGTAAAATATTTTACAAATCCTTTTATAAGGCCAGCATTGCCCCATTACCAAAAGACAAAGATAATGTAAGTAAAACTGACTTTCAAGAACATTTATTCAAAATCCTTTTAAAAATATTATTATTTAAGGGCTTCCCTGGTGGCGCAGTGGTTGAGAATCTGCCTGCCAATGCAGGGGACACGGGTTCGAGCCCTGGTCTGGGAAGATCCCACGTGCCGCAGAGCAACAAGGCCCATGAGCCACAACTACTGAGCCTGCGCGTCTGGAGCCTGTGCTCTGCAACAAGAGAGGCCGTGATAGTGAGAGGCCCGCGCACCGCGATTAAGAGTGGCCCCGCTTGCCTCAACTGGAGAAAGCCCTTGCACAGAAACGAAGACCCAACACAGCCAAAAATAAATAAATAAATTAATTAATTAAAAAAAATATATTATTATTTAGGGGCTTCCCTGGTGGTGCAGTGGTTGAGAGTCCGCCTGCCGATGCAGGGGACATGGGTTCGAGCCCTGGTCTGGGAGGATCCCACATGCCGTGGAGCAACTGGGCCCGTGAGCCACAACTACTGAGCCTGCGTGTCTGGAGCCTGTGCTCTGCAACAAGAGAGGCCGCGATAGTGAGAGGCCCGTGCACTGCGATGAGGAGTGGCCCCCGCTCCCCGCAATTAGAGAAAGCCCTCGCACAGAAACGAAGACCCAACACAGCCAAAAATAAATAAATAAATTTATTTTTTTTAAAAATAATATTATTATTTAGCAAAATAAATATAGTATAAAAAAGTATAAAAAGCTTAATTCATTATGGTCAAATGAAGTTATTCCCAGGAATATGAAGTTGATTTACAAATCAAAAATCAATTATTTAAATTCTTCATATTGAGAGAATAAAAAAGAAAAACTATATGATCATCTCAATAGAGGCAGGAAAAATATTGTCAGAATTCAACACCCATTCACAATTTTAAAAATTCCTCAGAAAACTATAATTAGAGGGGAATTGTCTCAACTTTAAAAAGATCATTTACCAAAAATAATAATAATAATAACTTTACACAAAGCATAATATGGAATTGTGAAAGAATTAATCCTTCCTCTCCAAGTTTGAGAATACTCAAGTATGTCTTCTCCCACAAGTTCTATTAAACTTTATATTGAAGATCCCAACCATTGAAATAATGCAGGAAAGTATTACATTGTAAGGCAGTGAGATGGGTTATAATGTCATGGACTCATCACATAGAATATCCTAAAGAATTTTCATTAAAGCTATCAGAGTTTATAAGTGATGATCGCAGGGTAATAGCATATAAAAAGTCAACACACAAAATAAATATATAATATACAAAATGAGATATATACTCATACAAATGAACACTTGAAAAAGTAAAACAAAATCTCTTACAATTACATCAAAAACATGAAACAAGACAAATTTAATGAAAATATTCAAGAGCTATATACTGAAAACTATAAATCATTGCTGAGAAAAATTAAAGATCTATATAAGTGAAAAGATATATTTTGTCCCTGGATCGGGAATCTCAATATTGTCAAAATGTCTATTCTCCTCGAAGTGTCTATGGATTCAAGGTAATTCCAAATCAAATTCTAGCAGGTTGCTAAGGAAATTGGCAAACTATTTCTAAAATGTATGTAAGAAATGCATATAAATTAGAATAATCCAAACAATTTTCAAAAAGAACTACTACACTTCTTTGTTTCAAGACTTATGTTAGAGCTAAAAGGCATTAAATAGGAGCAAGGTGGATAAACCCACATGTGGCTTCATTTTAACTCTGAGGCTGTAGAAATTATGAACTTCTAAAATCATGATTCCAGAATTCAGGATTCAGTCAATGACAGAATCATCAGAGATTGTCACTAAAGCCGTGGCTCACTTCTGCTCCAGGCTACACTAAGAACAGCGGGGCATGGACCTGTAGACTCAGTATATCCCCATTCAGAGGCCCTGACAGCCTGGGCATTTCTGGACTAAGGAGTTAAACATCCTTTAGCCTTATTTTGCTAATTTCTTATACCTGCTCTTATGGGGCGGTGGATGGTCTTCTTTTAAAATTTTTCTTAATCCTAAATAGTCTCCCTTAAAATTGCAAAGGCATGTTTAATGCATATAAAACCAAAGGAAACCATAAGGGAAGAAATTAAAATTTGACCACTGAATAATAAGAAGAAACTACTTAGTACTATTTTTCTAAAGCCATACAAGCAGAGATACAGGCAAACGTGAGATGAATGTCAAATGAATATTAAGAAGCTGGTTTGGACTTATCTGTAGCAATAAACGTCAAGACAGCAGTTGCCTTCAGGACGATACAGAGTAGGAAGGAGCACTTGGAAGCCTTCAGGATGCTGGAAATATTCTCTAGTCACATGTATGTGTAAATACATAGAATTAACTGTGCTGCACACTTGATTAAGTGTGCATCTTACTTTATGCATGTTTCCCTCAATTAAAGAGCACAAGAGAAAATTTGGGAACATTTATCTTGCTAGATGTGCTGGCCGAGAGAAAATACAAAATTAAATATGGAACTATTTTATTGCCCTGTCAGAATCTTTCTTCTTTTAAATAGATCTAAAACAAATTGGGGTCAGGAGAGGCAGGTTTTGTTTTATCACGCAGCTCAGCGGTCATGTGGGATCCAATTAATGAGAAGAGAAATAAAATTATCCCCCATCAATGAAAGTCCCCAGCACCCAGGCCTGGGGTTCTGCTGAAAGGCTGAGCAATGACCTGCTGACTTCACAAGCAGCACGCCTACGAGAGTGCCCTGTCAGTCTTTATTTATGACACTACACACTCTCCCATGACACACTCTCTCACACTTAACACAGGCATCCCACGTGCAGGTTGTGTGTGCCAGCAGATTTTTAACTACCAGGATCACTCTGGATCATGCCACTTGGGGGCACGTTCCTTCTCTGAGAATTGATGCCCATCAATTGTTCATCTTTCACTGATGCTACATTCAAAAGACATAGGCAAAGTAGCAGCAAATTAAGGAAGACTGAAAGCTGAACCCTGGGAGGCTCTCTCCAGACAGGTGGGTTTATTTGTTCTCTTTACAAAGCAAGATAATAAAGGACTTTAACGGGGCAGATCCCAATATTATTGCAGATGGTAATGACTGACTAAGGGACAGACTACTTAGCTAGCGTAGTGTAGAGTATGGAAGTCCTGGGCTTTGTAAAACAAAGGTCCTGCAAGGAGACAGGGTAAAATATTCTGTGTGAGCAATTTACAACCATTTCAAGTAAGACAAGCAAAATATTTGGAGGAAAAACAGGTGAACCAGAAATCCCAATGACTCAGCATAAGAGAAAATTATTTCCTGCTCCTGTGAAGTACAATGGATGTGTTCAACTTTGTGCAGGTGTTCAGGGGTCCATGCCACTGGAAGCTCAGCCATATGTAACATGTGGGTCCCCAGGCCACCTGCATTTGACTACCTCCCAGCTGATGGGGAGAGAGAGAGATTGCATGAACATAAATCATATCCACCCACATCCAATTTACCAGAAATCAGTGACCCCATTCAGATAAAAAAAAGGGGTCAGCAAAAATAGCTACATTATGGAAGAGATTCATGAGTCTTTGGTGACCAGAGAGCTGTCTCCACCACAGACACCGGAGTACTGTTTGAAATAAGTTTCAAGACTATTAATGCAGTAAGGTACTTGCATGGGTCCAAACCAGAAAATGCTTGCTCTGAATATCAAAATATCCGATATAATTAGGTGAGACTATCCAAAAATAATCTGCTAGAAAGATTTCTCTTTGGGATAAAATAATTTCCACTTTTAGGGGAGAGCAATAAGCAAAATTTAATAGGATGTGAATATACATGTTGAGAAAAGGGAATAGAGGCCAATATTTCCTAATAAAAGAGAGTTCTTAATGAGGATATGATTAACTAATTTCCTTATTAGGGTATGGGAGCAGAAAATTTAAAACATATACAACATTTAATTTTTTAAATAGCTGTTTTATTGAAATGTAATATATAAAAACTGCACAAGTGTGCACCTCAATGGATTTTCACAAAATGAACATCCTAGGAAATAAACACCCAGATGGAGATAAAGAACATGACCAGCAGCCCCCAGCCCTCTTCCGTCCTACACCAATCACAAGGCCAGATACAGTTAACTGCTCTCCTGGCTTCCTGCTATTCCATACCAGTTCTATCTGATTTTGAACATTATAAAAGAGGCACCATATGGTACGTACACCTTTATCTAATTTCTTTTCCCCAACATTGCATTTGTGAGATTCATACATGCTATTGCATTTAGCAGTAGAATACACACTTGGTTGCTGAATGATATTCCATTGCTACTTCTGAGACTACTAGTTTTCAGGAGTTTGTGCATAGCCTTTGTTTTCTGTTTTCTCTAAAATCTTTCTCTAGAATTTATCTCTAATTTCCACATAATACTGTACTCTCACTCATTCCACCTCAACCTAGATCCCTCTGCTAATGATAATGCCTGCCTTTTTTGAGAAGATACTAAGTATAGAGCCTTGAGGTACGGAGACTGGTCTATGTAAGTTCTGTCTGCAGCATTCTCCAGTCTCTTCAGTTAGGTATGGCCATATAACTGGATTTCAGCCAATGGCATGTGTGTCTAAGTGATGTCTGAGACTTACAGGAATGGCCCACAGGAATGGCTTTCATTTGATCCTCTGTGTTCTTTTCTCCCCGTCACCAAGCATGGGGACCTTAGAAATCACCTGCTCAAGATGATGGAGGCTGCACTCATGAATCACTGCTTGAAGGAGAGACTTCTGCCAATCCGGAACACCAGTTATGGGATTTCTATGAGTAATAAATAGTCTTCTACTCATGCTTGAGATATTATATCTGTTTTTGTTTCTTACAGCAGCTAGAATCACCTTAACTAGTACACCCGCTGCAGGTGCACATAGCCAGCTGCCCACTGACAGCTCCCCTGTAGGTTTCATAGGCTCTTCAAGCTTGGCAGGTCCAGAATTGAACCTGTTTCTCCTTCCCCACCCCAAATGAATTTCACTTTCTCCATGCCATGTCTGCAATCCACCCACATATTTGGAAGTCAGCCTGGAACCACCATAACCCCAGAGTAATCCATCCCACCAATTTTATGGATTCTTCCTCCCAAGTATCTCTTTTCCCCATCTCCTTCTCTCATTTCTCAGCATCATTGCCTACTTTGAATCTCTATCATGTCTCACTTGAACCTCCTTGTTATTTCTGCTCTCTGATTACTCTCTGTATAAATCAGGGTTCTCCAGAGAAACAGAACAAACAGGATATATAGATATATAAGAGCAGATTTATTGTGAGACTTGGCTTACAATAAAGCAGTGATTATGGAGGATGAGATATGCCAAAATATGCCATATGCAAGCTGGAGAACAAGGAAAGTCAGTGGTATAATTCAGCCTGAGGCCAACGATTTGAGAAGTGTGTGTGTGTGTGTGTATGTGTGTGGCAAGGACAGGTAAGGGGTGCTAGACTAAGTCCCAGGGTCTGAAAGCCTGAGAAACAGGAGTTCTGATTCCAAGGGCAGGGTAAAATTGATGTCCCAGCTCAAGAGGAGAGAGAGAATTTGCCCTTCCTCTACCTTTTTGTTCTATTTGTGTCCTTCAAGGGATTAGATGAGACCCACCCACAGTGGTGAGGGCTGATCTTCTTTATTCAGTCTAATGATTCAAATGTTAATCTCTTCCCTAAACACCCTCACAGACACACCCACAAATATTCTACTGGCTATCTGGGCATCCCTTAGTTGAGTCAAGTTGACACATAAAATTAACTGTCATACTGTCTGTCAGAATATTATTCCTATAATAAAAATCATTCCAAACTTCAAAGTCCTTAATGGGACTTAATTTTTTTTTTAAAGGCCAAATATAGACGACTTTTTAGGATCTATGATTACTCTCCAGGCGCATCTGACACTTTCCCCAGCCCCTCCACTGTGAATGTCCACAGGCCTAACCACTGACACCATCCTGTGATTCACCGGTGCTAATGAACTTCCTCTGACATGTGAAGATGTGTATTTCCTGGAGATTTTCCTTGTTCCATGCTCTCTGCCTGCCACACCCAGCATCATTTTATGAATTTTGGGGGAATCTACTCAGAGCTCCCCGTTACCACAATCTACCTTCCTTAGAGGGGAGCCAGGGTTATTAAAATCATCTGTTTTCTGTGTCAAAAGCAATATTCTCTCTCTCTCTCCATACTGTTTTCCTTGGCATATCCACTTTTCTAAGCATTTCTGATCCTGGAGTTCCAAGCAGCTTCATTCATACCCAAGCAATTTAAGCCCCTATTCCAAAGGTGAGGTTTCATCTTCCATCATTAACAACTCATTTCACAGCAACCTGGCTTCCATGTCTCCTCCATGCTCAGATATTTCCTTTGATTTCCTAGCATAAGTTTAAACAAACAAACAAAAACTTCTTTTGGTCCTAACAACTTCCCATCTCCTTCAGCCATGACATCGAAGAGTTTAATTCCATCCTGACCTCAATTCCCTCCACATGGCTTGAGCCCTCTCTGGATTTGTTTGGGACTCTTGCTATAGTCACACTTCTTTGGCCGGACCCTCCCTCAAAGGCTCTCTCACAAGCTCTGTCCCTGACTCTCCAGGTTTCTGGTTTACACCCTTTCCTGGATGTCCTCGTGCAACTCCCAGGGCTGTCTGATAGCACCTGGGTGGTGAGGATTGAAAATCGGTACCCCAGCTCTCCTCTGGACTTGGGATTTCCTCTGGTGCCTAAAACTCATGATATCCCAAAGAAACCCTCTTTCTCTACCTGCCAATGTCCTTCTTCACTTTCCACTCAGCTTTTCAAGTAGTAACGTTTAAGCCTTCTTCAATCTTTCTTCCTTCCCTCCCCCAAATTCCTCTACCTCCAAAATCTCTCTTGTGTCTTTCCACCTCCATTCCTCACCAGGTGAGTTTCTGCCCTGATCACCTCTCTCCCAGGCCACTGGGTTTGCTTCCCTTCAACTTCCAAGCAGCTGCCAGAAACTTCTTTCTGAAGTGAAATTGGAGATATTACCATTCTGCCTAAAATGCTCAGGTGGCTCTTTATCAAATGCAGAGTATAATATGGGGAACCTTAAAGTAGTTTTGGGGTTTCCAACCAAATAATATTACCAGTAACTGAATCCTGTATCCAAAGGCTTTCTTGCTATGCTCTCCCCATGTGTCCTACCCTGGAGGCCCTCACAATGTTTTACCTTTATCTGAGCACACCATGCACATCTTCATATACCCTTCTGTCTAAGAAACCTTTAAATAATATCGTCTCATGCTCCTTTTAAATCTTAAGCTATTTTTAGAGACCCAACTCAGATATCTCTTGTGATGCCTTTTAATCCATCATTTCTTTGTATAACTGTAGCAGTTTATTAACATCCTTATTATAGATTTTCTTGCCATAAGTGAACACATAATACATTTCTATTTTCCTTCTAGAATATGATCTCTTCAAAATTAAGGACACCATGTTTTTCACTGTTGTATTCCCAGCACCTAGCATAACGCCTAGAATATGATAAATTTTTGGAAACATTTGGTTTTTGTCCCTATTGAAACTGAGCAGGACCCTGTAGGGCTCCTGGGAATGGAAGCCTTTCCATGTCTCCCATTTCTTGTTTGTAAGGAAGAGACTCCAGCCTCCATGACCTTCCCTGAGCTCCAAAGGGCAGATTCAAACAGTTGCTAATCAGGGAAGGGAGGGGATACAGAGACAATGGAGGAGCAGCCAAGAAACAATAGTGCAGCCTTGGGGCAGGGTCCTGGTTCTGCCTCAAGGGATACACATAGCAATATTTTTGACTCTTTATAGAACCAAACCCCCAACAAATGGAGTTAGCCTTCTTCATTACAGAGAAGACCACCTGAAGCCAGATTAAAGGAACCAGAGAAGCTCATCAAGAGATTACCTGAGACCGGATTAAAGGAGTGCAGGTCCTGCACACACCCTAATCATCAGCAACCCTGCCCTTGAACCATTGCTATAAAACTCCTTACCAAATTGGGTAAGGACTCACAGTTTTCAAAGGCGGTGTCCTGCTGTGTCCCACTTTGCCTGGCAAAGCAATAGAGCTATTCCTTTCTACTTCACCCAAAACTCTGTCTCGGAGATTTGATTTGGGACCGGTGCACAGAGGCCAAGGTTTCATCATCACTATCAAGCACTTACATTCTATTTTGTGTTATATTTCCATGTTGGAACTTGAGATACTACTAAAGCAAAGCCAGGAAAATTTGTATGATGTCATTATTAACTTGGAGAAAATGTTCTTTATTCGCATGATTATTTTTTCAGGGCCTCCTTTTTTCATAGAAGCTTTAAAGGTTATGTTCAGCACAGCATGTCTAACTACTGTGAACTCTGAGCTAATGGACTCAATGAGATTTTAGAACATAGAGTACTTTCTATCGTGGAACAACGTGATTGACATATTAATAGCAAAATAACAGCATTTAAAGTTGAGGATTCAAGACAAGTGAATCACTTTAAATACCCAGTAACTTAACCTATAGACAAACAATGACATTGGTAACAGTGGTCCTAAATATAATTTCATGTACTTTAAATCCTTAGATATTGTCTTCACCAATATGGGGGAAACACATGACAAATACACCGGTAGTGAAAATTAAATAGCAGTTAAAAAAAAAAACCACTAACGGCAAATGTATCAGACTCATGAGAAAACCAGCTGGATATTCTTTTCATGACTTAAAAATCTTGAGATAATGTAATGTATATAAGAATAGTAAATAGTTGAATGCATCTCAGGCCATCTACAAAAACAGAAACTCTTAACCGTAGGAGAATTCAGATGCAGTTTCTATACCAACTACAAGGACAGCAAGGAAGCCAAAATGGGTCATAAGAATACCCATTCTTGAAAAGGTATTCAAGGGAGGATATGAACTTCCCTTTCCTGGAAAACATCAGCACTTACCTTATATCATGTACACATAAAACTGGAATTCCGCCAAGGACTTCTTGAACTAGAGATACCAAACATTCAGCTTCTGGACAGCCTACATTTTAAAGGACAGAGCTTAACTACATCACCTTGTTTCTCCAACAGAAATATATCCCTTTGAAAAGAAGAAAAGACAAAAATTCTCCATACTGAGCTCCGCTACATTTTTTTTCTTTTGTCTCCCTGCGTATTTTGTTCCAATGTCAATCTTTATAAAATCATGTTTGCTTCCTAGCCTGGTGCTTGGGCTTGGCTGTCTACCAGGATTATTGTTGATGTTGTGTTGCTGTTGATTCTGTAATTTAAGAGGATATCCAGATGAACCATTTCTACTTCCTGCCACCTGGTGTTGAAGGGCATGTCCTGGCTGGGAAATCTATGCCATGAGATGAGCATTACTTCTTTAATTGCTCTTCAAACAGTCCTCTGATCCATAACAGTCCTTTGCCTCTTCCTGAAGAAGAATCAGTCCTTCCTTCAAATGTTCCCAAGTCACAGAGTCGCTAGTACCCGTGTGACAGCACAGAAGGAAAGAACAAGTTTCATATACTAGAGGGAGTATATATTTCTTTTCTTCCGTTCATAAGTATACTATTTTTCATCTTAATAACTGAGTTTATTTGGGTAATTAGTTTTCAAAGAGGCTACTTTAACTCAGTTTTTCATTGATCTGAGGATTTTTTGTTTGTTTCTTTTTAAGACTGAGGAGTATTCTACATCATTTTCATTAATGAGTTACTGTGATTTTCTGCAACACATTTTCTCAATAGTTTTGTTCCATGAGCAGGTGACTCAGAACCTTCATCATTCTGTTGCATTGCTTCCTTTTCCTCAGTTCATTCCTATGGCTTCTCAGGGGAATTCCTGATGATCGGTTGAGAGAAAATGTTAAGATTCAAGCCTGATTTACAAGTGGGTCTGCACAATAAACTAGTAACACTTGAAAAATCAACAACTACAGTATTACAATCCCACTTGGAGAACTTTCTTTCACCACTGTCCTTCAAGGTCACCTCTGAGCGCTGGGGCAGACCCTTTCTCCCTCTCATCCTCTGCCTAGCACAGCCTACCTAGATGTCCAGTTCCTCTGAGACCTGGGGGTCTTCAGTGTTCTCATGAAGCTGGAGCAGCAAGAGGGTCCTCCATGGTCTTTGTAGTCCAAGGTCATGAGCCCATGGGAACTTCCTCAGAGAGGAGGACAAAAGGGCAGTCTTGTGTGTTTGGGGACACATAGGGCAGCCTCTAAGAGCTTCCAGAAATAACTGGAGGACTCTTGGGGGAAAGGACGGATGCTCCATCACTAACACAGAAGGAATTTATCAATTCAATGGCTACTGACTACATCATTATTTCACACAGTCATCTTACTGTCCCCATGAGCAGTTGCCATGGTCTCTTGGTTGAGGTGGTTTATACCATTTATACAGCAGACTTCACTTTCTCCTAAATAAATATATTCATGTTCTTACCATTTCTCATAATTCCAGAAGAATTCCACTCCCCAAACTGATTAAAATTGAAAAAAAAAAAAAAAAGATGATTCCCCTAGCATTATTCCTGATGGTCAATTCCTAGCACTAGTGAAGGTACTTGGAAACAAAGTAGAAATATATCAGGATAATCTTTCCAAACAGCAACTTAACAATCAAATAAAAAGCCTCAAATACATGCCTAACTTTGACCCAGTAACTTCTTTTACAGGAAATGTCTTGAGAAATGGAATATTTCTTGCCATATCAGTAAACAAAGGATGTCACAGTCAACATGATTGCAGCTACCTCCGATTGTGAGCTGGTGAGCCCTGAGGGAACTCAAGAAGGAAAAGAATACCTGCCATCTAGCAGCCATCAGACTTCAGCCACTCCCCATGGTGAGCCCTGAGGAAACTAAGATGTGAAAACACAGGATACTGGCCCCAGATAGCTGAGGTGCATATCAAAGGAATGATTTCAGTGAGCCCAGACTCTTGCATCTTCCTATACATAGAAAAGCACTAAATTCCTTAACTGGGCATACCTGGTTTTCTGTCATACAGAGTGAAGTGAGTCAGAAAAAGAAAAACAAATACCGTATGCTAACACACATATATGGAATCTAAAAAAAAAAAAAAAAAAAAAAGATCATGAAGAACCTAGGGGCAAGATGGGAATAAAGATGCAGACCTGCTAGAGAATGAATGGACTTGAGGACACGGGGAGGGGGAAGGGTAAGCTGGGACGAAGTGAGAGAGTGGCATGGACATATATACACTACCAAACGTAAAATAGATAGCTAGTGGGAAGCAGCCCCACAGCACAGGGAGATCAGCTCGGTGGTTTGTGACCACCTAGAGGGGTGGGATAGGGAGGGTGGGAGGGAGGGAGACGCAAGAGGGAAGAGATATGGGGATATATGTATATGAATAACTGATTCACTTTGTTATAAAGCAGAAACTAACACACCATTGTAAAGCAATTATACTCCAATAAAAATGTTTAAAAAAATAAATAAAAGTGCAAAGGAAAAAAATAAATCATTAACAATAATCTTTTGATGTTTAGACTACCTGCCCTTCATTGCAAATCCTGAGTCCCCCCTCACCTCCTTGGAGCAGTTCTCTCGGGGTTACTTGAGATGCTGCCTCCCAGGCTTGAAGTCCTAAAAATTTCCACCGAATAAAACATAACTCTCAACTTTTAGGTTGTGTGTTTTTTTCAATCAACAGTCTTAAGACATACTTACAAAGACAGTCATCTCAGCCTTGTTTGTAATAATGACTCTTGGAAATGACCTAACTTCCCACAAATAGGGATTTTACATTTGTGACATGGAAACTATGGAGTCACTTAGCGTAATGGAGAAGAATACCTAACAGCTTGTTTCATGGAACAAATTCATGTACAATGTTAAGAGAGGAAAAACAGGTTAAAGAGTATTTGGCTGCATATTCATGAAAATATGTATAAATGCCTAATAATGCAAAGCCCTCACTGGAATAGGCACATTCTGGATATGGGTTTGCCTGGCTAGCACCACCATCCACAGATTCACAGAGTCCTTATCTATTATCATGGTGTCCACACAACAGTGCTTTTGATCAAGAACCCACTTCACACCAGTAAACACTGCAATGGGCTTCTATCCATGGAACGGACTGCTGTCATCACATTTCCCCTCCCGCGGAAGCAGGTGGCCAAAATGAATGGTGGAATGGTTTACTGGGGACTCAGGTATAGCACTAGTTTGAACACACTACCCTAAGAGAATGGCGTTCTTCTGTCTTACAGCTGCAGTTTATTCTTTGAATCAGAGATCATCATATGGTGCTCTCTCCCCCATAGCCAGAATGCATGAGCCTGGGGATCAAAGGTTGAAAGTTGGTATGTCTCTTCTCAATATTATCCCTAATAGGCAACTCACCAAAGTTTTGCTATCTGTTCCAGACACATTGAGCACTACTGGTTTTGGGGTCTTATTGCCCAAAGGGTAATGTTTGAATGAAGGGATACAGCAATAGCTCACTGTATTGGAAAATGAGACTACATCTGGACATTTTGGTCTTCTTATGCCATTGAACCAACAGAAAGAAAAGGGGTAACTCTACTGACTGGAATGATTGATCTTTATTACCATGAAGAAATGCAATCACTGCACAATGGCAGACAGGGAAGACTGTCTCTAGAACCCATAGGAATTCTCTGGGCCGATGCTTAATACTTCCATGCCCAATGGTAAAAGTTAATGGAACACTACAGTAATCAAAATAGTAGAACTCTTGAGTATCAATACTATAGAGGCATGAAATTTTGAACCACTCCACTAGCTAGAGAACCCTGGCCAGCTTAGGTTATGGCTGAGGGCAAGAGAAATGTGAAATGTTATTGGAAGGAAAGAGCCAGAGATAATCAACTACAGTCTTGTGACCAATTTTTAAAATGGGGATTATTGTATTGATATATTTGCATATTTCCTCCTATTTGATATATATTTATATTATTTGTAGATACTAATTTGTTTTTTTCCCCCTCCTTTCCATTTTTATTTTATGGGCAAGTTATTGGCAGTAATTTTACTATAAATATTTAGTGGCTGTTTTGGGAGAGACCAGCTTGCCTTTTAATTATCCATGCTTTCCTCCTTCCTCAGTCTTAACACTCAAGTAGGTAAGAAAAATTATTCCATGGGACTTGGTGAATATGCAAATGAATGGTTATGCCCACACAAAGTCAATTATAATTAAATTTATCATGCTTTCAGCTTGGTCTGATTCATTACAGGAAGGTAAGTTTTCAGACAACTTTGAATTAATACTAGAATAGAATTCTGGTCTCCAGTTCCTTCCCTTGAATCACTATTAACAGTCAGCCAGTGGCTGTGATTTAAATGCATTCCATTTGGAAGCCAGCCAGAGGAACTTCCCTGCAGAATTAAGAGGAAATGAAATAACTTGGCATTTTCATAGGCTTATTTCAAACTGCACACTATTAAAATTCATTGAAAAATGTGTTTAAAATTCAGCTTCCCAATCTGTTCATCCTTGTTTGGTCACATTTCTAATGAAGTCGTTGAACTAACACACATCTTCCCAAAGTCACAGATGAAATCTCTGAACTTCCAGCAGTGCAAAAAGTCAAGCAACAATGCAGCTCAAAATACATGACATTACTAGCCTCAGTTTCCTTTTCTGTAAAATGGGGGTCAACTTATCAATTTCAAGATTTACTGGATTTAAATGAGATACTATTTTAATACCCAGTACCATGATTGCACCTCATGGTAGGTATGCAATTGTTATTTGTATTCACCTCCTTTTCTACTCACAAACTTCAAAAACTAACATCTGCTCAGTCTAGGGCTCAAGTTTATTCTCTGTTTGGCTTCAGTTTAACTTCTACCTTGCCTTCAATTTTTCCCCTAAGTCCTCAGCTCTCTCCCGAACTGTCTCGGTATCATCTTCCAATCACTGTGTGTTACCACCTCCAGCCTTGCTTCTGCCCTGCCTGCTCTCCCTTCCTTGCAGGCTCTCGGCTCTCTCCACCTCCCACACCTTGGCGACCCCCAGTTTTCCACCTGCTACCTCATGAGGGCCTCTCCCACCTGCTGCAGCCATCCATTGGATCTTCATAGCATAGTCACTATCTCACTGTGAAGGCGAGGCCAGGTAGCACTGAAGTTAACGGGGTGGTTGGGGATCTAGAATACCTGACTTACTAGTCGTGTGACTTGGGCAAGTGCCTTAATTAATCTTGATGAGTCTCATACCCCTGTCTGTAAAATGGGATGACAGTGTGCCTGCGTCATAGATTTGTTATGGGTAAGAATCAAATGATGGGCACACCTGAAGTGCTTAGGATAGAGCTGGGGATCAAGCTCACTAACCCCAGCGCCCTGCATCGTGCAAGGACACGGATCCTCTGCTAGGGGGCCTGGCATCAGATGACTCATCCCAAAGCTCTCAGGGAAGCAGGATGCAAAGGGAACACCTTCTGGTATAAGCGAAATCTCACGTGTCCGCCATTGACAGCAAATAGGTTTCCAAAACAACAGAAACTGAAAACGCTACACTATACTTTCTATATTTCATGTGGTACCACTTGATTTCTTTCAGTTTATATCTTAATTAGCGGCATGATTCCTCTAGGAAACTGAGAAACAATTAATTAAAAAGTAAACCGCCTGCTCTTAATTTTAATTACATTACATAGTCTATACATCATACTGTAGTTGAAAAATATTAACCCGGACTCTAAATCCAGCTTGAAAAATTACTGGCCACAACACCCTAGAAAAATGCATTTCCCTTCAAGAGCCCTATTGTCTTTATGTAATGAAACACAAATAAAACAGCTGGTCTCACAACCTAGTGTATTTACTGAGAGTTCAGATTGAATAGTTTATATGAAAGCTGTGTGAGAGCTTTGAACTACTGTTGAGTCACAAAAGTCTATCAGGAAGCTGAACTTACAACAATGTTTTAAATTACAAATTGCCTGGTGACAGGTTTTCAATGTATCAACTGCTCAAAGTTGCACAGAGCAAGGGGTTGTTACTTTAGTCCAGTTATGGCTTTTTGGAATTCACGATCAAATCAAACTGGGATGAAGTGTGGCCTTTTCTTTCCAATCTCCTTAAGTTAATTATTAATGAATCAGGTTTGATTTGTGTGTTTTTGTGTAGGAATAAGACACACAGCCATATATGTTAATGTCTAGACTCTCAGGAAAACCATAGAGAAACGACATAACGCTTCTGCTAGAACAGAGTGATTCAACGATTGTTTAAAAGGCAGAAAGAATGCACGTGATTCCAGATTTTTAAGGCTTCTTACTGTTTCCAGCTCCCTGTGTCCAGCAGGATTTCCCTGCACGGCACACCAGAACAACAAGAGTGTCACGATTGTGTGGTTCTGTCTATCTACCTGCTGTGACAGTGGCCATGAAGCAGGAGATGGGCACCATCACCAGATAAGCAGTGCTGTTTGTGTTTTTCTGCTGCTCAAATGCTGTCTATTTTTGCGGAAGTAGAGAGACGTCACTGCAGAGGTTGAGAGCCATTTAACTCTCCAGCATTCTATTGCCTCATGTACAGCGTGGGGATGATGGGACCATCCTTCACAGCACAGTAGTAAGGATTAAACGAGAATTCACAGTGTCATGGGAATCCTGTGTCTGGCTTTTCTTCCCTCTGTACCTGCCTGGACACACACTCCTTGCCTGCAGGCAGCTGGACTCCACAGGATTCCTTGTGCTAATATAGGAGGCGTCAACAGGTGCATCTGCCTTGAGAAAGCTTGCGATTTCTGTGGTTTCCGTGAGCGCTGCTTTCTTCTAAGTAGGATAAAGCACACAAAGCACCATTAGAAGTACCTTCCCGGGGTTTGCCAAGAGTGAGAAAGACAGGGCCTCCTTAACCTCTCCCCACCAGAGGCTGCAGAAAGTGCAGGAGAAGATCAAGGAAGGGAATGGAAAGAACTGGAATCACCAGACATTTTCATGTTCCCATTAAACCTCCCCAACAGCACTCTGAGTGAGGTTATCATTCCTCCCATGAAGAAGAAGTTGGGAGGGATAAGTCACATTCTTATAGTCACGCAGAGAGGGCACGCTGTTCCTGGTTGCCTAGGTACAGACTAGATCCCTTGGAAGACCCTGCATCCCCCTGGCAAAGGAGGGGACCAGTTCACCTCCAGGCACCCAGCCCCCTGGATGTGAGATGAAGGAGGGCAGGGGAGGCGGGGAGAATTACTCTGTGGGTCCACAAAACTTTTGCTTGGGGAGAATCTCTCTTTTGTTGAGATGAGCAAAAAAGGTCTTCCTTTCTCCCTGTCAAGGTCTTTATCATTTTTCTCCTCTCAGTAACTTGGAGCCAACAAAGGATTGAGAAGCACCTGTGGAATGCCCCTCTCCTGCAGCTCAGAATGAAATGACAGGTGGCCCATGGGAGGGGAAAGTTTTGATGAAATGCCTCTCAGCCAAACCATTCACCTGGTAAAATGCTGACTCCACCGTATGTCTGCCTTAGCCTTTGCCAAGACATTTCTTGGCCAGTACGAGTGCAAGCCAAGATTCTTATGCATTGCTGGAAAGGAACAAAAGAAATACTCATTTAGTGAATCTGAAACTACAGAAAATTGGTCAAGTTAATGATATACACTTCAACATTTATCATAGAACAACTAAATTTATTCTGGATGTTGCAAGAAGATACTATTATGGGACATTTATTTTCTAGTTGAAATTATCTTCTGTATAGCATGCATTTGTTGGCAGCAATGAAAATCTTTCAGATCAAGAATATAATGATTTGTAACTTAGCCAATTCAGAAGTCCTGGTTTAGTAAGATGCAATCAAATTCTGGACTGTGGTTGATACTGTGCCTCAGAATGGTTTACAAATCAAAATTGGCAAGTAATTGCCTCATCCATATATTATTATTATTAAACATTTATAACTGAATTCTTAATTTAAATGCGTTTCAGTTGCTTGCATTGGGAACACTTCTCATAAATGTATAAAAAAGAACTAAACAATTTGGATATTATGGCATAAATGTTTTAAAAGATTTTTTGAATACTGTGATTTTGCAGAGGTGACATTTATAGCTTAATACAAATTTTGAACACAATATAGTAAGATGTGTGACTTTGGAGCTTATATACTTAAATATTAATCTAAGGTGTGTGATACCAGGAAACTGAAAGAGCAGATACAGGTAGGTCAGGGCAGCAAACGTATGACACAGGACACATGAAATGTCTTCTGTAGAAATCATGAAGAAATTGTGCTGACCCCATGGTGATATGAGGGCAGTAAAGTTTGCATTTTCAGAAAAAAGAGATTGTAATTGTGCATTAAAATTGCATACTTAGCATGTTCCTGGTACTGTGCTGAAGATTTTACAGGAATATCTCATTTAACCTTCAGGATTCATCAATGAAAGAACAGCAGGACTCAGTAACAAGGAATAGCAGTGAACTTCAGATTTGACTTAATAAGGTGGTATTGAAAATTACTGTTATGAATGGAAAGACATCCCCTGCCACCTAGGAAGAATTTTCTGCAAAGTGAGCGTTTCTTGACAGTGTATGCATGTCAAAGAGTTTCAGTTATTCTGAGCACCTTGTAAACTGGTATAGTGTAAGGATAATGAATAAACAGAGAAAAATGCACTAAGGAGGAAAAGAAATTAAATAGGATCAGATCATCAAATGAAATGGAGGACTTCCTCAGCCATACCCTGCCAAATCCCAGAGTCAGACCAAACACATGACATCCTATCTTATTCTTATTACATCATAAGCTGAGCTGGATCGGTGGTTAATTGAAGCAGAACCTGAAGAATTTCTCTTTAAGTGTAGGTCATACAATGTTCCTGGGCATGGCAGATGGAGGTGGTTTGGGGAGATAAATATAGTTCTTCGTATATGCGCTAAACTGCAGGTTGAATCACAAGTGTATTTTCAAACATTTTTTAGTACCATAAATAATACAAGTTGGACATAAAATGAAACTGGGTCAGCCATCACACTTTTTGACCCATCTAGCTGTGACTTTGGGATACTCAGTTTTGGGGACTCTCATTTTCCTTATCTGTAAAGTTTGGGCAATTGATTACCTTGTCCCTTTAAGGGAGACGATTCCATGGCTCTGAAGAATATATCCCTTGCCGGGGAGTTTTATAATAGTGCTACACAGAAAATGTCAAAACATCCAATTTTCCTGCCCAATAGGTGAATTTTGTTTTCACTTCGGAACTCAACGTCCCCATAGAAAGATTGACACACCTACCCCTAAATAGAAGTAGTCGGGGATAGCAGTATGTGACAGGTTCTCGAAATGGGACCTGAGGACCCTAGGGAGCACCTGCGTCCCTATCAGGCAAAATACAAGGTCAAAACTACCTTTATAATTATTCTAAGACATGATTTGCCCATTTTACTCTCATTCGGGTAGAGTTGAGTTTTCTAGAAGCCACATGCATGATGTCACCATCACTCTGATAACTAGTAGAGCGTATGTTTGTATATTCCTGTATTTTCTAGAATTTTTTAAAGTAGTATATTTAGTATACAAATATAAGTGTGTACATTTTCAGAGATTAACTCAGTTGATCTCAGTATTCCTACATCCAGTTCTATCTTGAGCTATGCCTGCTAAATTTTCTTTAACCTCAGTATTATTAAGTAATAGTTATATTCACAGCTGGAAATTTTCCTTAGTCATATGCAGAAACACAATAAGAGGCAAGTACAATTTGTTTCTTTTGCAGTATATTTTTATTTTTTATGAAAAACATTTCTAAATTTTAAAATTTTATTTATACCTTTATTTATTTTAGAATTTGATAATGCATTATTTTAAAATACAAGATTATTTATATTACCTTTCCATATTACCATATGACCCAGCAATTCCACTCCTCAGTCTATACCTAACAGAAATGAAAATATATGTCCACACAAAAACATGTACACGAATGTTCACACAAGCATTATTCATAATGGTCAAAAAGTGGAAACAACCCAAATACCCATTAAGTAAAATGTGGCATAGCCACACAATGGAATATAATTTGGCAATAAAGAAAGAATGAAGTACTGATACATTGTACAACATGGTTGATTCTTTAAAGCATTAAGAATGAAAGCTAAATAAAAGAAGTCAGTTACAAAGAATCACAAGGTGTATAAGTCCATTTACTTAAAATGTCCAGAATAGGCAGATCTATAGAGACAAAGTATATTAGTGGTTGCCTAGGGCTGTCCAGAAGCGGAAGTAAAAAGGGGAATGATTGCTAATGGGTAGGAGAGTTTTTTCAGGGTGACAAAATGTTCTAAAATTGCTTGTAGTGTTATTTTTCTGGATTTTGTGAGTTTATAGCACTAGTCATCTTTTTTAAATTTATAATTCGTTGTGATTTGTTCTCATTCTAAATAGTCTCTTCTGTAAAAATAAATAAATAAATAAATTTCGTCCACAAAATCAGAAAAAATTAATTAAATAAATAAATAAATAAAATAAAATACCTGATTATTTATATTACCTTTTCCTTGTGTTTGATGTTCCATCATTGGCCTAAGCAGGTGTTTCAGCACTCACTTTCTCGAACTGTAGTGGCACTGTCTGTATCTAAAAAGGCTCAAGAAATGGGGCTTCCATGTCAGAGTGCTCTGACTCATGAGAGAAAAGAATCTACTCCAAAGAAGCTGCGTAAAGCTATATATAAGATATTAAAATAAGATGCAGACAATTTTTCCTCTGGCTTCATAAGTGTTAATAACGGACTATATTGAATCTTATGTAATAGAACATTTTAAATAATATTATGGTGCCAGGTAAGCTGCAGCATCATTTTGAGACTAATCATTCGATGATTAAAGAAAAAGGAATTGACTATACTAAGTATAGATACAATGAGCTCGTTAAGAGACACAAACTGTTACAGACTTTCACACCAGAAATGAGAAAGCCGGAAAGCATCTTCCAGGGTGAGTTACTGCAACGTATTGGCTGAGGGACCACAAACAGCTGAGACATGCACTGCTGAATGCCTGCAGGATGACAATGCAACATATGAAGCATTGTCACTTTCCCAGGATTCAGTAACTTGTTGATTCACAAATTTTGCTACAAAGACTGAGTCAATATCTCAGGGACAGAATTGCACTTTGCCTTACAAATGGCTAAATCTATAGATGTGACAGGACTTGCTATTCTGCTTTTAAAATTATAGTTTATCCCAGAAAAAAAACAGTATTGATGTTTTCACTAATGATACAGAAGCAGCGGTGGATAAAACTGCTGGCACATGAATCAAAGACGTTGCAGGAAACGGTACTAGCAGGCTGTATTCCTCCCTACCACATACTCCCGTTAAACAAAAGAAACAAATTTCAAAAAGAGTTATACTTAAGAATGTCCTAGATGAAGCAGTAAAAATTATTATTATTAAATCTCAACCCTTTGGTATACATCCTTTTAAAAATATTTTGGGTGTTAAAATGGGAAATGTAATGGTTATCTCAAGAAAAATCGCTTGTGTGATTTTTTTTAAATTTATCTTATTTATTTATTTTTGGCTGCGTTGGGTCTTTGTTGCTGCGCGCAGGCTTTCTCTAGTTGCGGCGAGCGGGGGCTACTCTTTGTTGCCGTGAGCAGGCTTCTCATTGCGGTGGCTTCTCTTGTTGCAGAGCACGAGCTCTAGGCGCACGGGCTCAGTAGCTGGGGCACGTGGGCTCAGTAGTTGTGGCTCACAGGCTCTAGAGCGCAGGCTCAGTAGTTGTGGCACACGGGCTTAGTTGCTCTGCGGCATGTGGGATCTTCTCGGACCAGGGCTCGAACCCGTGTCCCCTGCATTGTCAGGCTGATTCTTACCCACTGCACCACCAGGGAAGCTTCTTGTGTGATTATTTGAGTTACAAATAATACTAGCTATTTTTCCACGGAACACCTTTTACATTTGAAAAAATAACTGACAGACCAACTATGGTTTTTCGAACTTAGATATTTGGCAGACACTTTCTTAAAAATGAGTAAAGTGAGGCATTAACTTCAAAGGAAATAGCTGACAAGACTTGTTTCCAATGACAAAATCTGAGCTTTCAAGTAAAAACTGAATTTTGGAAACTTTATGTTGGCCACTGTGAGCTAGACAGCTTCCTGATATTTTTAAAATGTTTCTTATGAGCTCGGTAGCCATATTAAGAAACGTGATTATTTGCGTGATGTCTCAATAGATGGAACATTCATAAACAAAAGCTCTTTTGGAACACTCCTTAATTTTTTAAGAGTATAAAGTGGCCCTGGAACAACAACAACAAAAATTTTGGAAAATTAGGGTAGTGAACTGTTGCAGGAAAACAGAAGAGAATCAGCGGGAAATAAATCCTGGTCAGACCTACCAGAAGAGAGACAATTTTCTTACTTCAATTCAACACCTTTGCGAGGAGGGACCACCAGTATTTTTAATACGGAGCCACTTTAACATCAATATGGTTGAATCAATGCGGTGTAAACTGTGCCTGAGGAAGACCAGCTCTCACTGTGTGATGTGGGGCTCAGCCTGGCCTGGGTGAATGACCAAGGGACATCGGTATCATTGTTACACAGTCCACGCTTGCTCTGCTCGCCCCACGACAGGCCAATAAATCAGAGAGGGGGTGCAGAGGCAAGGAATACGACTTTATCGGAAAGCTGGCAGACCAAGAAGATGGCAGACTAAAGTCTCAAAATAACCATCTTATCGGGGTTTGGATGCCAGTTTCTTTTATAGCACAGAGAGGGGGAGGAGATGAGGAAGTAAAGTAAAAAGGCCGTTAAGATTTGCAAATGTCCCCTGGAATGGCCAGCCTCGGGGAGGGGATGTGTTCATTTCTTCTTTCTTGTAGCCGTCCACAGGTGGGCAGGATCCGGATGTTCCCCTGAAAAAAGGCACTTTCGTTTAATATTCAGGCAGAGGGCAGGGTTCCCCGAGGCAGGCCATTATATATAGACAGTATCCTTTTAGTGAACAAAAGCAGCAGAATGCAAAGATTAAAGTAAAAGAGACAGATCCAACACGTAGTCAGATTTGGCTCTTCCCTGTTACATCATGGCCAATGAAAGCGCTAATGTTGGGATAACAGGTACCTACACGTGAGTCCTGGCTCTGTCCGTAACCATTCTGTGACTTAAGGTGGGCCAACTGCCGGTTTTCTTATTTTTAACGTTAGGATACAGCAGTACGTAACTCATAGGGTTGTTAAGACAATGCACATGCATGCAATGTCCTGACAAGAGTGCCTGAAATAGAGTGAACCTTAGTAAATGTTCTCTGCCTGCAGCAATTTAGTGCCCAGAGTGGCCAAACGGAAGCCATCTTCCTTAGAGCAGTGGTTCTCAAACTTGAGCGTGTTTTCGATCCTCAGCAGGACACTCCAGGGCCTTTGCAATCAGGTGCCCAGTTCTTTTACAGGCTCAGCTCCCACCACTGTATGAACAGACTGTGATCTCAGTAAATCACCAGCCTGGCTGTCCCCATTCCTGGGCCCCCTTCCCCTCCCTAGTTCCCTCCAGTTAAAGTGGAGCAGCTGTGCTACTTCTATCAGGGGCGTCATGCACAGCCAGAATCAGTGTCCCCACCTTCTGATTGATTCATCATCACCTTCTGTGGTTTCTTATGACAGAATTATTTGTTATAATGTGTGCCATTGTTATATATGAACATACCCAACATTCTATGTGACACATAGATGACAATCTGGAACTGCTTCCTGAAGTGAACTGAGAAAATTTCCTCCATAAGGTGGCATATTATCAGAGAAGATAGAAACTTCTCAACTTCAGGGTGACCTTCCTGATATCAGTGTCTTGGTATGTAATGGTGGTATACCAAAAATGATAAGACATTGCAACAAACTCTATTGCTTTTAAATTAATGTAAGAAAATATTTCAATAAAAAGTCATGTCACTCTTTTGATGCAAGTCCAGTATAATGACAGAAGTGACTAGTGACAAGTATACTCTTAAAGTATTAAATGAGTAATAACCTTTTATGTTTATGTAAACTTTCAGGAAGCAATTTCTGAACTTTATTAACTTAGAAAACTATTAGATCATGTCCAGTCCCTGGTCATATAGGCAGTTCTTTAGAGGCCAGATTTTGTACCTATAGAAAGATAAAAAGAAGTCAACTGAAAGTGTGGCCTTGTTGCCTTTATTCAAGCTTGTTTCACTTCAAGTAAAAACTGTTGATTCAGTAGGATGGTAAAGTATATGTCATTCACATTTAATATGCAGAAAAACTAGTAGACACGTCTAAAAAAATCTAAGATCATAATACATGTGGAAAGTGAGTGTTTTATGGGATACAATCGTTCTTGGTTGTATTTGGTTCACTTGAATGAGTTGGGGTACCAAAAGTATCTATCACAGGCCTAATATTATGTTGCTTATTGGAACAAGTTTGGGCTTTGAACTTGGTCATCGACACCTGTCTTCACATTCTAACCCTTACGTGTTTGGCTATGATGCAATTTCCATTATTTCTCTGTGCCCCAATTTTTCTCAACTATACAGAGAGAAGGAGATTTTCACTTCTTTGCATTGTTGGAAAACTAAATGTGATACAGTACTCAAAGTGCCTGACAGAGGAATCATTATTTTTCTGTTTATTTTGTTTGTTTGTTTTTCTTTTTTTTGAATGTCGCAGGCTTCTAGGATCTCAGATATTTTAGAGGCTGCATGGGTGATCTCATTTCCTTATTTATGAAGGCATATAAAATATGGTACTGATATTAGGGGCAAAGGATGAATTAAACAATGAGTAGTATTTACTCAATAACAGTTCATTGCTACAAAGAAATTACTGGACATAGACACCAAAAAAACTGGGTTTGAGACACTTGCAAAATGGGCATAACTATCTTTTTCTTCTCCCACAGATGTTTGTAAGATTCAAATCCAATAAATGGAAGTACTTTGAACACACACATATACACACATGTGCACACATGAAGGATATTGATTTTATTCTGAAAATTAAAGAGGAATTAGATTTAACATAAAGGAAAATATGCAACAAACTATAAACTAATCTAATTGTTCATCATTTTCACTGGATTCTCTTCAAGAACTTAGAATATGGATATTGAACACTCCCCACCACGTATTCTTTCAACCAAATTATACAGCAAACTCTGTGCTGGACTCTGTGACAGGGACAATGTCCATGCTATGAACAAAAAGAACACTATTCTGCCTTCAGAGAACCCTTTGTCAAGCCAAAAAGACAGACATTAAACAAACAAGAAACAAGGAAACAAAGACAACTTTAACTGCACATGTGTTAAGTCCTATAAATGAAAACAATTATGAAAAAGCAGTTACGAAAAAGAACCTGGGGAGGGGGCGGGGCCCTGATTTGGACCCAGGTCAGGGCAGTCTCTACCAGGGTGATGTCTACCCTGAGATGGGAAGGGTGCACGGAGGTGAGGCAGGTGAGGCAGTGGGTGATCTCCAGAGGGGAGCAGCATGTGCCAACATCCTCAGCTAAGACAATGGGTCACCGTGGCTGGACGTTAGAGAGCAAGGGGGGGTGTCGGGAGTTGGGGTGGAGAGAGGGCATATGAGAGATTGTGTAACCTACGTGCAATGGGAATCCATGGGGAGCTGTCACAGGGGAATGGCAGGACCCAGTCAAGGACTGCAAAGGTCACTCCAGCTGCTCTGCACAGAGTACACAGGAGGGGAGCAGGTGGGTGAAGGTGGGTCAGCGAGGACAGCATCCCTGCCACCAGGTGTGTGGGGGGAGGAGGGCATCTCACTACTGGGAAGGGGTGGGGGAAGGGCCTCTCACTATTGCGAGGGGAGGGGGGAGGAGAGCATCTCATTACTGGGAAGGGAGGGGGAGGAGGGTCTCTCGCTCCTGGGAGGGGAGGTGGGAGGAGAGCATCCTGGGTACCGGGATGAGAGGAGGGAAGAACAGACCCAGAGGGAGGGAAGGAGGTAAGTGGAGTCGGGATATATTTTGCAGGTAGGAAGGCCAGGTAGGTTTGCTTAAATTATAACAGCCGGACTGCATCATCATCTATCTCGCTGTGTGGGAGAGGCAATCCTATGAGCAGGAGGAAATAGGATGACTCTTTTAAAAAGAAAATTTTGCTTGACTAATGGCTTTTGAAAATTATTTGCAAATATGATTTAAAATGTTGTATAACTCTATTTTCCTCATGGGAGAAAAAGCAATATTCTAGTAATTTCTCAAAAAACAATTAAAGCCAAGTATTGGGTGACGCTAAGAGTGATAATTGGCAATGATTTTAGTCAATGTTATTGTTTCATTTATCCCAAAATTGAAAGTTTATCATCATAATTCTATAGTAATGATCTTTATCATTATTAGTTTTTGTGATTATACTTCAGCAGTATTATCATACATTTTCATTTGCTACTTCTACTTTTCTAAAGTTTCCCTACATATATTTTTACAGAGACATTTTTATGTTAAATTTTTCAATATATTAAGCATTCAATAATTATATTACTCACAGCTCTATTTGTATTTTTATCCTATTGTCTTTTTTTTAACTTGATTTTATAGCAAGGGCATTGCAAGATATGGCAGGTTTTCATAACCATTTTAAAAATAGATGTACTTAGGATGATATTTCTCTGTAATTTTGATAAAATATTAATAGCATTATGACTAGTTTGTCAAGGAATGGAAAAGGAACTTTTCACTATAGATACATAAATCATACACATAAATCATACAGAATTTTACAATAAACTGGCCAGCCAGCTAGCATCTGAGATAAACGTCTTCAGGTTTTATTCATCACCACATTTAAGCTTGTTACCTCCTCTGCATTATTATTAAGAACTCAATTATTCCTCCTCCAGCTCTGTCTGCACTCATGGTACTCCCTTTTGGGGAGCTGGGCAGGGTGGGAGGATGCATGTCGTCTCACATGAGGTACTTAAGCTGTCTGAAATTCTTCATCCTCTTGGCGATTTTCTCACAGCAAATGTTTCCATATACTCCTTCCTTTTCAACGTATCCAGTGACTGATTCTGTAATGCATCTTTCATTCACCCAGGCACTCGTAAAAATAACGTAGTTTGTTCCATGACATCAATAATAGGAGAACTACACCTGCTATTTGCTATGACTGAAGATGCTACCTATCAGCCAATTCATATGAAATACATTGATCGTAGCAGCAACACTAATAAAGTTTTATATCAGCTTCATGTGTCTTAAGATTCTGAATTGTGGCCAAAGCAGTAAATAATTAAGAATCAATCAACTCCACGGAGATTAATGGTTTCCAACTTAGCAGGAATCTCAGGAAGCCACCTATGGTACAGGGAGAAAGGCTTCCAAATTCCCAAGAGCTTCAGTTCATGACTTTATTGGGACACTTAGCCCTCCTGGAGGGGCAATCTTGGGGAAGAAAGAACTGGAGAATAAATTAGTGATTGGCTTCTCTTAGATGTTTTCAGTTTGGTCAGAACCAGCGAACCTTAAGCCACCTTCTTAGGATCAATGATGCCAAAAGTGTTTATCTTCCCTCTGAGCCCTTAAAATTCATGTAACTTCAAATACTGGGGGGTAAAAATAGGGCATGTTGAGTTGCTTTGGTTCTATAGATAATATTCAATTACCCAGGAAATAAATCTAATTTTGTTTCTTCTCATAGTTCTGTCCTCTCTACAGAACAACATAATTACAAGGAGACATTGCGTGTAGTTTGTCTTCTCCTAAAGAAAAGAAATTCTACTAAAAATAGCAATGAAAGTTTTAAACACTCTTTGCATAATTCTAGAAAGTTGACATAGGCCTCATATCAGTCTCTCATTTTTATTTTATCCACATAGCAATGCAGTGAGGAAGGCGGAGGGGTTATGGGCTCTATTTCACAGACGGAAAAGGTCAGACAGGAAAGTTGTATAATTTCCCAAAGGAAATTGCAGCTTGGACATGGGGGCGAGAGATTCAAGCCAAGATGTTCTAGTCTCTTCCCCCAGTAACCTAAGCCTCCTCACTGCTCCTTTCTTCCCACTGGCTCACAGTGCTTTGGGACAGGGGATTCATGTAAATTCTATTGGTTTAAGGATAAACGTACATGAAAATCACGGATTTATTTAAATAATATTAGTACCTATTTTCATTATATTACTTTGTGTTGGCTTGGCTAGGTTTCTAACAAGTTATGGGTGGATTTGCACTCTTCTGATAATTGTATCAATAGATTAGTTTATTGCACTCCAACCGTCCCACCAAGAACAACTAGAAACACTGACAAAATAAAAGGGAATATCTGTTTGGAGGCTTTGTAGAACTACCAAGACAGAAGAAGCCAAGATCCCAGAGATAAAAGGAAGTGCAGAGAAGCAAATTCACCATGAAACATGATTTTTCCCCTTGAACCATTTGTAAATGAAAAGGCTAGTTCCCACTGGCTCAGAAGCCAATCAGGTAACTAAAGCTGAGAGGTTAAGAAGCTGAGCAGAACTTCCAGAAGTCTCATTGCATTAGAGACACCAAAAATGGAGTTCAGGTCTCAGCAACAGGAGAACGCCTGGCAATTAACCCAGGCATTCAGTGCAAATCCTAAAGCGCTACATAGTATGAGTAAGAACAAACTGAAACGAACCAACCCTTTAAGAAGACTACAGCTCAGCCTCTAGTTAGTTAATCCCTGATCAGTTTCAATTTATGGTTTGCTTCTGAGCCACTGGGTTCTGAATTTTTAGTTCACAAAATCTCAAGGGTCATTGGTACTTAACAATGAATTATCTGCTTGTCAGAAGTAAAAATAGATCATCTCTAAGGATGATAACAAATTATCTTTACAACATTTAAAAATATATGTGTGGCATTAAATTAAAAAATTACTTAACACACCAGGAGATAAGACCAAATGATAGAAAACAAACAAAAGAAAACAGACACAGAACCATGAGAAATCCAGACACTTTAATTTATGTTATCAGACACAAACTTTAAATTATATACACACATATTAATATGATCAAGAAATTAGATGACAAAATGGAGATTATCAATAAGGAAATTGAAGCCATAAAAGTGAATCTAATGGAAAATATAAAATTAAGTATATGGTATAAATATAATTAAGAGCATAATAGATTGTTTGACAACAGGATATTGAGAGCTGAAGAAAGGATTATTAAGTGGAAAGACAAGTCAAAAAAAATAGACTAAAACTGAGGGAAAATATGGTTCAGAGTATACAAGATAATATAGTTCATGATGAAAAAGATCTAACATTATTATGTTTAAGTGGAGTTTCAGAAGTAGAAAAGAAAGAGAATGCAGAAAATCTGTATAGGAAAAAATAAATGACAAGAACTTTCAAAAACTGATGAGCAATATACAGTATATACTAAAAAAATATATGAAGAGAAACACACCCATTGGAGTAAAAACTTTTAAAATTTAGGACAAACAGAAAATCAAGAGTGGATAGAGGGGGAAAAAAACCATAAAAACTTCAATGAGGAAAAAATTTGACAGAACTTCTCAACTGAAAAAATGCAAACCAAATTACCTGGTAGTAAAATCATCAACATGTTGAAATAAAATATATGCCAAACTAGAACTCTATCCCCACCTAAATATCATTAATTTTTAAAAGACAAAATAAAGATACTTTCAGACAAATAACAACTGGTGGAATTTGTAACCTCCACACCAAATAAATTATCCCAGATAGGAGGACAGAGATATAGAGAAGAAAAAGGGCAAGAGAAAGAATTAAATATGTGGGAAAACACCTAAATGAATATTGATTTTCTCAATTATATTGTTTCACTGAGTTTTAAATATCTAGAGTATTAAAATATATGGCAACAACAGCACAAAATATGAAAGAAAAGCAAATAAAGTGTTCTAAATTCCATGTAGTAGTAAAAGTAAAAAGCATGGATTCAGGTTGTAAACTCTCTGGCATTTGTGCACCAAGAGACATGAATAAGAATGTTATAACAGCAGTATTTGTAATAGAAAAATGAAACCTGGAAACAACCCAAATAGTGATCAACAGGAGAATGTCTAAATAAAGTATGGTTCATTCATACAGTGGAGAACTATACAGTGATAAGAATGGACACACAATATGAATGAATGTCAAACACACAAGAAGCAAAGCACAGCAGAGTACTACTGTTCATGACTTTCCTTATAAAATTTTCAAAAATCCTTAAAGCTTAGCTATGCTATGTGAAGTGAAGATAGTGTTTTCCAACTCAGAGAAGAGAAAAGAGCTGGTGATGGGGAAGGGCAGAGGTGAACTTCTGATGTGCTGGAAATGCTCTATTTCTTGATATGGGTGATGTTTACAGGGTGGGTTCACTTTGTGGTAATTCATTACATAGAACATCTACTATTTCTGCACTTTTCTGTACATATGGTATACTCCAATAGAAAAGAAAGAAAAGATGTCTTTGAAACTAGCAAGTAACGATAATCTGTGGCCCCTGATTCTCAGGGTAATGAGTGTACAACTCATTAGCAACTGTATTAAAAGATCAGAAATCAACCACGGGGACTTTTTTCTAGTAAAATATAAAGTAGAGAGTACACACAAGTTCCAGTACTTCTCACTAGAATACTACGAGTAATACTTTTCTAAAGTTAGCTTTTCTTTATTCCTTTGAACACCCTTCTCGCTTCTATTTTTTAGTATGGAATGATGTGGAATAAAAAAGCTTTTTCTCCAAATCAGAAGTAGGCACCGAACAATATCATTGTACATTCCTTCTTTCGTTCATTTTGTGGTCTCTTATCTATTTGTCTTATGAAACCCCTGAGCTTTATGAGTCAGTATTGAAATCAAACTCTACCAGATCCTTACCAAAATAGTACATGGGAAAAGGTATAACCAATAGACACAGAAGCTACATCATATTCAGAGGGGATTTTCTTTCTATCTTCATTCAAAGTCATTACTAAAACTCTGCGAACTTAAATCAATGGTTTATTTTACAGTAAAGATAACAAATATGTAGGAGAAGTTATCTTTAGATTAAAATCAACATCCCAGAATGGAATGAGAATTTATTCTCATCCAATCCATTTGAGTCTCTAAACTATAACCAATTCACTTTCCCATTCTCTATGGGTTATTTCAAATATTTTCCCTTCTCCTAAAACTCCACTTCTACAGAAGCTCTCCTTTCTAGCATCTTTGGGAATTTAACCATTGCCTGATCTATGTCAGATTTTTATCACCAGTTCCACGCAGAAGTGCTTTCACTTGTATTCATCATTTCTTTCTCCCCTTCTGTCCTTGGGAGCAGGTGCTCCTGAGTTAGGCCAAGCTTCTCCCCACATACCCTGTGGGCTCATCCACTTAGCCGCCTCCTCAATTCACAGCAGCCCTGAACTAGCAATTATCTTCTTTCTGCTCTATATTCAGCCTCACCTTTTTTTTTTTTTTAATCTCATCAGCATTTTAAAATGCTCAAGATTCTCCCTTCCTAACAAAAAAAAAAAATGCCCTTGACCTTATATATTCCTCCAGTTACCCACATACCCCTCATTTCACACCAAAACCTTCTTGAAAATTTGCTACATTTTTTCCCTCCATTTCTTCACCACTACTCTCCAACTCAATCATAGCTCTCATTTCTCCCAACATGCAGTTCAAACTACTGTACATAAGGCCCTAGTGACTCCTTGCAGTCGGACCCAATGAATGTTTCGCATCTCTTCCCGCCCAGAACGTGGTCTTCCTTTCCCAGCGGCACTGTGTTCTACCCGGAGTCAGAAACCTAGCAACGGGCACCACGGAGATGAGAAGAAACATCACCTTCCTGGTTCACTGCCCAGCCTCATGGGATCCTGCCGTGTTTCACAGACGAAGTAAATGCCAAACGCTTTTTAAGGCTCTTGAAATATTTTGGCAATTATCTTCGAGAATGTTATGTCAGTTTATTATTCTACTTAGAAGTGCACGAAAGGGCAGGATTTGACAACCCTGGGATATTTTCATTCTTTCTTTTTGTCTTGGCCAACGTGGTGAGTGAGAAATGGCATTTTATATTTTTGAATTCCAATAAGACTGGGATCTTTTCCCATGTAGCTCTTGGCCCTTTGTGTATTTGGGGCTTGCATTTTTATCTTTGGCTCATTTCCTTATACTATGTCTACTTCCTGGTTTGTAAACACTCTAAAAATTGATGTGACTCTTTTGAATACATTTTTTACCTATAACATATACCCAAATTATACGTTATTTTAAGTCTATTTACATATATATAAAATACAATCAAATAAAATCAGCTCAGGGTATGGTAGAAGGTCACCAACTGTCATTAATAAAATACCAGCATCACGGTAGACCCAGCTTTGGGGCTGGGTAGACAGTCATAGGGCCAATGAATTACGTCTTACTCAGAGCGAAGAAAAACCTTGAGTCTTTTACTAGTTCATTCTAGGACAGACACTACATTGCTTCTCAATGAAGCTCAGAGTTCTTGATTTTAGTCAGTCTTCAAGGCGGGAGGATTGCAGTCTGACTTTATAGTGAGCTGTGCGGTGCCTCCAATCTCTCCCGCGTGGGTGTATCTGTCACTGCGATGAATAGCTGCTCTGCTCCTGCTCTAGGGCTGGGTCAGGGGCAGTACTGGGAGGTCGGGGGGGCTGCAGAACTGAGCAGAACAGCTGTCTCATCAGGCCCCGGTATACGTGAGAGCTCTTTCTTTACAATTATGTGATCTCAGTGCTGACAAACAAGGATATGCAGAAATCTGGACTAAGCAAGAGATTGTTTTCAGCTCTTATCAGGCAGACTCCACGTGGTTTCCCGGGCGCTCTCACCCCAGCTCTCTCCACCCCTTACCTGGAAGATGCAGCTGGCCTTCCCAGCCTCCCTGCCTGCACTGTTCCCTCCCAGCCCGAGTTACACAAAGTCAGCCGATACGTCTCCCCAGACTTTGACTTTGGCGCTATCACTCTCTCCAGGCTCTAAAGGATAAGAGTAGGTTTAGGATACCTGGTTCAATGTCTGGCAGTTACTCCCTGAAGAAAGTATTCGTTCCTTTTCCAAACTTTGAATGATAATGATAATTCTTTTTTGTTTTATTCACTAGTTTGTTATGTTTTTTAGACTCCACATATAAGTGATACCATACAGTATGCCTTTGTCTGACTTATTTCACTTAGCATAATGCCCTCTGAGTCCACCCATGTTGCTGCAAATGGCAAAATTTCATTCTTTTTTATGGCTGGGTAGTATTCCATTGTATATATATACCACATCTTTATCCATTCATCTGTTGATGGACACTTAAGTTGCTTCCAGACTCACAGATTTAGAGAACAAACTAGTGTTTACCAGTGGGGAGAGGGAAGCGGGGAGGGGCGATATAGAGGTGGGGAAAAAAGGGTCATTATGGGATTATATGAAATCACATGTGTGAAACTTCCGAAAATTGTAAAGCACTATAGAATTTAAAGAATCTTTCATTCAATAAAAAAAAATAAAGGTGCTAATAATTCAATGAATCCACTCTTTACAGATGGAGTGTAAGCATCTCAGTACCCAGCTGAAAGCCTTGCGTCCCCAGAGGTATCCATTGGCAGACAAGATCCTCTGTCCCCCTCTTCATTCTCCCCTAAAGGACCCGTGGACCCAACTCGCTTTGACCTGCCTTCTGCATTTACTAGGAGTCCTGGCTCCTCCCTGGGACCCCCGCCTCCTGACTCAGGCTGGGAAAACCCTGTCTTTCACCCAGACACTGTTTTTCGTCCAGCCCACATGGCCCTGAGGACCTCGAACTCCCAGTGCGGGTGTGACGAGCAGAGCAGCATCCCAGAGCCTCAGAAAATGCTGCATCTGGGCACACCCTGACCCCTGGCTCAGAATTTTAAAAACATCTGGAGGCCAGTCAACGCTCCTTCGAGTCTGAAAGCACTGATGCGACCACCCTCCACGTGTGACTACCCGCAGCTTTCAGCGCCTGTTTTCTTAGCTGCCGAGAAGCAGCCCCCTTCCTCTCCTTCCCTTTGCCCCTGGGCTCTCCAGGCATTGGCAGTGATCACAAATCCACTGGGCCTTAACCCCTGTCCCTCAGCCTCCTGGCTGACAGGTCTCAGGGCTGCCTCCCTCTCTTACCTGGAGCTTCTGCTGAGGCAAGTCTGGACCTGCCTGCTGGTACCTGGATTCCCTCATGTCCCACATGGGGCCCAAGGCTACACCTTCCCACAGAGTCTGTGGCTCAGCCCCTGCTTAGCCACACATGGCCCTGGCCTGACAGACCCCAGCGCCCCCTGCTCTTCAGATGACAAGTAAATGCACCCTTCATCTGGCCTCCCCCTGATGCAGGGGTCCCACACACAGGATTTCTGAGATTCCTGAAGAGGAAGGGGTTTCCTGGGACAGCCTGATTGCCCTGGGCACTGCTGGTATTAGGAGGAGAATCAGAAATCACAGAAGTACCTTCTCTCTGACACTCCTCCCTGTACCAGACAACGCAAAGAGAAAACCCAGTATGAGCAACAACCGGGAAATCTAAACTTATATGTGGGATTATGATCTGCCCAAGACAGCTTGTTTTAGTGAGGCAAATGCCACCTGCAATTTGTGGGGAGGGGAATCCAGTATTCGTTCCAAATCCCCCGAACATTGGTTTGGGTTTGTAACTCCAGGGGAAAAAAGGACAGAAACAAAATCCCCCACTTTGCTGCCTTACATTCTACCCCCTCAATGCCCACACATGATTCTTAGAAAAAAGGAGGCAAGTACGAATAAAAAGAAAAGACCAAATGGCAAGAGTATTCACGTCTGATTCCTGTTGCTTTCGGAATGGTAAAAATCGCTTAACTCATTCGAATACAGAAGCCACTCTGATTAGTTCCTATGTGATCATAGCACATAGAACACTAATAAAAGATTTGGTTGATGAGTTAAGCTATTAAACATTTATAACAGTTTATATTCATTCAGATCAATTCATATTGACTTCTCATGAAGTCTGATTATATAGATCAAATTGAGGAAGAAATTTTGTAATCATGCAGTTACTGTCAAAGATGGTAATTGCCAAAAGAGATTAAGTCAGGTAAAAATGGCCTTCATTTCATGCCTCACTTATGAATTTTCACTGATCCTTGCAATTTTCCATTAAAAGGTCAAAAGAGAAAATCATGCAGTCTAGCCATTTGACAATAAAGATAACTACTAAGAAGGCTAGTTCTTCCTAATTGTGGCATGTCATTTCTTCTTTGATTTTGCAAAAAAGTTTATTATTTTCTTCTAGCATCTCTTTCCTTTTTACCAAACTTGTAATCATAATAACCAGTAAAACATGTTGAGACTACTGTATCACTTTAAAATAAGGTGAATATCTGTCTAAATGTGTGTGTGTATGTGTGAAATATGAAAGTATGAAAGGTTAAATGCAATTGGGGTAAGTTAAAGGAAAAATGAGTAGATAGTAACTACCTTATATTTGTCTAGTTCTGTATTTCTTCTTGTTTTATCTTCTAATAAGTGCTTGTGGTCACATTTGGTTGCTGTTTTTCATGATGATTGTTAAGATGTCTGGAATTCTATTGATACTTCTCCTCATATTATTTTGTAACTTGTTTCAGAGTTTCCTTCAACTGCAAGTAATAGCAAACTGAATAGTGAGAATAGACTAATTAAATTTTCTCCAGAGGCACCAGAAGGGTAGATGCATTCTGGTTGGGAGGAGTATCTCCAAACTGAACCTCAGAACCAAGTTCCTCCTACCTTCCTGTTCTGTGATCCTTAATGTCTGCCTTTCATCCTCATGTTCACGGAATGGTTGCTGTGCCTCTGGGCATCACATTTCTATTCCAGGCAGCAAAAAAGAAAGCGGGAAAGGGCAAAAAGAGTGTGCCAGCTGAATCTGACAATTTTTATCAAAAAAGGAGCAGCTTCTCCAGAAGGCCCCCCCCCCAAATTTGGATTCTTTCTTATTGGGCAGAATTATGTCACATGGCCACCCCTAGCTAGAAGGCAGCCTGGAACATTGAGATTTTTTAGCTGGACACATGGCTGTCCAAACGACATAGAGGTTCCTTAGAAATGGAAGAAGAGGGGTAATAAATATGGGTAGACTAATTACAGTGTCTTCTGCAGTTCCCGCTATGGTTAGGGTATAGTTTTACGGTTATTTTAGGTGTAATCATTAACACTGGATATGAGTTAGAGATATGTAAGACTCATAATATTTGTGGTCTGAGAAGAGGGAGCTGTGATCCAGTAGGGAATCACCAAACACTGTCTGACTAGTGTGTGGCAGTGTTCACGGGATTGTCAGATGAGCCCCTGGAGGACGGCTCTAGTACAGCTGCTGGTGGTGTTAGTGTGTGTTCCCTGGGTGTCCTGGTAGGAGAGTGGGTGGGAGAATGGCAAGGGGTGAACCGGGAGAGAAGGGGCTCCAGAGGTGCAATGTGGACCGGGAATGACTTACAGAAACGCTGAGAAGGTTCACTCCTGTGCAGGGCTTCAGATACCGCATCACCGTTTCCCTTGATACTGTGTTCATCACAAGTGAGTATATTTTCCTGCAGTCCTGCAAACAGAACACTGTCTAATTTCTCCACAGGACACTGGCTACCCCAGGGGAGACAGTGATGGTCATTATAAACACAAAAATTTATCCAACATGTGCTGGTAACTGAGTTAGATTTTTTTATTGATACTGCAGCAGATACTGTGTTGGTTTCTTCATCTGCAGGGGCTCTTCTAACCCTTGTAAAAGCCCTGTGAAGCAGGAATTATTAACCCCATTTACACACGTGTACCCGTGACCAGGCAGATCTCCTGCTGACCCAAGTCCACATGTCTACAGCATTGTATTATTCAGGGTTCTTCAGAGAAACAGAACCAATAGGATGTATAAATGTATATACCTGTGTGTGTATGTAGTGTGTGTGTGTGTGTGTGTGTGTGTGTGTGTGTGCACGTGTGCACCTGTATGTGGGTATATGTGCATCCAGAAAGCAGGGGAGGGGAGAAATGGAGAAACAGAAGTACCCGCTGATCAGGTTAGAACCTCTTGGTCCAGCCATGCCCGAACTAGATTTCTGCTCTGGGAGTCATTAAATTCTCATTTTACATTAAGCTAGTTTGAGCTGGGTTTCTGTTTGGGTAGAATCTTTTCAACTGCATTTAATAAGGATCTCTTCTTCCCCAGCTGCCAAATGGATAACAAGCTGTACACATTTCCCTTTGAGGGGTTGTCCTTTCAGCATACATGAGCCATCCCCAGGGTGGGGGTGGGGGGGAAAGAACAGGTCAAGTGCAGCTATCACAAAAAATAAAACATGCACAAATACACCTACACACAGTTTCTAGCCATGAGAGAACTGTCCCTGCAAGGGTCTGCATGTGTAATTTTGAAGTCGTGATTTAGAAAAATGGATTTGTACTCTTTTATAAAGAAAATGAATCTGCTCACCTTCTCTTCATCATATCTCCTCATTTTGGTGTTCTTTGCCAATGTAAAACAAATTAGGATTCTTAGTAGAATAGTTGATGTTCTTAGATTGTGTTAAATCGTTTTGCATCAGGAAAATAAACAGAGTTTTGATCTGTGATGATACACATAATCTTTCTTTCATATGGAAGTCCTAATACGATGTGTCAGAAGGCATTTATATTCTCTCCCACCACTACTATGACAATTGCATCCTGAAAGGAGCACTTTCCTTTCTGCTTAGTCCACTGTGAAACCCTCTGCCTCGTTTCCATCCCTCTGTGAGAATAAACTCTGCTTTCTCAATACGCCCTTTCATGCAGTCACTTTAAAATACAACCAATTTATTCTCTCTTTAAAGTATCTATTTTAAAATCTTTATAATTTCTGGAACTCATTGACCATGTTTCATGTTGACAAGAAAATCATCTGATTATATGATATATATTGAATGCGTTCCATATGCACACAGCCAGACTTACTCTTCAGAAAGTAGTTTAGTAGCATAAATTGAGGACAAGCGAATTTACACACCTAGAAATAGATGTGGAGTTCTTTTATTCCTTTACTAATTTTCCAAAATGGTTGTCCTTGCATCCCAGCCTTTGAAATCTGGCTAAATAAGGGAAAGCTAAACTCCTCTTTTTTTTTTTTTTTTTTAAAATAAATTTATTTATTTATTTCCAGGGCTTTCTCCAGTTGCGGCAAGCGGGGGCCTCTCTTCATCGCGGTGCGCGGGCCTCTCACTGTCGTGGCCTCTCCCGTTGCGGAGCACAAGCTCCAGACGCGCAGGCTCAGTAACTGTGGCTCACGGGCTTAGTTGCTCCGCGGCATGTGGGATCCTCCCAGACCAGGGCTCGAACCCGTGTCCCCTGCATTGGCAGGCGGATTCTCAACCACTGCGCCACCAGGGAAGCCCTAAACTCCTCTTAATCGTCTCAGATGTATCACCATGTCCCACAACTTCTCTTTCTGAGCAGGACTTTCTCTCCCCTGACCAGACTTCCCTCTGCTGGCACTTAGCGTCTCCCAAATCCAAAAATAACAGCTAATTTACAGGCCATTTTTGTTTCCACTTCTACCTAGTTCTGTGCCAATTGTTAAGAACCATTTAACTAAATTACTGGTGAAGATGATCAACCTTAAATTGACACTATTAGAACCAATTATTAAAAGCACATTTAGTGATTTGTTTTGTCTGTTTTCTCTTTTTCTCCTTTGGGCTTCAAGAAGTAGAAAAGGTTTGTGTATTAGATTAAATCATAAGCAAATTTGTCTTTGACCTTGTTTCCCAAGGTGGGGAGTCGTGTGGCTGGTTGAGGGTCATACAGATTGTTTTTGAGTTGGAAGAAGGCTTTGACACATGTGAAAACAACCACATTCAGAACGGACAGGGTCACAGGTGGAGCATCTTCTGGAATGTGTGCAGTGGGATTTCATTTGCATATGACACTTGGGGAACTCGGTGAGCCCCAAGTGAATTTTTACTTGAGTCTGCCAACAACTGTGGCTATAAGAACATAGCTGTGGAGTCTCCAGCGATTATCTTTGGAAAAGCATGTGGGATCCAAGAGATTGCTAAAGCATAGAAAAAGATATTCTTTTTTTTTTCATAAAAAAAAATGGCTAAAAGGAAAACCTTCCAAAAATCTAGGCGTAGATAGTCAAATTTAACACATAAAAGTACTGGAATGAATTGCCAAATAATCCATTTGTACTCACTTTCACAATCATAAGGGATTCAGTCCAGAAATCTATGGAGCTTTGTGAGGAACTTATTCAAGAAGACCAAACCAATTTACTCAGCTATTATGACATGCCTGAAAGCAGACAGGGCCAGTTTCCTGCGAAAGCCATTGTTCCCTCCTGCTCTCAGACCGCAGCTTAGAAAGTTTGGTCCTTGAGGTCTTAGAAGAGAAACACAAATCCCCTGTAAAGTTAGCCAGCACTGCAAGCCAGTAAACTGAGGATATAAGCAGACATAATTCACAGCAACTATTTACTAAGAAAATCAACCCTGGGCAAAAAAAAAAAAAAAAAAACAACACAAAACTTAAGAAGAGGCTCTCAGTATGATTATAATAAAATTAAGCAAAAGAGAAAACATAATTTGCACTGTATTCATATATCTCTATTGGAACTTTGCCTTCTGGGGCCTTAATTACTTAGTCATCTTAATTCACCTTATATTTTATTCAATAATCCAATAATATTGTTACTTACTATTATTATTGGTAATATTGAAGGAATACTATTACTATTAGGTATATGCAATTTCACATGCAACTGAACCCCAGTAATGATGCCGCCACAATTTCTGATTTTAAAGAGGAAGGATCTGGGTCTTCATCAGTTCACATAAAGTGTCCCAAATACACACAGTGAGTGGCAAGAGCAGTGAGCTGAGTCAGGTTGTCTGAGCCCAGAGCCAAGTCCTGCGCACTTATGCACCGCTGCCTCCCAAATTCCTGTACTTATTATGTGGGATTTAAACGTTGAAAAGGATCTTGAAACCAAGGTCACTAATTTCACCTCTGCTGGAGGCTTGACTTGTGTAGTTGTAGAAAATCCTCCCTCTGAGATTGTCTTTCTCTCAAGATGTTTAAATCAACTTTTGTACCAGGTGCTTAAACTAAATGTCCACAGGGCCAGGCAGGTAACCTGAATGTGTGATTTCTCCGAGTATAAGAAGATACATTTCAAATATCTTCACCCATCTGGTAGGCTGTCTTTTTGTTTTGTTGATAGTTTCCTTTGCTGTGCAGAAGCTTTTTAGTTTGATGTAGTTCCATTTGTTTACTTTTTGTTTTTGTTTTCCTTGCCTGAGGAGACATATCTAGAAAGATATTGCTAAGACTGATGTCAAAGAATGTACTGCCTCTGTTATCTTTCAGAAGTTTTATGGTTTCTGGTCTTACATTCAAGTCTTTCACCAATTTTGAGTCAGTTTTTGTGTACCGTGTGAGGTAGCGGCCTAGTTTCTTTGTTTCTTTTTTTTTTTTTTTACATGTGACTGTCCAGTTTTCCCAACACCATTTATTGAAGAGGCTGTTCTTTCTCCATTGAATGTTCTTTGCTCTTTTGTCATAAATCGATCGTCTATATGTGCTTGGGTTTATTTCCAGGATAAAGAAGATGCAGAATATATATAAAATGGGATACTACTCAGCTATAAAAAAAATGATGAAATCTTGCCATTTGCAACAACATGGATGGACCTTGAGGGCATTGTGCTAAGTGAGATAAGTCAGAAGGAGAGAGACAAATGCCACATGATGTCACTCACATGTGAACTATAAAAAACTAATAAACAAACAAACAAAAAACCAAAATAAATGAACAAACTGAACAAAAATGAATACATAGATACAGATAACAGAGTAGTGGTTACCAGAGGGAGAAGGCTGGAGGGAAAGGTGAAAAGAGTGAAGGGCATCAACTGTCTGGTGACAGATGGAAAATAAAATTTTGGTGGTGAGCACATCTCAGGATACACAAAATTAGAAATATAATGTTGAACATATGGAACTTATATAGTGTTAGAAATCAATGCTACCTCTAATAAATAAATAAAAATACAAGATGAAGAGGTCTGTATCTAAACATACACACACACTCACACACACACACACGTGTGCACACACAAATACTACCCCAGGCATTCAAATTCACTTTTATAACACAATATAAGCTGACCGACGGAAAGCGCTCCACAATCCAGACTGCACTTGTGGGCAAGGTTTTGTGACCCTATTTCTGACGTCAGCAATAAAATCAAGTGAGAAAAGTGCTCATTTAAAACTTTGCTCAAAGTACAATTAGTGAAGAAGATTCAGACTTTGAGGTACCTTTGTGAATGCTCTGAATAAGTAGGTTGTAAATGGATATTCTTTCACAAGATTGAAAAGGAAAACTATTGGAATGAAGTAATAAAATTATACTGTTATTCTGAGGGCTATTACACTGAGCTGTAGTGGAATAAAAATTGGGCCATACTAATATTCTAATTATATGCATTGTTGAATGCTGTTGCTGTTATAGACTTCTAAGTTTTTCGGAGGTTAAAGTCTTTTGTTCTTATCTGATGTGAACAATCTTCAGTTATTATAAATGAAAAACTAGGGATGCCAAAATGAAATATTCAACTCATGCAAACTCCTTGAGCATTTGAATCTATTCTGTAGCAAGTTTACTGAGAAAGATAAGGTTCTGAGCTTCTATAATTCATCTTTGTTTAAATTGTAAAGTAGTCTAGTGTTGAATCAAAAATGACTGGGAATTATATTTACCAGTGTTGGAGAATATTAAGGTACAATGTACAATGTAAACCTGCAACTGGGATTACCATGATCACTGGGCCACTTCAACTATCATAATGTAACTACCTTTCGGAATCACTGTTTTGGAAGAAATAACCTTTTAAATTTGTACTTTAGCTGCCTTTGGTTGTCTATACCTTACATCAGCAAAACATTGTGTTGACATTGGATTCACACTAATTTTCAACTGTAAATGGAAAAAAGAAACATAAAAAGAGGTAGGACTGTATCAGAAGATGTCCATGTGAAGGCAGAGACAAAGGGACAATGCCCTGTGAGACTGGAGGATTGGAGTGATGCATTTACAAACCAAGGAGTGCCAAAGATTCCCAGAAAACCACCAAAGGTTAGGAAGAGGCAAAGAAGGATTTCCCTACAGTTTTCAGAAAGAAAATGTCCCTGCCAACACCTTAAATTTAGACTTCTAGCCTTCACAATTTTGAGACAATAAGTTTCTGTTGTTTTAAAGCCACCTAATTTGTGGCACTTTGTTATGGCAACTGTGGGAAACTAATACAGTGGAGAACCAGAAATGAACCTAATCAGTACAATTGCCAAAGACGTTGCCATTTTACATTGGTTATCTTACTAATAACATTCCTTAACTCTCAAAAGTGACCCAGTTTGGATGAAAAATATTAGATGTTAATTCTATACCGTGCATCTAGCCAGTTTCAACTCATCTTTAATTCCAAGTGTTCCCATTCTTAAGCATGTGAGTGGAGGGTACAAAGAGTTAAGAGATAAAGTGAACAGTATCCTAGTAGGAGGTGGTAATTTTAAATAATCTCTGAGATAGAAAAGAAGTGTAGGCAACATGTACTTAGTTGACATGTAGGAAAAGTGGTTGCTTCAATTCCTAGCTCAGTTAATCTGCCTGTGAATGGCAAAGCATTCAAAGACTCAGGAACAGTGAGTAGAAACTCAGATAAAGAGAAGAGGACTCTGTGAGTTCCCATTTTTTACAGCTTTTAGCTGAGACCAGGCTTCAGTCAGGGCCATGCTGGGTGTCTAAAACCCAGATGGAAACACAAGGCCTTATTGGCTTGAGAAATGAAAGGACAGAGTTCAAAGTGAACGTGGAAGCTGGAAAGAGAGAAAGAGAATCCTGATATTGGGAAAGCCACAGTGGAAGAGCCCCAAATTCTGTATATAAACTACCTACATCTCTGGCTGACTCCAGAACTATCCACATGTAGTTCTACATGTAGACTAAGCTAAGTTCATCTAAGGCTAAATGAACAGAACAGAGATTTTAGCTACTGTCCATTTCTAGGGAGACAGGGTGGGGAATTTGAGTTTAGTCACAACAGAAAACTAAATCGACACTTTTGAGAGGAATATGTCAGACTTCATAGTTTTTATGATGTCTCAGTCATAATTCACAAGATACAATCCAAAATTACCAGATGTACAAAGAAACAGACAATGTGACCGCATACTCAAGAGAAAAGGCAATCAATGGAGACCTCCTTCCCTGCAACTTCAGCAAAAAAAAAGAAAAGAAGCAAAACACTCAGCTATAACCACTTGCTGGCATATAGAAGCTAGGCAGAGCCTTACTGCCTTGGAGTACCCACAATATTCTCTTTTTATTTTCACAGTTCCATTGTCAAGGGCCCTTACTTCAAACCCTTATCAATTAACTTTATCCTTTATTATTAGAGTGATGGACAAGGATAGCCTGAGTGGGAAAGAGTGGAAAAGAGTAGGAAAGAGGAGGGAAAGCAGCTTTGTTTTCCTAGTTAGGTGAGTTTGTTTTACCTTTATTGGACTTGAGGATATATGACATTTATGGGAGCTGCTAAGGAACAACTTTCGAGTTTTGGTGATACTGCTACTCATTTACTATACTTTGCAGGACGGAGCAGAGGAGGTAACTATGTCCCTGTCAAAGATAGTGCATTGTCTCCATTTATCTCCACGTCATATTTCCTAGGTGCTTTGTTAATTTCACTCCATAAGAGCTTAAAGGGCCCTGGGTATCATCTGATCTACTCTCCTCTTTTAAGAATTAGTCCCAGAAAGCTCAATATATTTACAAAGTTAAACAGCTGGTTAGTGTCAGTACTGGGCTACAACACCATACTTTAGTCCCCAGCACCTATGTTCTCTGCAATTCAGCATCCTTCCACCAATCAATCGTTTGATTAATATATTGAATGTAATTTTGTCACATGCCTATTAGGTGCCGAGAATTGTCCTGGGAGGTGGAAGTGCATTAGTGAACGTGATAGTGGAGGTTTATGCCCTCAATCTATACTTAGCATTCTGTCTTGGAAGCTATACAGCTCCTGACTTGGACTTTTAATCAACTGATAAATTATTTATTTTTATTTTTTAATTTATAATTATTTATTATAATTTTCACTTCTGATAAAGAAATTTCATCTGTCGATTTTCCTAAACTGTTATCCCTCTGCCCCCAGATTCTTGTTGCTTTCCATGATTGTTTGTCTTCTCTTTCTTGAAAGTTGACTCATGATATTTGGCCTTCACTAACTGGCTGTAACTATTAAAATTGAATTCAACTAAACTGTAAATGCAATGCAAACACTAAAATCGTGTGGTTATTCATTTGCTCTAAGGTGATTGAATAGGTAAGTGTGAGTGTTTATGAGTGTATATGTGTGGGTTTGGCTATTTTATTACATCTATGTTATCAAAATAAAAAATAACGTGATTTTTTTTAGAATGAACATGTGGATTACCATTTATGATATACTAGGCTATGATTACTTCTCATTTATATGCTGCAAAGAAGCCCATATCTTAATCTGCACTGTTGTACTATTCAAAATCTAATATCCAAAATCTAAAAATCGGTTAGCCAACATTTTAAGACATTAATTATACTACTCTCCAATTTACTCAATAAAAGAGTTTTGCTAATAAAGTATTACTGAATCTGCTAGTACTTTAATCTGTGCATGTACTTATATAACAACAGGAGGAAGAAATTTCTTTGATGATTTAATCAACCCTTGAGGATATTTTTCAGATTCTCTTCAAAGTTTCCTTTGTCCTACTTTCCAAAAGTGAATCATTATTTCTAAGATTAGACTTCTATTCAAAAGAGCAGAATATGCCCAAAGAACTCTGCCTTCCACTCAAAAATATAGAAAAAATGGAAACACACACACAGACGCATACACACACTCAAATACAGGTTAAAAAAATAAGCAAAATTGAGGTAATATATCTTTGTATATTTCTACAGAGGGGAGCCAAATATTTAGATGTCTAAATATTCTAGAATTAGAAGCAAGCAGTGGAGGCTCACATTTAATTTGTTCAGAGAAACAGCAATTGAATGCAGCCCACTAGTTGCAGGAGACCATAAAATGCCTCCCTACATGAAGTGAGGCCTAAGTCTGAGTTTTCTTATGAGAAGAAGCTGAACATGCCCTGGGAAGCCAGCTGCCATATTGTAAGGAAGCCCAAGCTGTCCCACACAGAGACCACAAGGAGAGTTCACCTTCAGTGGAATCCCAGGCCCTGGCTGAAAGCCAGCATCAACCAGCCAACGTGTGAATGAATGACTCCTCAGGTGACTCTAACCTCTGGGTCTTCCACATGAGGACCCCGATATTGTGGGGCTGAGACCAATTGTCCCTGATGGTCCCTGTTTGAATTCCAGACCCACAGAATCTCTGATTGTAATAAATGTTTGCTTCACACTGCTGAGTTTTAGGGTATTTGTTACATAGCTTTAGTAACCACTCACAATTTATCTCTTTATACTTTACTGAATGTTGATGATTTTGCCAGAGCTCAGGACGAGAATATGATTTATTTTCTCCCAACATTTTCTTTTCATTAGAGAAAAATGCAAGTAGATATACACCAGGCCTGCTCTGCTGATCTTTTTCATTGGTGACTTTTGTCAATATGTATTTGCTATTTAAATTTATGTAAATAAATTGTACAAACTTTCCATAACCAGGGTTTCTCAGGATATTTTTTCATTAAGATTCATTATATCTCTTAGGTGGAGGTGAGGTGGGGAGAGTGTTTTTCTCACACTTGTTCCCATATTCTCCCCAAGTCCAAGGTTTAAGTAGACTCTGTGTTCTGTGTAAGAACTCGATACTCATGACACTTATGCTCCACTTCCATCCACACATACAATTTTGTCTTAAAAATAAGTAAAGTTCTAAGACCAAGTCTAAGTAATTTCCACATCAACCAGAAATTAGCAGTTATGTGAAAAGTGAACTCAAGTCTGAATACATAATCTTTTTTTTACTATTTAATTGAAAGTTGGCTTTTATGTAAATTCTACAGTCCTCTAAAGACATATTGCAGGGTGTTCTTTGGCTAGCTTTATTTCTTTGAATAAGTTAATATTTTTGGAGTCACTTAGCATTTTTGTCACTATACCCTTTTTCCTGAAGCCAATATTACCAATGCAGTCATCTGACTGGCAGCACAAACAGCAATTACGGTGGTTACTTGTCAGCTGCTATTCATGACTGTATCTTTTTAGTATTTTCATTAGACAGATTTCTCTCTAATCCACTGGCTTCACATATCATGTAGATTTGATGTCCTCCTCACTTGCACTAAGTATACATTTCCATAGACGATAACATGAGACACAGACTCTTTCAGGTGGAACTCAAGGGGTAAATTCCAGTGCTGTGCTGAAATTACAGTTCTTATGTGTTCTGCTGAGGGCAATTTAATTTCACTCTATCTTAATTTACTAGCAACGGTGATATAAAGTAAGATCTGGTTGAACACCTGGGGTGCCTACTCAGGGTGATGAAGATGGAGTGAGAGTCAAGATGCCCTTGGTGTTAGCCAAGCCTGGACATATAATGCCCCCAAATGGGTGATGATGAGTTTTCTTTAACACCTAACAGTGTCCTTCCTATTGTGAATAATTATGTTGTTATTTTGCATGTGGAAACACTCATGCTTCCCATAAGTTACCCAGTTCATAGTTATGAAATTCTACCCTCTTGACAAGCAAACTAAACTCCTCTCCAAACTTTTATATTTTTAGAGCTGTTTTCTGCTCTCCTTTTTCTTTAATTAAACAAAAATCTAGAGACGTAAACTAACATGACTACACGCCTCCTTATTTACGAAAAGGCAGGACACTGTCCACTACTAGTCACATCACTGGCAATTCAGTCCCACGTGTCTACAAGGAGCTGAGTTAGAGCAGTTGCAGCAAAGCATCAACTTGCACGTTCTGTACAATTCAAATTATGTGGAGTTAAGAATTCTTGTAATATGATTTCAACACATTGAATGGTCTATTATTAAAGTGGGAACAAATATTCTATTTATTTATTCACATGTTTATTTTTAAAATTTCTGAATCTAGCTTTCAGGGAAGACCTGCTGTATCTTATGTTAGACGCATTAGATGTGAAGGAGATAATAAGATAAAATCCTTTCATTCACAAAAAAAAAAAAGTCTAAAAGAGAAAAAATAGATGCTAACTGTAGAGAAAATAATCTACAGGCTAAGGCTGCCTTGTGTCCTTTCTTGAGTGAACTCTTCCATTTTTCTAAATTCTATAGCAGTGTTTGTCCTTGCATCTAATATGATGGGCATCTGTCATGGAAGTGGGAGAGAGATCATCAAGGTTTGGGGAAAAGATTATTTATGGTTGATGTTGAAAGAAAGCAAATTAAGAACATTGTTTTAAAATCCAGCATAAAATTTAAAAACCTTAAATTTTAAAATCTCTTAAGTCAATCAAAATATACTCCCCAATTTTAGGAATTCAATGCGTACTTACTTCAAAGTATTCTACTTCACAATCTCACACAAGACTTCCATTGAGATAATCATTTTCGGGTGAGGAGTGACTACATTTAAGTGAAGCAATGCCTTTCTAGAAATGAGATGATTTCATGTTTGAACTTGGAATGCACAGGTGGAACTTTCTTCCCTACTTGAGTTGCAGAAAGCACATGTTTAGCCCCTTCTAATAAGTTAGCCCCTTCTAATAAGCTACTCATACTACTTTGCTGAAATCAGAAGATGTGAAGAAATGATCTTCCTTCTTTCCTTCTTCAGGACCCAGTGGGAACCTGGCTGGCCCTCCTCTGAATTAAGCCATCACTATTTACCACTCTTCTGGAACTTATCAATGTCTCCCTGGTGTTCTTACATAAACACATAATAAAGTATGAGCTGCTGCAGGGCAGAGTCTGTGATCATCTCGGATCCCAAACAGCCCCCATGACGGGGGTTGACTCTCTGAGGTTCATTCTGCACTGTGGTTTCTTGACTGTGAAAGGACTAGTTCCAGGATCCTCACGGATGCTTTAATCCCATCCCATCCTCAACAGGGCAACAGCTGCCGGTGAACAGTTCCCTTATATTGAAGAGAGACATTTTTTCCAGAGCGTGGAAACCGCTGTTATTTTTACTTGTCATAATGCACACTTGTGCTCCACAGATCTGCTCTCTGCCTTTTTGTTAAAATATGCTTGGCTCAGTCTACAGGCTTTTATTGATGGCATCTCTGCTTCAGCACTCCTGGTTCTGTCTATTATCCCAAACCCACATCAAGTGCAGCAAAGCTCCACGAATTTGTGCACAACCCAAGAAGACGGGTGTATTGATACATCCCCTTAATGAGGCTGGAAGATCAGTCTTGTCTGTAGGCAACTAGCGTAAGAGTGAGGACAGTGCCAAGCATGTCATCTGTGTTTTCATGCAGCTCAGGGTGCTTCGTGCCCTTTGCCTGGCTGAACTGAGAGGGGGGACCTTAGGGACCTGAGTGACACTGATAGGAGGGAGGCAGCCGGCATAGACCCTCCCACACAGGCTGCTACAGTGTGTGTTAGGACAGACGCACACTCAGGAGACCCCATGCCAGGACACCAAATGCAAGAAGAGTAGATCCCAGCCCTGACTCTGCCACAGTGACATCTGGGACCTGGAAAGTCACTTTGCCCTCCTGCTTCGGTTTCCTCAGGGGTGGAATGATGGGGCTGTAACCAGATTAGCTCCAAAGGCAACGCAAGCTGTGGTACTTGGTTCTTTAAAAATGTTAGAGACAAACACAGTCATCTTGAGTTCTATCAGATGCCCAAGAGTTTTGTGACTGTAAAGGATGTACCTCTGTCTAGAAAGAGAGTTAAAACGAGATGTGTGCAGCTGCAGCTGGTGTTTCCTGGGACAGAGAAGCTTGAAGATGGTCATAAATGATCGCATGCCTGTAAGGAAACAAAAGGCATACAATATCCCAGGATTTCTATTTTTCTCCAAAGAATTTACAGAAGCCAAGGCCCTTCGATTTTATTCTTACATCGTACAAAAGAGAGGAGTGTACCCCAAAGCTGCACAACCTGAGGTATCAAGTTGTTACTGGAATAGGACGGTGAATGCAATTTTTGACAGTATTTTTGTTTTATGAGGAGAAAGGTTTCTATTTCATTTAAATTGTATTACCTTGAAATCCACGAGAAAAATAATGAGATGACAAAAATCAAAGAATCATTATCAAAACATGTTTATTGTATGCTTGGTCACTTTAAAGCATAGAAACAGTTTACATTGATTTTGCTACAGATGTCACTTTTTTCATAATGATCGTGAAAATTCTGTAACTATAATTTGGAATTAAGTTTTCTTTAAAGATACACATCTCTAAAACCTATCATGTGTAAAATATAAGTATTATCAGGTATAAGATGTAGCTATTTTTGGTAATATTCTTCTATGACTTGATTACCGACGCAGGGGATTATTACAAGGCATTCTCATGTCCAAGACACTCCTCTATGAGGTGATTTATGGATGTGGTCACCTTGGTCTTTCCTCTGGGGAGTTACATTCTGCGAGATAAATGCACACACAAATAACCACAAAACGTCACACTGACAGGTAAATACCTATACTAGTACTTCTTGGTGTAGATTGTTCCTTCTTAAACATTAACTTTGTGAATCCTCTTCACAAATCTGTGGAAGAGAAAAGGGTAGATGATATTATTCCAAGTTCACTAATGAAGATGTAACCTCAAATCACCCAAGGGCAGAGTCAGCAACTGAGAAATGCAGGATTTTACTTCATCCCAGTACACCAAGCTATACTTACAACTCAGGGGTGAGAATGGTTATTGCATGTCCCTGTTGAGATCAGTAACCAGAGGAAGCTTTTGATTTGAGTCAGAAGGAACAGGTGTAAGTTATCTTAATGGAGCCCAGGGTGTTGAACACTTCAGATGGAGGAAAGAGTATGAGCAAAAGGGCACGCGTGACACAGTGTAAGGGAACAACACGCTGACTGATGTATGAGGCACCTGGAGGGGAACAGGGGCAGAAGGGCACAGAAAAGAAGGCTGCATGTGTCAGATCTGAGCTATCAGGTGGAGCTTGGACACAGAGAATTAGCCCATGGAAACTGAGAATCACTGGAACCATGTCAGCAAGCCAGTGATGGGTCAAGTAGGTGATTTGGAGAAAGTAACTTGGAAGCATCTTGTTGACTTAGCCTGAAAGAATCTAACTGGAAATAGAGTGAATTGGGAATTAATGATGGTGGAGGGTAAGAAACTCCACTGAAATTAAATAGCAACTCAATGATAAGCCAATTTTATGTCTAGAGGGCTGCCATTTCCTAACCACCCCAGCTTTAAAACCTGCCAATCCTAGTTGGAGAGATTGGGTTTAACAAACATGTATCTTCCTTGCTTAAGTAAATAAGAAACTCAGTGGATAGATATATGATAGATGATGATAGATAGATAAATAGATAGATAGATAGATAGATATAGATAGATATTTCATGGTAACCTCTTCCTTTGACAAGTGGTGGTTCCACCAAATTCCTTTGAAGAGCCTCTCTTGGTCTCATTCCAAGAAACCTGAAACAAGAGGAGGACCAAGAGGGCCCCTTGATCTCCACAATTGATAAGCCTTTTGAACTGCTGCTCATGAGTCTCGAAACAGTGATATCAGATCTGACTTATTTCATGGAGCTTTTACTGTTGAATTTATTTTGTTATTCTACAACTTGTTTTAAAAAATAGGTTTTTGAATAAAGGAATTTGACCTTTTCTGGGGAGGTGCAATATTTGGTAAATATCGTCATGACTAATCTGATTCTTGTACTGCTTGTCTCACTTTTACTTTTTGTTCCTCTGTCTGCACCGAGTCCTGTCTTGTATGTTTGCATTTTTTTCTGTATCATGTCTGTTGAGTGAACAAGGGGTTGCTCTAAGGGGAGATGCAGGCATGGGCCAAATAAGCCTCCAATCAAGAGAATCCCACGGACTGATGTTTGGAATCTGCAAGAATAATAACCAATTTGTGCAAAGGTCAGTGATGTTTGGGTCTCCTCTTCCCCCCATACTACCAACCAAGTCTATGTGAGGACATTCCTTGTCTTATCAAATCCTGAAAGAAGATCACGTTGCTAACTACATATTCTGAAGTCAGTCTGCCAGGTTGTATATCATATGGCTTTTTGCTAGCCTGTATTCTTCAAAGACCCAAGACAGCATTCATTAGTTTAGACTTCTGACAGACTATAGCCTCATTCATGTTTGCCATGAGCTTGTCTTCATCAAAGCCATAACCTCCTCCAAAGGAACTCCTGTTTCCTATATTTGTCCTCTCAAAATAATCTCTGTGACCACCCTGATAACTGGCAATAGTTCATTAAAGAAGACCTAGAATTGCAACAGGCATTAAGTAGATGTTTTGGTATATAAAAGGTACATTTAAGAGGAACTCTAGAAAAGAGATAAAAAAATGAAACATAGTATGGTCAGCTTTCTCTGATTGGATGTGGAAGCATCAACAAAAAGAAAGACTCCAGGGGAGCCTCCCTTAAAAATTCTATAGGAAAACCAAGGAAAAAACTTCACTGCCACTGGAGCCTTCTGAAACCTACACTCTTGCATCTCTCTACCTCTGACTTTGTCTTCGCCACTCATTCATACCACTTCCATTCCTTCTGTTCCTCCTTCTGACTTTCTTAAAGTGCTACATTTTGCTCAAGATTTGCTTGTGTCTTTACTTTTAAATAGAAAAGAAAAATCACATTGAAAAACTTCCTCTTAAAATTTCTAGATCCAAAGCAGATGAATTTATACCCTGGTCTAGAAATGAGTTGAGGACTTTAAAGTTATTTCCCTAACTTTTAAAAGTATTGATGCCTGTTTCATGAAGACAGACATTAGTGACAGAATTCAGGATTTTGTTACATAATTATTGTTGTGGACTACTAGGTCTGTAGTTCCTTTCATTCTTAGGCCCTTGGAAGGGGAAAATGGTTAAAGCAACATTGTGGGAAATTCCAGGAGAGGGTTTAAATAATCTTACTGCACATAAATCAGAAAATGGTCTTAAGAGGGCTTTAGAAAAGGAAATGCATGATCTGAGGCCACTTCGGAAGTATTTCCCTTAAGTTCAGGTGGGGCAAAAACATAAAATTATAAACAAAATAAAGATGAATCAAAACAAAGGTGAGTATCTTTTAAAATAGGACAGAAATAGTTCAAACAATATTCTGGGGGGACTTCCCTCGTGGCACAGTGGTTAAGAATCTGCCTGCCAATGCAGGGGACACGGGTTCAAGCCCTGGTCTGGGAAGATCCCACATGCTGCAGAGCAACTAAACCCATGTGCCACGACTACTGAAGCCTGCACGCCTAGAGCCCGTGCTCTGCAACGAGAAGCCCACACACCGCAACGAAGAGTAGTCCCCGCTCGCCGCAACTAGAGAAAGCCCGTGTGCAGCAACGAAGACCCAATGCAGCCATAAATAAATAAATTAATTAATTAAAATAAAATAAACAATATTCTGGGGTACATAAAGAGTTGAATTGAAGAGAGATTTATTCCTCTTTAAATGAGGTTCAAATATTAAAAAGAGGCTTAAAAATGGAATTGGAGATTGTCAATTTAGAAGACTTTGAACATTTGGATGAATATCTTCAAAAAGACCTGGAAAGTATTTGCAAATCATTATCTGATAATATGTTAGTAATCAGAATACGTAAGAACTCCTAAAACTCAACAACAAAATGACAAACAACCCAAGTCAAAAATGAGCAAAAGACTTGAATAGAAATTTTCCAAAGAAGACATACAAATAGCCAATAAGCCCATGAACGAATGCTCAATATCACTAAACTTTAAGGAAATGGAAATCAAAGCACAGTGAGATACCACTTTACACTCACAGGATAGCCATTGTCCAAAATATAGAAAAAAACAAGTGTTCATGAGGATGTGGAGAAATTGGAACCCTTATGTATTGCTAATGAGAATGTAAATGGTTCAGCCGCTGTGGAAGACAGTATGGCAGTTCCTCAAAAAATTAAACAGAATCACCGTGTAATCCAGCAATTCCACTTCTAGTTATACGTCCAAAATAATTGACATCAGGGACTCAAACAGAAAACTGGACATCAGTGTTCACCAGAATTATTCATAATAACTAAAAGGTAGAAACAACCAAATATCCATCGATAGGTAGATGGATAAGCAAAATGTAGTATATACATACAATAGAACATCATTCAGCCTTAAAAAGGAATGAAGTTATAATGCATGCTACAACATGGATAAAACCTGAAAATATTATGCTAAGTGAAATAAGCCAGACACAAAAGGATAAATATTGTATTATTTGACTTATATGAGGTATCTAAAACAGTCAAATTCGTAGAGGCAGAATAAAAGAGGGGAGACTAGGGTTAGGAAGGAGGGGAATTATTCTTTAATGGACACAAAGTTTCCGTTCGGGATGATGAAAAATTTCTGGAAGTAGTGGTGATGGTTGTACAACAGTGTGAATGTATTTAATGACACTGAATTAAGCACTCAAAAAGGATTAAACTGATACATTTTAGGTCATATATATTTACCACAATTTTAAAAGAGAGAGAGAGAAAGTCCTAGAAAGTAAGCAAGCTAGGAAACAAAACAAATGTGTAGCATTCTATATAAAAAAAGCTGGATCCCAAAATAAAAACATGACCAAAAGACAGTTTAATTTTTTAAAACTAGGAGACTATGGATCAGGACACTTGTAGATAAAATAAGCACAAGGACTCCTGGAAGGACCAGTGTCCCATGTTGTCTAAGAAATAGAGAACAACTTTCAAAATCTTCCCAAAGATGCTCTGCCAATGGACACATCAGCACCCCCAGATTCCACGTCTGTATTCCCCAAATCCAGTGTTGAATTTGTACATAAGTGTAAAATAACATGCCTTTTTTTTTGTGGACATGAGTCCCTCTATAGCTACCATTTATTTTGATCACTGACGATTTAGAGTATCGATGATTTGTGTGTAGGTCTTAATTTATAAAAGCAGTGCAGTGACGACACGCAGAGGTCAATGACATTAGAAGTTTAATGTTACCCACAGTTCCCTTAGAAATGAGAGGCACGGCGTGCCATGCAGGCCACAATGGGAAGCATCAGAGTCGCTCAGGAGGGAGAAAGGAGAGAGGGGAAGGCATAGACCAGAGTCTTTACCGGAATCTCCAGGGGAAAGGCAAGGCAGGGAAGAGTAAACAGTTTAGGATTTGCTAGTTTTGATAATTCCAGCCAGCTTTGGGGCACACGAGCTATCCTTAGTTGTCTGATCCCTGGCCCTGGGTTGACTTAGGGCAGGGGAAATACCATCCTGGCGTCTGAGAGTCAGATAAAGGATGTGGCTGGGGGTATGGACTTGGGGTTAGTTGTTTCTATATGAAACACATAAGCTTTGTGAACTCAGAACTTATCTAACTTCCTTTATAGCTTTGCCTGAATTTGTAAGAAGAAGAGCAAATAGTAAAATTTAAATACAAGATGATGATTACATATTATATAGTATCATATGTCCGAGACAGTTTTACCTAGAACGACCACCTCTTTTTGAATCTGATGAGAACACGTAACACCCAGCCGCCCCCCTCTCATTCTCCCGAGACACACAAATTATAAATGGATAACTTACTCAAACTCCTGTAGATCAGAAAACCCACAGGACATTTAGCCTTCTTTGAAAAGAAAGGGAGCCAGCTCACCTTTCATATCCAGTCTACTTTCGATCTGACCTCTTTTACCTTTAGAACATGGCCCTTATTTGCCTGCCACTCATTTTCATTCCCAGGATTCTAGACAGGATTTCCCAAAGCATGTACTATGGAACACTGTGCCCCATGGAAAAAAACAAAGTTGTAAATAAATAATTTGGGAGGAACACTAATAAATGAATGAATGAATGAATGGGAGCCAGAAGTCAAGGGAGAATCATCCAGTTTGGTTTAAATACTCCTTGACTTTAACCCATGTGTTGTTTGCAGAGTCATAGCTGATTCCATGATGTGAAAATGCTGAAAACAGAAGAGATGACCTCATAATAGAAAGTACATACAATTTGATCTCTCCCATGGTGGTGGAAGGATTAAGAATCATTCATTTGACGTGCAAGCTAAAACCCATTAACGTACTATTTCTTGTCAGTAAAAGTAATATGATCATGAATGTAAAACATTTCCTCAAATGTTATTCAAAGTTAATTTCAATTTTAATAATAACCACTCTTTCCTGATCTTTAGATGATTCATAATAACTGATTATGCGATATAGGAACCACTGAGTTGTCTCTTCTGTATTGGCATAATTTAAGAGACAGTAAAAGCACTTAATAATTTCAAATGTTTCTTTAATATCCTAGTTAACATTCTTCTTGCTAATGAGCTGTTTTTAAGTTGCATTACTCCTTAGAGAATATGCTTAAATATAGTCCTCCTTCAAACTCTATCATAACAGTTTGCTAATTAAAAATAGAGAATAAGTTATTCCTAAAGCTATCGACAGAGTAGCAACTACAGAGTTTGAACAGAAATAAAAAGATACTACATAATTCCTATCTATCGCAGGTTTACCTTTTTTGAGACCCAAATCATGGTTGATACTGAGTGCAAAACTAAGCATGATGGGGTCTTTATGATTGATGTAATCGGAGGACACAATCTCTGAGGAAATCAACAACCACCACTATGCATAAGCTGTACATTTCAGAGACATGGTATATACTTAAGGCTGCATCAGTAGGTTTCCCAAGAACAATTAACACACTCCAATGGGGTATTGATAACGGTGTGTGCAAGGTTAAAATAGAACCAAAACGACGTTCTAACACCCCAAATTTAGCAATTGTAACGCTGTGACCCACCGTAGGTGTATGTCGAGGGGGGAGAGAAGCTTCCAGAACCCAACGAGAGAGTTGTAGCTACAGAAAAAGGTCATCCATAAGAAGCAGTGCCCTTCAGTGAAGGACCACACCCATTGTCCACCCATGGTCCAGTAGGCAGTGAACTGGGGTTAAATATTCAAACTTTCTTTTCCTCCCAAGCTATGATCTGCTCCTAGGACCTCTCATTGCACAAGTTCAGCTGGAATCCTGGGGACAAAGGAACCAACTGAAGCAGTGCATAAAGGCACAGGACAGTGGAGACAGGTGGAGAACAGATCTGGAGGAGCAGATAGAGAATATCCAGCACGCGAGCTTTGCTGCTCTTCACGTCTAGCGGAATTCTTCTTCCCTTCAAAGGGCAACAAGAACATTACCTTTCCACGAAGCCTGTCCTCTTTCAAGCAACAGCTACTCTTGGAGCCCTTTATACTGACCACACTGTATTGTTTCTCTCCTGCAGAGCTGCTCAGTGTGACCTCCTCGTGAACAGAGACACTGTCTTATTAATCAGTGTCTTCCCAGCACCTGGCAGGATACCTGGCATAAAGTGTGTATAAGAAAGGTTTGTTGATTGAATAAATGTGTACTTTATTGGCACAATAAAACTGTTTGGTATTAGTTAATATTATGAAAGGACTTTTCATTCAGTGGGGAAATTATAACTACAGTGGAACCCGGTTCTTCCAGAAATGCCCCTAGTGCTGTGTTCACTTCAGTAACAATCTTATTTTTCCCCACTAAGGCCGATTTCACGGAGTCTTCAGAATACTGCATTTCCCTGTCATTCATTACTACCATATGCCCTCAATCAGAGTCAATATCCTAATGAAATTTATCCATCACGGAGAAACTCCAAGCTTCCTGTCTTCCCCTAAATCCTGTGCTCTGCCCTGATGGTCCTTTGATCCTGGTCCCCTGAGTCATCTCCAAACACAGAGCAAGTGCCTTCAGTGGTCACCGAATTCATTTTGACTAGTCTCTCTGAATCAAACTAAGACCGAGGGAAGGTTTTCTAACAAATTCCCTAAACAAACAATTTAAGAATCCAGTCCCTTTTCCTCACCTTCAACTCCAGCAGTTTTTCCAGCTGAGCTCTGCCCTCATTGACTGGGTCTCAGGGCTCCCCTTTCCCTTCCCAAGTTTTGTCCGGAGAATTCCAAATCCCTCTCTCTGAGTGTGTCTCTGGAGGCCTTCTCATGAATTGAAGTGGCTTTCTTATCAAAATATTTCTTCCAGACAAATACAGCACAAAGCTCAGTCTATTGTAATCAACAATGAATATTAATTTGCAGAAGAAATAATAGCTAACATTTATCTAGAGCCAGCTCTCCTTTTAAATGAACTCATTTAGTCCTCACTAACAACCTTATGCAATGGCTGCGATTATTCACCCCACTTTATGGGATGAGAAACTGAACATAATCAATTTGGCTTGACCCAGCCTGAATAAATCACCAGCAAGTGGAGTGGGGGACCTCGTGTGCTTTGTCCTAATCAAGACAATTCCAGCTGCCGGCTCGTGAATATCCACGCTGCACTGGTGAAGTGTACTTAATGCTGAGGAATAAATAGAAACATCTCATTTGCAGGTATCAGAGCATAGTGGCCAGGAGCACTGACTGGGGGGCCGGCCTGCCTGGGTGCAGATCCTGGGCCCGCCCTCATGAGCCATGTGACTCCGGAAAAGTTACTTAAGCTCTTGGAGCTTCAATTTTCTGATCTGAGGGGTAGGGTAATAATGGGACATACCGCAGTAGGCATGGTTTAAGGATGAAATTAGCTTAGGTGGCTTAACGTTGAGAAGCAACATACGGGCTGGTACACTGCCATTTCCAGTTAGATTTTATTGCCCAAACACGTATATAACATTTACTATCTGTTTGTTGAATGCCAAAGTGATGGTATAGCTTCAGACTAATAATAAAATTTCTCAAACTTTCATATTTTAGGAGTCTGTAATATTTTACACAGAGAGGGGGAAATTGGGGCCTGCCCGCTGGGTTTTAGAGGACACAGGGACCTTATGAGGGAAAGGTTTCAAGATCCACAATGAGAGCATGTGAGGCATGGGATGAATGGGCTAGGGAGAAAGAGGAGCTAGAAACTTCAATGCTGGAAGTTTATTACTCTTCCTAGTAGAAAAACAGGTAAAAAAAATAATAATTTGTAATAGTAATTGAGCATTTCTAGGTGTCAAACAGTGTGCTTGGAGGTTTACAGGCGTTAGCTCATGTAATCCTGCTAATGACGTTATGATCAAGTAATAATTTCATACTCATCTTCTAGATAACGAAACAAAGACAGATGTTAAGTAAGCATGTCAGAATTATAGAGCTAGTAAGAAAGAAAGAAAGAAAGAAAGAAAGAAAGAAAGAAAGAAAGAAAGAAAGAAAGAAAGAAAGAAAGAAGAAAGAAGAAAGAAAGAAAGAAAGAAAGAAAGAAAGAGAAAGAAAGAAAAGAGAGAAAGAAGAGAAAGAAAGGAGGGAGGGAGGAAGGAAGGAAGGTCCATTCGTTTCCCAGGCTGCTGCACTTGCCATCTTACCACTGCTCCTTGCTGTTCACTGGGCTCTATTACACCCCCAGACAGCTCCAAAGTGAAACAACACCACCAGGCGCCACCCTGCTTTTATTTAAAATGCATTCCATCCATTGCAGGCTAACCACGTTTCACTTTGCTCCTTTGCCAAGAGAATCCACGGCCCTGAGCACTTGCACCGGGTGTGAAAGGAATTCAGGGAAGCACAAAAGCCAATGCGCATGAGCGGGCAGTTTGCTCCGGGGGTCCAGCCCCCTCTCAGCCCCCCAGTAGGGTCCTTTCATTCCATTCACACCCATGGTGTTTGAGTTTGAAAATGGGAGGGGAGAGGGGATATTTTGCTGAGGGGAGACTAAACTGAGAAGAGGAGAACTTTGAGGGGTCAAGGGACACCTGCTTGCTGAGGTCCCTGGAGCTGGTTTAAGCCTCCCAACAAGAGAGGATTCAGACGCTCCAGATTGCCTACCTGGCTGAAGAGCTTCGTCACCTGGGATGCTGAGCCGCTGACCTTGTGTCCAGAGTCACAAAGTAAAGCACCTTGTTGCGGGGAGACCCCTCCTGCCTCCCGGCTTCTTCTCCCCACCAGCCTGCAGCCTGGAGGTCCGGTAGCTCTGAGACAGAGACTGGGACAGCAGGGGGTCTTCCAGGGGTTTTGCAGGCAGAGCCGGTGGGACAGCACGGGGCGGGGTGCGGGGGGTTGCCAAGAGAGGAGGACAAAGGTACAGGATTGTGAGGGCACATGGGGCACCCTCGAAGGTCTTTCAAAAATCAATGGGGTGGAAGGGATCCTTGCGGCAAAGGACTGATGTTCCATCATTAACATGCTAGGGACTTGGCAACCCAAAGACTGCCACCCACGGAATTATTTCACACAACACGCTGCTGTCCCAGACCCAGTTCTGGTCATCTTCCAGCTGAGATGGTTTACGCCTTTCATACAGATGGACCTCAGCTTCTCCTAATTATCTGCATCTTCTTAGCACCGCTCACAATTGCAGAAGGATGTTACAAAGATTTTTTTAAAAGATGATCCCCTTTAGCACTAGAGAAGGTACTTGGAAAACAGATGGAAATACAAATTGGGGTAACCTTTCTAAAGGGCAATTTTGTAATCAAAAGCCTCAGATACCTGCCTAACTTTGACCGTAATTTCATTTACAGGAAATATCCTAAGACGTACTTACAAAAATAGTCATCACAGCCTTGTTTGTAATGACAGTTGGAAACTACCTAACTTCCCCCAAATAGGGGTTGAACATTCCTGACAGGGAAAAAAAGGAGCCACTTAACACGATGAAGAAGCAGACAGCTTGTTTCCTGGAACATATTCATGCACAGTGTTAAGAGAGGGGAAATGGTTTGAATGGTATTCAAGTCTGTATTTATAAAAACATTTGTATATTCCTAATAAAATGAACATAAAGTGATAGCAGTCATCTCTGGATGACAGGTTTATATAGCAGGTACTGTTTTTTATCCACATATTCACCCTCCTGCCCTTCTTCCCAAGAGAATCCTTCCTTTGTTTAGAATTGCAGTGTACCAGGTAAAGAAGGATAATTTCCAACCTCCCCTGCACCTGGAGGTTTAACCAGACGAGATGGCGCGGCCGTCTGACAACAGTTCTTAGGAATATTTTGCTGCTCTACAGCAGGACCACCCTTTCCTCCTCATCCCCTCTTACCTTCTTCCTGTCTGGAGTAGAGATAACACTTGGAGTTGCAGGAGGGCAAAGACCCCTTGCTAAGAAGAGTAGAAACACTTTGAATAGAGTTGCTATAAACATTTGTGCACAGGTATTTGTGTGAATATAAAATTCACTTCTGTAGGAGTGCAATCGCTGAGTCATATATGTTATATATATGTATATAGATACACACCTATATATATGATTTATAGAAAATGATCAGTTCTCCAAAGAAGCTGTACCATTTTGCATGCACATATCACAATCGTTTATCAAGGAATGAGGTTGGATCTGCCGATTGCTAGTCTGAAGACCTTTCTTCGAAGTTACCGTCTGCCAAATTAATGTGCAATTGTTCATATTTACTCTATGTTCTCAATATGTTCATATTTTCTCTAATATAACTCAATATGTTCATATTTACTCTAATATAACTCAGTTATGAATGAACATCATAAACGTTGCTATTATTGTCTTAACATTGTCATTATTTTAGTATGCTTCTACATATAGGTGTCAGCACCTTCTCCTCCCTTAAATCTGTGACTTAGAATCATTTCTATCTTGTCCAAGTTCGAGAAGTGCAATGAGACATACTACAAGTAGGTGCCATGAAGGCTCTACAGCCAGCAGCAAGTGGAAACATGGTGAGATTTTTTTAGACGCTGTAAAGGTTGGTAATTAAAGTTTCTAAAACCTCAAATCATGGCTTCCAATTTTAGAAGCTTTCTCTCCTTGAAAGCACTTAAAGTATCTTATCTCCCTAGAGGATGCTATAACCTTATATTTTCCATTTCTCATCAATGCATAATCGCCATGAACCCAACAGTGATTTTTCACAGAGGCTTGACACTAAAGGTACTGAAATTCTCTCTAGGCATGACCTTGAGCAGTTCAAAACCATAACATAGAACCTCTGTCTCTTTAAGAAGTTACCTCTATTTTCTAGTAAGTACTTTGATTACTTTGGGCTAACGTGGAGAAAATATACATGGTGTAAGTTCAAGATCTTCTTATGAATAAGAGCCATTTTAAACACTGCTTGTCTCTAATGATACAGCAGAGGGAACTGACCGAACAAACAGTCTTGAAAAATGTTACAATTATCTTTTTAAAAGATCAAAAGGCTTAAATGCCTGAAAGAGGAAGCATGTTTCTATAGAAAGAGACATTTTAAGTGATGTGTGTTAACATTTAGGGTAAGCTAACTGAGTGAAAGAATAGATCTCAAGTTGCATAATGGCTCAAACACCGTAAGAGTTTGGTTCTTGTGTACATACATTATCCTGGTCAATGAGGCCAGGAGCCGAGGCAGGCGGGGGTAGGGGCATGAATTATTGATATATTGGTATATCAGCAATTAATTATCCTGAGTCCTTTGAGGGTCCCCAGTGGCAATGCCAATGTCTTAGCTTACACACAACTCCCAAGGACTCACGGACACCTCCAGTCAGCACTGAGAGACTCACCCTGGAAGTGAGTATCCTTTTCCGTTGCTCACAGCCCATTGGTCAGAATCTTTACCCGATTCACTTAAAGGCACTAGGATAGGGAAATGAAGTCTCTCTCTGCATAGCCACTTCCCAGGGAAAACTCTGGCCTATAATTGGGGGACACCAATCTTTTATGGACAGTTAGCTCTCTTTGACAAACTATTGTTCCAGAATCTGTCATTTGTTTTATTGATTTATAGAATACCGGGACATTGAGATATGTCTTGGATATTTTTCCCTAAATCTTTTCCTCTTTATTTTCCCTGAGTGTGTCTAATCCTTTTAGTTCTATCAACTGCATTAAATCTAAGCAAGATAGTATAAGCTGGTATCCGACAGTGCTTTTGAGTATTAATATACAGACGTAGCTGTATATTAAATCTTTTCATTGTTTTTGTCATGACTTCTATTTTGTATTTCATAGCTGTGGTTCATTTTGTCTTATTTCCTCAGTTCTATCTTCTAATTACTGTCTTCTCAACAGTCATATCTAATTTACCATTTACCCTTCTTTTGAGATCTTTTTCAATGATTATAGGGTTTTTTTTCAGAATTTTGATGGATTTTCTGAATTTCCATTTTCTTTGTGCATCATGCCCTATTCTTGGCTTATAGACTCTACCATTTCTCTTATCTTTTCAAACATCTTAAACATACTTATTTTCAAATCATTTTATAAGATTTGAAGTAGCCCCAAACTAGAAATAACCCAAATGGTCATCAACTAATGGCAGTGTCTGAATATCTCTCAAGGTGGGATCTTCTCTTACGGGCCCATATTCTTTCCTTACCTTGTGTGAGAACTGTTTCAGGGAGACACACGTTGCCCCCTGGTGTGGAGAATTTATAATGAAACTTTACATTTGTCTCTGTCTGGTCCACAATATTTTATCAGTTTCTAGACTAAATTTTTTCCATTGGCATTACTGAAATATATAAATAACACAAAATAAATTTTAAGGGTAAACTTTCATCATTGTTGACAAATATATACATTCTTTTAACCATTAGAGTCATTTATATCACCCTAAAATGTCCCTCTAGCTCCCTTAGAAAGAAGGAGCTCCCTTCCCACCACAGCCCAGACAACCCCAAATCTGTTTTCTGAAGCAACAAGGATATACTATAGAGCACAGGAAATTATAGCCATTATTTTCTCATAACTTTTAATGGGGTATAATCCATAAAAATACTGAATCACTAAGCTGCACACCTGAAACTAATATAATATTGTAAATCAACTATACTTCAATAAAAATAAAATCTGTTTTCTATTACTATGATTTTGCCTTTTCTAGAATTTCATATCAACAGACTCATAGATCACGTAATGTTTTTGTGTGTAGGGCTTGTTTCACTTAATATCATGCTCCTGAGATTCATATATGTTGGTGTGTATCAGCAGTTTATTCCATTTCGTTACTAAGCAGAATTCCACTTTATGAATATACCACAATTTATCGTTCACTAGTTGCTGGACATTTGGGCTGTTTTTACCATTTTGCTACTGTGAACAAAGCTGCTATGAATTTTGCATACAAATATTTGTGTCATATTTTCTTCTTTGCATGCTTGGTGTTAATGGATGCTGAAAATTGCAAATTTGTGTTGTTTAATGTTGAACTTTATTTTATTCCTGTATAGAGTATTGGGACTTCTTCTGATGACCAATTATGTTTTATTTCAATTGCTTTGATCTTTTTAAGATTTGCTTTTAAGTTTGTTAAAGTATGAGCAGATTTTATCATGATAGACTACCCTTCAACATTTATTTCTATATTAGATTTTTGCACATCACACAGGCTGTGGGTTCTTCATTGTCATGGGCTACTCTTTTCCAACCATAGCCCAGAACTAGTTCTCACATGGGCCTGGGATTCCTAAGTAGTGAGCACAGGTTGTTCATCCTTATGTCATGGATGGGCCTGACTTCCCAGTTCCTGACCCTATATCACAAGGTCAATTCTAGTTTGCTCCAGCACAAAGAATACCATCCTTGCAAAGGTATTACCTGGGTCCATGGTGCCCTACTTCTCTACAAGAAGGTCTATAACCTCAAGCCTAATTTGCACAACCTTCTGCTTTAATAGAGCGTTTAGTTTAAGAGACAGCAGGCTTTATGGCAGAACTTTCTGGATGGGAAACCCTTAAGTATCACAGCTTTTTCTGTAAATGTATTCTATTTCCCTAGAGACACTCTTTGACTACGGGCAGAATGGGTAGCATAGAAATAGGGGACATGGTAAGCACTGGTTACAGTACTTTACAGGTGATATAAGAGCAATGCAGACCTGCTTTTCCAAAAGAAATAGTTTCCCTCTTCAAAACACATATAATCGTTAAAGGGAGAATCCAATGTAATGGAACAAACATAATGATTGTCTTCTCAAGACAAAACTGGCAATATTCTCTCTAATGAATCCATTTGTGAGTTACATGTGTTAACTTGCTTTTGTTTTAGGCTATCAAAATTTTGTAAATGACAATGCCCAGTTATGGCAGTAGAGATGTAGGATTGAGACGTGCCGGATATTTTCCCTACTCCCTTCCTCTCCGTTGTTTCCACGCATCTAATCCTTTTCGTTCCATTAGCCACAGTAAGCTGGGCAAGGACAGTGGGCTGCCACCCCTCAGGTACTAGAAACAGATTCAAAGGGCATTTCCACCTGGGCTGGGTAACATCTCATTGTCTCACAAAGGATCACCTTCACAAGCCCAAGAAACTTCTTATACTGTTCGATAATAGGGTTGATTGTTACCTAGGTCCCATTTTCATTTTATTACACTCTTGAAAATTGTTTTCTGAAAAGCTCCCAGAAAATAACCTGACCACATTGTAAAGTTCACAGTGATGGGTTTTAAGATAAACAGGACGGCTGGCTGTTTTCTAAGCACTGAGAGCTCACCCTGGTGAGCGTCCTGGTCTCCAGGCCCGGCAACCTGACATTTGCTGACTGCCAAGGACCGAGGGCCCAACACAAGCCCAGCCCCTGCCCAAGGGGCCTTCCGTGTTCTCAGCACACCCATCTTCCCTCCTTCTTTCTCTCCCTCCCCATCACAAAGCCGTTTTCCTCTAGCTGTGCCGCGTTTGCTGCCTCCGGGTCTATGAAAGGACCATCCCTTCCCGGTGATGTCTTCCGGGCGCCGATTCTTCCCAGGGCAGCCGTGTGGTTGGGGGTTTGGACGGTACCTGCGGCCCTGGCCATGGGTGAGAGCTCGGAAGAAGCCGGTCTCTCTATGCCTCGCCGTACCAGCTCCACTCTTAACTGTTCTAACTGTGCTTCACATAAATTTATTTTAAAAAGAAAGGAGCTGCACGATTTAAAACAAACCAAAAAATAAGGCCACTCATTTTGCGTTGTTTGTGGTTTTGACAAAGGCTCCCAGAGCCGTCCGTGGCGGGCCCCTCCGATCTTTCTAACTTCTCTCTCCTCTCACCTTGCTCCGCAGAAACGCTCCGTCCCGTCAAACTCCTTCCTTCCTCCCGGCCTCACTGCAAAGTGCCCCAGGCGTCCTCTCCTCCTTTCACCAGCTAATACTCGCTGCTTTGCCCAGACGTACCCCTGCCGATTGTCACACCTGCCCTTCCTCTGCTCAGTCCCCGCCTGCTGGGAAGGCGGCCGCGGGGCCCCATCTCTCAGGAGTCCCCCCCTCCCTGGTCCCGGCAACTTCACAGCGGAGCCCGACGCCTCTCCTCCTTCAAGGCGCCCGGGGCTGTGAGCATCGCTCTGACCGCCCCTCGCCGCTCCTGTGCCCGCAGCAGCCGCAGAGTGGCCTGCTCGCCGGGGCCAGCAGTCACCCCAGCTCCACGAATTCCAGTGCTGCATAACTTTAGACAAAGATGTGCACTTTCAGGAAGGCATCTTCCGATGGGATTGCTCCTAGGAAGGAGTCGGTTTGTGTTTAAATTCGGCTGCTGTAAACGGGATGCTTTTACTGAGTTACGTTTATCCGAGCAGGTGCCGGTCCCTCCCCAGGGACGAGGCGCTTGGACGCCGTCGGTCGACCTGATCTGGCGCGCGGTCCCCCTCTTGTGAGGACAGGGACCTAGGGATGAACGGGAGGAGGAAGAAGAAAGGAGAAGAGCGCCGAATCTGGGCATCTCCCGATGAACGCCGATCGCACCTCGGTGCGCGCAGTCGTGAAACTTGCTGAGGTGCCCGACGCCGCCGTCCTGCCGGCCGTCCTCAACCCAGGCGTTTCCCACGTGGTGCGGGCGTCTCTGAAGGGGTTTCCAGGCCCTCCCACTGCACGCGCCGTGGCCGTGCTGTCGTGATCACGCACGAACCGGCCCGCACTCCTTCCGCCACCTGCGCCCGGCGATGCGCGGCTGTCCTCCCGTGCGTCCGGAGCGCGCTCGCGCCCGTTTCTATTCACGTCTGGTTTCCCGGTGAACGTTCTCTGGCCCGGGTACCTTCGCGAGCGGGACGGGCAGCAGGTGGGCTGGAGCAGATGCGCTCCCGTAGCTGAGGGACACCTGCGCGCTCAGCGCTTCGCCCTCGCCTGCCCTCAGGTGCTCCGCAGGTGCTCGGCCCGCGGCCACCTGCACCCCAGGGTCTCGGGAGCCCCGGGCCGGGTCCAAGGGCAGGACGCCCACCCGTGGCCACACCGCAGGAAGGGGCCCCGTTCTCCTCACCTGGGACCACTGCCCTCCCTGAGATCGGCACCTCCTGCTGCCTCTGCTTGCACTTGCTACCACTCGACACCCCCCCACCCCGGGAGAAAGCCAGTGGTCCCGCCCAGGGCACTGCTCTGGTTCTCAAGGCCCAGGGCTCAGGGGACGGAGAGCTCTGGGCCCGCACAGAGCGGGGGAGACAGTGTTCTCCCCAACTCATGCCGCTTCTCATCACCACACCAAAGCTGTGCTCCCCAAGACGCCCCAAGATGCCTGCCTTCTCTTTAAAACCCTTCAAAAGCACATAAACACTCACAAAAGTAGTTTCACCCAAGAGCCAGCTGTTTCTCTGGGCGGCGGCCTCTGTTCTGGCTGAGGCTGCTCTGAGATTCCAGGCTGAGAAGCCCCGGCCCTGCCCTCCCTCCCCCCACCCGCTGACCCCATCACGCCTCAGCCCTCCTCACTGCGGGGCTCTCAGAGTCTCTGCCCGCCTCATCCTGTGCTCAACTCGGGGGCCCCCTTGCTTCTCACCACAGCAGGCCCGGGACCTTCGCGACTCCCCTATACATCCGGGGAGAGCACGGGGACCTCTGTGTCACCCGGTCACACCGGACGCCGGGAAGACTCGGTTTCCTGTGCTGGCTTCCTCCTCACTCACAGCTTGGCTGGAGCACTAAGACTCACGGCCCAGCCTCAGTTCAAAGGGGACAGGAAGCGAGGAAAACAAACAAACAAACAAACAGGAAGACTGGCGTCAGAAATGCAAACTAAGTCATTTCAAAAGTGTTATCCTGGTTCACGTTCCAATCAGAGCGACACCTGAGCCCCTTTCCAGGCACAGGATTGGGGCTTTCACCCACTTTCCTACGTTGATCTCCCATCACCGGCTGTGGTGGGTTCTCCACTCTCCTTCCAAAGAAATCTCATCGCCCAGGTTCTGGTCACATGTCTAGGCCCTTCGCTTGGATGCCTCGGCCGGATTGGCGAGAGGCTCTGCCACGCGAAGCTGGTGCTGCCCCCGGTCTTCAAGCTGGGTCTGGACCTGGCTCTGTCCTCCTCGGGGGACAGTATCGTCAGGGCAGTGGGCAGCCGCTTTGCTGTCAAATGTCTAGACTTTCAATTCTTTTGTGAGTGGCTCTCCTTTGGAGTGAATCACAATAGCTAAAAAGACATGTTTACATTTAGATCTGTTTTCTACAAAGTTTTCTTTTTCTGCTGCTCTCAAACACCAGAATCTGGCCAAGGCTACTTTGTAGTTATGTGAGTCTGTGCAAGTAAGACCCCACCAAGTGGCTTCAGAGTCCCTCCTGTGGGTGCAGCTAGCATGTCTCCATTCCAGCCGACTTCACTTGTTCATGGATTGCCTCTTACCTGGAGCTCCCTCCACACAGGGGAACACTTCTGGGAAATTCCAGGACGCAGGCTGTCTGAATTTTGGTATTTTACAACTTTTCCATATCCTGATTTTCATAAAACTTCTGAAAAAACTGAAGCAGTGAAAAATCAAACCGAAAGATCAAATGAGAAAACATGAAATACCCGGGTCATAAAATATATTTTCTGTAGCAGGTTTTTCTCAAGTTCTCAAGCAGCCTGTGTGGTGTCATGATGACCTTGGTCTCCACTTTCTGAAGTTCAGAGGTTGGATTTTTGTTGTTTTTTACCCCTTAGGGCTTCCCATCATCATTTCTCTTGACAAAAGAAAAATAGACCAGAAACAAATAAAATATTCAAAACTAACTGTCTTTTAAAAACTTGTTACTTTCTCTGGTTATCTCAAGGTCAAGGAGCCCAAGGTAACTAGCAATCTTGACTACTGACCACGAAAAATCTATCTTTTCCATAATTCTTGAAAATATTAAAGTACCTCACACTCTTTGTTTACATAATACATACTAATCATGAGAATATCGCCTTAGAGGTACAGAAAGCCTTCTTTCCAAGAGCTGTAAGAATATCATGTGTCTGAGCAAGTCCTTCCATTATACCGTGAAGAGAGGATACAGGTTGTTCTATATCCACAGAACAGAGCAATCAAGAATCTAAATGTTCCCTTCCTGTTGGCACCTCTACCATGGATAATCATTACTTGCCTGTGTTTTGTCGACCCTTGAGCAATCCCCTAAATGTGCATCTGACCAGCCAGATTCTCTGTTTCCCTGCAACGGATACATCTCTCTTCTGATAATCACTTGGCCTGAAAGCACATTTCCCCTCTTCAAATGCTGTGGGTTTTTTTTTCTTTTTAACTGTATAACATCCTAGTTGCCCCAAGGAGTGTTCAATAAAGTACCACTCGTTCAAATATTATTCACATTATCCTTCCATTTACAATAAAAGCAATAATAGTAATGACATGTTTGTTCAACGCTTTGTATGCGGCCAGGCCTTTTGCTATGTGCTTTGTTTGTGTTAACTCAATGAATCATCAAAAGGACCTTTCAATACAGGCAGATCTCTGAAATGTGGATTAGATTCCAGACCATTGCAGTCAAGTGAATATCCCAATAAAGCCAGTCTTATGAATTTTTTGGTGTCTCAGTGCATATAAAAGTTATGCTTATACTATACTGTAGTCTATTAAGTGTGTGATAGCATTATGTCTAAATAAATACATACCTTTATTAAAAAGTACTTTATTGCTAAAAAACGCTAACTATCATCTGAGCTTTCAGTGAATTATAATTTTTTGCTGGTGGAAGGTTTGAGAATTACCAAAATGTGACACAGACACGCCAAGTGAGCAAATGCTATTGGAAAAATGGCGCCAAGAGACTTGCTCTGTGCAGGGTTGCCACAAACCTTCAGTTTGTAAAAAACGCAATATCTATGAAGTGCCATAAAACAAGGTGGATTGATGCTCTTGTTATCTCCATTTACAGATGAGACACTGAGGCAGCCCCAAGGTCGCAGCCATAAGGACAGAGTCACTGTTTGAACCCAGCCCAACACCGCCTCCCTGTCATCAGGGATCCAAAGGCACAGCTGTCTTAGCCAACTCTGTTTTCCCATTTTCCAGCACAGACCTCGTGCCTAGTGGTCCAGAGATGGAGTATCATGGAGAGAATGGAGCACATGCTTCATCCCCTCACGTGCATATGTCATGTGGTTTTCTAAAATATGAGTGATTTTCTAAAATGTGATCAGGTAAAGAATTCAACTGCATGTAAGACTCCTTTCTCTTTCCATCCTGATTCCCCACCCCCCTATCACATTTCCCCTTCTATTAGGGGGCACTGGAGTGGCTGTGGGCATTTCTGGGAGGGTTTGTGGGGAAACTGAGGTGGGGAATACATTCAGCTGGACTTCGGGAAGAGTGTGCATTGATTTGCAGTCACCTCCATGTAAAGTGATGTTATTGCAGCGTCTTGTTGTCGATGTGGGAGCACTCAACCTCCCTCCGTCATGTCATCCACGTGCTGACACAAAGATGTGGCATCGGAGGGCCTGTCCTGCAATGCACAGCCCCCAAGTCTGCGAATAGTGAAGAAAGATTTGGAAACACAGAGCCATAAGCTGGTCTGCGTAGGTAATCATCCTACTCCCTTAGCTTGCACATGAAGGAAAGTTGGTAGAGATGTTCCAGATGTTGACAAAAATCCTAAAATTTTACATGCGGTTACACATAACAGGGTAATCAACCTTGATTAATAATTATTTTCTATTCTCTCAGTAGAATAGTTTTTGTCTGGCAGTTAACACACATGCTCTGTTACTTTTCTTCAATTTATTACATATGTAGTTTCTGTTGTAATTTTTTTGTTTGAAGTTTGTACAGATTTCTTTTCTAAATCTGAATGAACATTAATTTTCATCCTTAACTTCATAGTCTGAATTTTGTATTCCTTTTCTTTCAAAGACACTCAAATTACATAAGCTCCAGATGCTTTCAAGTGGGATCTATCCTGAATATGTCCTACAAAATGCATGTGTCGCAAAGAGTTAGGTTAGAATGACTTGAAGCCCATGGAAAATGTTTCTCCCAGTTCAGAATGGAGCCCCTGCAGCTGTCCTGTGTACGAGTGTGACGAGTGTGGGTTCCCTTGTCTCTCCCGCAAACAGGAGCACCTCCTCGATTCAGAATGGGGACTTTCCAGCTGCCGTGCTGATCTGCCCGTGTGTGCGCTTGAATCCTCTCACTGGATGGCTTCCTAGTCCTGGCTGCCCATCTGTCCTCCTGATGGGAACGTCCTGGCGCCATGTTGCTTCCCCCAACCATGCTTCTCTCAGGGAAGGGCGAGGCCTGGCCACCAGGGGGCGCCTGTCTCAGGCATCTAGTAGCAGGAACAAGGAGGTGACAGCAGTACTGAGGTGCGAGAGAGGAAGAAGGAACTGAAGAGGAAGAGACCTGTGGACAGACCTCTGCACAGCACTCGCGTGTGGCTGTCTTCACTGGTCCCAGCTTTCTAAGGAAAGGTGGCCCATGAAACTGTAATCAAACCCAGGTTCGGCCAATAATTGGAGAGGCAAGTGTCAGCAGAAAGGAAAGGTGCTTTAATCAGTAGAAAGGAAAGGCGCTGGGGAGATGGTGGACTTGTGTCCAGAGACGAACTCCGAAGATTCCGCTCAGCCAGGTTGGTTTTTAAAGGGAAAAATGGGGTGGGGTGTGTGGGGGGGGAGAATCTCAGTGAATCATTGAGGCAGGAGGTTGGGTTCTGACTCTTTCTTCAGATGTTATCCTGCCCGTGTGATCTGCCTGCAGTATTGCTTAGTGGGGCCTACTGGGGGTAGAGAGCTAATCTTACTTCTTTTTATCGAGGGGAAGAATCAACAGGTTAGACAAGACATGGTGAGCATTCAGGAGAGCATAAGACAGGAGTTAGTTTCAGTTGCTTAGTGACCTCACTCTTGTAATTAGGTTCTTTTAAGGTTAGGGGGGAAGAGAAATGGGCAAACAGGAAAGGGGCAACAGAGCTGCTTTCAAAACCACCACTGTGACGAACAATTCACCCTCTGGCAAAGGCCATGGCAAATACCTGACAAATATCATGGAGCTCACAGGCATTAAGATTGAAAAAGCATAGTTCAGCAAGGTTTTCTCTGTGTTTTATGGTAAGACTCATTTTCAAAATATTAATAATGGCTTTTGAAACTAGAGACGAACTTTTGCACTTCCTGTGTACTCTACGAGGATCATTTCACAAAGGGTTACCTTTTGACTTTGCTTCCTCTGTTATGCTTTTGGTAACTGGTCTAAGGAGCTCTGCACTGCCCAGAACTATCAAATGTTTATCAAATGTGTTCCTGTTGCTTTCAGATCTGGTTCTGATTGTGATCGCAGGGGTGGGGTGAGAGCTTCATATACTCCCGAGGAAAATGTACGTCAAGCAGATTAATGAGAGAAAGGCCATTTCAGACATCAGTTTGTTTGATTTTATAAACAAACTCCTTTAAAGAAGTAAACCAAGTATAAACAAGTATAATTCCAGAAAATAAACATAGTTTCAGATACTATTTTAAGGAAAATTTCTTCTTACATTAATTCTCTACAGTTGTGCAGTCAATACAGTCAATCATCCCTACTGTTCTTCACAAGCTGGGCTCAAGGAGGAGCTTTAAATGGAAATTTACATTGTATATTTCAAATATGTCCAGAAAGGGATTTTAAATGACATTTCAATTGTATTTGTTAAGAGTGAATGAAGTAGATTCTAAAAAGAGGAGGTGGATACATGAGCATTGGGTGAGAATGTCTAAATATTAGAGTACATCACTGTAAATACAAAGATTCAGAAAAAAAATCACAAGGAAGAGAATTGTGGTACCGCATTCATTCCACTCACTTTCTAAACTAACAAACATTCAAATGTATGTTCTTCATGGAATGCTTTAAGATTTTAATATTTCATCATCTAATACAGATACTCAGAATCCAAACTGATTTGGTCTGGGATGGGGTCTGGGTGATATATTGTTTTTAAAGTCCCCAGATAATACGAATATGCAGCCAGAACTAATAATCTCCTGGATTGTCAGCCTGCCTAATCAGGAAAAATAGACCTCCCCAAAAAGCTGTAGGAAATTATTCTTCTGCCCTTTTAGCACTAAAGGACATCCAACCTTCCAAAAGCAGAGAAGTCTTTTAATGTGTAGTCAGCCTGGATCATCTGGGTAAAGACAGATTTTAAAAATTAATATTTCATTAGTTGGGGTTAAAAGTAGGTTAATCATTATCACGTGCTTCGCTAGTTTATATTTTTGTATAGCTTTATTTTATTATGTTAATATTTGTATCCATATTAAATGGGCCTTTCAGCTTTGTGCTCAACTGGAAATTATATATATGTGCAATTATACACATGTATGTTTATATATACATGTATGTGAGTATATATTAGATGTATATGTGTGTGTGTGTGTGTGTGTGTATGTGTGTGTATATGGAGAGAGAGAAGGAGATGTAATGGGATCATGAATACTGAAATACATCTTTCAGGCATCTTCTAGCTGTGTTCATGCTAATAGTCAGCGGTTCATTCTAGAAAAACCTTGTTTTATGCAAGGAAGAATGGAATATGGTGTGCTGTAGAGAAGGCGAGCTTAATATAACAGCAAACTGATCATCAACAGTACAGGTTATCAACTCCTTGTAAATGAAAAACCTGATCGATTTTCCTTGGCCCACACTTCCTATTGTCCATAGAAATACTTGTAAAAGTTGTTTACGGCTTCACAGAATCATCACGAAGTTGGTTGGTCCTGTCTTGGCCTCCACGCAAGAGGCTGTGGCATCTGATCACATAGGAGCGTGTTATGGGGTTTTCCCCAGAGGTCGTCTGCAGTCTCACTCCAATGAAACGCTCTCCTTCAAGTAGTGATCGCGCCTCAGTACATCTGGGGACACAGGGGCCACTGAGGCTACGCAAAGAAAAATGCCACTAAATTGTTTCCTAAATGGTGGAATTTATTTCAATGCTAACTTACAATGGAATGAGACAGACTATTTACATAAAGCTTAAGTACAAAAAATATAATACATTTTTTACTGTACATAATCAGGATTCTCTTATTTTGTCCCCAAAATGTTGGCAGATAGAGATGAAGCGGGGGCTGGTATGGAAGGAAGCTTGGGGGACGGTTGGCAATACTCGGGATCATCCTTCATGAATTTATTATTCATAAAAGATGCAGAGGTTTGGGTTATAGAACCTGGCAATTTGCCAAGAGCAATGAGCGAGCGGGACACTTTCACTTTGGGGATACCAGCTCAAAAATATGCCTGTTTTCCTCTGAGTTGAGGCTGGGAGCCCGTGAGAGTTGGTTTCTGCAGACTGGTTGGGAGACACCCACCCACCCTTTCCCTGAACTTCCGGCATTGATCCAGGGCAGCGGGCAATGGGCTCCCTTCCTGCACTGCCTCAGCTGGTGTCTTAAACTGATTTTGAAAACAATGTATCTACCAGGTGTCATTAAACAACTTTTGTAGATATAGACCTGGACAGCTCTCAAGTGAGCATTTAAGACCAGTGACTTGATAAACAGAAAAAAATGAAGACCACTGGAAATCGGTATTACACATTTTTAACAACAAGGTTTCCAGTGAAACCTTGAAAGTCAAATGTAAGGACTGAAAAACCCCCATCCCCCATTGGTCCTGAGGGGGAATACCCAGAAATCCACAAGCATTCCACCAGGGCAACCAAAGCTCTGTTTTTCTCATTCCAATAAAGGGGAGACAGCGCTACCTCATTCTAAAAAAGCTCCATTATGATTAATATATATGGTCTTTTAAAAATTAATTTCAAGATCAGTAACTTTCTGTAAGTTTACCAAGGGGTCAAGGTGGCTTCGGAGAAGGTTCCATGAAAAAAAATGAAACAATCCCAAATAAGTTTATTTTGTATCACAGAACAGCAACAGCAAATTAACACAGAATGAGGCATTTAACATTTCATAACATCTTCAAAAGTCCCATCAAGTGGCATAACACACAAATTTAGTTAACACACTTTTGAAGAATCCTACATTGGACCAAGTTTGTGCACTTCCCTTGCAGACAGTGTAGAATTTTGGTGGTGGATGCAGGTGCTTGTGTTGAAGGTTCATAGTGTGCTTTCTTCCAAAGTGCAGAAGTTCAAGTTTGGTTTTGGCCAACGGTCATGGTACAGGGGAAAAGGAATCAAATTTAGCAGAGAAAACACTGTTAACTTTCTTAACCCAAATTAAGAATGAAAACTTTGTGAACTTACGAAGCAGTTTCGACATTGACTTCAAACAAACAAACAAGCAGCAGGCAATATTCTAGGTGGTTCTCATTCCACTCACCATATCTGTGTCAGTCATCACCAGCCTATGTCTGATTTTCCTGTATCTACAGACTTGCCTGAAGACAGACAGTAACAAAACCCTCTAACTTCTATAGGCATCCCATTGACATTCCTACTACAGAACAAACGTTAAGGTGTTTTTTGGAAAATGTAAAATTAAAGTGATGTCAGTTTCTGGAAGGCTGGGTTCACCTAAATTCTGAACACACCGTGGCACCCATTCTGGCATCATAGCCCCAGTGCGGGTGGAAATCACATCTGACAATGATGTGCTTCTTGTTCATTTTCTATTCCTGAGTTCAAAGAGGCATATAAGAATGATTTTCTTCAAAGTATAGCCAATCAGTCCTCTGCTTTCAACCAATAATATCCAGATGAAATGATAAATCATTATCTTAAACAAGGCACTGGCAACTTTTAATAGGAAATTAAACCATCTGCACTTACTAATCAGGCTCTTTCTTAGTGACATGTTAGGAGGATAGTTTGGATTTTCTGGAATCCAGATTTTGCTCTCCCAGCTTGTATTTATCTAAAACGGGGATCATTTTGAACTCTAATATTTGGGTCATTTTTGGCATTAAGTTGCCAAAAATCTGAGAAAGAACAGGATCGTGTTTGAACTGCTGGCCTCAGATTTCTGACTGATATGGAAGAGGTGGAATGAATTTTATTGCCCATCCAACATGTTAGTTTAAGAAATACCATAGAGTGGTTTTCTATCTCAATTTTTCTCCCTTCTGGTCTTAAAGTATCTTTCACTAGTTACCGTCATCATGGCAACAAAGTAAAACATGTTTGCCTGAATGAGAATTGGTAATGAATCATGGGTAATAAGCTTGATAGTGTTTTGGTTTTTTTTTTCTTTTCTATGGCAGAACTAATATGGTCTTTAGAAAATACTATATGAGACAGCTTTCACTAGGAACAGTACATTCATGTCAGGCTCTGATTTTGTTTTGTTTTGTTTTTATAAATTTATTTATTTATTTATTTTTGGCTGTGTTGGGTCTTCGTTTCTGTGCCAGGGCTTTCTCTAGTTGCGGCAAGCGGGGGCCACTCTTCATCGCGGTGCATGGTCCTCTCACTATCGCGGCCTCTGTTGCTGCGGAGCACAGGCTCCAGATGCGCAGGCTCAGTAGTTGTGGCTCACGGGCCCAGTTGCTCCGCGGCATGTGGGATCTTCCCAGACCAGGGCTCGAACCCATGTCCCCTGCATTGGCAGGCAGATTCTCAACCACTGTGCCGCCAGGGATGCCCTGATTTTGGTTTTGATGATGCTCTTAGACCCTTTGCAATATGAACTTACATTTTCAGAAGAGAACAGGTCGCCATTCCTAATGCTTCTGAAACATGTACCAAATGTTTGATGATGCAACTTATGATCATTAAAAAAACCCACTTTGATCCATCTGCTACAAAAATATCTATAACACATCTTTAACATAAAACCATAAAAAAGAGTATGGAATAGTCATTTTAAAAATCCCTGCCAATAGTCCAACTTTACGTCTTGTTCATTACTTTTCAATTTCCAAAAGAGAAAATAAGCAAGGATGAAAGCAATATATTTTCTTGTGTTTTATCAGGTTATCAAAATGGATAACCAGAATGCATTGGTTCTGTATTTATAGAGTCACAAAACATCTTTAAATCAACTAATATTAATGACTTCAATAGGAGAGAACAGCAGAAATAAATTCAACAATGGCCACTGGTCTCCAAATATTTTATCTTACATGGTAATACACTTGAAATATTTGGCATTCCCTTTTGTACATTTCTCAGGCCAAAATGAACGTTCTCCCACTTCACACCCATTGATCAGAATGGCTTTCTAGTGTCTGATAATAGTTAAGGATAGGTAATCAGAGGTAATCAATTTTGGTAATGTCATGTCGACATGAATCAGCAAGCCAACATAAATTACCATGACATGATAGAAACAGTAGAAGGAATAAATGTGCTGGGCATGGCCAATGAGATCTGTGTACTCCAATTTGCATCATCTTAAAAAATAAGAGCAGAGAGTTTGCATATGAGTAGATTTAAGGTTAGTGTTTTAATTCCCTGCCTTCATGAACGAGGACGATCGGAGCTGTGGGATTTAAGCACAGCCCTGCCACATGGAGAGCAGCGGCTTGGAGTCAGACTCAGTGCTTGGCATCCACTATTGCTACCCTACCTGTTGCCTCTGGATAGATGTTCCAGAGTCACTTTTTGAAACAGAAAGACAGAATTAAATATAGTTACCCCAAAATGCCACACATAAGAAAACTCCACTGAAATATAAAAGACGCCCTGGGGCTAAGGAAAGTTGATGCCGCAGGGCTAAGTCAATGCTGAAGGTGGTTTGACAGTGTTGGGGTAATGGACACGATTGATTCTAAAAGTGACGGAAATCTCATAAAGGGGCACTGGGATATTTGTAAATTCAGACTCTAAGGAGGCTGCACCTCCAATGTGCATTAAGGACGTGTTTACACAAAATGACTAGCTGAGTGTAGACTTGATACATCTTTAAATAAAATCTCCTTTGATCTGCGGATACACAAACAGCATCCTTTCAGGTAGCCCCTGGGATTCCCCTGCTGAGACTTTGTCCATAACTTGGAAGGCATGTGACTCACGAACTCTACCAAAGATTCCAGTGGGAACTCTCTCCACACAGGCTTTGATTCCTATGAATTTCACCCTTTTGCAAATAAATAAGGAAACAGAGGCACCTTCACCTGCACTCTGGGTAGTTGATCCCGGAAGATCCAGGGATCAGCCCACAGGGCTGTGCAAGCGGATCGTGGGTCCCCACCTGGGACCGTCCATGACATCTGGCTGGGAGGGACCAGGTCCCCTTCTTTTCAAGGTCACCTTCTCCCACATTCGCTTCCTTTCTCTTTGGCATCACTGGCGAGTCAATGGGGCCAGACCCCTGGCTCATGCCGTTCCCATGGGCTGAACCTTCCTGGGGACAGAGCCTTCTCCACCGCAGGGAGCCCTCACGTCCACTCACCCTTTACTCCTCTCAGTTCCTTTAAAATCTCTGCCCACGCTTGACACACACAGGGAACCCTCTTTTTTCCCAGTATTAATGCCGATTCTAGTCAGAATCTATAGGCTTAGTGAAATGTCTCTGAAGGAGCAGGGAAGCTCAGAACCTCCCATAAGTTTCCAGGGGCAGCAGCACAGAAACGTGCCTAAAGCGAGTCAGACAACTGGGTAAGGAAACACCCAAGTCAGGGGACGCTGGGAGTTCACATAGCAAAGCCTGATCCTGCGCCCCCAGAGCGCCTCAGAATTCATGGAGTCCATGTCATTCGGGGTGACAAAGCCCTCAGTGTCATCAAAGCCATCATCTTCAGAGCTATTTGGGGAAGGCCACCCGCTATGCAGCGAGCAGGGACCCTGTGGCACTGCAGGGTTGATATTAGACAGTGACTAGTCTAGTCTAGAGAAAGCACTGAGCACGGGGAATCACTTCCAAAGAATTTAAATGTGAGATTAAAGCCAGTTTCCTAATGAAAACCAGCCAAACTTCAATTGTATCCAGAAATAACCCTAGAAATTAAACTGTGATTAATGTCATTTGATGTGAGGCTCAGAGAGATGCAATTTAAAAATATTAGTCTCTGTCTGCACCGCTTGTACCAGAAAGAAAGAAAGGAAGGAAGGAAGGAAGGAAGGAAGGGAGGGAGGGAGGGAAAAGATAAAGAGAATGAAGAAGTCACACAGTAATTTAAAATGTGACAAGTGTTGCCAGGAATCCCAACCATCCCAGCCTAAGGAAGAGGTGCTTTATGAAGGTTCCAGCAGAAGTGGTAGGTACCAATGTGAAAGCCCATCACATGGGGGCTTGATGAGGAGTACAGAGGGGAAGCATAGACACAGAAGCAACAGCTCTACACTGACGGGAAAACAAAAGTTATTCCATAGGTGCTTAAAATACTTGGATTATAGCTAAAACTAAACAAATTGATATCCTGTTAAGTAAGAAGGAGGAATGGAGGGAGGGAAGGAGGACGAGAGAGAGGGGAGAACAATTTTCTTTTGAATAGAGTGTCAGGGAACAAAAATGAGTGAACTTCTTTGCAGTGATAATTGTAAAGATTTATGTAATCAACAACACGAAAATTCTGTTGTAGGGAAGGGTGGTTTCCCTAGTCATTGCACAAGATTGATTAAAGACCAACTTTGATGTCATTTGGGAAGCATTTCCCATCAAGACCAGTGATGCTTTTTTGAAATATCAATATCCTCTTTCCTAGGGGAAAGAGAATGAACTTTTAAGCTTTGAAAATATTGCGGGGGAGGAATTAAAAAACCGGCTAAAATGTGCTACACAAATGAGGACATTTTTCTAATAGGAAAGTGATGAGACAGGTTGAAGCATCCAATGAAAATCCAACCCAAGGACAATTAGAAAACTATCTGGCTAAATTTCACTTCCTAAGTGTGGACTTTGCGTAGAAACAGAGCAATCTCATACAGCATACAAGGAATACGGGAGATGTAGCATGAACTTCCCACTGGAAAGACCCGGAAAATCATTCATTTGAAATCTATCAGACCTCCCAGAGCCCAACTGCAATTTAGACTTTAATTTTAGTAGAGCCGTTTCTGAAAATTTGGGCATATAAGAATATTTTGAACTCACCAACATTCATTACTAAACATAGGATTTTTCAAATCTTTAAATTGGATAGGGTGAAAACCTAACCAACCTATGTAGGCTAAAAGTCTGTGTCCCTCAATGCCCACACTGTAAGTTTTCTCAGATCTGAAGGTTCATTTATCAATAAGAACATGTTTTTATGTCCACCCAGGCCTTTATCATGACACCCTGAGGCATAAAATGAATAATTTCAATCTTGTTCTTACTTTCAATAATTATTCAACCAACTGCTCTATGTTATGCATCAGTTTTTTGCGAGTAATTTATCCTGTTTTTTTTTTCTCCTGGGGACCCCTCTGAATAGTATCATAACACCCTGAAATGCTTATGAATGATCGAAGCTCAGAACCATGGGATCATTAAAAACCTTACTTGCAAACACCCTGACTTCTCAAGGTACTTCCTGAAATGCTGTTGCCCCCATGCAGGGAGAAGTGGGAGTGGATGGATGGCAAAGCAGCACTGAGATAAAAAACAAGAGGCACCAGAGCTAAACATCCCCTCCTCACCTGAACTAGAGGCAGCAAATGACAGCTTGGTACTTGGGGAGCACTTCAATATGTACAGCCACAAGCTGCAGAAAGCCAGCTTTACACATCATTAATGCTCTTGGTAGGGGCGGATGGCCATACATTAGTTCTATCAGGGAGACGGAAAATAAAAAAGTTGCTTTTCATTAAATGTCAGGTTTTTCAATACTTTCTGTAACATGGAAAATAAAAAAAAGTTGTTTTCAATTATATTTCAGTCCTTTCAATACTTTCCTCATTAGTATCATGAATGTTCAAGATTTTTCTTTGCAGAGAGAGGGGAGGTGTAGAGTCTGTTATCCAAATGCTAAACAAGTGGTTATTTTACAGAGTGGTTCTTTACGATGTTACTGTGGACCAGACAGGTGGGCTACCTGGCCGACGCGCGACAAGGAGCTCCCTGAAATGCCATGAAATCCACAAGTCAGAAGAAGGCGAGCTTCACAACAGCATGTAGAACACGTTCCCCCTTCATCGTGTCTGTACCTCTGTTCTTTACACTCACCTCCCCCAGGGACAATACAGTAACGGCAGCAAGACCAAGGGTAGAGCATCTCACACCTCATACCATCACCTTTGAAGACATAAGCCAGGTTGAATCCCTGGGCGTCCTCAGGCAAGAAGCATTCCAAGTCCAAACATACACGGTATCATCCAGATTGAGAAGATGGAGATCCATGGTGAGTCATTGTATGGCCACATTCAGATTCTTCATTTTATCAATACTATAAACCGTGTGGAGGTGGGGAGGCTCTCACATAAAGTGCCTATTTTCTTGAATTAAAACATCATGAAGATTTACGCTCAAGGTCAAGAAGATGTTCATACTTCTAAAGACCCCTTCCATTGTGGGTGGTACAGTTATGAAAAAGCTCAAGAAAACAACTGACTTGTTAGAAAAATGGACTGAACACAATAAAAGAAACCTGCACACCATGGCTCATTAAACAATGATCAAGAATTGTAGACCAGATTTTCACGATGTCATGATTAGATTTTTGTTGCTTTTAAGAACGTGTCTTTTTGGCAGCAATGGGACACTCGTGGCTTGAAATGCACTTGAGATGTATCCAAACTCCATCTCTGAAGTCTTGGAGACATGGGCAGTCAGGGAGCACAGGCCTTGAGGAGCTGGGGAAGTTACAGGAAGCCAAAAATAGAAGAACTCTTAGTACTCATCATAGTTATTGAGATCTGTAAAGTAGGCATTAGAATACGTCTTCCCAGTGAGATGCGGGTTGAAGTATTTGTTTCTTTCCTCTAAGATCAAGTTGTTTTTGTTAAATGCCTGTAAAAAATGAAATAGAAGATTTAGGAATATTCAGTAAGTAGTATTTCAGAAAGAGACTATAGTTAGGAGACAATTACAGTTGACCCTTGAACAACGCGAGTGTTAGGGGCGCCGACCCTCCTCGAAGTCGAAAACCAGAGTATAACTTATAGTCTTCCCTCCAGATCCATGGTTCCTCCATATCTGAGGTTCCCCTGTACCCGCAGTGCTGCATCCTGGATTCAACCAACCTCCGATCGTGTAGTACCGTGGTATTTTATACAGTAAGTCCCTACATACGAACCTCCAAGTTGCGAACTTTCAAAGATGCAAACATGCGTTCCCATGTCCAATCACGTAAGTTAGTTCACGTGTCTGGCGTACTTTGTCACATGTGTGCATCCTCTACAAGTGGTTGTGCTTTTGTGTACTTTACTGTACAGTACTGTATAGAGTACAGTGGTACAACATCTTTATTTCTTGCCTGTTCACTCGATGCCAGCCCCTGGATGCCAGCTGTTGTACTGTACTACTGTACTTTTCAAGGTACTATACTGTAAGATTCAAGTGTTTTCTTTACTTTTTGTGTTTGTTTTTTATGTATTATTTGTGTGAAAAGTATTATAAACCTATTATAGTACAGTACTATATAGCCGATTGTGTTAGTTGGGTACCTAGGCTAACTTTGTTGGACTTATGAAGCACTCTCAGAACAGAACTCGTTTGTATGTAGGAGACTTACTGTATTGAAAAAATCTGCATATAAGTAGACCCGCACAGTTCAGTATTGTTCAAGAGCCCACTGTATGTGGAGTTCGAACTCTCTCCTAAGGCTCCATTATTTTAAAATGTGTCTTCTCACTTCTCAGTTGCTTCCTCACATCATTTGCTGAGGACTTGCCTGGTAACTAGAATGAGGCTGGTAGGTTTTCAGACCAGACTTTACTTTGAGCTTTACTCAGAAAGTCTACTTTTGAACTTTAGTCAGGAAGTTTCCAAGTGTTAGAAAACCTAAATCAAAATCTCTTGGAAACCTAAAACTCTAGTGATTTCAAATTCATAAACACTTTGAATATTACCACTTATAACTGAATAGGTGTTTAAGCAGCTTTTGGATTGTCATGGTACATTGGTAAGAGATTTTGAAGGAACATATTTAAATAAATGCATGAGATTCTTAATTTCTCTTCATTTTCTACACTGTTGGAAGGTGACTACCGTGGCCATTTCTGACACAGATGCTCTTCCTCATTAACAGTCATGAAAGTTACCCGTACTTTTAAAGAGCTGAACTGTCCCAGAAAGAGGGTAACTTTTAAGAGGACCAAAATAAAGATGTGAGGTCGTAGGCATGCCCAAATGCCCAGGACTTGTCTGGGCAAGGAGTCAGAAGAAAGTTCTAGAAAGATTCATTAGAGACTAGGCAGCAGTACTTTGCCTTCAGAGCAGCAAGATTTCTGATGAAGTGCCTACTGGATCTTCAGTGAGAACAGAAGACCAGCTAAATTATCTTCCGATGCTTGAAGTAGTAGTCACCACAGATAAGCTGACGGGTTGGGATCACATTGAGAGGGGCCGCATTCTTGGGTCCTGGAGGTTTCTTCTTGAAGAGTCTTGCTCAGGGGAGCTCATGTTCCTCCTCACGCTCTGGGAGCTTGGTTCTGAGAGGGTGTGTGGGGTGTTATTAATTCCTAGTGCTTCACTTCCTGGCTCTGTCATCTGATCAGTATAAGGTGCCAATGGACTCTGGATCCTGCTGTAAGTAGGGCCCATGAGTAAAAGTGAATTGGCTCCATCTCTGTGCATGTGGGTGCCTCATGGCGGGGGTGGGGAGGGCAAGTGTGAACACTGCAGCTCCCAGCACACAAGACCTTCCAACCAGTGGCAGTTGTAAGGGCTGAAGATATTCCGTACTCCCACATGGGAAGGAAACTGAATTTCAAAGGAAACCATCATAGCAGAGAGAGGGCATCAAAATGCTCCCTAAGAATATTAAGGGGAACCACCAACTTAACAGAAATATCAAAATTTAGGTAACTTAATGAAATATTGCCATTTGCAGCAATGTGGATGGACCTAGAGATTATCATACTGAGTGAAGTAAGTCAGACAAAGACAAATATCATATATCACTTATATGTGGAATCTAAAAAATAATACAAATGAACTTATTTACAAAACAGAAATAGACTCACAGACATAGAAAACAAACTTACAGTTACAAAGGGGAAAGGTGGGGGAGGGATAAATGAGGAGTATGGGATTAATAGATATACACTGTTATATATAAAATGAAAAGCAAGGATTTACTGTATAGCACAGGGAACTAGATTCAGTATCTTGTAATAACCTATAATGAAAAAGAGTCAGAAAAATATATGTATGTATAACTGAATCACTTTGCTGTACACCAGAAACTAACAGTATTGTAAATCAACTACACTGCAATGGAAGAACAAAAGAGAAAAAAAAAACAAGAAAAAAATGAAGGTAACTTAGCTCGTGAGAACTCCCTGCATTCATGTGGGTGGTAGGGAAGGTTGGGTGCAGTAACAAGAGCCTGTGATGTCTTTCCAGCCACATTCCTGACCTCCTGTGTAGACACAGTAAGAACAACAGCCGCTATTTGCTGGATGCTGGGCTTCATGTACCTTAGTCCATTTAAACCTCACAACAATGATACAGGAGTACATAGTGTTAACCCATTTTAAAGGTTCAAAGAAGTAAGTAACTTGTACTCTGAACCAGGATGCAAAATGCCTCAAATAAAAACCGCTTTTATTTTGCCAGGCAGTGTTCAAGGCATTGTGTATAATTTACCTCACTTTATTCTCATTATCTCCAATTCACCAAGGAAAAAAATGGAGGCTCAGTTACTGTGAATACCTGGGAGAAGTCTACCTGGCTGGTAAATGACTCATGAACCTAGATCTGTCAGGCTCACCCCTTTTCCACCTTTTCTTCCTTAGAACAAGAAGGACACTGGTCATTCACTCTAAATTTCTGGGTGAAACACTGGGTTATTAATCACCCACTCAGGAAATTTAACACAATGCATCACCTCCCCCCACCAATTGCACCAGCATCAACATTACACAGAATTGAAGAAACTTCATTAGGCTTCAAAGTTATTAGAAGATAGTCTTTATAATAATGTAACAATTGTTCCCAGGATGCCGTCCTGGGGGTTCCTGTAATGGATCTGTATATCTGATTGACCAATCCCAGTCCTCATTTCACTGCTCAGCATGTGCAGGTCCTCAGCACGGAGCGCTTCTCTTTGGTGGGACCGCTCTTTGGATGCTGAGGCACAGCGGAGGCAGATCTGGATGGTGACCAATCACTCGATAGTTTCCAGCATTTTATTTGTTGCCATTTCCATGTCCCATTTTTAACCTAACTCCCAATATGAGAAGCCACCTTTTCACAGGAACAGCAAAGCTTAAAAGGCACGTCAGAAAATGCTTGCTTGCTCCCTTTGTGGCTGTTGAGATGTCTGCCATGTGGCTGACAGGGTCTTGGTGCTCCGGCCAGGTGTCAGGCCTGAGCCTCAGAGGTGGGAGAGCCAAGTTCATGACATTGGTCCACCAGAGACCTCCCGGCCCCATGTAATATCAATCAGTGAAAGCTCTCCCAGAGATCTTCATCTCAACGCTAAGACTCAGCTCCACTCAACGACCAGCAAGCTATAGTGCTGGACACCCTATGCCAAACAACTACCAAGACAGGAACACAACACCACCCATTAGCAGAGGAGCTACCTAAAGCCATAATAAGTTCACAGACACCCCAAAACACACCACCGGATGCAGTCCTGCCCACCAGAAAGACAAGATCCAGCCCCACCCACCAGAACACAGGCACCAGTCCCCTTGATCAGGAAGCCTACACAAGCCACTGAACCGACCTCACCCACTGGGGGCAGACACCAAAAACAACGGGAACTATGAACCTGCAGCCTATGAAAAGGAGACCCCAAACACAGTAAGTTAAACAAAATGAGAATACAGAGAAATATGCAGCAGATGAAGGAGCAAGGTAAAAACCCACCAGACCAAACAAATGAAGAGGAAATAGGCAGTCTACCTGAAAAAGAATTCAGAATAATGATAGTAAAGATGATCCAAAATCGTGGAAATAGAATGGAGAAAATATAAGAAACGTTTAACAAGGACCTAGAAGAAATAAAGAGCAAACAAACAGTGATGAACAACACAATAAATGAAATTAAAAATACTCTAGAAGGGATCAATAGCAGAATAACTGAGGCAAAAGAACGGATAAGTGACCTGGAAGATAAAATAGTGGAAATAACTACTGCAGAGCAGAATAAAGAAAAAAGAATGAAGAGAATTGAGGACAGTCTCAGAGACCTCTGGGACAACATTAAATTCACCAACATTCGAATTATAGGGGTCTCAGAAGAAGAAGAGAAAAAGAAAGGGACTGAGAAAATTTTTGAAGAGATTATAGTTGAAAACTTCCCTAATATGAGAAAGGAAATAGTCAATCAAGTCCAGGAAGCGCAGAGAGCCCCATACAGGCTAAATCCAAGGAGAAACACGACAAGACACATACTAATCAAAGTATCAAAATTAAATACAAAGAAAAAATATTAAAAAGCAGCAAGGGAAAAGTAACACGTAACATACAAGGGAATTCGCATGAGGTTAACAGCTGATCTTTCAGCAGAAACTCTGCAAGACAGAAGGGAATGGCAGGACATATTTAAAGTGATGAAAGGGAAAAACCTACAACCAAGATTACTCTACCCAGCAAGGATCTCATTCAGATTTGACAGAGAAATTAAAATCTTTACAGACAAGCAAAAGCTAAGAGAATTCAGCACCACCAAGCCAGCTTTACAACAATGCTAAAGGAACTTCTCTAGGCAGGAAACACAAGAGAAGGAAAAGACCGACAATAACAAACCCAAAACAATTAAGAAAATGGTAATAGGAACATACATATCGATAACTACCTTAAATGTAAATGGATTAAATGCTCCAACCAAAAGACATAGACTGGCTGAATGGATACAAAAGCAAGGCCTATAAGACACTGATGAAAGAAATTAAAGATGATACAAACAGATGGAAAGTTATACCATGTTTTTGGATTGGAAGAATCAACATTGTGAAAATGACTATACTACCCAAAGCAATCTACAGATTCAATATAATCCCTATCAAACTACCAAAGTCATTTTTCACAGAAATAGAACAAAAAATTTCACAATATGTAGGGAAACACAAAAGACCCCGAATAGCCAAAGCAATCTTGAGAAAGAAAAACGGACCTGGAGGAAACAGACTCCCTGGCTTCAGACTATACTACAAGGCTACAGTAATCAAGACAGTATGGTAATGGCACAAAATCAGAAATATAGATCAATGGAACAGGATAGAAAGCCCAGAGATAAACCCACGCACATATGGTCACCTTATCTTTGATGAAGGAGGCAAGAATATACAATGGAGAAAAGGCAGCCTCTTCAATAAGTGGTGCTGGGAACACTGGACAGCTACATGTAAAAGAATGAAATTAGAACACTCCCTAACACCATACACAAAAATAAACTCAAAATGGATTAAAGACCTAAATGTAAGGCCAGACACTATAAAACTCTTAGGGGGAAAACACAGGCAGGACATTCTATAACATAAATCACAGCAGGATCCTTTTTGACCCACCTCCTAGAGAAATGGAAATAAAAATAAACAAATGGGACCTAATGAAACGTAAAAGCTTTTGCACAGCAAAGGAAAACATAAACAAGATGAAAAGACAACCCTCAGAATGGGAGAAAATATTTGCAAATGAAGCAACTGACAAAGGATTAATCTCCAAAATATGCAAGCAGCTCATGCAGCTCCATATCAAAAAACCAAACAACCCAATCCAAAAATGGACAGAAGACCTAAATAGACATTTCTCCAAAGAAGATATACAGATTGCCAACAAACACATGAAAGGATGCTCAACAACACGAATCACTAGAGAAATGCAAATCAAAGCTACATTGAGGTATCACCTCACACCAGTCAGAATGGCCATCATCAAAAAATCTACAAACAATAAATGCTGGAGAGGGTATGAAGAAAAGGGAACCCTCTTGCACTGTTGGTGGGAATGTAAATTGATACAGCCACTATGGAGAACAGTATGGAGGGTCTTTAAAAGAGTAAAAATAGAACTACCATATGACCCAGCAATCCCACTACTGGGCATATACCCTGAGAAAACCATAATTCAAAAAGAGTCATGTACCACAATGTTCACTGCAGCTCTATTTACAATAGCCAGGACATGGAAGCAACCTAAGTGTCCATCGACAGATGAATGGATAAAGAAGATGTGGCACATATATACAATGAAATATTACTCAGCTATAAAAAGAAACAAAACTGAGTTATTCGTTGTGAGGTGGATGGACCTAGAGACTGTCATACAGAGTGAAGTAAGTCAGAAAGAGAATAACAAATACCATAAGCTAACACATATATATGGAATCTAAAAAAAAAAAGGTTCGAAGAACCTAGCGGTAGGACACGAATAAAGATGCAGACATAGAGAATGGACTTGAGGACATGGGGAGGGGGAAGGGTAAACTGGGATGAAGTGAGAGAGTGGCATGGACATATATACACTACCAAATGTAAAATAGATAGCTAGTGGGAAGCAGCTGCATAGCACAGGGAGATCAGCTCGGTGCTTGTGACCACCTGGAGGGGTGGGATAGGGAGGGTGGGAGGGAGACGCAAGAGGGAGGAGATATGGGGATATATGTATATGTACAGCTGATTCACTTTGTTATACAGCAGAAACTAACACACCATTGTAAAGCAATGTTAAATGTAAAGATGTTAAAAAATAAATAAATAAATAACTAAGGCAGGTCATCCAAAGAATTTGAAGAATAGATACATGTATATGTATAACTGAATTACTTTGCTGTACACCTGAAACTAACACAATGTTGTTCATCAACTATGCTTCAATGTAAAATAAAAATTAAAAAAAATAAGAGGAGCCACTTACCTTGTCCCCCACCCTGTCACCTATGCCACCACCACGGAGCTTTGCCGTCAGGGTCCACCTGCCGTCTTTGCACACCTGGCTGCAGCGGAGGCTGCTGTTCTCTTACCTTGATGGCCTCCACCGAGTCATACTTGTCCAGTTTGTTGATGTGGTTAGTTATGCTGGTGTTGAGAGGGGCAGGCGCAACGGGGTGGATGACGGTGGCATCGTGGGACTGCTGCTGGTACCGCTGGCAGTAGGTGTAGACAAGCAGCGTAAGAAGGCAGCCCAGGATGGAGCTGCTGAGCCCCACGGCGATCATGTGGAACAAGTTGAACTCTGGGAAGACAACATCAAAAATGAGGCCACGCTGGAAAAGGATGTGCTCCTCCCCAGCTCAGTGGGCTCAGAGGAAAAGAGAAGGACCCAGTGGAAAGCTCCACACTCCTCCTAAGAGTCAGGAAATCATAGGGCCTTCCTTTGAAATGTCGTGGCCGCCAAGACACTTCTCTGCAGCGAGCTCAGTGTAGTTTAAGTCAACGCTCTTATGGATTATAGCCACCATATAATATGGTGATCTTTTAAAGGTCACCCAATACGCTAGCAGAGACACTTTTTTCTTTAAAGGCTTGTAAGAGACCGTTCTTCTGTTTCAAGTGCAGCATGATCTGTGGTCTGGGGGGTTTCCAGGGAACATGTTTTCCATTTTCCTGAACAGGCTGAGTCCCTGCTTGCAGCCTCGCTGTCCCGGGAATAAAAGCAAGGATGTATCTAGTGCTTCCAATTCACTGCTCACCTGCAAGCCCGACTATTTCCCCCTCCTTTATCATTTCATTTTGTTTAAAAATGTGTTCCGATTCTATCGTTCTTATGTTTTCCATTACATGTTTTGGAACATGAAGATATACATATTGTATAACATATGATTGCATGAAAAAAAGTGCAAAAGGATATACAAGAATAAATCTTGTTTTCTTTCTGAGAGGGAACCACTGTCACCACCTTCTCCTGTGCTCCTCCAGAGACACTCGGCGCACTTGCATGCTGTGTGTGCGTGTTGTAAATATTATCCTGGGTACCATTTTTTCACTCACATTGTATTTTGGAGACTTGATAAAGAAAATGGCTTACTCCAGGGCTTCCCTGGTGGCGCAGTGGTTGAGAATCTGCCTGCCAATGCAGGGGACACGGGTTCGAGCCCTGGTCTGGGAAGATCCCACATGCCGCGGAGCAGCTGGGCCCGTGAGCCACAACTACTGAGCCTGCGCGTCTGGAGCCTGTGCTCCGCAACAAGAGAGGCCGCGATAGTGAGAGGCACGCGCACCGCGATGAAGAGTGGCCCCCGCTTGCCGCAACTAGAGAAAGCCCTTGCACAGAAACGAAGACCCAACACAGCCAAAAATAAATAAATAAATAAATTTATTAAAAAAAAAAAAAAAGAAAAAAGAAAATGGCTTACTCCAAAGAAACAAAGGATTTGTGTCAAAGGAATATGATCTATTAATGGTCATGAAATGACCTTCTTTTTTTACAGTGTTTTTTCTATCTAATAGCATCTTTAAGTTATTTTCTTTGAGTTATAAATACACAATGTTGAAAAAACGAGCTGATATGGACTCATGTCTCTAAGACAGGATTGGTTTGAGTGACATCAAGGTAGCTTAACCAAGAACTGCTTAATCTCTGACAAAGAGCAACAAAAGAAAAAAAGATATGCATTGTGTGTTGGTAAAACACCTTACAATCAAAATTTTAAGCCTTTCAGGGAATAAAGACAACATCTGAGCCATGACCATGAAGCTGAGATGATTGAAAATCAGGTAAAGCAAAACAGGACCTCAATTTTTCTATGCTGTGTTGGCACCGTATAGCTAACCAGTTGCCTAAGGGTTCTTGGCCCTATGTCTCCACTGCACATCCTGGGGATCTGGCTTTTCTCCCAAGGTGTCCCCTCCATGCACCACCAGAGGGCTGAGTGACACCCTTGCTCTCCCTGCACCCAAACGGGGCCACTGAAGATGCCTGCTGGGCACCCCTGTGGATGCCGGGTGAGACCGCTGGGCCACGTGGGGAGGTCCCCGGGGCTCTCGGGGAGAGAAGACCCGTGAGCTTGTCTACCACACCCAGGTTCTGGGATGTTTTCTCCTTAAACACCTGGGCTCCTCCCGAGGACTCTGAGTTGTCCTCGCCTCACCTGGGATCCACAGCACAGGTGGAGCACCCTTCATCGGTCCCTAAACCCTCTAAGCTTCTCCCTTTATTTAAGCTGTGCCCCTTTGCTGTTCCTGGACACTGTGTTTCGGGGCCCTGGGCGCTGGGAGATACATTCGCTCCAGGGGGCGGATGAACACCGCGTGGGGAGGCAGCCTCGTCCTCTGTGCTCTGCGAACCGTCACCAACCTACTCCACCCACGCTGAGACTCCAAACAGGTGACTCCTGACACGCGCCTCAGGTGTCTTCCGCACCTGGAGCTGGATAATCCTGGAGGATGTTACTAGAACATTCCACAGATATCACCCACTCCCTGACATCCACCTCAGTTTTTCACTTCTTGATTATCCTGTCACTGGTTTAACCAAGTGAAAGGAATCGCTAAATCTTTGGCTGTTCCTGATTTTGTGTGAAGACTCTAGGGCTGAACTTGGGACAGCTGGATAAAGTATCCAGGGGCCATTCTACCAGCAACCGCTAGAAGCTTCTACTCTAACCCTGAAGCTGCCCTCAAGATAAGCAAGAGTGATTTCATACCTGTTGTCATCTCTCGATACTTTAGCCATTTGGACCCCCCAGGGTCAATGCAGCATATGGATAAAAGTACTTCTGCTGCACTGATAAAATAATATATAGAAGATGTATGACTCTCTCCCTATGCAGGTACTTTGTCATTAGTCAAATGAATCATTCCTGCAGGTGCCTGGGGAAGGCTGGGGCCAGCTGACATCTTTATGATGAGTCTTTGTGTCTCATGCAACTAAAAATAGCTAAGTTGGAACATTTCAATAGGCCTACATTTTTTCTGCATAAGGGAAAAATCGAGCCTATGAAATCTCTTGAATCTGCTTAGCGTGGCTCTTTGCTTTGAATACAACGCTTTTTGCTGTTGATTTTGGTCAGTAAAGCTAGAATAGAGACCAACTACCCAGTCGATTCAACTGGCTGATTTTCTGTGCAAAGTTTGATTCTTTTCAACAAACTGAAAAAAGCATCCCCAAACTTCCTTGCTAGGTGATTGTTTTTACCTCTCAGCCCCACAATTAGCCCCATCTTACCTCTTACCCACCTATGCTGCTGTGTCAATGTCAGCAGCCTAAGATCTAAACGATTGGTTCTGAGTATTATAGAGTAATTAAAGTTTCTATGATTGAATCAATAGCACCTCAAGGCTTGATTTGGTGCAGCCTTCGGTACAGCTGGTTCAAACACGCAGAAGCTGCATTTTAGGATGCAACGAGCCTTTGGCATCATGTTCTCCTGGGTGCTCAAGGCCTTGGCAGGACTCCCGTATCTTAACCCTGAGAAGGCTGGCCGAGGAAAGTGGTTTTTGAACTTGTGTTAGGCCTGGAGGGCCAGTCAAGCTGGCTGCCCCCAGGTTCTGCCTTGACCTCCCTCAGGGCAGGAACACTCTCTACAAGCTCTGCTCCCGTGGCGACCCCGGGTGTTGTCCAAGAGTGTCGCCTGGCCAGGGCTGCTGTGGCTGCATACCCCAGATACCCTCCTCTGGGACCCTCGGCACCAGGACCCTTTTCCCGTGGTGCTCCGGGCTTAAAGCTTACGCTGGGATCCCACTGCCTGGATCCGAAGCCGGCTTCACTTCGACTGTTTGTGTGGACCGCATCTCTCTGACCCTCATGATCCCTATTTATAAAATACAGATAAAAAGACGTGACTGCTATTCCTTCTCTACAATTCCCCAAACGAAAATTTCTCTGAAAACTGACTTTTCATCACTCACCTGGCAGTGAAGCCTGACCTGACCTGATCGTTTGCTGCAGAACCAGGAGAAGCATTGATTAGCAGCTTCACTTCACCCACATTTCACGGCAACGTCATTAAAGAGGTTGGTTATGGAGTGCGACCCCCAGACCTCGGGGTGTCATACCTTATATGACCCGTATTACCCATCTATAATCTGAAGAATGCTGACTTCCGAACCCTGCTCTACCTCCAAAGCGTTTTACGTAAAGAACAGTGGGCTGAGGCACCCACGCGAACGCTCTTTGTGAGGATGAAACAGGATACCTCTACGGTGTCTGGCACACAGTGACTGCTGACCTAAAAATACTACAGCTATAATTCTGTTTATGTGAACCAGCCAACATTCACCCTGCAGCCGGATCCCCAAGTAGTGGCTCACTGAACTGACGCAGTCAGACACCAGACACTGCCCTTCTCAGGCACAGGGCTCTCTTGGGATATGACTTTTGGTTCCAGAGGGGCTGCGGGCTGTTTGAGTCCCCACTGTAAGCTCAACACCCCTCACAAAACTGACACAGAGTGGGTGCTCAGGAAAGATGATTGAACAAATGGAGTAACAGATGGCTGACTAAACAGATAGAGCGTAACAGATAGCAGACTCTTAACCAGTGCAGTCAATAACTAAGTACATTCCTAAAACACACCAGTGAAAATCCAGATTCCTTCTGAGTGTGAGAGACCAAAGCCCATTGGGCTGAGCTGCCTGGGGCTTCCCGCTGGAATGGATTATGTTAGAAATGGTTAGGAAGAGTCATCAGCTACACACATGAAGATGCTGGTCTTGTGTGTGGTTATTGGCTCTGACACCAAAGGTGGACCAGGGCTAGGCTCTGATCAATGGACAGCCGGCCCCTCCCATCCAAACAGTCTAGAACTAGACGGGAAAGTCCACAAGCATTATGGATTTGACCCAGAGAATGTGATTTCTGTCATTCAGGGTTGCAGGAAGTTAGAAAAATATCTCTGGAGATATAGGTATAGCCTTTTGCCCATAATAAAATTCTGACATTTTATCATTTCAGCAGTTTGGAGATTTGAGGCTGGCTTCCATGGATCTGCACTCTAAATATAAAGAAAATCGTTGAATTCTGTTTTACTCATAGGAAATCTAACTGTAGCTAATACCGAGATCACTGGGCCATAAAGCTTATGTCCACTAGACTCACCTGAAGGGCTTATTAAGCCACAGAGTGCTGGTCCCCTCTCAGGGAGGTTCTGACTCTGTAGATGGTGGTGCAGCCTGAGAATCTGCATTTCTATCAAGTTCCCAGGTGATACTGATGATGCTGGTCTAAGGACCCCCTGAGAACCACTGATCCAGATGTCAAATATGGACTCCTTAGCATTTCTACTGCCAAAATATATAAGGTGTTTGGATTCAGGAGTTTCTCCAGTTTTTATTTTTTTTCTTGGCCAGTAGCAGAAACAGCATATGAAACATATGGGAAGAGAAATGACTGGAAAATACCTGAAATTAATTAAAAAAAAGAACTTACCTCCACACCTTTTCTCTTCTACGCTGCTGGATCTTGCCACAGATACTTCTGGAGAAACAAAGTTTAATCACAATGTACAAAGGGTGTAGGGAAGGAAGATCACATTAATGATTCATTTATGAAATGTCTAATGATTTTGAGTTTTATGCGAGTCAGTTTCCAAAAGCCTGATTAATTGTTTTTAAAAACATATTTCTTTCTTTTTTTTTTTTTTAACCAACCGGAGATGTATTTGGTCAAGGTCACCTTGATTGGAGAGGGGTGAGATTCATTATTACAAAAAGAAAATGCTATGGTCCCTTGGGTTGAAACCAGGGCACTAGTTTCAAAATAAGGCTGGCATATGTGCTGATTTTCTGTTACAATGTATTCTGCCAGCTGTGGAACCCCACAGTGTTTGTCTGTAGTATTCCTGCCTCAGATTTTTTGTCTCATCAAAGTCAGTGTTGTCACGTTCCCTGGGGAGGGGGACCACTCCACCAGAGCTCAGAGGAAATTGCCAAAACAAATAATCTTCCTACTCGGAGCCCATTCATGACCTCTGCCATGCCCCATGTGAAACTGACAAGTAGGATGCCAATAAAAGGAGAGATCCACCTAAATGTTTAACCCCAAGGATAAACACCATTTCAAGAGTCCAGAAACACTATTCTCTCCTGTACTGATTTCTCATTCGATAACAAGAATTAAAAATATGTCTATGGTTGAAAAGGAAACAACAATAAACACTCTTGCAGTTCTAGACCACAGAAGATTGAGGTGCCTTTTGAGGCTGAAGCTGATAGTTTTTTCTAAAATAATATCTTTCCTTTAGTGAAGGAAAACAAGGCATTCCCTGCTATTACCTTGTAAGAGGTTAGTCTCTGCTTTTGGTCCACATCAGAGCGCTAAGGCACACGGTGGGCATATGTGAAATGATTTGTAAGTATCTAGCCCGTGCCTACAGTGAGCCTGTGATGGGTGACTAGCTATCACTAATAAGTAAACATCGATTTCACATGGAAAAGCCTGTAGTCAAAGGGCCAAGCCAACCTCTTCTCCAAGACGAGAGCAAGGACAGCCTTCCATTTTCCCAAATAAACTAAGGCTGTATGAAGAGAATGGCCCTCTTTTCCCTGTGCAAACACATATGCACAACTTTGCCAAAGCACTTAACTTAATATTAAAGTAACCAAACAACCTATTTTCATTTTTTGAACAAACTATTCTGACTGTGTTATAGGCAATAAATTGTAGAAGACATTGTGCTTAAAAAAACCTTAAAACTCATGACCTAAATTCAAGTCTACAGACGCAGTTATCTACAAATCTATAATCGCCTTGAAACCATAAGAGTTGATTGAATCATCTCTGTTTCAGCAAACAGGACCTCATAGAACAGATAAAACTCCCACCTACGAATCACTGCCTCTCAAAGTACTGGAAATGATTTTGTTTGCACTAATAAGCATCTCCCCTCTTACCTGGGAGGAAATTGGAATCAAAAACACAGGGCCGGCTCTCCGTGGTGTTTCCGGAACACTGGCTGCCCACGGGGAACAGAAGAATGCATTGGCGGATGCGGACCTGGACTCCAGACACATCACACTCGGACCAGTCTGACCACTCCGACCAGCTCTCTGCAGCGGCCAGAAGACAGGAGATGCGGCAACAAGACCCACTAAGATCCATCAACCTGGAAGTTGGGTCAGCTTATGTACATTAAGGTTTCATATGATGTTTATAGTGGGTCTGTGTATAAATAAGATGGACTCGTATCTTATGACCAGTCCAGTAAATAAAATACAAAGGAGCAAGAATAAAAGAACTCATATACCTTTGATTAGAAATAATGTGCTTAAAATACATTTTCTAAAACTCACATTATTTTAATGCTCTAAATTAACTGTATTAGACACTCCATAAGCTAATGCATGAAGCCTGGCTGTGCGTGACCCTTCCTTGGTGGCAGAGAGATCATCAATGCAGACCCCATTCCTACGGGGTCATGCTCAAATCCTTCTCCAGAAAATTTCTACAGGCCTCAGTGCTCAAGCAAGAGAAATGACAGTGTGTTAATGAGAAAGTCCTGGTTGCGAAAGGGGTTCAAGCTACTACAAATACTTTCTTTCCAGTTGTGAAAACAACTTTGCAGGGTCAGTACGCCAAAGGCAGGCTGTACTCGTGGTAGAATTCACTCTATCCCTTGTTTACTGTCACTGAAGCACACAGGATCCACACACAAGTCATCAAGGCCAAAAGATGAACTAGCTAAAGTCACTTTACCCCAAAAAGGAAGATTCGCTAAGATGTGTTACATTCACCCTGACCTACAGATGTGTGAAAAGAGAGAATTAATACTCATTTTATGTAAGGAGGTTAAAAAAAATGAACTCTCAATAGTATTTATGAAATATTAATAATGTTTTTCTATGCAGCTTGGTTTTTTCCTCTTTTGAAATTAAATTTGGCAACCAAACTTGTGTTTTGATCCATTGTAAAGGGTATAATTTTTCCTTAGAAATGTGCAAAGTGCCAGTTTTGGGGATGACTGAGAATCTGGTTTCTAGGCACTTTTCAATATACATGGAACCTTCAAGGAAAGTCTGCAGGAGCTAGTTAAAAACGTGTGTGTGTGTGTGTGTGTGTGTGTGTGTGTGTGTGTGTGTGTGTGTGTGTGTTTCAAAGTCGAAGTTAGACTCAGAAGAGGTTGTCTCATTTTCATTCCAAGTGGTCCCTACATGGCAGAAAACGAAGCTAATTCTTGGATGGGTGGGCTCCTACAGGGCATCCACTGGGCACACGGGCCAGCTGGCCTCGGAGCCCGGAACCCCCATGCCCACGGTCCTGGGGGGATTCCTGTGAAGCCACTTCACAGGGGCTCTCCTGCTTCCCCACCTTGATTCTCAGCAACAAAATGTCAGCTCCCATTACCAGCTTAAATATTTTAAGAATGCTTGGTTATCACCGGTTTCTGTAACTAGTTCTGCAACTACAGCGTGGTGAGAATGATTCCACTGCAGAACAATGTATCACGAGGTCACTTCACCGGCAATAGTGCGGCATTGATGTGTCCCCCTCTTTTGGTCTTGTCGTGATGTGGTTTCATCATTTCACCATTTGTACATCAGGAAAAGGGTGAGTCTGCCCTGCTGTCTGCACGGGCCTGGCCGGGGTGCTTACCGGGGCAGGGCTGCGTGTTGCAGAGAGCCTCTTCCGTGTGCAGGCCCAGGCAGATGTCGCCTCCATAGGCGGGGGCTGGGTTTGTGCACGAGCGGGTCCTCATGTAATGTCCACCTCCACATGTCGCTGAGCACTTTGACCAGGAGGACCAGCAAGACCACACGCCATCCACTGGGAAGGGACACAAAGTCACACCGCTTCTGAAATCCACATCTGACCCACGTGATGTGGCTACAGAGAGAGTCTGCGCTGTGCGAACGCGCTGTGCGCGCCACTGACCATCACAGGAGGGGATCCAGGATCTTCCACCTGGCTTTTCACATTCCTCCCTACGCTTCTTCAGTTCCTCCTATTCTTTCAGGAAATGGTTCTAAGCATGCAAAATGCAAGCACGAGGATGACCAAGGAGTGCATGTACACCTGTAGTACAAAACCCAGTCCCTGGGAAAGACCATGAACCCGGTTCTGTGGTTGTTCAGGTGAAGCCCCAGCTAGCGCGACCTCTGCCAGCCACCCAGGACAGAACCAGTGTCTTATCCTCCTTTTGTGTCACTTGCAGTTTACAGAACAAACTGTGGACTCAAAGATTTCATGGACAGAGAGGCAAGGAGTGTTCTTAGCACACCATAGGTGCTTAACTGATTCATCCACAGAACACACACCTGTCCAAATTCACTTTGATTCAAAAGGTCTCCCCTCCATGAGATACTCACTCACCGTTCCTTCTTCCTCGCACTTACTGTTTTCATAAGAAAGAAGAAATAAATTATCTTATTGAATTGGAATATGACTTAGGAAGAAAGAACCATCTGCTATCCTTTGTCGGCCAAGGTCTGGAATCAGTTCTGAATCAAACACGAATTGGGAAAAAGGAGTGATGGAGAAAGACCAAGCTATTGCTCAATGTTGGGAATAAATTATGTCGGTGAAAGTACTAGTTAAACCAAACCACAGAAGAAAAAGGATCATTTCAACATGGGCTCAACTTTCAAAGCTTACTGCAAGTTTTGATCCACATTAGAATTGGAGATCGAAGTTTTCATTGATTAATTTAAGAGGTATTTTTATATTTCTCAGGTCTTCGATTTATTTTCAAACTTAATCATAATGAGAAAACTTGTTTTTAAAGAAAATATACCACCCCTTTGTAACTGTTTCTTGTGGACCCAAGAGGACAAAGGAGGAGTAAATGCATAGGGAGGAAAGAGTCCCAAATGAAGTAAAAATAGCCTATAACTGGCCAGGCAGCTGAGCATCCAAAGCCCCGAGCTCTTCCAACCCCTCTGTGTTGAGTTGCATCCTGGCCTGTGTTAGGAATTTTCTAGGAGGTGGGAGAGAGAATTGACATTTGCCCCACTCAACCCCCTGAACTCATGTATTCCCAAGTGGAAAGTGAGGAGGGCCACTTTGAATATTTTCACAACCCTGTATGGAATCTTGGCTTTCAAAAAGAAGATGAGGACAGAGCTATTTCAAGACACTAAGGTTACGCGTACATGATACTGCCTTGACCATCAAATCAATGAAAATAAAAACAGCCACTAGATCATGTTAATGGGATGTCTCGGACGTGGGCCTGAGCCTTGCACCCGAAGGCCAGGGCAGCAACCGAGCATCTGGAGAGTCTGTACATTCAGCCGATGGCAGCATGGACCTGTGTCTGGAGCCTGGGGAGGCGGAGTGGATGGAGGGATCCTGACTTTCCCATGTGGCATTCCCTCCCCCACTTTACAGGATGGATCCTCATCTAATCATGTTGCCCCAGGGGTCCGCTCTCAGCCCCCCGGGGAGGAGCCCTTCCACTCTCCAGGCTGGGGCTGTGGGAAAGACATGTCTCTGTGACCTTTCCCAGCCCCTCGGCATCGCTTGGCCAGGAAAGCTGGGTAGTTTGGAGGGAAGCATCTCCTGAGGCTGGAGAAACAGAGACAGCCGAGGAGGAGTGGGGCAGCTGAAGGAGCAGGGACGTTACTGAGTGACCCAGCTACAAAGCTGGGAACTGTATTTTCAGTTTAATGTACATGTTGATTCATCCATCCATCCATCCATCCATCCATCTATCCATCCATCTAATAGATGCTCACTAAGTACTGCTGCAAGCCAGTTCCTTGCTTAGGGAACTCAGAAAGTTGTTTGTACCAACTGAAAAAGATGCTCTATTTGCAGCGGTCTGTGCCTTTAAAACCAAGGTACACAGTATTTGGAATGACCCCTCATGCCCCACCCCTGCTTGTCTATATGGCCAAACCCCATCCGTCCCTCAAGACCCAGCCCAGGGGCAGCCTGCTCGGTAGAGCTGCCGTGATTCCAGCTCCATGGGTCCCCAGCTGACGTAGCCACTGCATCGTGTCATCGACCCAACCATACTGGGTTGACATTATTCACAGGATGCTTCCTCACTAAACTCTTCAGTTCCTTTCTGACCTGGACCAGGTCACTGTGTCTTTCTTTACTCAGTGAATAGCGCACAGCGGGCGATCCAAAAATGTCTGCTGAAAAACTGAATGAATAAAGAAAGGAAGATCAAGTAACCAACTGCTTATTTTCTCATCATTCAATAACCATCACTGAGAGCTATTTCGAGTGTGTGCCAGGCCCACGCTGGGAGCTGAGGGCACTGCTGTGAGTGAGATGGTCCTGCCCTCCTCGGGTGGTCACTCTGACAAAGTCAAAAGGCAGGATGCACAGCCAGAGGCCAGCACTCAGGATGGCCGTGAGGCACTGGGTTAAATTAAAGATCCTCTGACTGTGGGAAGGTCAGGGGGAAGCGATCAAGGTGACAGAGCTGCACTCAGAGCCGGGGCAAGAGGAAGGCACAGATGGTTAGAGCATTAAAGGCGACAGAGGAGCCTTCGGGGCTGTATTAGCAGACAACGCCCTGAGCGGGGGCGAGGGGGCTCCTTAAGGTCATTTTATTAACCCTGCGCTTGTGTGGGAATCCCGCGGAATGAAAAGCCAGGGACCAGGAGGAAGACCCAGACAGCACAGCTGCTGTGGGTCTCCAGGAGACGATGCTGCGTGTTCAGAGGACTGACCTCAGGAGGATGTAGACCCCTGTCAGCTGAGGGCACCAGCGACAGGCTTGGCAGGGCCCTGCGGGGCCACCTCTGGTAACTGTCACTCTGGTGAGGACTCGGGAGTATGGAGGGAGGTCAGTTCCGGGGGGCGCTGGGTGCATCAGAGTCTGGGAGGGACCAACCTCCAGTTTAAAGACAGGACACCTCTCTCTGGACCGTGGCAGCCCAGCCCACTTCTCAAGAGGTGCAGTGCTTGGGGCCACGATCCCTCAGAGGGGCTCCTGAGAATGCTTCAGTTTCTTTTAAAGCAGAAGTAATAGATGAACATAATCCAGCCTAGGTGATATCTGTCTTTATACCAATGCAGTTGGAAGATTATATCTATATCTATCTATATCTGTATCTTTATCTACATCTGTATCCATATCTATATTTATAACTGTTATATATCTACATCTATATCTACATCGATACCTATGTCTACACTTATATCTACATCTACATCTATATTTATATCTATCTATTTATCTACCACAAATTATGTCTCAAACATAAAGCCAGGGAAGCTGAGTGAGAAAGTCTTCCAAGGCCCTTGATGTTTCGGTCTTTTCCAGATTACTCGATCCACTCACCTGGGCAGGGCAAGATGTTGCATTCCTGGTATTCCAGCGAGGGGCCCAGGCAAGGCATGCCCCCAAACTTGGGCTCCGGGTTGTTGCAAACACGCTTCCGGTTGCGAATGCCCCTGCTGCAGTCTCGGCTGCACTGTGACCACGAGGTCCAGGCTGACCAGGCCCCGTTGACGGTGTGGGCAGAGTACCTCCCAGCACGCAGGAAATCACCAGAAAGGCCTGCAAGGGAAATGGCCAAAGCACGATTCTGTTAGGAACTCTTAGAGTAACCAGAGTCCAAACTAACTTTCATTCTGTAGCGCTGTCTGCTTTGCTTCTGCAACTATACTCTCAGATATCAGTGGAACACTTTTTACACACCTCAGAAGCACAAAACCAAATAAAAATAAAATTGCAGTTTGCGTGATAATCTCCTATAACTCAAGCTTCTTTCTCTGCAGTTGCTATTAACAGGGGTGCAACTAAGAACTCAATTTGTCAATGTAGCAAAGTCCTTATACAAGTAAGAGGGTTTTTTGGGTAATAGGTCACTTATTGTTCTGAGAAATTTCTTACAAAGAAAATACACCTTTCTCACTTCCATTGGGAATTCTACAACAAATTGTCCTTGTGCAATTCATGTTCATTTTGATGGAAATGCCTACTGACTTAAAATATGAAAAAATATTCAGTCATTTTCTCAAAGGTAGGCAGTGTGACACAAGTTTTAACAAAAAACTCTCAAGTATGCCATGAAGTTCTGGGGAAATGTGAGAAGGCAGATGTGTGAACAGTTCTATCCATTGTTAAGTTTCTTGGTTGTCTACTTAAAAATTCTGGCTCAGAAACCTAGGCAGATGCTCTTCAGAGAAAATAGATTAGAAACCTTTTTCTCTGATGAGAGAGTAGTTTGTGGTTAATCAATAAAGAACACACAATTTAGCCTCATTTCATGTGGTCAGAGGCAAACAAGTCCAATTTTGTATTCTCAATATATCAATACCAAAATGCATGGCTAGTCATTAGAACTTGAAGCCATTAAGACACAAGAAGGATGAAGTATTTTTTAAGCCATGCCCACAATATACTTTTGGAGGAAATATAAGAAGTCTTTTATAAATGTGTATCAAAATTTTTCCTTAGTTTATATCATTTAAAATGAATATTAGTGTTGGTTTTATATGTATCTGAGAATGGAAGGATTAAAAAATATATGTTCAGATAAGAGAATAAAGTTAAAGAAACAATGTCATTCATTTTCTCTGTTTTTACTTTGATGTCATAAGAAGTAAGTTCACAGCCTGCTCTGAAATAAGGGACTAAGTGATTGAATTGGAGACAGGGTTGTCAGATTTAGCAAATAAAATACAGGAAGCCCAGTTAAATTTTAGTTTAACTGGGCTCTTCTATGAACTTAGAGATAAGACAGAACACGTGTCCCTGGAAGCAAGTCAGTCCCTACAGAGTCGCTTACTCACCGTCGGTGGAGCAGCTGCTGGTTCCATCACTAGAACAGTACCGCATCTCAATTCTCTGCCTTCCCACTTCCAGCAAGTTTGGATCAGGCAGGCGGGCCTTGCACGTGTACCGAAATCGCTGCTCGTAGTGGCCCCCATTGTCAGAGATGTTGACAGGCGTCCAGGGTGTCCAGGGTGTGGTCTTCTTCAGCTCAGGGCATGGGTTGGTATTACAAGGCTGGTACTCCTGGCGGAGAAAACACATGAAGTATGCTTATCATACTGCAGAAATAGAGGCAGGGGCATCTTTCCTTAAGTGAAGGAGAGGGCGCTCTAAAACTTTAGGTCCTGACACCCACCAGCTACCCTGCAAAGTTAAAAGCACATTTTTTGGTCAAATTAGGCATTTAAGAGAATGTTTGGTGTTCAAGTTAACTGCAAAGGAATCTGCACAGTTTCTGCATCAACAATGAGAATGAGATAATAAATGTAATTGTATGTGAATAAAAATGGTGATTCCCCCCAAATCATCTTCCTTTCACTTGATAAGTGACCCAAAATGCTGAATATTTTGACGTTAACTTTAGCTTTTATTTATTTATTTTTAAGATTATAGTTAAAATGAGGGAACCAGAATTTGATTTTTGGACCTCATTATGTTCAGTCTGAGATTTATATTTTAAGCTCTGGATCGCAGATTCAAAGTGTTAGAATGGTAGCTTTCCAGTTGATAACACAATACATGATAACTTTTGGTCTATAAGAAATTTTCACAAGATTTCCCTAGTTAATACGTTGATGGCATTTTTCAGTCTCACCTCCCTTCCCCAGTACCAGATACCTCCATTGTAAGCACAGTGGGGAGGACCCTGGCAAGTGGGACACGCCATTTTTGGGCAGTGGAATTTAGGAGTATAAATTTAGGTCTCTTAATCTGGCAAGAATTTTAAACATTATGTCTCCAGAAACACGACCAAATCTAAGGGGCACAGGGTTTGACCTTGAACATAGCATTAGATGTTTCATTAGAGGGAAAACCCACAACATATAATACATTCAACTATGGCCATACTTTTAAAATAATTTTATTAATGTTAAACATACATAGAAAGGAAGAGTTAAATAGCTTTCTAAGATTTATTATGAAAAAGAGAATTGTTTTATCCTCCCCCCATCTCTTTCAGTTGATTATCTAGATACTTATCCCTTAGAGCTAACAACAAGAATTTTCCAGTATCAGGCATTGTCCATTAACTGTGCACTATGGGAAAAGATTTAGCTCTTTATTCTTTAACCCTTTACCCCTCTCCCTGTGTCTCCAGCCCTGATGCAGCCTTCCCATCTCCCATCATCTTAATGTAGTTATGCTGCACTTTTGGTTAGATCCAAATCCAGTGTTTGCACTTATCGCTAGATGAACACTATCCACAGATGACTGGTGCAGAGAGCTGATTGGTTTCTGTCTCATGTCCAGTTCCCTCCCAGTCTGACTCAAGGACTCGCCTGGTTTGTCAGGGTTGTTGTCAAATTTCTATGAACTTGTCATGAACCCACTCCCCATCAGGTATTTGGACACAGTAAGAACTGTGTTGGCTGGTTTATGCTTTGAAAATAAAAAAATCTCGGTAATATTGTATAAATGAATTCTGGTAGGAGAGAAAGTAGCCATGTGTATCCACACCAGAAGCTTTAACTGGAAGCTTGTTAAAATATTTATTTTGTCATGATTCTAATTAGTCTAACTAGTTTTCTTTACGCAGGGTCTATCTTTTAAAATTTTTTTACAAGGGACAATACTCGAGGGTTCTTCATGTTTGTGACTTCATACGCTTCTAACAGAAAACATGTAGAGTAATCATCACCACGTTCCTGATTTAACACCTCTTGCTTCCCTTCCCTGGCCCACACTGATGCTCTCCATCCCCACACCAACACACACTGGAAAACAGATGATTTCATTTTCCTTTGTTTACAGCACGTTTTATTATGGCATCTTTTGGATGCTGCCTTTTAAGTGAAAAAATAACCCCAATGGATGCCATAAACTCAATCATGTGAAATACTAGACAGAACATGTGTGTGCTCTTTTTCACTGGAATGGAGACCACGTAATAGGAATGCAATCGGCCTTGTCTGGGACCTTCCAGGCCCACTGTGTGGCAGCACTGCCAGCCCCAGATTGAAAATGCCATATGCATTCCCTTCATCACTCTGCGTCAGCCTGGCTGGGCAAGTGTCCAGGGGCGCCTGGCTCCTTGCCTAAATGGACTTAAAACATATGCTGTTTATGGACCCCTGCTTTTAGCATTAACAAGTTTGACATCACCTACAAAATAGTAAGATCCCATGTCTCAGTAAACAAACACAGAGGGTCCTCCCAATAATTCTGAGCTTCCTTGCACTAGAAATTTCACCTCTTCTATGGAGATGAAGTTTTTTTTTTGAAACAGATGAATAGAAAATATATTTTAAAGCCTGGGTTGGCCTCTGTGTACTGGTAAAATGCTCAGAAGGGTGGGGGGATGGTGGCAGCTGTCACATGTCCCAGAGGCGGGTACACCTCAAGGGTGAAGAAGATCAATTCAGGCCCATTAGACTTAAACCTCTGATAACAAAGTCTGTTCTTATGTTCCATTAGCTCCTCACTGTACAAAATCCAACAGGAGTCTCAGGACCTCTCCTTTCAACTGCCTTTTAAGATTTGATTATGATGCATTCAGTTAAAATATCAAATTATGAAATACTGAGAAATGGTATGACTGATCTGTTTTATATTAATGACCAAAATTATAAAGTGGTTCAATTCAGTGGTGAGTAGTTGTATGGCTTAACTGAGCCTGTATGCTCCAATTTACTGAGGAACTGCTGCTATAAGTAAAATAGAGAGATGGTGACAATCCAAGCAAACCCAGATTTGAATGGAACTTGAACAGCATTATATTTGATGCTAAAAAGAGAAATTATTTTACAAGGGATTTCAGGGAGCTAATTATTATACCTGTCACATAGGATTCTTAATCTTCTGGTGGAAAATATTAGATAAGAATGGTTAATAAATCAATCCCACTGCTGCTATATATCCAAAGGAATTAAAATCAGGATCTCAAAGAGATATCTACACTTCCATGTTCATTACAGCATTACTCACAATAACGAAGATATGGAAACAACGTAAGTGTCTAGTGACGAATTAATGGATGAAGAGCATGTGAGACAGACAGACAGACAGACAGACACACACACACACACAGTGGAATATTATTCAGTCACGAGAAAGAAGGAAATCCTGCCACTTACAATAACTTGGTTGGACCTTGAGGGCATTATGCTAAGTGAAATAAGTCAGACAGAGAAAGACAAATTCTGTATGCTCCAACTTACATGTGGAATCTAAAAATGCCAAACTCAGAGAAACACAGAGTAGAGTGGAAGTTACCAGGGGTTGGAGAAAACGGGGAAATGTGGGTCAAAGGGTACAAACTTTCAGTTATAAGATTATCAACTTTGGGGAGCTAATTTACAGCATGGTGATTACAGCTAATAATACTGTATCATATACTTGAAAATTTCTAAGAAAGTAGATCTTAAATGTTCTCACCACAGTAAAGAAATGATAATTTTGTGACAGGACGGAGGTGGTAGCTAATGCTATGGTGATAATCATTTTGCAATTTATAAATGTATCAAATCAACACATTGTGCACCTTAAACTTACACAATGTTATGTTCAATTATATCTCAATAGAGCTGGAAAAAAATAAAAATAAAGACAGCAGCCGATGCAAGGACAAAAAAGAAAAGAAAAAGGTCAAGAACAACAAAGGAAAAAATAAACATGTTACTACATCAATTTTAAACAGTTCTCCTAACATGTTGCCTATGTTTTACATGTCCCAGTCAACAGTGATACAACCATCCATTTGAAAGTTTAATCTGGAAACCTGGGAGGTACCTGCCTGTTCTCCCTCACCTCTAGGCCAAGTCCTATAGATACGGCCTCTTAGGCTCCTTCTCTCCTCCCCATCTTAACTGTCTCTTTTCTAATTCAGGCCACCGTCCTCTCAGTCCTGTTTCACAGAATCAAAGCGTGTATTTCACTGACATTTAATTGTGTATTTATAAGTCTGCCTCCACAAACAGACTGTAAATTTGTGAAGAGCAAGAACTTTGCCATATTTATTTTATATTACCAGTCCTAAGTACAATACTATAATTTTTTGGTGAATGGATAAATCAATTCACAAATAAGCCCATTCTGGTGGAATCTGCATAAATCTGGGGAAAAATTAGATGGTTAAGCAGGGCCCCGTTTTGCTGTTTATTTTTCCTTTGAGAAAACTAAAATATCTTATATTCCATAGGTTGAAAGTAAAATAGATGGTAACAATCCAAGAAAAATTTTGATACCATGTGTTTAGCACAAAATAAGAAAATTACCCTTAAAGTGTTTGCCTCAACAGCTGAATATATGAACTAAATATATTCTCGTATGGAATACGTATGGTTTCCATATGTAGTTATCAAATTCTCTTTCAGTATTTAAGTTGTTACACTCTGAAACAGAAAGCCATTCTGCACCAGAGGAACAAGAGAGTAATGCAGCTGTGCTCGCGAAGGTACCAAGGTACTGAAGCATATGTACAGAGGTAGATCTGTGATCCCAGGAGCTTGAGGAAGCAGAGCCCAGATTGACAGGAAATCCTGGAAATTAGTTTAGTGGTCCCAGCAAGGAAGAGAAAGAAAAGGGAGACAGTGCATTCAAAATTATAATGCCACGGAATGACTTCTGCTTCCAACCAAGATGGGGTAACAGAAATGGGATGAACTCTTTCACCAAGAATAACTTTAAAATACATAAAACAACAGTTCGTAAGACATCGGACATTAGGCAACGAAGGTCAGAGATCACCAAGTTTCGGAACCATGAGGTGAGCTCCGCAACTGACCCAGCCTACAAACTTGAGAAGGTTTCCAGATGATGGTGGAGGAAGAAAAGACCCAGGCACAGACTAGTGACTGGGGAGACAGAACTGGGAGGTAAAGGAAGCCAAAGGGGCCGGGGTTCTCAGCAGGAGAGGGCTGCACAAAGAAGAAACTCCAGTTATGCACAGCTCCCCCGTTAGGTATTCAGCTGAGTAGAAACCCGTGAACGTATGTGTATGAAGAGACTACACGTGGGTGGGGAGAGACCCACCTGAAAAGATCAGAGGGAACAGTGCACGCCACTCACATAGGGCTGGGAATACTGCTTGCTCCGAAGAGCCAGACTGAAAAGCTTCATAATTCTCCTCGCATCAGTTAGGGTACCAGGAAGGGTCTTGTCTCCACCATGGGGAAAAATCACCCCAGACTAAACTCTGGTCTGATATCAACTAAAGAGATCCAAAAACCAAAAAGATCAAACTAGTTTCACATAACTTGATCTTGTCCCAAAGGAGAGCTCTTGCATAATTTGGGGAATACAAAAGTGTCCAATGTACAACAAGGAAAAGGTCACAGTGTCTTACATCTAATCTAAAATTACCAGGTATGCAAAGAAGCTGCTAAAAAAACACAGCTTACAATGAGGAGAAAAATCAGTCAATTGAAATTGGCACAGAAAAGCCACAGATGACAGGATTTGAAGTGAAGAATATTTAAAACTGTTATTATAACTGTATTGCATATGTTCAAGGAGCTAGAAGAAAGACAACCTGTTAAGTAGAAACATGGAAGATATAAGGAAGAAATAAAATCAACTATACACAACATTCTATGAGGTCGACTTTAATCTTATATAAAAAACCAGACACAGACATAAGAAGGAAAGAAAACTACATGTGAATATTCCCCATTAACTTAGACACAAAAGTGCTTAACAGGATTTTAATAAGCAAAACTCCAAACTATTTAAAAAGGTCAATAGCTCATAATTATGTAGGGAGTACGTCAAGGGTGCAAGGTTCATTAACATTTAAAATTGGATCAAGGTAATTCACCTTATTAACAGTCTAAAAAGTAAACCCAGATGGACATCTCAATAGGTACAGAAACGTCATTTGATAAGATGCCCAAACCCACTCCTTATAGAAACTCTCAATCAACGAGGATAGAAATAAATTTCCTAAATCTGACAAAGGACATTTATTAAAAACATACAAGCAACATCTTAAAGGTTAAAGCCTGCATGCTTTTTTTAAAGCTGAAGAATATAAGATCAATATAAAATATTAAGTCTGTCTCTATGTACTAGCAATGAGGAATCATAAATTAAAAGAATGCCATTTACAATGCTATCAAAAATATGAAATACTTAGGAATAAGTCTCATAAAATATGTGCATGACTTGTACACTTAAAGGAAACTTAATCTTCTAAATGATCTATAGAATCAATGCAATCTTAGTCACAATTCCAGAAGGCCTCTTAAAAAAATAAAATTTGACAAGCTAATTCTAAAATTCACATAGAAATACAAAGTATCTATCAATAGAATAGCAAAAGCATTTTGCAAAGAAACGACATTGTTGGAGGACTTACACAGCCTGACTTCAAGATTCATTGTAAAGGTACAATAATCAAAATGCTGTGGCATTAAGATTGAAAGATTGAGCAAAGGAGTGGAATGAAAAGCCCAGAAATAGACCCACATGCATATGGCTTATTGATTTTTCAAAAAAGGTACAAAGGCAATTTAGCGGTAAAAGCAGTCTTTTCATCAAATGGTGCTGGAACAATTTGATATCCATATGTGAAAACCTGAACTTTGATCAATAACTTGCTCTACCCATGATAATAAACTCAAATGGATCATAGACCAATATCTAAAAGCATAAAATGTATAGAATAAAACTTAGCAGAGTATTTCTGTGACCTTAGGTTAAGCAAAGATTTCCTAGATACAATGCCAAAAGCATCAGTCATAAGAGAGGTAAAAATAAGTTGTGTTAATCAAAATCAGAAACCTCTACTTTTGAGAGACACTCACTGTTAAGAGAATGAAAGACTAGTCACACATGGGAGAGAATATTTGCAAATCAGTTATCTGATAAAAGGCTCATACCCATTATACATTTAAAAACTTAAAACTCAACAATAAAAGAAAAAAACAGTATAAGCATTGTCAAGTGTTATGGAGAGACATTTCATCAAAGAAGATATACAGATGGCAAAAAAGCATATGTAAAATTATTCAACATCTTTTTTTTTTTTTTTTTTTTTAAGAATAAAAGTAAATTAACACAGATGTAGGGAACAAATGTATGGACACCAAGGGGGGAAAGTGGGGTGGGGTGGTGGTGGTGTGATGGACTGGGAGATTGGGATTGACATGTATACACTAATATGTATAAAATGGATAACTAATAAGAACCTGCTGTATAAAAAAATAAAATAAAATTCAAAAAATAAAAGAATAAAAGTAAATTAAAACCACAAGAAACCACCACACACTTATTAGAACGGCTAACATGAAACACAACAAAAGAAACCTCGAACCTGACAATATCAAATGCTGACGAGCTTGCAGAGCAACAGGAACTCTCATATCCTGCTGGTAGGAATGTAAAATGACACAATTGCTTTGAGAACTATTTGACACTTTGCTAAAAGCTTAAACATACACTTACCATATGACCTAGACATTTTCCTGCTAGATATTTACCCAAGAGCAAAGAAAGGATATGTCCATACAAATACTTGTATATGAATGTTCACAACAGCTTTATTTGCAATAGCCAAAAACTGGAAACAATGCATATATCCATCAGCAGGTAAATATCTAAGCAAATCATATCCAAATAAGAGACCACTCAATAATAAAAAGAAATGAACTGTTGTTATATTCAACATAGAAGAATCTGTAAAGAATTGTGCTGAGTGAAAGAAGCTCCCCAAAAAGGAATGACAATGTATAATTCCATTCACATAAAATCATGAAAAGTGAAAACTATGTAGAATCAAAAAGATGAGTGGTTACCTGAGACTAGGGAGGGCAGGGAGGTATATGAGGGAGGGGTTACGAAAGGGAACAAGGAAACTTCTGAGTTGATGAACACATTCATTCTCTTGTGTTGATGGTTGCATGGATGTACATATTTGTTAAAATTTATCAAATGTTAAACATGTGCAGTATATGGTACACCAGTCATACCCAATAAAATATTAAAAACTATGTGGTCACTGAAAAACAATTCACTTTCTAAAAAATGGCGGTTATTTTGCTAATTTAGAAGTGATATTCAAAACAGTTGTGTTTGCACGTACCTGCACACAAACTAAGATTACAATTATTTTATGGCATTCATGTTGGAATATTTGAGACCGAATGTAACTACTAAGTATTTGTAGATAAATGTTTCATAAATACAAAATGTGCATGATCAAGCCAATTTTACCTGTCATCCCACATCCCACATTGTATGATAGAAAATGTTATTTTCTATCATGCAATCAGCCAGTGTAGCAACTGCCTGTTTAGCCTACAGATACATGTGCATCAACTGCATTCTTTTATAATCTTATTCCTCTTACAATCAGTTTCTTTAGCTTCAGTGCATTTTCATGCTGCTACAGGCCTTTGAACATGAAGGAGTTAAAATGATCTTCCATGGGGTTTGGAGATGTTTGTGAGTCACAGGATGGCTTGATGGAAGGAGCACTCAGCCCCAAGGCCACCTTCTAATTCACTGTATAATCCTTGGCAAATCTTTTGAACATGTCTTAATCCGTTCAGGCTGCTATAACAAAATACCACAGATTGGGTGGTTTATAAACAACAGGAGTTTATTTCCCACCATTCTGGAGGCTAGAAGTCCAAGATCAGGGTGTCAGCATGGTTGGGTGAGGGTCCTCTTCCGGGTCACAGATGTCTCTTTGTATCCTCACATGATGAAAGGGGCTGGCTAACTCTCTGGGGCCTCTTTTATAAGGACACCAATCCCACTCACGGGGGCTCCACTCTCATGATCTAATCACCTCCCAAAGGCTCCACCTCCTAATACCATCACCTTAGGCATTAGGTTTTCAACACATGGATTTTGGGGGGACACAAGCATTCAGCCTATAGCAGAACACACTGCAACAAACGCCAAATGAAGGGTTACACAGGATGATCTCAAAGGACTTAACAAACACATTTTGCAATCCACAATCTTGCTTTTAATTTAGTCGGCCAACCCAAAATAAATTTTCAGTGCACGCACTTGAATCTGGTTCATAGAAGGTAAAAAGATTTGATATCGAAAGGCTACATGACAAACAGTCTACGCTAGCTACTTTGAAGAGGGGATGCTGATTTAGAGATTTTAAAGAATATTCTTGTTTTATTTCCATTACTATTATTAGTCATTAAAGGCCCAATGAAATAAAATGGAAATACTCTTTAAAATGTGAAAGCAATATTGGAACAAAAAGAGCGAATATTTTTAAGTAGAAAATCCCACTGTTCTATTGCAGTAACTGCTTGCATTTCAGCAGACCTTCTCTGGGTAGCTACAGTCCTCTCTTTGGCCACGTTCATAAATCTTTACTGTATCACTTGTTTGCCTAAGGGTCTCCAAAGCCTGCAAGCTTTTTGAGGGTAAAGCCTGGGGCTGATGCAACTTCCTTCCCCATTTGGGTGACTGGCAGCACTTCTGGCTCCAAAGGGGGAGAGGATTGAGATGAACACCTCAAGCGCTTTCAAATGGGTGCATTTATCAATACTTTCAACAAGCAGTCAACCTGCACTCTTCTAAGTGCAGAAAAAGCAGCAAAATATTCCTCTGCTTTCATATTAGAAAAAGATGTGTGTGCCTGTGTGTGTTAGATTATATGCGTGTGTATATCTATAAAAATGGAGCTGGCTTTCCTCCTTACACATACTTTTAGGCATTCCTTTTTATAACACTGTAGAAATCCCAAGAGAATAAGAAAATCAGTGCTGTCGCGGGAAATCTTTTTTATTATAGAGGCTGTGATTTGTGGGCACTCTATAAACTTACATCTCAAATGAGAAGATCCATTTATTTGGTTTATTCTCTCACTATCATGCCCTTAAATTCTTAGTCCCTGAGAGCAAACATCAAGAATTCAGTTATCTTTTTTTCTGGCAAATACCTTGCAACAAGAGGAGAAACTACTTTTAGTTAGGAGTGAAAGCCTACCATTGGGAAAAATGTGTCCTTCTCAAACTGACCATTGAAATGGGTGACCTTGAGCAAAAAAGTCCACCCTTTATTTCCATTCCTCCATTTTTAAAGAAAAAAAATGCTTAACTGTAATATACTTGCTTCAGAATATCTGGACATATTTTAAGGGTTCTTAGGAGGAATTTCGGAAGAACAAGAGTAAATAACACAAACCAAACTGACGTTGTGTCATTTAAGATTGAGGCTTTGAAAGGACAACTCATGGGGCGTTGCTTTTACACTAATACATGGGGGCAGTTGCCCTGGATTCTTTTAAGTACAAAAAAACAATGGTCACTTGCTTTCTTACTAGAAAATGATCATGTGTGTGTGTGTCTCACCACCTCACCGCACATATACAACTGTAGAAAAGCGTGGCTTAAGAAAAGAAAGAAAATACTCCCTATAATCACAGGATTTGGATGGTATGGTTATAGTCATATAGTCACATTTGTGTGGGCTAAAGTGGCTTAATTTCTTGGCAAGAAGATGCAAAATCAAATTAGAATAATGGAGTGGTTATGGAAAATTCAGTCATGAAGACACAGGCTAAAACCATACTCATGGTTTGGGCAAAGCCTAATTAAAAAAATTAAATGTATTAAAAGCTGTTACTTAGCAGCCTAGGCAACCGTTGGTATTTTACCAACACTTGGTTATTAGTCTGTGGTTTGATAAGTAAACATTTATTTTATATATAAATTAATTTCTAAAATAATTTGTTTTGTGCTTTTGAGAAATGTATTAAAAATAAATGTGAGTCAGATGGTGTTGATAAATATATACAACTTGTTTTTACCTGACCATTGACTGCAAAATAATTAAATACCATTTTCCTCTTTTAGATAATTTGGATGCTTTTATTTTTTCTTTATTCTGCTTGTGTAGCTAAAGGAACGTAGGCCAAAACAGAATTGTAATGTCTTTTTCTATTTGCTTACTCAATTGGCAAAATTCCTAAAGATATCAGTTTTCTTCTGCCTTTCGTCAGGCAGGGAGGGTTGAGTAGTCGTCCTACCTGGAGCCTTGGGAGTAGCTGGTCTATTTGTCATTAGTCACCTCCACCCTGATTCCTTGATTATGGCACAGCTATGACCTTAAGGGTGATCTGACAGTAAGCACCCACTCGCAGACTCTGGTAGGCAGAATTCTCACATGCCCCCAAGAGCCCCATCACCTGGGTATCACATCTTATGTAATCCCTTTCCTGTGAGTGTGGGTGGGTTCTGTGAAAATGATGGCATAGTGAGGTTCCTCCTAATCTAAGACCTCCTTGTAGTGGACAAAAGAGATTCTCCTGCTGGCTTTGAAAATGTTGGCTGCCACATTGTGAGGGGACCACATGGCTAGGACCTGAGGGCAGCCAATAGGAACTGACGACATCCTCCTACCTACAGCCAGAAGAAAACGAGGACCTCAGTTCCCGAACTTCAGGTCACTATGTTTGAGTGAAATAATGTTGGGTAAATATCTTTTGTTTAAGGGCATGAACAGAATTTAAGATGGTGTTCTGCTCCTTCCACGGAAGAGCTTTCCCTAAAGTGTATCTTCATGGGGTGCTCATGGTGCTACAGAGACAAAAGCATCTGTTGTCAGGAGGGACTGAGAAGCCCTGGGTTCAACAGAGTTAAACGGGTTTCATCAAACCAGGAGTGCTCAGAGCTGACCTTGGAGCCCTGTTTTTAGAGCTTCTCAGGGAACCAGAGTGGAAGAGAGGGCACCTTAGCAAATGCTGTCAGAGAGGATGTTACCTGGAATCAAACGAGTTCTCAAAAGGCGAGAGCAGTTTTCTCATCGGAGGACTGATGCTACCATCAACTTCATTGATTCAGAACTGAAAATAGGGGTGTATCCCCAGAGTTCTGAAGTTGTATGGAAGTCATCCCTCTCCTGCCAAACCTAAGCAGGATTTAAAAGATTGAGGATGCAGTCCTACGTTCATAAAATCTTTAGCCCACTTGACTCCATGTTCTAATCAGGAAAGCCATCTAGAATATCCCTCTCCTTCAAGTCTGTTGGTGGGCGGCTTCCCAGAAAGTGTATGATGTACAGGGAGCTGCACTTCATTTGTCTTCCTCCTCCAATGACTTCCAGTCTGAGTTTATTTATAAGTGGGCTAATCAGTTCTTATTGTGAGACTCTCTGCTCATTTCCAAATTCATTGCCTTATGTGATAACCAGGAGAGGCCACCAGGTCTTAACCTTAACCCAGGGCCTCATCTTTCTCATCTGAAAAATGGGCACATAAAGAAACATCATTGGGACCTCCCTGGTGGCTCGGTGGTTAGGAATCCGCCTGCCAATGCAGGGGACACGGGCTCGAGGCCTGGTCCGAGAAGATCCCACATGCCGCGGAGCAACTAAGCCCGTGCGCCACATCCACTGAGCCTGTGCTCTAGAGCCCATGAGCCACAACTACTGAGCCCATGTACCACAACTACTGAAGCCCATGCGCCTAGAGCCCGTGCTCCACAACAAGAGAAGCCACTGCAATGAGAAGCCCGCGCACCGCAACAAAGAGTAGCCCCCGCTCGCCGCAGCTAGAGAAAGCCCACGTGCAGCAACGAAGACCCAACACAGCCAAAAATAAATAAAAATAAATAAATAAATAAATAAATAAATAAAATAAAAAGAAACACATCATAATTATCGGGGAGTGTTAACAAGATAAGGTGTTCACAGTGATTAGCAGGGATCCTGGCATATGGGGCATCTTTGGTCTGCACAGAAGCCTGGAAATGAAGATGGGATGCAGAACGTGAAAATATTAGGGGTTCTGCAAAGTTGGTCACTAGCAATCTTGAGAAATCATCCTCTGTCCAAGAAAATGCGGATGGTCACAAAAACCCCTAATGATCCCAGCAAGGTTACACACAAGGGAATGGATTTACCTAACTGGCAAAAAAAAGTTTAAACTTAACTTGCATCCAAGTTTCCATGTACATCATTTCACTCCCTTGGTAATGTGATCATCCAGTAGAAAATTATCTTCGAAATTTGTTCTTAACTGAGTTTACATGAAGCTGACTTTTTATCAGTTCACATTGCTTAAATAATTAGTTAAGGTTTCATGTCCTAAAAGATAGTAGTAGGAGCATTTATTTAATCTAAAATTCCTACACCATGAATGATGCATTTGGAACATTCACTGCTAGGGTCAAAGTTCTTCTGTCATTTCCTTTCACCAGTATGGAAATGTTCAGAACTCTTGGGTATTCTTTTGGCTCCCTAAGCTGGGATCCCATCATTTAATGGATCTGGGAAATGAAAAACACATATGTTTTATCAACATCTTTGCTTAGAATTTAAAGCACAAGGAACCCTTTTTTTGGTCTTCTTTTGGCCAATTTACCTTGGGAAATTATGTTCCTCAAATAAAGTTGTGTAAATGACTTTCTTCTTATAATTCAGATTAACTACGTTTCTATTACCTCATGAATCTTTCCTGCCAGAAATTATGGGTAATGTCCTAAGTACCTACATTTAAACAATTATACTTTTGAAATTAAAAGTCAAAGTAATATTGTACAAATGATGTTTTCAATGAACAACACAGTCATGAAAATAGAAGTATCATGTTATCCATCCATCCATCCATCCGCTCATCCATTAATCCTTATTCCAGTAATCATGTTGGAGCATCTATACCTCGTGCAAGATGCTAAGCTACATCCTCAGGGGATCTTAGATGTTAGTGGTGAAAATGAACGGGGGAAGTTCAAGGTAGACATGTGAAAGTGCCATTAAGTCCCACACCAACTATGTGTTATGGGAATTAAGATGCAGGGGGGACTTAATCTTAAATCACATGAGGACACAGTAATTGACACTGTGGCCAATGCCATGGGCCACTGGGCCTGGGGTTCTGTGTCTGACAGACCGACCAGTTTTATACCGAGGGGTGTATTACTCCACCCAACAGCTTAGCTGCCTTGAGCAACCAATTCTGGCTAAATTATCCATGCCTTCATAGTACAGTGTCACTGCTAATACAAAACAAACTTATCCAGTGCAATCTTATCCACTTTAAGAAAAGTTTCAAGTTTTGACTACAGAAAATAAAAAACCGACAGGTTAAAATATAAGTTGCCAAAAGAGCTGGGTATGTGTCCGTATTTTTTCTTAATAAAGTTAAAATTCGTTATGCCCCAATTTTATAAATGTTCAGAATGTATGCACAGGGTCCCAGCAGCAGGCCTGATGAAAAGAAGAAAGTGTGACAGTAATCTGCTCAGGACTGTGGTCACAACTGATGGCCAAGGGTCATTCCAAGGCCTGGGTGGTGTCTCCAGATCATCATTACTCTACTGGCTTTCCTCTCAAAGCTGGGAGCTACATTCACAAGAGACCACCAATCTCCCAGCAAAGGAGACTCATTTCAACCTGAGGATAAAGGCGTTGCTCTCTCTTGGTTGAGTACAATCTCAATGCGGTAATATAAATATATAACGACTTTCCTCATATCGTTTTCAAATAGACTATCACAAAAGTGAATGATGTTTCTCACATAAACTATCACAAGAATGAATAATCTGTCTAAATGAAGTAACAACATCATAACACAATCATTTGTCTAAGACCGCTCTGGATGGATTTATTTCTAAGATTTATAAACTTCTCTCCCAGAACTTAATTTAACGGTTTATTGATGTCTTGGGCTTATAATTAAATTTATTTATTACTGACAATACTATTAACGCATTCGGTTTGTTGCTGTTGCTGTTTTCCAGAGCCTAAACACATTTCTCACATTTGCTTGAATTTTTTTTTTCCGTAACCTGAGTTTTCGGGCACAGCTCTGCTGTCTTATGCCCCCTCTTCTCGTGGTCCTCTTTCTCCCTCCCTCCATCTATGTGATATTCTGGACAATGGATCATTAAGCTGATTGGAGCACAGCGCAAAGAGAACAGCCAGAACTTGTGAGGGCTTGGGAGTCTGTGCCACAAGGCTGGACAGCAAAACCTTGGTGCACACCCGCTTCCTAAACGTGGCCCGACCCTGGCTGCCAGCGTTAACTGTGGCTGCTTTTCCGTCGACGAGGGCTGCGGTAGAATTAGGACATTCTAGATGTTAAGTTCGAACTTTAAGTTAAACAGTTCTGGCCTTTAATATACTTAACATGTGGCTATGATGCCAAACAGTTTACCTAGAAGTTTGCTATGAAAAATAATTGTCCAAATCAACTTTTAAAGACGGATCTACATTATGGATTTTCATCTACTTAAATATAAGTTGAACATCTATAAATTCCTAATATACAATACAGTGATCAAATTATTAAGTGGGTAAAATTCCGTCAAATCCATATATTTGTCAAAGATATTTATCCTGACGTAAGTTGTACATTCCTTAGATTTTAGCCATACAAAACTTTCCCCCAGTTGTCACTATATAAACACACTTGTATGTGTGTGTGTGCATGTATATATATATATGAAAATAGAAAAACTTATAATGGAGGTCACTTATGTGGAAGTTCCTATATGAAGATTATCTAAACCAATAAATGTGGTTACAAGTCTCTTGTTCTAGAATGTTGCTTCTTTAATAAAGCAGGGATGCTTCTTATTTAAAGTTATCTTTCAGGACTATAGAAAATGTCCCAGTTAAAATATTTAGGATTCTGTACTGTGAATGACTTTAAAATTCATTTTTTCTCTTCTAGGAAATATTGTAAAATTTAAGCAAGACTACTGACTGCTTTCTGCTTCAATTTATATTCATTTAGGCAAAGAAAAAACCATAAGGTGGCTGAATAAAAATGCCTGTTCTTCCAAAATATGACTGAAGTATCTCTAAATTGCTTAATTTTCCTACAAATATAAGTATATTGAATAAGAAAAATAAGCGGTACGTTAGGGTCACTATAGACATCTAAGTTTTCTCTTATGTTGTGACAGAAAAAAGTTTCGTTTTCTTCTTTTAGATCACTCCTCAGTGTTAGAGGTTATTTGGCTTTATTATACCATGAAAGGTCCTAGCCCATATTCAGACAGAACATTACGGTCAGGGGAGTGAGATGTGCGGTTTTTTTCAAACAAGAGTTTATATGGGCAGGCAGGAATGACACCAGCAGCTAGAAGCCTAAATTTGTATTAACATATAGAATATGCAGTTATATATGAAATATATATATAATCTCACAAAATTATAGTCAAGGTCGTATACGAGGAGGCTCTACCGTAAGACAGTTTGAATGGTGGAGGCGGCAGCCTCAACAAACGCTGGCTAATTAGTGTTAACTGCATTTCCGTGACTCCATGTTACCAGCAGGATAAAGCCCAAGGTGCTCAGCTTTCCAGACTCAGAAAATTAGATCCACTGCCCTGGCTCAACCCCTCCCATCCTGTGGCCTTTATCTGAGCCATGTGGCACTGTCTTAAAGACCCACAAATACATAATGTGGCTTCAGGCTTCTCTGCCTTTGCTGCTGCTGCCTTTACTGTAACATATGATTCTCCTATATTTACCTGAAAATACCACTCCCTCCTTCATGTCACCATTGTGCCCTGGAAAGTAACAGAGGAAGGATGCAGGATCACAAGGACCTGCCTGCACAGGGGTGTCTCCAGTGATTTGTGAAGACACCTGCTACCTAGTTCTCGTGTTCTGTTTCTAGCTCAGCACTGGACACTTGCTGCTTGTCACACAGCAGAAGACCTCCCGGCCCTTCCTCCATCAAATATGGCACTAACGGGGTCCGTGCATCTGAAAACCAGCCTTAGCTCCTGTATTTTTGATAACTTTTCCTCAACGGTCCACAAAATCTTTAAAAATACGGAATAATCTTTCAATCAATAAACAATACACAAACAAAGATCAAGCGGCCATGGTTCAAGTGGGGTAGGGGCCAGGAGCTCGTCCAGCTGAGCACCAGCCCTGCCCCCAGTGCCACCTACAGGGGCTCAACGTGGTGTCCTTTGCCAAATACACAATAATGTCTGGCCTACAGCTAACGACTGGCCATTAACTAGTAGCCCCTGATCTTTGAGACATAGGTAAGTGAGGTGGCAGGAATCCTTGGGATAGATCATTCCCATCCTTGACCTGACAACTCTTATTTCTTTGCCTTGTTGCATTGAATTGGCCATGATCTCCAGAATAATATTAACATTATCAGTGCTGGCAGGAATCCACGGCTTTTCTTTGACTTTAATTGAAAAGCTTCTAACCTTTCACCATTATGTGTGATGGTGTTTGCTGTATCATTTTAATAGGTAGCCTTTGTAGGGTTAAAAAAGCTCCCATCTATGCTTTGTCTGCTGACTTTTTAAAAAACTGTTATGAATGAGTGTTGAATTTTATCAAACATTTGTTCTGCATCTATTGGAATGACTCTGACATTCTTTCTTCTTAATCTTATTAATATAAAATACATTATTTATAAGATTCTCCATTTGATCATTATAAATGTCATACTATGAATAGGAACATATAAGTGCAATGTAAATATTTATATATGTAAAATTTATATGTATACATAAAGTCTGATGAATTAAGGTTGCACAATATGTACACTGCACAAAAGAAGATCCTGGCAAAGGGGCATGTGAGGGCTCAAATTCAGCCTGCATCTTTTCCTAAGCCATGAGTTTTGGCAGAGGGCTGTCTGTCCCCAGAGGAAGGAGCAAAAGAACATGTTGGCTGCCTGCCAAGACCTGAGCCTAGGCCATTGTGACCCTCAGAAGGGGAAATATGTACTACTTCACGCAAAGGCACCTTACAGGTTAGCAGTGCTTCTGGGGCTCATCCATTTCTAGCCCTCGAGGTCAACGTCATTTACCAAGCAACTCAACCACTGGATATCTTATCTTGGGAGAACTTGCTACAGGGTTCTCTCACCTTTAAACAAATTGCCCCTTTCTGTCTACTGCTCAGAATCCTTGCCACCATCTCTATGAGCTGGCACCACTAGCTCTGATTTTTAATGCCTTTCCCCTACTCAAAGAGGTGGCCACGAGAAAAGGGACACAAATGTTTAAGTGAGGGAGAGAGATACAAATACAGCTTAAAATGATGAAGACCTGACTCTTCTTGCAAATATGATGATTGTTTGGGGACCTCTGGAGAGAATGCTTGATCTCTGCTCCTGGTTTAGATTTGTGACAGTTCTCCCTTCATCTGAATTTTGCCAGGGCCTTTCACACAATTCATTGAGCAGCTAGTTTGTGCCAGCTACCGAGAAGGTGCTGAGGGTGCAGGGCTGAGCCACAGAGACAGGGCATCTGCAGCTGGTGGCTTGGAATCTCACAGTGTTCTCCGCAAAGTATCCCCAACCCCCTGGGGAATCTCCCCTCTCTAGTGGAGAGGACCACAGAAAAAGCATCACCCAGCTTTCTCGAAATTCAGGCTTACCAATGATTTCACCCTGGTCCAGTTACAAGGACATGACTGACAACTTAAAACTGTGCCAAGCAAAGTTGTGTCTTCCACTGAGACATAAATAGGATGTCTGCAAAGTGCCAGATTGTAAACCTTTTTTTGTTTTTTTTGGCCGTGTCTCTCAGCATGCAGGATCTTGGTTCCCTGACCAGGGATCGAACCCGTGCTGCCTGCAGTGGAAGTGTAGTCTTAACCACTGGACCGCCACGGAATTCCCAGACATGTCTTTTATAACACTAGTCCCTTATCTTTTTTAACTTGAGTACATACGCTGAAAATTAATTAAGATTCCTTTCAAACAAATGAGGCAAAACCCGATAAATGTGTAGTAAACTCATAGCCACACCTACTCAGAGGCCTCCCCTACACAAATATTAATCTAAAAGCAACAAAAGGGAAATTGTAAGTTCTGCTAAAGAACAAGGAACAATGAGTACTGGGAAAAAAGTTACAATTTCTACTGATTATATATTTTTTTGCCAAGATCTCAGTAAAAGATAGAAGTGAAGAGTCAGAATTTTAAAAATTGACAATTTGTATCAGGATGGAATTGGATTTCCTTTGGCCAGATTCCTTTCATTATGCGGTGACCCCTGGGTCACTTCTAAGAATAATATGATGTATGAGCACCAAGGATGACAAACAAGACAAGAGAGAGCGGGAGAGGCCCTGAGAAGGTCATTTAAGATATATGCACCCAAGCAAAAGGCTGCCAAATCCTCACGAAGGCACACACATGGAATGATACCTCCTTAACAGCCCCAGGAATTGGGGTTTACAAAATATAAAATCAACCCCAATGGACCAGAAGTATTTACATTTCCAGTTTCCTGGCTGTGCAGGCTAAAGGACCCGTTTGCTTCAACGAGATCCACAGTGCATGGAAAACATAACAAATGCACTGGAGATGCTTAGGCAGATCTCTATTCCGCAGGGTAAACGGTGGGAGCTCCTCAGTGGATACGTGGGGGGTACCAGAGGCAAGGCCCCCCAACGTGCCCCCTCGGGGAAACGCCAGGGCCTCAGCCAATTCTAGTGCCAACCCTTCCTGTTGGAGCAAACTAATGGGGACACCATTTGTATTCGAAGTCCCATTGAGCACTCGTCTTCCTAACTCTCAGTCACCCCTAAAACACCCAACTGACTTCTCCTAAAATAGTGAGGTGGGGCTTGTCCAGGGAAACCCATCCCGTGTACAGGGGGCTGAAAATTGCAAGCTTGCCTCCTTGCATCCTCTGGACACCGGTAGCTTATCTTCAATATGGCACTGTCTACCAGGAGTTGATGTTATGGGGTTGTTAGTATTTCTCGTCCCAGGCTGAGAGCTCCTTGAGGTCAAGAATAGCAACTTACCCAGATTCACATTCCACCCAGCCTACATCCCAGGCTGTGGCTCATACTCATGGTTGCTCAAGACTCACTTGTCGAGGGAATAGAGCTCGACTCAACGTTGACTGTGAGCATGAAGTGCACCAAGGGAAATAATGCAGCATTTGACTAGCATGCAGGATGATGGTCTGCAAAGAGCTCAGGGCCGTTACATTTAATTCCTTATTTACAAAGGAGAGCTCCAATATTGGAATCTGTGCAACTTTAAAATATTAAATTCAGATTTTCTTTTCTAATTGGGTGCTCTGTAATAGTCATATGTACTCAAGTCTTGCCTATGGGGGTCTGATAAGGTCTTGGAAGGTCACTGCCAAGTATAATCTAATATCAAAACCAATTTTAATGAACTTCATACACTATTACTGCAGGCATACTGGCTTTCAGTGCTAAATTTGATTCGTTTGGAGCAGCCTTGTAAAACTAATTAGGAAGAATTCAAAATAGTTTAAGAATATGAACAAGAAATGAAATGTTCATAAGCTAATATCATGGAAAGAAAAATTAAATGTGAACGAAAGGCAGCTCCATTGGGGTATGAAGAGTCTCTGTGAAAGAGTAACCACAAAATATGTTCCTTTATAAGAAACTGTAAGAAAGAACCAAAGAGTAGACAAAAACAATATAATGCACAAGAATGATCACTTCGTTTGAAAAGATGTTGCTAACATTTTGCCAAATTGCCATCATCTTTTAAAAAAATTAGTACATAAATTTAATAACTAGTTTCATTTATTCATTTTCTTACACTCTGCTAGGTATTGAGGATACAATCACAAATAAAATAGATATTGTCCTTGACTTTAAAAATCTCAAATATCTTCTTTTGTGGTATTAATAAGTTTAAAAACAAATTAATTTATCTCATATTAATGTTATGGAACTTTCCCCTTTGAAATAGGACTAAACTCAAGTTTCTATGACATATTTGGGGGCAACACTGACCTTAATTTATGTTTTTTTAGGTTTAGAAGCACGTACTAAAGTTGAAATAACGATTGTGGGAAAGTAGCAAATTTCAGAATAAGGACTATACACCTACACCCCCACACAGATCTGCATGCCTAACGTCAGGTATGTATTTACAATTAGATGGCTGCTTTTAGATAGTAAAATCTAGACGATTTTTTTTTTTTTGCTGTAAGGAAAAATAATTGAAAACATGATGTGGTTTACCTGCTTGAAATCACTGATGGATTTATATTGTGGAAATATTAACACAAGAAAGTTATCCTAGCCCCAATTATGTAACTGCAGTAGCAAGTAAGTAAGCATCAAATGGCTATCTATGCCCTTTAGTCTGATACCCAAGACCTTTCAGGAATGAAACACCTTACTTTCCCTGTCTGCGTCTTGCCATATTCCTTTATGCATCCTCAAGCACGCAAATGACACTACTTACGGCTCCCAGTGTATTCCCCACGCCCTTTGATTCACAGCCTTCGTTCATGTTTCTTTCATAAAGAAGCTCCCATTCCCATCTCAACTTGGCCAAATCCTAGCCACACCTTTGGGACCCTTGACCCAGCCAGCCAGAGGTAACCTCTCCCTCCTCTGGACTCATTGTTTTCTCTTAATGGTTCCATCGGCATTCCTGACTTCTTCCTTACATTCTGGTCATTAGATTTATATTTTTCTCCCTTGGTTCGGAGTTTTCTTGTATGCATCTGCATACCTTCATCTTCCATAGGACCTCGTACAGTTCTTTACACACAGTAAATAGTCAACATTTTTCGTTGACTACTTATAGAGATGAAAAGATCTGAAAATTCTACAGAGGGTAGAATGGAAGACATGAAACCAGTAACTGAAGCCATTGAGAATGTTCTTTTCTTCCATATGTAAAACTGTCTAGAAATTAACAATTACATATGAGATCACACCAAGCTTTAGGGAAATCAATTATCAAACACGACTCATGTAACAGGCAGAGTTCCTTTCCACCCTTCATTTTCAGATGTCAAGGCTTATCCCTAAAAGCTATTAGCAGCGGCAAGAAGAGAAGAGAAGGAAATCAATTACATAAGCTTCCTAAGGAAAACTGCTTGGCGAACATCAGAGAGCTCGCCCTGATGTCTGGATTCCATCTGTTTGCCCCTGCTATTTTTGTCTCTCTCTTTTTTGAGAGGCGATGGCTCATGTGCTTCTGCGGAGTCTGAATAATTTTATAAGGTAGATTCCACAGCTTATTTCTTACAGCCACTGCCATTTCTTTTTCCCACATGATGACACTCTATTTCCTTGAAAGACTGCCTTTCAATAGTTGTAAACTGGGCAATTTCATGGGACTAGGATAGACTGGAACAGATGTGGAAAACCTTTCACATCATGATAGAAGCAAGATCCCAAATAGTAGTGTGTAGGATGTGACTTTCTCACGCAGCTTGGCTTATATAATAATGCAAGAATGTGACATGGTACGAGCCAACTCCATCTTCAAGAGCCTTTATTGCAACTATTTCTTTCAAACCAGAACCTCATGAGATTCTGCATGTCAAACAGACCTTGAAAAAAACATGCCGTGGAGTGAAATGAACAGACAACTGTTCTAAGAATGTCTGTTATTATAGCGCATCCTTAGATCACAGAGCAAAATAATTCAGCTTTTTAATTATTCTGACAAATGTTGAAAGCTTCTAAATGGAACCTTGTATTTCTACTTAGAAATATTAACAAAAAAATCTAAATGGAGAAGTAGCTTCTTTATTCTTTCTTGTATTCACATAGAAGAGTTCTGAGCTAGGCTCTTATTCTTAGAAAATTTGAGGATTAATAAAGGGATACCACTTGGGAAGAAAGAAACCACGGCATCTGTGAAAAATACTCAGTGCTTTAAACCATTTTTTTTTTCATGTTCCAACATCTGTTACTTCCTTCTTTACTTAATTACAAGTTGCTTTGAAAATTATTATGTATGTGTGTTGTTTTAACAACTGAAATTATACATGTTCAATAATTCCATTGGAGGCACTCAGATGAAATAATAAAAAATAGGAAATGCAAATCTTAAGCAAAACACCAATTAAAACATATTGTTGATATAATTAAACACTTATGCTACTTCCTCCAAAAGGAAGAACTGTAGGCCATGAATAAAACCAAGTGACAAGTATAATATGATCAAAACTTATTTTAAAACTCTCTGGCTGCAGTAGCATACATGTGAACCCTTTCTACAACACACCTCACTCTTGCTAAATCAAAATTGGCACTAAAGAATATTTTGAACGACAGCACCCACAAACCAAAACAAACTAATGAACAGACTTGTGCATAGACCAGTTCAGGTTAAGTTTCACAAGTGAAGAATCCTTCCCAAGTTTTAAGCAGGAACCATGAGTCCCTTACATTATTGAATAACTATTGAGCTTCTGCCCCATGACGGGCTCTGGGGATACCACAGTGAGTAATCACTGTGGTATCCCCAGAGCCCGTCATGGGGCAGAAGCTCAATAGTTATTCAATAATAATGGCATGAACATGAGTAAAAAAAATTAAGATGCTCAGATTCTAGCTACATTAGTATGAGTGCATGCAAACATCTCTTAAGACTGTGATGTATGCAGGTCTTGCAAACCTGAGTCAGCACCACAAGAGGCACAATCAATTAAGTAAATGACAAAAGGCTTTGCCGATCAGAGGGATGTCTCCCCAGGCTTTTGTTTGCTTGTTTATTTCCTTGCTTTTAGAGGGGATTTTAGAAATGAGTCAGCTGAGGCAGTATGTTGGCTTCTATAACACAGAACCTACAGTAGATCAGACCCCGGCTTCCTTCCATCTTTCCCATCAGTTGGTTGAGCAGAGTTGGTCTCAAGTAGAACCACGGGTCTCAGATTGGGATGGCTGGATGGACAGAATGTTCTCATGCAGCCATGGCTCAAGATACTGTAAGATATGAAAATATCTCCCGGAAACATGGCCCCAGCCTGTGCAGTGAGGTGTTGGACTGAAATGTGATTTTTTAAAATTGGGGGGGCGGGGAGGGAAATACCCAAATGCAATAGTGCATCCTTGATGCTACAAACTGCACATGGAGGACAGGAAGTCCTCAACTCCAAATGAGAAGGACGGCAACACAGCACATCATATAAAGCCCAATTTGACAGGATAACTAAATTGCTTTTTAAAAACTATGAACAAGCAAAGCCTGTTCAGACTCCAAGAGAGTGTTCTCTTTAATTGCAGTGGCAAGTGCCCGGCGCAACTAGAAGAAGACAAGGTGAGCTACAGAAATTGACCAAAAATAAGTGTCCAAATTGACAGAGACATCAAATCGACTAAACGACCCCCGGAGTGTTCTCTGTGGATAATCCACGATTAGCCCAGAGTGTCAACAGGCCTACAGAGACTGAAAATGCATTTGGAAAAGACTATTCCCTGATTGTTTTTATAGGAACTTCTACTAAGGATTTAAATTTAGAAAGCCACATTTAATTACTCATTTTGTAGCAGGTAAAAATCTGGCATCATTTAAAAGAGGCCTGGGTTTCCTATAGCTGAGTATTTATTTATGCCTTTAGAAAATCAGTTTCTTCTGTGTGTACTGTGTATTTGAGTAGGCCTACAAAAGATTTTTAAGCTCATGGCCATTTAGTGGAAATTGTTATGGCTGAGAATATGGTTACTGTGTTTCCATAAGTAAATTTTAGGTATTTTAATATCAGGTATTGGAAAATCTTTATCATGGAATTTATTGGTAAACTGTAAAGGAAGAATTTGTGTGTGTGTGTGTGTCTGTCTGTCTCACTTAAGTCACTTTTACAACAGAAAACCTCTATTCATGAAAAACTTCTCTTTTCAACTAACTTTGCAATCACTGTATTTGAATTGTTATAGGCAGAAACAAACCTGATTCTTTGCAAAGAAATCTGGGCAATAGACACTTCCAACACTGTAAATAAAACATTTTTGTGAAATGCTCCAGATCTCCACACCAATTATAATTACCAGAGATTGTAGAATAATTTTTATGTTCTAGAGGCAGACTTTTGATGGATTAACTCCTACAATCCATCATTTTCTCTTCTCTCCATCTGCATCATACATCATTCTTAAACTTGATGACCAAACTTCCAGTTCTAAATTTCAGAATGCTTACACTTCTTCGGCTCTCCACGGTACTACTACTTGATTTTGTGTACTTATATTAACTTTTTCAAAATACTCAAGCCTCTTTTAACAAAATGTGGCATTTTTACACTGACAATCTTTCATCTTTGCAAGGTCTTCACTGAGATCTCACATAACAAAGGAAAGCCAATTTTGCATTCCCATGCTTCGGAAGGTGTAATATCCAGCCAGTTTTAGCTAGGGAGAGCGATCATTCCCCTTGCAGAAGAATATGTGGAAATACACGTGAATGCATTTTATAAACACAGTGCAGTGGAAGAGTGATAGTGATGAAAAATATTATTTTTATCTATAAAAACTTCTCATTGTTTCCACTGATTTAGAATCAACTATTTGATTTTTACTTAATTTTATTTATTAAATTGTACTTCAGAAAATAGCCTTTTTAGAATTATGAAATGGCATTTTCATAAACAATGGCTAAAGCTAGCTGTATTTAACCCAGAAGGGCCACTGGCTCATTAAAGTAACTAGAGCTTCCAGACAGCTCAATGAGGAGCCCATGCAAGAAGCCCAGGCGAGAGGTCAGCGTCTGTGACCGAGCTTTCAAGGTATTGCTGGGGCAGCAGATAAACATGCAGAAATGGATCTTGGTCCAAAGTGAAACAATAACCCTTTAACTAACACATACAGCTTAATGTAAACTGGCAATGTCCAAGTACCTCAATCTAGCATAAGCTGGGCTTACCTTGTACAAACTTAACAAAAGCAAACAAACATAATTGGACAAAGAGAAAACGTGCTATGTACCTCCTCGTAAAAATGTTCCTGTCCTCCACGGCAGGACTGTGGATCTCTAGAAAACCACCTTTAAAATTGAGGAAACACTAAACCGGAGTGCAAGGGAAACGAACCACCCATACCATCAAGCAGCCAACTCAGAAACTACTTGTTCAGGTTTAAAAACTTCAGTCTCTCCCAGCTAAGGTTTCCTCTATATTTTATGCAGAAAGGAGGTGCCAGCTATCCCATCTGAAGAGAAGCAGGTGCCATTGCAAGGAGGTTATTATTCTCTTGAAGGTAATTTAGTACTAAAAAAAAAAAAAAAAAAAAATGGGGCAGTAAAGATAGCTTTATCATTTAGGAGAAAAGGAAATGAGTCTTCTAATAACTCCGTTTTGAACTGATCCGGCTTTGTGGGTGGGGACATTAGCTCCTGTCAGTTAATCAGGTCTTGTTCTAGCATCTTCTGAGGAGGCCACAGCATCCTGGACCTTTCAGCTCCTTAGCGGCAGAAGACCTGGACCCAGGGTCTTGCTCTGACAACCGCAGGGTTTCGCATCCATCAACTATTTTCTCTGGGCCCAGATTTTCTTATTTGGAAATCCAGGAACACATGAGATGACATTTCTCTAAATATTTTGTGAACTCCACTGTGCTACACAAAAACAAGTTATTTTTGTAATATTGTCATTATTTTCATACATTACAACCTATTTAAACTTCCAACTGCCAGGTTTTACTTGCTTCTAAATGTATCCATGGTGCCATTACTTGACCGGTGCCATTACTTGACCCAAACAAGTGTTAGCGTGTCATATCAACTCTGATTAACCTTCACGGAATCCCTTTGACAGCATGTATTGGTTTTAATGTCTTTATTCTAGACCCTTCAGGGGCTTCTGTGGTCCAGTTCTTTTGTATCTAGGATATAGATATCTCTCCTATAAGCTCCCTGCTGATATGTGAAATCACAGCTTTTGTCAACTGTTTTACACCGTGTGTGATATTTCAGTAATAAATATAGTGCTGGCAGGACTAAGTCTGTTTCTGCTTTTGAATAATCTTTGCTGTATGTGACACAGTCTTTAGCTTTATTCTTTCACACGTCTGCTAAACATTTGAGGGAATTCCGAGTTGCATTAATTTGAGAAGCAATTCTATTTACATACTATAACATTTTGTCTTTCTTCCTTTTTTGCGTTGTAATTTTCAAACAAAACATATAATTAAGATTTGGGTTGTGAGTTCAACTTCAATTAATTTCCATGCTCATGAGAATCTATTAATGGAACTTTCATGGTTGGCAGAAAGGATATTATTGCAATATTATGGACATCAAGGGTGCTAATGAAGAAGACAAGCGTTATGGAAAAAAAAAAAACCTCCTCCTTCTTTTAAGATACACTTTGTACTTAATAAGAGTAAAGAAAAATAAAATCTTATCATTTATTACTTAACATTAACCAAAAAAATATTATGCAAATGTAGTTGTGTCATTAAATTCTATTTGTGCCCAAAGAACCAGTTCTCAAATGCTGGCCTAGTCACCCACTAGCAGCTGGGTACTGGCTAAGTTCATTCATCTTTCTCAAGTTGAGTTTTCCCATCTCCAAGTGGAGATAATAATGAAAACTGCCTGGCAGGGACACAGGGAAAATAAACATAATCTATTTTGACCACTCTTAGTACACTGCATGGCAGTAGGTGCTCAATAAAAGTTAATTATCTGATTATGTAACACAGAATTTCTATCATAACACACCTAAATAATAACTCCAGTGTGCTTGGTTATAGCTTCCTTTCAACATTTCATTTGATATCATGCAGTAAGTTAGGATTTGTAAGACTTGATATAACAATGATCATCATGGCTATCATATATGACCGAAAAAGGTTAAAAATGAAACAAAAATATGCCAAAGATAATTAAGCCCCAAGTGGCTATTCTAAAATGATCTAATAATTTTACGTAAAATAATTATAACCTCGAACTTCTAAGTCACTGCTGTGATCTAGGCTTGAATCCCAGCAGTGGGACCTGGAACAGACCCTGAGCCTCTCTCTCAGCCCATCTTCTCGCAGGTAGAAGGGAAAGAGTGAGCAAAATGGTGCCACTTCTCCCTGAGGGCCACCCCTTTAGGGGCAGGCTCAGTACCCTCTGGCACTTTAGCCTGGGCTGTCTCACTTTCCTTCATCCATAAGCACTGGTGTAGTAGAGTCACACTTACAGAGTTGTAACAGAATGAGAGCAGATAGATTGCATCCAGCTCTCAGCAAGTGCTCAGTAAAGAACGTCATTTCTCCTTATTTCTATTGCCATCCAGGGTTACTGTGAGCACTTTGTTATAGGACACAGGGGTCCAGTCTATCATAACATGCCTGGATAACAACTCAAGTTTGTCTAATGATAACCTCATTTCAGTAATTCATGTGACATTAGGCAGTAAGTTAGGATTTATAAGACTTGATCTGACAATCATCATTATGGTTACCAGATATTATCAAAAGAGGTTAAAAGCGAAACACATATGCCAAATATAGGTAACATAAAATAATTTATATTTAATATAAATTTATATATCTATATAAATACAAATTCTACAAATATTAATATAAAAGTCATTTTAAATAGAAAAACATAAAATGTGACTTGTTAATGGTATATTATTCAAGAATAGAAAAATTTTCCTGGAGACTGTGACTTGATGCCAATAACGATGGTGACAATTTCTATTTCTGTTTGCCTATGTTGCTTTGTCACTGAGCTAGGATATATAGACATGTATCTCATACATTCTGTGTATCCTCGGAGACAGCCAGGTGTTTGCACTCGAGGATGCAGCCTGGAGACGCGGAACAGGGCCCCAGTTGTCCTGCCGACTCCGAGGCAGAGCTGGGGGGTGGCTTTTCCTCTCTCACCTGCCTACTCGCTCTGGGAGGCCACAGGCGTGAAGGGATGTTGTGGAGAGCTGGGGAGGAGCAACGGGGACCGGAGGAACCCAGCACTCCTGTGGGTTCTAGACAAGCTTACTTGGAAGTGGGGGAAAATGCCTGTCCATTAAGTGTCCTGATGTATCTCATTCCAAACTCATCAGAGGCCAGAGAAGGGGTACCAGAATCACAGAATCAGTCATTTCAGGGCCAGGGAACTTGGACTCTAGCTGGCTTTGCCCTGCACTTCGCGGAGGAAGACAGGGGCCCCGAGGATAGTGGGTGGGCCTCGGAGTCACACAATTAACTGACTGCAAAAGATCCAGGCCCTCCCTCCGTGTGCGTCAATCAGCTCCCCAAACAACCCAAGGCTCCATGGGCCCCCAAGCCTTCAACATCTGGAACTTACTTTTCTTTAACTTTACTTTTTATTATTTTAGTTTGTCATGGTAAACATGACAAACATTTAACATGAGATCCACCTTCTTAAATTTTTCAGGGTTCAGTACTGTATTGTTGACAGAAGGCACAATGTTGGAGAGTAGACCTCTAGAACGTGTTCATCTTGCTTAAATGAAACTTGATTTCCCCATTTCCCCCTCCATGCCGTCTCTGGCAACCACACTTGCACTCTTTGATCCTATGTATCTGACTATTTCAGATACCTCCCGTAAGTGGGCTCACATGGTATTTGTCTTTCTGTGACCGGCTAATTTCACTTCTAGCACCAATTTCACTTAATGTCCTCGAGGTTTGTTGATGTTGCCACATAAGGCAGAATTTCTTTCTTTTTTAAAGGCTGAGTGGCATTCCATTGTACATCTATACTGCATTTTCTTTATCCATTCATCTGTAGATAGACATTTAGGTTGTTTCCACATCCCGGCTATTGTGAATAGTGCTGCAATGAACATGCGAGTGCAGAGTGCTTTTCAAGATCCTGATTTCAATTCTTCTGATGTGGAGAAATTGGAACCCTTGCATGCTTTGGATGGGAATGCAAAAAAATGATGCAGCCACTATTGGAAACATCATGGAGGTTCCTCAAACAATTAAAAATAAAACTACCATACAACCCAGCAAGCCCACTTCTACATATTTAACCAAAAGAACTGAAATCACAATTGTCAAGAGATATCAACATTTGGAACTTTAAGAACAGAGTTTCACAGAAAAAACAAATGGCTCTCAATGAGGGTCTTTAACTGTCCGAACTGACCATCTCTTACTGAGATTTAAATAAAGGCGTGGAGGTTTCATCAAAGACAAGGATGTGTGAATTTCACGGGTGAAATATGGGAAATCTTTTCATGAAACTTCAGTTTAAAAATGGTGGAGCAAGAAAAGTTTCTCAAGTCTTTTTATCCCGTTCATACCTGAACTTGAAACCAACTCTTTTTTTATTGGCTGCTGTAGTGCTCAGGAAATTCAAGTTGTTATACTGTCCACAAAGCTGTCCTTTACCGTGTAAATAACATTCCATTAGTATACAGTCATTTGTAATAAGCTTGGGCTCAGAGAAGCAGCTGAAGCCCAGGAATAACAATTAAAGGAATGAGAGGAGGAAAGAGAACTCACAGGGAAGGTGAGACCTTGTGGCTGAACGTCACGGGCACCACCGCACTTGATACAGCAGCTCTGGGAGGGATGAATGATCACCCTCTTCTTAGTGGGGGAGACAGAGACTCAGAGATATCACCTGACTTGTCATCCAGCCAGATACCGGCAAGCAGATAATCAATTTCATGAATCCAAAATCCACAAATTACCTATACTTACAGCCACTACCATTTTTTCCAATTTAAAATGTCCTTACATTTGTTTCTTAATTCTGTTTTTTAATGTTTAATTTAATTTTTATTTTATATTAGAGTACAGTTGATTTACAGTGTTGTGTGCCACTATCTTGGTACAAGACAAAACATCAAAAACGAACATACTTCGTGGCCAAAGATTTCTAAACTGCAACTAGAATATGATCAACATATTACTTTACTTAAATACCTATTAATTTTTTTAAAAAAATCTTAGGAATTGAATTGATAGGATACATTTGGTAAGCAATCCAGAGAAACCAAGCCCCTCCTTCATTCTGCTTATGTTCCTCATTTGGCATTCCTGCCTTAGAAGAGACAGAAACTGGAATAAATAGAAAAAAAAAAAACCATGCAGGAAAAAAATAAATGCTGTGCTTCTATCGTAAAAGAATAGATTGGGCTTCCCTGGTGGCGCAGTGGTTGAGAATCCGCCTGCCAATGCAGGGGACACGGGTTCAAGCCCTGGTCTGGGAAGATCCCACATGCCGCGGAGCAACTGGGCCCGTGAGCCACAATTACTGAGCCTGCGCGTCTGGAGCCTGTGCTCCGCAACAAGAGAGGCCACGATAGTGAGAGGCCCGCGCACCGCGATGAAGAGTGGTTCCCGCTTGCCACAACTAGAGAGAGCCCTCGCACAGAAACGAAGACCCAACACAGCCATAAATAAATAAATAAATAAGTAATTAAAAAAAAAAAAAAAAGAATAGATTGCTCCAGTGTACCCTAATAACACCTTCCTGGAATGACATGGCCAGTAGATTAACTATGGTGGGGAAGAAAAAGAAAACTAAACTAAAATACCTAAAAACTTATATTAGACTTCTTAGAGACACTCATGATATTCCTCTGGATTTGAAAACTGATGTTATATTTTTTTCATAAACCATAATTCTGTAAATTTAGACACAAATAAAGCCAAAATACATGAACATTTTGGAAAGACATTCAGCTTTTACATTTATAATCATATGTATCACACACACACACACACACACACACACACACACACACACACACACACACACATACTCCAGTGACTACGTAGGAGATAGGCTACTCTTTCCTTAATGTAATTTTTCTTTCATTAAACTGTTTTTAAATGTAATAATTGAAGTCAGTTTGCAATAAGAAAATGAATGACTTGAAACGTTTTCTGAGTTCTTCGTATTGCAGAGTTTTAGAGACTAAAGTGCAAGATCAACTCAAGTCATCCATCCCTGTGGTTTCCCAGCAGAGGAGACAAACCTTGATATGGGAGTGGAGATCCCAGTGTTAGATGTCGAGCCACCGGGAACAGGACTGATATATTTCAGCAAAGAATAAATCTACCACATTTGAACTGTTTTCCTAGAACATGTGAATGTTCACAGATTTACCTGTCACATTTTCATAAATAATTTAAAATCTTAGCATCTGAAATATCAATAAATACGTCATCCGAAACTGGATGCTAAGATTTTCCTTGGTTGAAAGTTAGTTCAGGGTGACCTGGAAAGAAGTGCCTCTATAATCAGTGATAGATTCTATTAAAGTTACTGCAAACTTTGCCAGTGCAAAGGGGAAGAAATCTAATTGCAAATCCCAATAACAGAAATCTCCTTGGGTTGGGCGTAATATCTGGCAAAGCATCTAATAATCCTCTTCATCTCTCCAAATTTCCCAAGGCTATCTGGAGTGTGTGGTCTTTGCATCTCACAAAAACAAACTTTACAGCCACACAGAAACCTCCTAAGCCTCATGAGCCAACGTTACAAAATTGCTGCAAAGACCAACTGGAAGACCAGTGAGGAAGGGCGCCAAGCAAGACCTTCTCAGGCTGAACCTCTCCACCAAAACACCTGCACTGTCTTTGCAGCCACTCTGCAGGGCCAGCACCAGGGGCAGGCAAATAAAGTAAAAGCCCAGCAGCCTTTGGTGCTCAATCATTCTGACAGATGACACAGGACAAGCAACAACAGGCCTTTGCACAAGTGGAATTTTATTTGAGAGTCTAAAGTGCTAAGGGAAATAGGACCCGTTAAGGCAGAAGAAAAACAAAACCATCATTTGTCTTTTATTCCCTCAGAATTGGCACCAAATGTGCTCTGACAATGGCCCCATAAAGTTTCTCAATCCTCAGTGTCTCCGGTTTGTCCGCATTTTATAACTTAGCGCGGGCCCAGTATGACGACCGTATCCCATTTCCCAAACCAAATATAGTGCCCAGAGTTAAGCAGACTGAAGTTTCTGTACTAGCTCAGAAATGAGAACTGGAAAACTCCTGGGGCAGTGTATCTTATATGAGAATATTTATTCCAATCAGCCTTCAGGATACTCTGAATTTCCAGTATCTCCTCCAGACATTCTCATTAACCAGAAAGACTTACGTGATTCACAGCATCTAGTGCCTGGATGTGTCATGTTTATGGAGCACTTAATGTTTGCAGTATATCTAGTGTCTGCTGAGGATCTTGTGTTTGCAGAATATCTAGTGTGTGAGAGCACCTAGTCCCTGCAGAGCACCTAGTGTTTGCAGAACATCTTGTGTTTGCAGAGCATTCAGTTTGCAGAACACCTTGTGTTTGCAGAACACCTTGTGTTTGCAGAGCATCTAGTGTGTGCTGACTCTGGACTCCCAGCTCTAGACTGTGGGCTGGGGATGAGGAGGACTACTCACCACACTACAGCCCGCACAGTCAGGACCATTCTCGCAGGTTCTGCGGCGAGCCTGAATGCCACCTCCACACTGTGCTGTGCACCGTTCCCAGGGACCCCAGCCTGTCCAGAACATGTGTGGGGGGCACAGCAGATGCTCATTGCAGTATCTGTAATGAGGAAACCAAGAGGAAAAAAGCAAGGGTTTAGTGGAATGTGAGGCCACAGGCTTTCTACTCTCTGGCCCTGCACGGGATGTTGAACCCATGGGCATGCTCCGCGTGAGGGGCGTTTCGTGTTCCGGGTGGTCACCCAGGGAAGGAGGCGGATGTGGCGCTGGCCATGCTGTGTGTGCACAGACAATGGGATGCGCGGGAGACAACGAGGAAAATGCTGGACTCACAATGCAGGATGGATCTTCCTGTGCAGCCAATTAGAGGAGAAACAAACAAAAAACCCTTCAAATAGACACTCAGAAAATGAGAACACATAGAAAATACCTAAGTAGGGAGTTTATCTTCTAAACATAAACACTGAAAGATAAAGTAGGTTATGAATATAAAGGCAGCAAATTGTATTTGGAATTCATTTCTCATCGTCAAATCAAATAAGGCCCATAATCCTACTAATATGAGTAAAAGAAAAGTTAGTCTAATTTTAGCATGAAGCTTCAAGTCACATACTGCCAAGTTATTGTATTTTTAAATTTATTTGTAGACTCTCAGAATGATGTCTAGCTACCTTAATTTAGATGACCACCTGTTACCCAAAAACAGTTGAATTACTATTGACAATTAGTCCTATTTTTTAGTGATTGACTATACTTCTACACGTACATTCATACTGCGAACTTTTAGCCAAATATACATGGCTTTCCTTAGCCTTAGAAGGATCAAATTTCTCCTCGTCTTTAATACTACAAGTGAAATAAAGCAAAGTGAGGGAAACAAACAAAAAATAAGAAGGAAACAACCTGGCAATGCGCAGGTTTACAGCTCATAGGGAAGAAGATGTTATTCTGAATGTAGCCAAACTTAGTGAGACACATTTGGCAATTGTGTCTCATTAAGTGCTCAAAAGCACAAAGAGTACCTCCCTATCACAGGTGTGTCCAACCTGAGATGCATACAGGGAAACAGACCCAAGTCCAGGATGTGCAGGATAGAACACACTATCTTTATTTTCTTATTGAAGTAGAGTTAATTTACAATGCGGTGTTAATTTCAGATGTATAGCAAAGTGATTCAGTTACACATATATATAAAATATACATTATATATATATTTTTTCATATTCTTTTCCATTATTGTTTATTGCAAGATATTGAATATAGTTCCCTGTGCTATACAGTAGGTCCTTTTTTTTTTAAACCTATTTTATATGTAGTAGTGTGTATATGTTAATCCCAAACTCCTAATTTATCCCTCCTCCCTTTCCCATTTAGTAACTTAAGTTCGTTTTCTATGCCTGTGAGTCTGTTTCTGTTTTGTAAATAAGTTCATTTGTGTCATATTTTAGATTCGGCATGTAAGTGATATCATATGGTATTTGTCTTTCTTTCTGACTTACTTCACTTAGTATGATAATCTCTAGGCCCATCCATGTTGCTAGAAATTGCATTATTTCATTGTTTTTTATGGCTGTGTAGTATTCCATTGTATATGTATACAACATCTTCTTTATCTATTCATCTGTCCATGGACACTTAGGCTGCTTCCATGCCTTGGCTATTGTAAACAGTGCTGCTACGAACTGGGGTGCATGTATCTTTTTGAATTAGAGTTTTTTTCTGGATATATGCCCCGGAGTGGGATTGCTGGATCATATAGCAATTCTTTTTTTATTTTTTTAAGGACACTCCATACTATTCTCCATAGTCAGAAAACACTATCTATCTTAATGAGCAAAACATACAGGTAAACAGCTGATTCCCAGAATGTAAGAGAGGTAATTCGGGGAGCGTAGTTTCCTGACAGCCAATGTTGATAACGATTCAACTGTCTTCCCATCAAACCAGGGACATTCAATGAAGAATGTGATGGATTCCGGAACAGGTACAGCCATGAAAAGCAAGAAGCCAGGCCAAGCTGAAGGGAGTCAATAGGATGAAGCAGAGTGAGCATTCTGGAAAAGAACAGAAGGTAGGAGCGGGAAGAGTGACGCAAAAAGGTGATGGAGGAGACGTGAATAGAAAAAGGCGAAAGGAGTGGAATGATCTCTCTTTACACAAATAGGGTGGAAGAACTTGAACTTTATTTGCAAGGAAGCAAGGAAATCCCACCAAGCTCCAGAGACAAAATAGCACCGTCAGAGTTAGAGTGAAGGCTGGACTACAGAAGTTGGCGTCTCATCATCCTGCTGGTGCCCCTGAGATGAGGGGAACGCTCCATGCTTGAGTGAGGGGTCTGAGCCTCCAAAGGCTCAGGGTGAGGGGTCACGTGCAGGAGGAGTTTATGGGGCAGATGCCGGCCAGGAGGGTATAGATGCCAGCCACCTGAGGGAGAGATAGCCCAAGTTGGACAAAGAGGATGGTGATGGCAAGAGAAGGGAAGGAACATCACATCCATGGCATCTGGTAGAATGGGAATAAGACGGCAGCTGTGTGGACGTACAGAAAAGCAAATAAGTAAACAGCAGAGTCCAAAGTCAGCCTCTCCAATGAAAGTGGGAGGCATGCTTACTTCTAGGGAGAGAGGGTCGATATTTCACAGCGGAAAGAGCCTTCAGAGAGTCGAGAACCAATCAGGAAAATGGTTAGGTCTCTAAATCTCCACGTGAAAGAGTAGCCAGTGGAACTGAATAGTTATCGCTCTTCCTTGTGTGCTTGATTGTTTAAGACAGATAGTCCTCTGGGGCCCTGAGTCTCGGAGCTCAGGACTCTGGACAGTTTCACATGTGGGAAGGAAGGGGAAGGAGGCTTCTAATTAAGAGAGTGTGACCTCTAGATAGAAGAGCCAAAACAACACTGAGGACACAATAGATGAAAAGCATCTGACCTCAGGAAGCCTGTGCAGATGTGTAGAGTTACCATAAGTAAAGCAAAGCATCCTGACTCCTTAGTGATTATTAGCATACATGTTGGTGCAAGGATTGTTCTGTGAGGCAACTGCCATTTGTTTTAAGAACGCGTTTGGAAGAAGTAAGTCAAGAAAACTCAGAACATCAGAACTTTCAGCATTTAATTCAAAATATCCATGTGTAGCTTCTCTCATTGTGGATAGAAGGCCACCTCCTGTTTCCAAGGTGATTTTGCCCATATTTAAAAAGATCTGGACGTCCTCGACTCCTTGACATGAACTTCAGCTTGCAGAAACAAAAACAAACCGACAATAAGAGTAGGGAGGGCAAAGGAAAATCTTACTAAAAATACTTATAAAACCCTCGACTTTTAATAAAAGGCACAGCAACTGAGCTCCCACTTCCCCACAGCAAAATAAATCATAGTGCATAAATCCTTCCTCATCTCTGCCTACAGCAGGCCCTCCCTTGAATACGCTCAGTGTATTATTACAGCTGAAAGTCCACAGCTGGAGAATTTGATAACTGCGTGTAGCATAGAAATTTCAACCAGTGTTATAAATGATTTACTTGGCCTCATTTTTAGGTGGTCAACAATTTGCTTTCCCCCTTCTCTTTCTCTTTCTGTAGTAGTCCTATGACAAAAGGCACACCAGGATATGTGATTGTCGCCCTCTGCAAGGGAGGTCAGAGGGAACTAGAAATTGCCAGTCTGTCCCTTTATGTCTGGATTTCACTCACGAATTCAATCTGGGAGAGTCTGCTCAGAAGCTAAGCCCTTACAAGCTCCTAACTCTGGATTCTCTGCAATTTCAAGGGAGTACTGTCGCTCTGCCCCCCTAACTCCTTCACCCAACAAACACATGCCGCTGAGAGACGTACCTCTTGTTAAACTGCTGCTTGGGCCTCTAGTGTTACAAACAACAATGGGCGTCTAAACTTAGTTACCTTGGTGACTCTGGGTGTGCAAGGATTTTTATTAATTTATGGATAAAATAGCTACACAGTAGACCAGCCACTGGTTCCTCATTCTCTGGTCCTTAACACACGGCTGGCTTTTACCAAATGATAAGCTAGACAGTTTTGAAATTTTATTTGCTCTCCTGGACCTCTAGCATCTTAAAGCGCTGACAGTCACAGATGCATTTCATGATGCATTAAAAATTAGGATTTTAATCTTGCCCATGACTGCTCATTCTCATTTTGCATTTAAAAATGAATTAATAGCCCAGCAATATTTCTCCAGAAATTATCCATTGTTCCACAAACCTAGTCTCTGTGAAGAGCATTGTCTTTCATAATCCTGTATAGACTAGACTTTCAATACCATATCATGTTCCTTGTCTTATTTCTTCAGGCTACAAATTGTGTTCTGTGGTGGTTCAATCCATGTTGGTTTCTCACTGAAACCTCTGTTAGCCTGAACCAATCAGAGCACTGTTAGAACTATTTTCTTCTTGGTTTGCTTTAAGTGATTGTTCCTTGGCTGGGCCACACTGGGATAATGGAATCTTTTGTGGCACCAGAGAAACTGTACATGTATTGAGTCCTCCATAATATTATTTTTTACCCCAAGGGAAAGCTAAGGGAACCAGTAGGATAGAGTGATGATAATGGCTTGCAAACAGCATCACTTTGGTTCATCACAGGATTAAGTAAACTTGCCCACGAAGACGAAGAAAAATCATATAATAAACCCCCATTGGTTCCTGGGTCTCTTAACTTTGGTAATGCAGTGGAAAGACTCGAGCATGGTCTTCATGAGCCTTGCTTCCTGGAATTCACATCCTGTGTAAACCCCTCCCACTCAGTGTGGGTGGGACCTGGGCCTTGCTTCTAACCAATAGAATATGGCAAAGATGACAGGCTGTCACTCCCATGACTATGTTACATAACAGTGTAATGTCCTTCTTTCAAGAAGTTCTCTCCCTTGCTGGCTCTGAAGTAGTAAGCAGTCAGATGCGTAAGGCCCAGGTGGCAAGAAATTGAGGGCAGCTTCTGGATAACAGCTTCGGTCCAACAACACGGAAGGAACTGAATGTGGCTGACAGCCACGGGATTTAGGAAGCAGTCCCCTCCCCTCTCCTACTGAGCCTCAGACGTGACCATGGCCACAGTCTACACCTTGGTGCACCCTTGTGAGACCCTGAAGCAAAGGACCCAGGTAAGCTCTGTCCAGACTACGAAACCACAGCAACTGTGAGCCAATAAAGCATGTGGTGTTTTAGGCAGCTAAGTGTGAAGTAATATTATTATGAATGACAACTAAGACAGATCTGGGCACCTAGGCATGTAGTGCTACTGTAAGAAATATCTAAAAATATGAAAGAGGCTTCAGGACTAGAGAATGAGTAGAAGCAAGCAGAATTTTGAAAAGCATGGTAGAGAAAACCCAAATCACCTTGAACAGACTGTTAGTATACATGTAGACTTGGAGGATGCTGCCAGTGAAGGTTTAGAAGGAGACAAAATAAAGAAGTAAAACTCAACAACAACAAAGCCATCCCAATTAGAAACTGGGCAAAGGCCTAGACATTTTCAAAAAAGATATACAGATGGCCAATAAGCACATGAGAAGATGCTCAACATCATTCGTCTTAGGGAAATGTAAATCAAAACAACAATGAGACACTTTATACTTGCTAGAATGGCTATAATCAAAAAATGAAAAATAACAGGTGTTGGCAAGGATGTAGAGAAATTGGAACGCTTGTACATAGCTGGTAGGGATGTAAATGATGAAGCCAATGTAGAAAACAATTTTGCTCTAAAAGCTAAACATGGAATTAATATATGACCTAGCAATTCTATACATATATATACACACACACTACTACATATGTACACAAAAGAACTGAAACAAGGACTTGAACAGATACTTGCATTCATGACAGCATCATTCACAGTAGCCAAAAGGTGGAAATAACCCAAATGTCAACTGATAGGTAAATGGGTAAACACAATATGATGCAGCCATGCAGAAGAATATTATTCAGCCTTAAAAAGCAATGAAGTTCTGATACATGCTACAACATGAATGAACTTTGAAAACAATATGCCAAGTGAAATAAGCCAGACATAAAAATGGCAAATATTGTATGATTCTACTTATATGAAATCTCCGAAATAGGTAAATTTATAGATTAAAAGTTATCAGGGGTTGGAAGGAGGAAATAATAGGGAGTTATTGCTTTTTGGTTTCAGAGTTCCTGTTTGGGGTGATGCAAAAGTTTTGGAAATAGTGTTATGGTTGCACAATACTGTAAATGTAATTATGCCACTGAACTGAACACTTAAAAATGGTTAAATGGCAAATTTTATGTTATATATATATATCTTTAGTGCAATAAAGAAATTAAAAGAAAATATGATCATATTATTAGAAGCTAGAAGAAGGGAGACCCTTGTCATACAATGAAGAAATCTTCCAAATTTGTCACTGCAGTTATATGGAAAGCAGAATATGTAAGAGTGACTTGAGTTATATAGCTAAGGAAATTTCCAAGCAAAGTGTTGAAGGTGCCACCTGGTTTCTTCTTGCTGCTTATAGTAAAATGTGGAAGGAAAAATAATTGAGGGAAGCAATATTAAATGGAAAGAAGCAGGTCTGGATGGTTTTGGAAATTCTTGGCCTCTCCTGATGGCGAAAGATGCTAAAACGAAGAAGCAGCTTCTGAGCACTGTCAGGAAAGGCTGACATAGAATAAAATGCTGAGGATGTGACCGTACAACCTTTTGTTAAAACCTCAGAAACATCAAAAGATCAGAGTAGCGTTCAGTCATACAAGGAGTCCTTTCAAAAGGTCAAGAGCAAGAGTCGCAGATCCTCTCAGTCACAAGCAAGCTGGAGGGTGTTGTCCCTCAGCCATCTCAGCAGGAACCCCAGGTAGAGAAGGGCTATCTCAAAAAGATCTATGGGTGTAGATCTGTTTAGCGGAGTAAACCCCAAGGAAATTCACAGAAGACTTATAGAGTTTATTTCAGCAAAAAGATCACCAGCTTAGACTGAAATGTATGGAGAAAGTACAAATGAAATGAGGCTGTTGGAAACCCAAACTTGTACTGGCAGGAAGCAGGCTGATTAAACTGCCCAGCTGGAAGCACATGCTACCTTTCATGAGAAAGGAAGGATGATTCAGGGAACAGAAGTGAGAGCCCAGAACACAGAGCTAAGAATTGTGGAGAATCATGGCCAAGCCTTGAAACTTAATCAAGCAACTCCATACACTTGTCTGAATAGATTTCAGAATTTCAATGGAAATTTCTTGGTACTTTCCATTTCCCCCCTGTTTCAACGGAACTATCTGTAGCTGTAACCCTTTGCCTGTCCCACCATGGGTACACTGGGTGTGTTGGTGGCAGATAACGTGTCTCTCATTTTAAAGATGGACAGATTGAGATGAACTACACCCAGGGAGGCTCATTCACATATGGGTCTGACTTAAATAAGGTTCTGGACTTTGGGGAAATGACTGAATGGTATAAAATTTTGTGGAAACTTGGGAGGGGGGAAATGCATTTTGTACACATCAGGGACAGATAATCGACGCTAGCAGATAAACTATATGGTGATCCCAATGATCCCTGCCCTTCTGATGTTCACATCCTGTGTAATGTCCCCCTCTTGACTGAGGACCGGGTCTGTGACTTTCTTCTAGCCAACAGAATATAGAATGGTGGTGGTTTGTCACCTTTGTGATGACATTACATAGGAGAGTAATGTCCATTTTGCAAGGAGATTCTCTTCCTTGCTGGATTTGAGGAAGCAAGTGACCATATTGGGAAGGCTCACTTGGCAAGAAACTGAGGACCGTCTCAGGCTGACAACTAGTGAGACGCTGAGATCCCAGACTGACAGCCCACAAGGCACTGCATGCTGATAACAACCACATGATCTTGGAAGTAAATCCTTCCCCAGTTGAGCCTCAGATGAGACCACAGCTCTGGCTAAGCAGAGAGCCCAGATGAGTCATGTAGGAACTCCTGGTCCACTGAGACTTGAGTTGATAAATGTGTGTTGCTTTAAGCCATCAAGTTTGTGTCACACAGCAGGAGAAAACAAATACAGACAATGACATTTGCATTTTGATAATATTTATACACAGAGATCCATTGCTTCATCCTTGCTGGTAACCTTTTAAGGAGTCAGTGCTTCTATTCAGTTTCTGCTACTCAAGAAAATCATTTTCCAGGAAGTTTTAGAGCAGAAAAACAAAATGCCCATGCCTTTTAAAGTACATCTAGAATATAAGTTACATATTTTCTTTATCCATTATGTAGAAAAAATGATGTAGCTATTTCTGAGATCTCTGTTGCAATAAAGCTCTCATTGAATTTTTCATATATTGGAGATTTTATCCCAAATCAAAAGTCACTGACTGTAGTCCTAACATTAACTTTGGGACTTTCCCAGGAGAGCCAATTTATTCATTTGTGGCCACTCAGGCGTTCTTTACGGTTGACGGTGTTTAAATAAACACAATGTGATTTTATTAATGATTGTGTATGTCTAGTCCATCGTCCTTTGTACCTTCTCAGGGAGACAAGGCTCTCCTTTAATCTCGAGTTTAGTTCTCAAATTTCCCTTTTTTCAGAATCAGAATGCTGTTTCTTTATATTACTTAGGTGGAGAGACTTCCTGCATAACATGGCAAAGAAACCTAAGAACCGTTTGTTTGTGAAGACCAAGAAAGTGATATCATGTGTTTGTCTTTTCTAGTTTTCATTATTTTCTTGAACTCCCCCTAGAAAGGCAGTTCCAAAGGGAGACTTCCCCGGGCCACAGGCCTTGTTCTTACCATCCAGGCGTCTATTACTTAAGTCCCAATGTTCCCTTCTTAAGCAAATATTCATCTAGCCCAAATGAGTGTTTCTTCTGTAAAATAAGAATGTTTTAAGTGTAAGTTCCCCAAACACATTAGCCATCCTGATCTCTTTCTGAAAATGAAGCTTTATGAACACTCATAAATGGATACAGAACATACACCTACGTTAACCACAGAATTAACCAGCTTCTTCCTTCCCGCGTGCTCAGCCTGGGAAAGGTGATAACAGGTGTGTGGTTGTGGAGGTGCCGTGATTCTAGGAGTGGCTTCGCACAGATGAAGGCGACTTTGCCTGAATGGGCTCTATTACGTGACAACGTATAGCATTTTACAACTTCCAACCAATTTAAGTCTTATAACCCTGGGAAATAGCAGGGAGACAACTTCCCCATAATCGGCTTTCCCACTTATCAACTGGTGTCAGATTGGAAATGACAAGCTTACGCAAGTCTGTCACTGGGGACTACTACAAAAACGACCAACCCTGCTTTGTAAAAGTCATCCTTCATTTTTCTCTCTGAGTCAAAAGAACGAAGTCTTAATTGGTGATTTAGGTACACAGTGAAGAAAGAAAAAAAAATGATTCCAGTTAATTTCACGTTGTGATAAATATTTAGTAGAGAATTATCTATACACTAAGCCTGTGGTTTTGTCTATATAAATATTAATCACATAGCAAATAACCGCATACAGTATTTTCCTGAGGCTCCCACTGAACCCATTTCACTGGCTATAAGCCTTGCTACATTTTCATTAAAAAGTACTGAAAGCCAGCTTGTTTCTCATGGATCAATAGGATAAGTTTACCTGATATGGAGAGTAAGAATCCTGAAAGTGATGTGAAATTCACCTACTTGGATTTTCTCCCATAAACGAGAGTGTACTTTAAATATACAAGAAAGAGTCAATTATGACCACTGTAGATTTTTATGAGGCCAAAGCCAAATGTCTGAGTCTATAGAAAGCAACAAACTGTTAAATGCGAGATTGAACTCAAATGTCCCTATGATGTGCGGAAAGCTTAAAATACACGTGGTAAAGGATCCCCCCCTTCTGGGTTGTCCTGCAGCTTCACTGAGGGTACCTGTTAAGAGACTAGCACATAGTTGTAAATATAACCAAAATACTATGTTCTCACCTACATGCCAGTGCTTAATTTAGTTGTGATGGAAAACTTACCTCATCCAAGCAGTACCATCTGGGCCCAGGACCAGCTCAGGCCCTATTCAGAATTGGAGGTTTGAGACTAGAATTCAACTCTAGTTGAATTCCAACAAGAACAATCATTCTCCAGCAGACCCATACGCTTAGTCTCTGGGGAGCCCAGCGCAGAGGTGCCCAGTGACCTTGGATCTCCAGTCCCTCGGGAACTGCTCAGCTGGATGAACAGTGCAGGCTCCACCGTGGCCCAATAATGCTGTCAACCCCCAGCTTTGCTCAGAATTAAAGAATGTCAGAAAAAGAGGAGGGTCATTCAGCTCAACAGAAAAGGATGCCACAGAGAAGCTGAGCCGGATCCAAAACTAAAACTGCAGGGGAACCGACCACGCTGGGATGACAGTAAGCGCGAGGATGGCGATGCCGGGAGCAGGGAGGGTACGTACCTTTCCTCGCGGTTCTGTCCCACACACACCCGGCCCCCGTGCCGCGGAGTAGGGTTGCTGCAGGACCTCTGGCGCACCTGGAAGCCGATGCCGCAGGTGGTGCTGCAGGGAGACCACAAGGTCCAGGGGGTCCAGCCTCCACTCCTGGGGGAGGAAGCCACGGGGTCATTGGGTCCAACTGGCTCGGAGCCCAGCCTCTGTCTGCACCCGCCCCCAAAGTCACACGTTCCCGACACGGACCACTGACTGGGGGCTGTGAAGGAAAAGCCCGCGAGGAGCCGTGGGAATAAAGGTCCTGTCACAGGAACCTCAGTCACTGTGAGGTTTTCTTCCCCACGTATCTGACTTTAGAATCAAAATAGGAAATCTGAGAGTCAAGTTTTAGCAATATTAGGAACAATTAAGAAAGTTTAGTTATGAAAACATTAAACTATAAACTAATGAAAAATAATGTTATTTCACTGAAAAGCAGTTAGAGATGAATCCCTGAAACCTGAGAGTTTATGAATTTAGTTGACTTGTACCATGTCAGGTGTCATCTATGAAAACTGCACATTTGAACAAAATACTCATCTAAATGCTTATTTTAAAACTCTGCTAACATCAGTGAAAATCAGTAACTTTCTCGATGGCATTCTTATTGATAAAGAGCACCAAAATGTGCGAAGTTTTAAAACAAGCTTTATTAATTAAAAATGAAGAATAGTGGGGCTTCCCTGGTGGCGCAGTGGTTGAGAGTCTGCCTGCCGATGCAGGGGACACGGGTTCGAGCCCTGGTCGGGGAAGATCCCACATGCCGCGGAGCAACTGGGCCCATGCACCACAAGTACTGAGCCTGCGCGTCTGGAGCCTGTGCTCCGCAACAAGAGAGGCCACGAGAGTGAGAGGCCTGCGCACCGCGATGAAGAGTGGCCCCCACTCGCCGCAACTAGAGAAAGCCCTCGCACAGAAACGAGGACCCAACACAGCCAAAAATAAAAATATAAATTAATAAAGTGTAAAATTAAAATTAAAAAAAAAATGAAGAATGGGTATTTTAAATTCAGATTCTTGGCTATTTTCTTGCAATTTGACAAAGACGTAGTGTATAAATAGGAAGTGCAAATTGCATATATCTTTATTTATGTTGTTATACATATAAAATAAGGTAGATATATTAAAAATGTAAAATAAAGAAAATGAACCACTTTTATAAAAGTGGTTTATAAAATAAACTGCTACTAGCAGCTAGAGAAAATTTTTGTTTGATATTGTATTTTTCCCTTAAAATGGCTGCATGTAGAATATTTATAATTTAAATATCTCGCTTAGCAGTCTGTCCCTGCTATTTAAAAACAAGCTATAGGAATAAAAAAATGTTTAAGTATTAAAATATCTGTTAAATCCAGAGTCCAAACTCCCACATAGATGGCTTACTGCATGTAGAACTTTTTTTATTTCTCTAACTGCATATGTGTTTCTAAATAGCTGTTACCCTCATCTATAGGATTTATATTTCCACTGAAAAAAATCAACTCACATGAATTCTTATTTTACTTTATATGTTCCTTTAAAAGCATGGCGGTCCACAGCTATGCCATTGAAGCTCAAGGTATAAACAACAAATTAAATATGTAACTTCTAACACAATTTCAAATGAAAGTTCCTCTGAGAAAATACTTAGTGTATTTCATATTTCCCTACTTTATTTTCTGAAACTTAAAGATAATCTCAATAAAATATAAAGTGATACCTCAATGTACAATATAATAACAAAGCTGCTTTGTGATAATTTAACCAAAATAACACAAAATAAGACGGACTTCCCAATTTGCTTCTAAAAGTAATTAGTATCTTACACGTCATTACCTACACAATTTTAAAAAGTATCCAAGTAATTCATTGAATTACATGCAAAAATAGCAATTTCAACATGAATAAAATGACATTTTTACTTTCAAAGTTTCTTTATATATGAAAAAAGTGGTTAGATAACGCAGGAAACACTGCTTCCAAAATTGTTTGGCAATTCTTAATTTCCTAAACCTTTTAACAAACGTGACATCTGATGATACAGTCTACTTACAATCTATGGAAACTGATGTATACAGGGAGGTAGGTAAATGGAAGTGTTTGTAAATAATAGGAGAATAATACCTGAGGGAATAAATGAATATACTGTCCATGTGTGTGATTATTCTATGGGGCTGGGTTTGCACAACTAGAAACGCTGCTTGGGGGCAGATGTAGTAGCAGGCAACCAAAGAAGTAAGCATATATCAGCAGATGGATCATTTCTGTGATTAAGTCAGTCCAAAACAATCCACTTATGCATTTAAAACATCACTAAAGCAGATTCATTGATTTGAATTTTAGTCTTAAAATAACCACTAATTGTATCATGGCGCTGCTTAGTGAATGACATTCCACAACTAGAACCAGAGCAGAGGAGGTATCGATAAACAAGTCACAGTAATGCCTGTGATAGTCCTTTTTTTCCATTAAACAATATAAAAAAGAATATTATTCACTGACTATAATCTTCCAACAATAACAGTTCTATGGCTTTTATAAAGTTTCTGCCAGGCATCAGTGGAAACCAACTTAGCTTTATAGAAATAATGCAGCACATAATGCAAGGTTGATATGCTGTTGTTTTCTGTAATAACACAAATAATCTAATCTCTGTAGCCCTGATGGGCTCCTTTCAACTTTGTGGAGTGATCTGAGCTGGCCTATGGAAAAGGTGAGCGGAGGGCAAAATCCACCCTTGTGGCTTGCCTTTCCTTATCTGACGGACCTTCTCCTCTTGGGCAGGCAGTGCCCTCACGCCCTGGGCTCCCATATGGTGTGGTCACCCAACGTGCTTTTCAGTGTTAGTGATGTCACAGACAACTCGCCCAGAGGTCTCTGCATTCTAAATAGGCTCCTGGAGAGAAGATAACACTTAAAAAAATATCCTACATGAAGTGAGGCAGAAGAGTTCGGAGACTGATCCAAGAAGCTTTCCTGGTGCTTGCTTTTTAAAATTTTTTATCTTTTTTATTGAAGTATAATTGATTTCCAATGTTGTGTTAGTTTCAGGTGTCCTGGTGCTTGTTTTAAAATATGAAATATTGCTGTGGTCACAGTGCTACAGGTGATGCAGGGAAGGGAGGACCAAATTGAGTATAGTTGTAAAAGAAAAATCAAACAAACAACAACAGAACAATATACAAAGGAGACAGGAAACCTACTCCACGGATCACACTGTTTGAACCATTCTCCGGGGTACCCAGCAGCAGACGTTAGCTGAGCTGGGACGTTCGGAGTACAGCGCAGAGCAGAGCTGTGTGATTAAGGACTTGGCGTCTATCTCCCAGCTACTGTCAAAGCGCGCAGTAGTGGACGCTGTGGTCTGCCTTTCTCCAGATGCTGAGGGTGCTGGTGGTTACTGCTCTCAGGTGAGAGGATCTAACAGCATCAAGGAGCTGCCAGCGCTGGAGCGCCCTGTGCGGCCAGCTGATGTCTTTGTGCGGCCTGCAGCCCAGCTCTGCCCAGGTTCCTGCTCCCCTCCCCCACCCCAGGGGCAGGTGCTCAGAGGCCCCTGCGGTTTCATTACCGCACACAGACGATCTCGCCGTCACTGGTTCTCCGGACCAACCCAGGCCGGACACACGTTTTGCTCCTAGAGAAAAGTCCCCTAAGAAGGTATAGGTAAGGACTTCCCTGGCGGCCCAGTGGTTAAGACTCCGCGCTTCCAATGCAGGGGCTGCGGGTTTCATCCCTGGCCGGGGAACTAAGGTCCCACATATATGTATGTAGAACTGAATCACTTTGCTGTACACCTGAAGCTAACGCAACATTGTAAATCAACTATATTTCAATAAAAAAATTTTTTGAAAAAAGAAGGTATAGGTAACAAACGTTGAAAGTTGTGGACTTATTGTGTTTAGATGACGAAGTCCTGTCAAGGCTCCAAGCCTTCCTTGACGTTCTACCTTTCTGCTTAGCTAGCTACAGCTCTCTCTCTCTCTCTCTGTTCCTCCCTCCTGCCCCAGGAATTAGAATTCAGAAGTGACATACACATTCCTGTGTTCATTTTAATTATAAAATTAAACCAGATTTTCCTGACTGATAGGAAGTCTGACTTGACCCTGGTTTGATAATAAAGTCTGGCTTAGCTAATTACCTTATATTGTGGGTTCATGTCCATAAATTGAATGCCTTTAATCTGCGGCTCCAAGATAGTGAGAAAACAAATTTAAATGACGTGATACGATAAAAGCATTTCATCAAAGATATTATATTTGCAAAATGTATTGAATTAGCAATATTTTGAATTTCCCAACACTTGCTGAGTATATTGGATTAAACAATTACAATAATAAATAAAGAACAGGTTTAATTTAGCATCATTAGATCAGCCTTTGTAAAGACTTTTGGATGTTCTTTGCACAAATTGAGGAAGCACTTGGCGTTGCTGACTGAGCCAAAAAATATGGGTTTGTAAGTTAGGTGGTTTCCAGTTTTTTGCTTCCAACAAAATTGAGGCCAACATAAACAGGCTATCAACTGATAAAGGGCATTAAAAACAATCTCTGGTGTTAGATTACCATACTTTGGGCAGATAACTTCAAAGGAATATGTAGACCAGGAGTCCCCTGCTGCTAGAACAAAAAACATTTGCTGCCAACTGGCCTAATCCACTTGCTCCACTGTCTCTTTCCTTTGACAGCATCAGTGGCTTCCAAAGGTTAGAAGCAAGTGAGTGCAATGGGCCGTCTCTCCAGACCCTGCCGTGAGGTGGTTCATAAGAGAGAAGGCAAATCTCAGATAGAATCTGGCGACACATACGAAACTGTGACATGGCCTGTGTTTGTAAATGATGGAGTCCCAGCTTCCTATCCCTCAGGCATGCTGAAATGTACACTCATGAGAGAGTCACATCAAGCAGATGTGATACTGCTGACAGCAGACAGCTGCTCTAGCCAGCTTTCTACTCAGAGCAGGGAAAGGTATCCTACTCCGTTATCATGGCAGACACTACCCCCCAATCCATGCAAGGACAGAGATGCATGCACAGGGTATCAGCTCACGTATTCTTGGACACCCCTTAATTCATCAACCAAAATTTACCCCTAACAGCCCATATACCAGTAAGTGCCACTCTCGTGCACATTTGGAAAGCAATATGCATTGTTAGAAGTGGGCTCCTCTGGAGTGTGAGCGCCAGTGTAGGATAGTTTTGGTAGTTTCAGAAGCGGCCCCTGGAGTGATATTCCTGAATCTGTAAAGGACAGATCTAGGGTAGCAACTAAAGTTCCCGTGATGTAGCTGTGATGGGACAGCTGTCACTCACAATGTTTGTACTTGGACAGTGTGGTTTTCGGGCACGGTGGTCTTCATAGCAAGCTTCTCACCTGCCCCCTAAAAGAATGGTGATAAACTAGATACCTCTCAACTACTTGTAAGTTGGCATCGAAGTTTTTTTTTCATCAAAAGCTTCAAAAGTAAAAAAAAAAAAAAAAACAACTTCAAAAGTTGCAAAGGTATAATTTCTGTTACGTCACTAGTTAAATGCGTGAGGGAATTTAAATGCCATAGTGATTTTTGATAGCCACCTTCCCATTTAAAAACTTGATGAGCAGGGTCTAGTTAAACATTCAGAAATTTTATGCTTTTCCTTCTTCTAACGTCGTGCACACTCAAAATACTTTCCCTAATCTAACAACGAACACATGAATAGGTTTAGATTTATCTCAACATATAAACAGGTTTAGAATCTAATTTGTAATTTTTTAAATTGAAGTACAGTTGATTTACAATATCCTGTTAGTTTCAGGTGCACAGTACAGTGATTCAGTTATACATACATATGTATATTATACATATGATTATGTATATATGTATATTACAAATCTAATTTGTAATTTTAAATCTGGTCTCATAGATCACATCGTTTTTAAGTGGTAAGTGTCCCTGTCTTTTTTTTTTTTTTTTTTTTTCCTAAAAGGTTTCAGTTTTTATTTCCCTTTGCAAAATTGGCAGGTAGACAACCACACTTTTAAAGAACTGCATCTTCAGGGAATAAACCTAGTTTGTTTATTGGTTTCTCTGGTCTTTCAAATGCCTCTTGAATTCCTTTTGGGTTGAATGAGTTATATGCTCTTTTACCTAAAATCTGTACTTGGATGCTTTCAAATAAAGAAGGGCTTTTGTTGTTGTTAATATCTAGGAGAAATTCAAAGCAGTTATCTCTAACAATTCTTGTAACAATTCAAAAATACATTTCCTCCTTTTGACACGCTTCATCCACTCATAGCTCAGGCACTTATTAAGTAATTTGTGTTGCTTACTATATACATTTGAGAAATATAACAAAGAATCATGTGAAAATACATTAAAATGTGAGATAATATAAACTACAGGAACTATGAAAAGCTATGCAATACTCCAGGAGAAAAGTGATGAAAATGTGAACTAAGGCAGTAGCGGTAAGGAAAGAAGACAGAAGAGAAACAATTCTTTGTTAGAATGAGCAGGATTTGTTGAGTGTCCCTGTCTTTTCCTGACATTTCTCTTGAAGAGGGAAGGCATGTATTAGAAGTGGTTTCCTAAATTCCTCTGCGGGCTGAGCTCACTCGTGAGTTTAAGCCCGAGTGTTGCGAGGGACACACCTGGAACAGTTAGCGATCTCCATGCGGGGGCCCTCGCACTGCCAGCCGCCGCACCGGGGGGCCGGGCTGTCGCAGGAGCGGGTCCGGCAGAGGCAGGATCCCACGGTGCTGCCGTCGGTGTGCGTGCACGGCGCCCACGTAGACCACGCGCCGAAGTGCCCGTCCACGGTGAGATTCCTCATCTAGGAAGCAGACACAAACCTGGGTGTCGGAAAGGGTTACGGCTGCAAACATAATAGGGAAAAAATGAAGGGTCTCCCACAGGACCATCAGAGCTCATCTGGAATCTTTCATATTACGATTAAAAGGAGAGGAACAGGGATGTATTTTGAAGTAAAGCAGCAGAGGTCATCGGTGGAGACAGTGATGGAGGAGAGGGAGCGGAAAAAAGAGGCAGAGGGGAGGAGGGGGCAGAAGAAAAGAAGGGTAAGAAGGCGGAGGAGGAGGGGGAGGACGGGGAAGGATGTAACGACTTGTCAATCAAGCAAAATCAGGATTGTTCACTCATGTGAGAAACCCAAGGAACAAAAAGAATTGGAGTGAAAAATCACATATGTACTACTCTGTTGCATTTTTACGTACCTTAAAAAAATGAAAGATTGGTCAACTGGCATTATTTAAGACCTGGCCTCAAAAGTCACCTCAAACTGACAACATTTAATTTATAACATATTAAAAGAGTGTGTATTAAGCCACCGGAACCTACCAGCTGTTAGGTGTATCCCCTTTAAACCCGTCCTATATCCATCCTCCAGGAGTTTCTAAGCTGGCGAGGAGGAGCTGGACCGCTAATTATTACTGCAAGTAAATTCAGTGATGGAGCTCGGAGCAGGGGCCGTGGGCGGAGAAGGGGCTCTCGGCAAAGTCGCAGGATCCGGAAGGATCGGAAGGACGGTTAGGAGCCTGCGCTGGGCCCCGAGGCAGGAGAGAGGCAGCAGGTGAAGGAGCTGGCCGGGGCTGCTGAGGAGGCGAGCAGCCTGAGCGATGACAGAGGGGAATGACGCTGCTGTGTGGGACGGAGGGCAAGCGGGCTATAACGTCGCGGGGACGCGGGCAGCTGGTCCAGAGGCAGCAAAGCGGAGAGCTGAGCTAGGAGCCACGGCAGGGTCTGAGCAGGGGGCCCGGAAGCTCTGTGACATGGATGGTCTGAGGGCCTCCAGGGAGGGAGGAAGGGAGGGGCCTCTCTGGCGGGCCCCCCGCCCCGGCCCATGGTGACTAGGTCCAGTGCAGGTGGGAGACCGGACGATGTCACCGTAAATCTGACCAGGGGATTTTCTCAGGCGCTAGAGTGTCCTCAAGATTTGAGAGTCATGGGGCCCAGCCTTCAGATCACCCAGCCCCAAAAAGGAATCTCTCCTCTGAAAAGGGACAGAAGAAGGCCTAAAGTCCAAACCTCCTAAATTTAACATGGGGCCTTATGCATTTCTTAGAAAACATGACAAATGAAGAGAAGGGATTACAGGTAAGTTACGTGCTTTCACTTGACTCTCTGCTGCCTGCTGCCCCACCTTCTCGCCCAAATGTTCCCACCCTGGATGATTCTGGGGGATTAAAGGCTCATCATTCACACAGGAGGGGACTCCACAGATGAGACAGTTAATTTCTCTGGGGCAAACTGTACCTGCACGACACAGTTTCAGAACAAAGCTGACACCGTATTTTGTGTGTGAAAATCCAAGTGAGCTTTACCTCTGATCTGTATCCAAATACAACAGGAAAGAGTAAACATTAAGTGTGTTCATTTCCTCTGACCTGGCTGGTTGCCCACCTCCAGCTGCCACAGTTATGACTCTATCCCTCTTGTTTCTTATCGGTACTCCAAGGCTTTATACTCCCACTAACCACACCTGGCTATTTCTATAAGAAGCTGGGACCAAAGGGAAGGGATGAAACCGCATGATCCTCTGGATTCAGAGTGATTCACCGGATCCCACCCAGAGTGAGGGGATGCACAAAGGCAGGTTTTTCCTAAGAGGAAAATATCCCCGTTTCTAAGGTCCTGTAACCTCCCCCGTCCCACCAGGATAAAAATACAGCTCCTACGCTGACCATAAGGAGACCCCCGTGTTTTCTTGGAGAACAGACCCCTGCGTGACAAGGGGGTTCACACCACGAATCTCTCCCTGAATTTGTTGTTCAAGCATCAAAGGCCCTGCCACTTGGGAGTTTCAGGATTCGCCCTCCATCCTTTAACAGCCCTCCTGCTGCCTCTGGCCGAAAGGGCTCTTGTGCAGGTAGAGAAGGGATCAGCTGATGCTCTCACTGGGACTGACCACGCTCACAAGTCCTCACGTGCTCTTAAGTCCAAACACCTGCCCGCTACGTAAATGTGGCTATGACTGTTCTCACCGTAAAAAGCGTGAAGCCCTTGCTCATGGAGCCAGCATCAGCAGTAACAGTGATCACACAGTGTATTTGTATAATATCTACACAGTATAGGTCCATATTATTTTGACTGATCGTGTTGATCATTACTATTACTTTGTGAATGTGCTCTGAGTCTGGGGAGCCCCCCTCTGCTGCTCTGCCCTCGGAGCGCCGCGCGGGGCTGGGCATGGGGGCTGACGCACCAGCTACCTGTGCTATGTGGTGGGGGAGGCGGGGAGGGGGAAGGGGGTGGGGGGGACCATCCCTCCCTAGTAAAGAGGGGTGATGAGAGTTTCTACCCTTGGGCTGTGCTCGGAGGCTAAGGAAAATGGCACCTGAGTACTTGTCAAGCGGTCGGCACAGGCACTACTGTCTAGTTAAGGGCCGACCAGAGGTAAAAGCGTTGCACGGATCACACAGAAATGATGCTGAGTTCCATTTCGATTTCACAAATGCAAATATGGTTCTACCTGCCTCCCTCAAGGCATCCAAATGATGCTCTACCTCCGACAAGACCCAGATCTGGGCCACAGGGAAGCCAGTTCCCTAGTCTTCCCCATCTGCTTCTGGCATGCAGGTGACAGCTGGAAGGGGAAATTGGGGACAAGAATTCTTATAGGGGGATAAAAAGGAGAAGGGGGGCTTCTACTACTGCTTGACACAGTTTCACAGTGAAAACATTTCATAACTTTTATTCAATTTCCTGGTAGGCTTGGGCCATTGGCTGGCTTTGTACAGGATATGAGGGATTCCTTACTGAGCGGGTTATTGGTGAACAGATAAACTGTGGAAAGGGGGGATTATCAGAGCACAGGACTGGATTGTGCTTCCATGGTGCTGCTCTGCGTGTGAATGTAGGAGCACATAGTTGTGCCTCTTACACCCCAAACACACACACAAACACATATGTCACAGCTCATGGAAAATCGTGCAAAAACCTAAGGAGCTTAAAAGTGAATTTTTAAAGCAACATGAAAAACCAATCAAAAGAGAATATCACCATCCATGTAGTTTATCACATCATGTTGACTCTAAAATTTTACATCAAAAATGTCCTCCTTCTCTGAGGGCCTGCTCTGCTGTGGACTAGACTCCAACCCAGCCCAGAAGGAGCCAGAAGCCTCTAGAATGTTTGCTGGAGGTTCAGGCACAGGGAGCCCACGAGTTACAGAGTATAAAATAACACGGCTTCATGATACCAGTGAGGTTTCAGAGATGAAGATCCAAGTCTTAAGCGCTTGCATTTATGATGGTCCTGGCAGGACTGTGGAACGAATGTGATGAAGGCAACCTGGGCAGAGGTGTGGGTGGGCTTAAGGGACCCATCAGGGGATGTGGAAGCCGCAGGTAGCAGAAACACGGGGAGCTACGACCGTGCTCATCCCGTCGGCCGGTTGGGGAGAGGGGAGGACAGGTTATGGGGGCCTGAGGGAAGAATAGAGCCTGGGAAGGGGCTGCCTGACAGGGGCTGTGATGCGGCATGAAGCCCTGGCCAAAGCTGTAGGCTGAGCTGAAGGAGGGCAGGAAGGAGGACCCCAGACTCCTTCTCCTGCCCGTGGTGCACACTGGCTAGACCCAAGACAACAAGAAAGCCTGGGAGGAGAGAGAGAACAGTCTGGAAGTGGGGAAGCTCAGGCCCTTGGGGCAGGGGTGGGGAGGGGATGTGGACTGATGAGCACAGACCAGCATCACCACCACCAGAGGCTCTCTGAGACTTCCGGTTCCTTCCATTTGCCTCCTTGTCTGTGACGATGAGAAGGGTCATGTAGGTCAGGGAAGTCCTTGTGATTTTTGAATGTCTACGAATCCCCCCAATACTGATTAGAAACTTTTGAAGGGGCAGATGATTTGGGGACCTGCAAAGATGGGTTAGTTCTCTTAAATCCCCCTTGGCTTCCGTTTCCTTGTCTAAAATGCAAAGGAAACAGCACAGAGATTGTTAGGATCTCTATAACTACAAGAGATCGTGAATATAGAAAAATCAAAGATTTGTGAAGTCAGGAGGAAATACAATATGATGGTGATGAATGAAGATGGAAGCAGCAATCATTCAGAATGTTGGAAGAGGACATTTTATGATGGGAAAAGATGTAGAAACTGGCAAACTAAAAGAATAAGTCAGTGACTTGTGGAAAGGGGCCTGCGGGGCCATAAGCTGAGTGCCAGCTGAGGTGGCCTTTGTAGAAGCTAAGTTTATCAGTGAGGTGAGGCACTGCACTGAGTGACGGACAGGTATTATCTCCCTGAATCTTCACAGTATCCCTAGAACGTACACCTCACTTTATAGATAGGAAAACTGAAGCCCAGGTGTCACTCAATAAGCTCAAAGTCACTCTGGTTGTAAAAGACCCAAGAATCAGTCTAAACAAGCTTAATCCAGAGCCTGTGATCTCAGCCATTTCATTGGGTAACGTGATTCTTAGAACTTTCTTTGATGAGAGTCTTATGGAAATCAGCTTCATACACTTTTACCACCAGTTGTGTAACAGCAAAGTTCCCTTCACCTAGGAAATAATGGACTTCCAAGAGCTGGCTAGATCCAACTTTTGTTAACAAGCATAATCCTTAATCCCACTTTTGATTTATTCATGTTCAATTCATTAATTCCCAAATGATGAAGGATGTAGATTCATTTGATGAGCATAGAGGTCCCTGGAGCATATCTTTAGGTTCTTACTGTTCTCCAACCATCATGTTCTTATGACTAAATTGAAGTCTTATACTTTCTATTTGGATATTTTTTCAGAAGTTAAAAGATTTTCCTTTATTTACTTTTAAAGGCTCATGTACCTTTGGTCACAAAACAGGATATTGGATGCACTCTTTGGAGAGGCTTGTCTCATGTTATGACATCAACTTAATATCGTCCTTAAGTCTATCTGTATAAATGAAGTACATGAAGGGAAGATAGCACCTTTGAAGAGAACTAAGATGGAACTCTGTGTGGCCTCTGCAAGATGGATGAATAGAGGTAATCTTTATTGCCTCTGAATCCCACTTCTTCCATCTATGAGACAAAATGGAAGCAATAACATCATGAACATTAAATGAGATACTCCACTGAAAGTTGCCTGACATGGCACCGAGCACATGATCTAAACACCCAATTAATCTCAATTCCCTTTTCCTTCTTTTACAGTTGATTTCAGTGATACCTCTCAGGCTATCTGAACATAATATGCCAATGACTAATGGGTCACCAATCACTGAGTCCACTGACCAGCCACTGCTTTGGGAGATGTTGACAGCTGGGAATGACATCGTCTTGTAGACTAGGAATAATGTGAGAAGTACTGGACTTAAGCCGATTTCTTTCTCAATGTAGTTTCAGAATCTTGTGTAAACCTTTTAGTCTCTGGTCTATGGTACTGGCATCTAAATAAAGGGCTCTGGGCTTAATCACTGCTAAATTCTCCTTTCACTCCAAAGATGATAATTACACAGTAGCCAGGGAAGAATCTGTTATTTTAACACATTTAGGTGCTTATTTGGTCTATGTATTTTGCTAGTCACTGCACGACGTAATTTGGAATAGAGACTCACTGTATGCCATGGTATGCTAATAACCATATGTCCACACAGGGTGTGGATGACATTCACGTATAAATAAAGCCCAGGTAGATTTTTAAGATTACGCTATCCTTGTTAAGCAATATTGCAAGTTATGCAGGACGTATATATTTCTTGAATCACTCTAGGTATGTAAATTTAGATCTTGCTTGAGTACTTCAAATCTCTTAAACCGAGAACAATGTTTTAAATTACAATAATATAAGAAAAAAGAATGTTAACCAATATGTCGGTCAACTATTGCCCTGTCTCCTGGACAAAAGAAATCCATAAACATTTTTAAATAAGGATCTTTAAGTGGAAAATAGTTCTCTGTCTTTACTCTGGCCCATAAAGTCAAACCTTTCTTCCATTTCAGTCAAAAATTAAAAAAAAAATATATATATAGAAGCAAATTACTATTTTAATAGCTTTTAAAAATACTTCTTTAAGTCTGCTCTATATTAATGCTAATCATTTCATCTAACTCATTTCTTTCTAAGAGATTTTTTGAAAGGGATGTAAAATTAAAACAATATTTGGGTAATATGGGATTTCCCATTTTCTATCTGGTAGCCTATATAAGTCAGAAAAAATATATGTTTTTCTTTCCTGTGGTTTGCTAAAAGTGATATAATTTATTGTCTGTTGTCGGATGCTTTGCATATTCTTATCAGTAGTGTATCTTGATAAATGACAAATTACATTGGATGAGATGACAGAGGTGGTTTTGTGTAATGAAATCACCTCAAACCAGAAGAAAAAAGACCTTGTTATGTATGTTTTAGGGACGGTGAATCAGAGATCACGTCTCAACTACATTTTTCAAAAAGAGATGGTGGAGGGGCAGCTGTGAAACCAGCGCAGGTCCACATCGCCCTCTGACCTTCCTTGAGTTTATAACAGAAGCTGTCCTCTCAGCAGAAAGAAGCAACTTTAGTGATAAACCTCCTGTCGCTTCTTAAATACCAGGTCTTTCATTTTCTGACCGTAGAAACATACAAGACGTACTTGTTATAAACTAAGTGGATGAGTGTGTATTTCGCCTTATGTAACTAAGCATGTCCCAGATATCCGCTAAAACAGCCTTGAGTCCTGGACCAATGGCTTTACTGCTTGAGAAGAACTGCTATTATCTTCCGCCTTTTTTTTTAACCATTAAAACTGTAAGGTCAAACATTTACAAGAAGATGCACTGATTCTTCTAAAGTGCGTGTCTGAACTTTAGAGCTACATTTCAGATACTGCACTTTGTGTTTTCTTCAGCTGCAAAGAATTTAAGGTGAACACCTTTGTGCTTTTAAAGAGTGTTTCAGACATTAAGAAGGAACTTCACACAGACAGTGGCATGTTTTAACCAATTTCACAAGACACTGCAAAAAAGTTTGCTTCTAAATTCAGAGATCCAAAGCTAAATAACCGAAACGATTAGCAGCTAACCCCACTGCAAGGCTTTGCTCAGAGCCTGGATGTGGTGATACACCCCCCTCTGCAGTGAAAGGCCTAGATCTCCTGCCAACATTTGGGGAACAACACTGGTTTAATAGCCCTTGCCTCCCTCATGACACTCTGCCTGATTTTCTCACTTACAAACTGAAGGACAGGCTTCGTGACATGTAGCTCAGATAATGGAAAGTGCAGGTTCCTTGATAAGAAGCGGACAGACTGTTCAGATGCCTCAGGCAGTTCTGAACAGAAGGAACAGCACGGATTTAAAATAACAGCCTGTGTCCCTCACCTTCTCACCTCTGTCTTGCAGAGGTGAGGCCAGAAATGACAGCATGGAGATCAGCAGTGATGTGACAGCAAAGGGACTTACTAAATTTTCAAATATGTTGAAGTCAATAGCTGTTGCTCATATTCTCTGAGAACAGAAAGAAACTTGGAATGACTTGATTGAGGGCTCTAGAGACAAAGGGGAAGAAACGCTGGATCCTACAAGCGAGGACGCAAACAAATAAACTGGCAAAGGAAAGTGTGGAATCTCTTTTCTTGGATTCAGAGTCCGGCTCTAAACACAGGGGAATTTCTCCCTACTCTGCAGGGTTCCCTGTGGGAATGTACACTAGGCTGTTTCTCCCAGGACTTTTTGGGACCCTGAGCAGTAGCGAGGAGACTGTCCCATGTGGGGTTCCATCATAATATCCTTTAGTTTATTCTTTCCAATGCGCTACTGCTCAGCTTCTGGAATTACAGCTCCCAAGGGATATTGATGGGTGTGGAAGTTGCTATTTTATTAATGCTACAAAGGGCAAAATAGTCCACACCAAGCTCTGGAGATAAAAATGCAAGAATCAAACAGAGATGTGGCATCCCATTTTCAAATCAGCACTGTTTTCTCTTAAGATATTTCTCTTCAAAACCGACAGCAAGGTGCCAGCAGGATCCCGTGTGGCTCCGTGCAAAGAAGGGCTGAATAAGTTAAGAGAACACAGACTGGATTTGCGAGGAAGGTTCTAATGCGAAAATGCATGGACACCGTGGAAGTGTGGGTCAGGATCGTAGGACAGCTTGGTTCCCACGGACAGTGTTTCCAGAGCGGGACACACGGACACTCACAGGACAGGCGGAGATGCTCTGCTCCCACTGCATCATGCTCAGGCTGTGCTCCAGGCTCGTGCATTTCTTCATCACCGAATCCCAGCCACAGTAAGGGTCCTGGGCCCCAATGCAGGCGCTGGAAACACACACCAAAGGGTCAAGAGAAAGGCAGGTTTATCTAGTACCATAGACGCAAGCTAAGAACTGACTCTTAGGACTTGACATGGGACCTAGCTATGAGAAACAAAGTTTTCGTCTGCACAGTAGAGAACATAGCTAACTGCATACACCAGTAAGTATCTAATTAAAATTAAATAGATTAATTTTATTTGAAATATCTATTTTTTTCTAAGATCCAGGGCTGACAACCAAATGATTGTCCATGCTAACATGACGCCTTTTGGTGTCATGAACAATCTAGAGTCAGAATCTTGCAAAGGCTCCAGAATACTAGCTGTCATCACCACCACCATCATCATTCTCACCCCCTTAATGACAGGTACTATTTGTTGAACATCTACTGTGATATATAAAATGATTACATCCTTTATACAGAAACAACTTTTACAGGAATGTATTCATGTTTTCACTTTATTTATCACCATCATAATCATTCTCACCACCACCACCATCATCGCTACTATCATTATAATCATCTTCATCCCCTTAATAATGGGTATTATTTGTTGAACACCTACTGTGATATATAAAATTATTATGTCATTTAACCATTTAAACGACTCTGATGAGGGAGGTATTATTTTAACTTTATTGATGAGAAAAATGAGACACCGAAGATTTCTAATATTTGCCCAAGGACAAACAAATACACCCCAAACCCTGCAACATGGTTGGTTCAAATTTAATAAAATAGAGAAGTGTTCCTTTTGAGTACCTAGCTTAAAAATGCATTAAAATTTTCAATTTAATAGTGGTTTAATATAGCCCTGTCTACAATATTCAACATATTATATCAGAAATACTGTAGATGGTAGATATTTTATTTTAGCTTTGTCTAAACGAAAGAGTTCATATACAACATGGGCATCATTAGATGAAGATTTCAGCCCCCAAGTTATAAACACAATATAATGTAGATGTGGGGAGGGAGGAAACAGACAGAGATGACTGTGACAGAGTCAAAATTATACAGAAGATGACCCCACAGAAATGCAGGGCATTGGACACCTTCTCTCTGAAGGGTCAAGAGGTCAGGTGTGCAGGAAAGGGTTGTGAGGAAAGGCAGGTGAGTTCAGCGCGGAAGCGCCAAGGTCTTCTGAGTTAGGGCAGAGCTTACAAGGGGCTGAATCTGTTACAGAGTTACCAGTTCACCAAGAGTAGGACTAGAAATCATAGCATAGTCATCAAACATGGGGCCAGGGAGGCAGTCGAAGTAATAATGTCATTAATATTAATGATATTAAAATCCCCTTATTAACACATCAAATATGTAAACCTTGCATAAAGCACTGTTCTAAGAACTGGACCTCGATTTGCTCCTGTAAACCTCATAAAACCTTTAAACAGAGTACCTCCGTCAGCTACTCTATTTATTCTCGTTTTAAAACGAAAAATTCGAAGCAGAGAAAGAAGTCCAAGTTCCACAGCTGGGGAAGATACATCTAAAGATAATAAATGAAGCAATAGAGGTATAAAACTATTACTGATTAAGTTACCATGCAATTATTGTGTATTAACCAGCCCCAGAAGTTCAAATGGTTAAAACTGGTGCTTCTCACAGCAGGACTAGGGGTGGCAAGGAGTGTGAAACAGTTACCTGTCACCATAACCTCGCTGGAACTTTTTGATAAGTGACCCTGTACCTGTTAAAAGATAAACTGAGGTCGATTAAACTGTTCAAGAGTTTATCTGAGCAAACATGTGGCAGTGCCAAGGGGGCACTGGTTAAGAGGCTCCGCCCACAGGGGCTGAGGAGAGGCTTTTACAGGGAAGATGGAGAAGCAAAGCTCGAAAGTTATTTGATTGCCTGCAGCCTGAGCGGTGCCTTATCTGGGAAAGCCTCGTTGTGCGCTCGCCGTTGGTTGCTCTTAAATTTCATCTTTTCCGATTCCAGGGCATTGCCAGGCGTAGGCAGGACCAGAGCCCCTGTCCTACTGAACTGGCATCACTGCTGGATTCCACGGTGTACATCACACGTCGGAATCCTCTCCGTGTTGGATCCCGTTTTCCCGTCGGGGGGCAAAAAGGGCAAAGTTACCCTTCGAGAATTATTCAAGACGCCTGAATTCCGTTTCATGTTTCTTATTCAAGCAGTATGACCATGAGACAAACGTAAACTTCCAAAAACGAGGAAATTCCACCAAGTCCCTAACTTGGCGGCTTCCCCCTTGCAAAGCTGCCTGTAGAACTGAAGCAACGCCACAGGCTTACATGGAATATTTTAAGCTGTTTTCAATGAAAAGCTGCTTGTAATCACGTCTCTTTCTTCCGATACTGCGGATGGTTCTGTAGATTCTTAAGATTACACTTAAAATACTAAAACTTCTCTACAATCACAAGTGCCCATTCATTAAAAATACCGTTTATATTAACTATGTTTTCCTCACTTAAAATGTTTCATACCATGGGGAACATTCTGACGAGCTTTACCTTTATTCTAAATTATACCTTAAGAAAAACCAGTCATCATAACTTATTATTTTTGGAAGGTGTGTCCCTTAAGGAGATCATGTGGAAAATCACAGACTTCCTATGAATGTAGCCATCATGAAAGTGGCTTTTCTTTAGTCCACTTTGAAAATGTTTTTCTTTGTGTGATGAATATTTTTAATAATTTTTTTCTTATTTTGTTAAGAACCTTAGATTATTCTCATGTGATATATTACCCTGGTATCTGAAAGTATCTGAATTCAGAAAACAAGTTGGTCAGAATCTGAGGTTTAATTTGAGAAGACATTTAGTGAAAGTGTATTTTAGAGCAAATGTATATTTAGATGTAGGTCTTAATTCTAGAAGGATAAACTGCTTTCTTTCTTACAGGAAATTAATCTAATGACATTACAGTTTATATAAACACTTCCTTTACTTTTAAAGTTTGCGGTTATGCTATTTGTTGAGTAATAGAAATAAATGGGTATATTCATCAAAATCTTTCACTGCATTTCTGCAAAGCTGGAGCTAATTACTGAATATGATCCCCTTGCATATTAGATTATCTAAGTACCTATGACTTCATCTGGCTTGTTTCTGTCACACTAACTGCCATTATGTCAGTTTATTTCTGATATTAAGAACTCTTGCCTTATCAACAACATGTATTCATTGAACATGGGATTTCAAAAGTATTTCCATCATTCATTTATTCAGCACATACTTAGCACCTGCCTTGAACTGATTTTCAGAGTGTTTCCTGGGTGTACCGGGAAACAAAACAGACACAGTCAGTTGTACCCAAAGAACTCACCTCTTAGTGAAGGAAATAAACATTAAACAACTGCCCCGATAGGTATCAACAGCCAGTTGCAAAGGATAAAACAAAAGGGGGATGAGGAAACATGTGGGGAGAGACATTTAAGCTGGGACCAATGAGAGGAACAGAGTGATTGACGTGATATTTTTCAGCAAAAACAGAGTGTTTTGGCAGGAAGACTAGCACAGGGAAAGTGTACAACGTAGGAGGGAGTGAACTTGAGAGTTTGAAGAAACACCTGATAAATGGAGGTGGCGCTTTGGCGGAAGCTTGGGGTGTAGAATCTGCTGAGCCCTCAAGCCTCCCTCCCTAAGCATTTAGGTTCCCTTGTAAGTGCTGCACCTTTAAAGTGCTTCCCAAATTGTGTACAAAAATCACATGTCAAATGTCAGTATTTTTATTTGTATTATCATGGTAATGACACTGAGAGAGAACAATTTATCTATTCATGAATAATAGTGTCTTAATACCTAAGACAATCTCAGTTGCTTTATTCTTAACGGCTATGTCACCATATACTTCAGGATCTGCTTTTACTTTGAGTTGCATTAAAAACATTATCTTACTAAAAATAAGACTGGAAAATTCCAATTAGACAGTAACCTTCCTGAGGAATACATTCTAAGACATCCACAAGTCTCTCAATTAGTAAATCCAACTGGAACATATTTTTTTTTTCAGTTTCCTCTTCTGCAAAACTAGGATAATACCTCACTGGGCTGTTCTGAGGATTAACTTACATCATGTGGTAGAAAAAAAGTTTTTTTGAGATGGGCTGCATATACTTATTCTACTTAATCTATAAACATAATTACAAATTAATATATGCTGTCAACTTCTGGGAGTGTTTGAAAACATTCTATACCAAAAATACTAAATCTGTGAATGCCGTGGGGTCTTTATTTAATAAGGCGATGTGAGACACCACAGCGTGTTCCAATAAATGGTGCAAAGTATTTCAGCTACATGTCTGGATCCATTCACAATGGTTTTTTTTTTTACTACTTGCACGTGCAAGCACAGTGTCATGTGTTGAAGACACAAGGGTCAGGAATGAACTTGCAGTCTAGTGAGGGGGGAAGACGACGTTCATGACCACTGCTTGACAATGTCCTAGTGAGGAATGACTATTGAGAAGCCCTGACAACCGGTGCTATAGGAATCAGAGGAGCGAGCTGTGGCCCAGAAGAGTTTCAGGAAGAGGTGCTATTTAGGCTGTCCTTTGAATGCAGCTGGGGTTTGGCTGAATCAGAAGCACATCCCTGGTCATAGTGGTTCCAGGAAAGACGACAAGGAGTCATGTGCACATGGCATGATCCTGGGAGCTGAGCGGCTTGGCTGGGTTGAAGTGTCCTTAAGATTCCAGAGAAGTGTACTGATGTGATTAAAATATGGGGGTTTTGCTTAAGCAAGGGAGATTTGGCTGTGGTGACTAGGATTCTAGTAGATAGTGAAATCTACTAGAATACGAATTTATAATTCCCAAGAAGAACTAAGATACAGGTACAATTGCAACAGCATTTTTAAAAGTTAGGACACATGCCAAGTAAGCAAAGACACAATTACCAGTAAAAGTATATGTTTACACTCATTACACATAACTTGCTAAAGGCATTTAATAAATATTCATGTTACATGCTATGATTTGTAGAGGAAATTAATGAACTAAAATTTCAGTTAGTCACTAACACTTAATATATTAAAAACTGTTTGCTATTGGCTTATAATTAAATTACACTGATTAAATTAAATGAGGATTTTTCACATTTCAATTTGCTTTTCTTATTAATTAATTTTTAAAAAAGATTATTATAATAATAATTTTTTAAAAAACTATAGTTCTTCATGCATCCTTTCCAACATGTTAAAGTGAATTATTTATGAATGAACCTTAGATGATGGTGATTCCATATTGACTACAGTATGAATTATCACTGACTGCAGTGCCCTGTAGGAAGGAGGTGCTCAATACATGTTTACTGCATGGCTATGAGGTCACTGCGCCTCTACTGGTTCTCTTTACTTCTAGCCCCAAGCTGTAGGAGCAGTCTCATGCATTCTAGAATCAACTTATGTTTGTTGTACTCTCTGAGAAACTTCTTCAACTTTATCTCCTAAACTGTTTATTGAGTTGCTCATATTAGTTTCTTATTGCTCTTAAAACAAATACAAATTTAAATAATATCAAATTTAAATAATTGATTTGTACTGCCAGTAATACTAAGCAAACGGCTTTTAGTTAAAATCTTAGGGACTTCCCTGGTGGCGCAGTGGTTAAGAATCCGCCTGCCAATGCAGGGGACATGGGTTCGAGCCCTGGTCCAGGAAGATCCCACATGCCGCAGAGCAACTAAGCCCGCGAGCCACAACTACTGAGCCCGCGTGCCACAACTAATGAGCCTGCACGCCTCGAGCCTGTGCTCCGCAACAAGAGAAGCCACCGCAATGAGAAGCCCCGCGCACCGCAATGAAGAGTAGTCCCCGCTCCCTGCAACTAGAGAAAGTCCGTGCGCAGCAAGGAAGACCCAATGCAGCCAAAAGAAAAAAAAAAAAAAAATTTTATTAGGTAGATATAAAAATTTTACAGTGAGGCATTATGGGAAAATTGATAGTTTAAAAAAACAGTGAAAAAAGTAGAGGGCATTTGAAGTAAGCAAAACAAAAATGCTTTCTGGAAATCTAGCACTTGCGGTCAGCTTTGGTTTCTGATGTGATACGGACAGTCCCATTTCACCTAATTTTCCTGCACAGATTCCTGAGCTGTTTACTTTGGCCTCTGGGTGGGCCTTAGTCACTGGGGACTTTTCTCTAGAACAAACATAACATTTTTCTGGAAAGGCCAATTCCGCCCGCTGAGGGCCCCTCTCCAGGGAAGGCAGCCTGTGCAGCTTTGTACTCAGGAACAAAAGGGGCGCAGAGACTAAACATGAGCCCTTCACAGCTCAGGGATGTTGAAGCAATTTCCAGAAGTGACTTGGAAAACGCTGTGTCCCTGTGCCCGGGAGGGAAAGAACAGCATCCACTGGCCTCTTCGTTCAGGGAAAAGCCTACACTCTGGTATTCGATCTTCTGTTGTCTGTAAACTAGAGGCGATTATAGGTTTCTCCAAGTCCACTCTCTCAGTCTACTCTCCTCTCCAGCCAGTCAAGGATAAAAATGAAGACACAATTATTTCTTGCCCATCTCATGTTTCTTCAAGAGAAACCCTTCTGTACATGAGGGTTTAGTAGGCAGAATCAGAAGACACAGGAGAGACTGAAGGGTCAGCAGTCAGACCTGAAGACTGTGCAAAGTGTCAAGTCATCCATCTTAAGTTTTACACAAAACCCTAGAGCACAATAAGTCCAGAGAAATTTTTTTATTATTACTATTATTTTGGCTACTTATAATTCACTTGACTTAACAGTCTGCCTGCGACTGAGTGAGTGAGGCTTGGGCCAAGGCGTCCTCCCGTGGGGCACAGCCCACCCCAGGAAGGACATCTGCCCATCTCAGCAGAACAGTTGAGGCACGTGTGGTACCCACCTTGCATCTGGATTCTCTGTTGCCCTCCCCAGCCACTGGGATGGGCAAAGGTAAGCACTTGGCTCTCCTCACACCCGGCCCTGTTCAGCCTCCATCAGCCCCGCTTGTATGCATATGTACCTGCTCACTTGAGACAGGGGATTACTGAATACCCACCCACAGACGCTCCTGCCCGTTGGCTGGGGCCATGTTGACATCACTCACCTACACACAGAACGTGCTCGAGGTAGAGTCTCACAACCGCCAGAAAATCCATTTGCCCAAACAGACCAGAGCGAGGTAAATAACTTAATGCAAGGAGCAGAATCTGGCCTGATGGGCCCTGTACATCTCAGACAAGGTGAAGTTGTTTAAAGGTGGAAGAACAAATTCACAGCAGGTCAGTTTGCCCTCTGTTTGGTCCAGAGGCAATGTGAAGTATATCTGGACAACGAAGGCAGATCACGCGTATGAGAGCAGCACGGGCTTAGCAGGAGGTACATGAACTGAATATAATGCTCAAGCAGCAAAGGAGAGGAACCGTCTCGAATTGGATTCTTCTTATTTGCCAGACCCATTATATGGTCTCTGTCTTTTTGCTCTAGTAACACACTGAGTAACCTCATAATCACACACTAAGCCAAAGGCTTATCCAGGATCCACCTGCATCCAAAGCTCATGATCTTTCTGTATGCGAGCTGCTTTGCAGACACATAGGGATGATGATTTCCTTAAGAATCATTAATTCACTGGACCAGGCTGCAAATACAACCTTAGGAGGAGCTCAGGGTATAAAAGCCAAGGTGTTTCTGCTCAGGATCACTCAGATGCAAGGATCTGGAGCTGAGAAAAACTGCTGCAGCCCAAGCTTTCCCATGGAGTTCTTTACATAGCGTTAAATCTGGGAGCTCAAAAGCAGGAGACCTGTAGAGTAGACGTTAAATAATGAAACCTCGCAGTGTGGGCCCTTTAGTTGTGCCTCTCAAACACACTGAGGTAAAAAGGCTGGTAACTGTACTGATTTTAAAACTTTATCCAAGTGACTATTTGGATTGCCATTTAGAAGACAGAAACATGCTCTTTTAGGAAACTGAACAGGGAGCGGAACCTGAAATTGTTGGGTGGCTATAGCATCTCTACAAGATGGCACTCAAATATTTTCTTTGCTTTTATTGTCTACCTGGATCAAATATATGTTTATATCATTGTCAAAGGTGGATTTACCATGAAGCTAAGGAAGCTTGAACTTCCTTACTTCATGAGACCCTTTAGGATTCTGTGATTGTAGGTGACATGGATGGAACTAGAGACTGTTATATTGAGTGAAGTAAGTCAGACACAGAAAAGACAAATATCGTATGATATTGCTTATATGTGGAATCTAAAAAAAATGGTACAAATGAACTTATTTACAAAACAGAAATAGAGTCCCAGATGTAGAAAACAAACTTATGGTTACCAAGGGGGAGGGGGGAGGGATAAACTGGGAGATTGTGATTGACACATACACACTACTATATATGAAATAGATAACTAATAAGGGCCTACTTATAGCACAGGGAACTCTACTCAGTACTCTGTAATGACCTATATGGGACAAGAATCTTAAAAAGAGTGGATATATGTATATGTATAACTGATTCACTTTGCTATACACCTGAAACTAACACAACATTGTAAATCAACTATACTCCAATAAAAATCAAAATAAAAAGCCACAACCATATCTGATTTCTCTCTGTATTCCCTGCATTCAGAATAAAGCTTGCCTGGAACTGTTCAAAAAATGTTTGATAGATGAAAAAAAAAAAAGATTCTGGATTGGCCTCTGTCATGTTTGTATTTAAAATTTGATATTCCTTTCCTAAGAATAGAGAATTCCTTTTAGAATAGAGAATCCCTCCCAAATTGTGTGTCACACCTCACATAACCTACATTTTCCCCTGATTATTACAGAACAGTAGTATGACTTACATTTCTTAATTTACTAGTCTAGTTCACGCACGTTCATGTTCTACATATCACATTTTGACTGTTCCTTTTCCACCCTGCCCAGGACTTGGGGGTGTAACTTATGAGTTTCTGGAAGACACTGTGTTCCAGCCCAAGCCCACCTCGGACCCCCTCTTACAATGTTGTAATTAGCATGTTAGCATGTATTTCACAGTTGTAATTAGCATGTTGGCATTCATTTCATGGTTGTAATTAGCATGTTGGCAGGCATTTAACAAGTTGGCATGTATTTCACAGCTATGATTAGCATGTTGGCATGTCTTTCACAGTTGTAATTAGCATGTTGGCATGTATCTCGCAGTTGTGAATAGCATGTTGGCATGTATTTCACAGTTGTCATTAGCATGTTGGCATGTACTTTGGAGTTGTGAACAGCATGTTGGCATGTATACTTTCGGTCTTTTCCTTCTATGTTTTAAACAGTATTAATGATGGCAAACAAATAACGTGTCTTGCTTTTTCAGTTAATATCGTATCATACACATGTCTTCATTGTCATCATTTAATGCCTTCAGAATAACCCACTGAGTGAATACGCCACTGAGTCAGTATATCATAACCTGGTAATTAATTCCCTTACTATTGGAAATTTAAGATTGGAGCACTGGTTGTGATTCAGATATAGCTTAAAAAAATAATTGGACAGCGATGGCAGGCTTGCAGATCAGGTCCTAGTGGAGTCCAGGGTCAGACTTTAATGATAAATCGATTTGGGGATAAAGTCTAAGGCAACTCCAAGGCCCTTTGGCTTGAATCCACAAGAGACATTTGGGAGATTTTATTTATGTCAGAATTTCTCATTAGATTCTGAGCCCCGCGAAGACAGGGTCAGCGATGGCTCATCTATCATCATACACTCAGAGCCTGGCTTGGTGCTTGGTACACATAAGATTCAATAAATATACTATAAGTGAATTAACTAAGGAAAATCCACAGTCTTTAGAGGCTACACCAAAGCCAAAGCAAACAAAAACTCAAGATGTTGAGATTAGGAAAATATTAAGTTTATTTTGAAGGGAGAATATTTACTTTGTAAAATGGGTACATTTCAAAATGTCCTCCTGATGTTTATATGATTCATAACTGAATGGCTAAGGTTGTCTTGCTGGGGCACCTTGTGGGGATCCTGCAATTTCTCTCTATACATTGTGTTTCTCCCATCAGGCAGATGCTGTCTTTAGAGAATATGTAATTAATAAAGGTGACAACCTATTAACTCCACCTTTTAAACTGTAGCTCTTTCAAGCAATAAATATCCTACAGTAATTTAATTTCCACACTACTTTTCTTAATGAGATGTTAATTTTTTTATTACAGGCTGACTGAACTAAGAATGACTAGAAATCCATTCACAAATGGAGCCAACGTTTTTTTTCTTAATGGTTTCCTCTTTCCCTCCAGTTTTATAAAGCAAACTTTAGAAGCCGTGTCTCTTATGTTATATACAGGATATGAATCTTCCAGTTCCCAGCTTTTCTTCTCTCTCCAAATAGTTTTTACAGCAAAGCAAAAATAAAATAAACACCTAAGGACTAAGGGTTTTCAATCTTTTGGCTAATGTTTTATATCACTACACTTTTCTGTAAAGGAAGCTTTACTGTTACACAAGAACTGAGGTTTTCTTTCTAGGTTATAAAGAAAAATAACAGAAAGGGGAGAGGCAGAGTATCCATTTGTTAATTTGATAAGTATTTACTGAGCCTGTCTCAGGCCGGACACATGCTGAAGGCTGTACGGAACCTGGAAAGACAATGCCCAGCCTTCGGGAGCTCACATTCCCAAGGGCTGAAGGAAGAATTCTAATTTCTGTTCTCTGACTGATGATTCTTTGGACATTCTCCCTCTGATTCCGATTGATCCCTCATCTATAAAATGTTAACACTACAACCTGATAGGTTTATCTTACCTCAGAATTGTGGTGGGTGTCAAACAAAAAATAAAGGATATATGAATGTCTGAAGAGTAGAAAATGCTCTGTTGTTAATTTACTAGGGTTTAGAGTTAAATTATGTAATTTAACACCTAATTTTAAAAATTAGTGTATGTAATGATGTAAGGCACATTCATTCATTCAAAAGGCATACATGATAATAATCTAATTCAGGAATCAGCAAATGACAGTGCATGGCCCTAATCCAGCCTGTTCCCTAAAGTTTTACTGAAACACAGGGTAGGAGAATGCTTGGCCCTGGTGCCCTGGCGGCTTTTCATGTCTCCACATAGGGCAAAGCTTAACTACAGCTAAGCTAAGCTTCGGCAGAGCACCCTGGGACCCGCCCGATCACGTGCATGGGAGGATTATGAGCGCCTGCTACAAAGCTGTTTTCCTCCCACCTCCCTGTGCTCCAGGGAGGCTGTCAGGAGACGGTTTCTCGTCGCCTCCTGGGCTCTAATGAGGTATAAGGCTTTTTGCCCCCTACTCTCACCCCTACTAGGGTGCAGCCGCAGGCTATAAAACCGCAGCACAGAATCAGCCCCTCAGCAGCGTGGGGCCCAAGTTATCCCGCACATTGTCATCTGGCCTCTTCTGTTTTGGTGTCATCTGTGGGATAAGGGACCTGGGTAGCTGACACCTTTTCTGCTCTTACTTTTGTTGTCCACATAAGCAATAAACTGACTGAATCGAAAAGTGAATCCTTCCTTTGCCGGATGAACCTGTGTGCCTTTTGCTGACACACGGCCACACCCACTCACTATGGTCAGTGGCGGCTTCCATGCTACAAGGACAGAGTTGAGCAGCTGCAGCGGAGACCCTATAGGCTGGGAAGCCTAAAACATCTTCTGTCTGGTTCTTTACAGAGAAAGTTTGCCAACCCACTGATCTAATTAATGCACAATCCTTAAAATGGTTTTAAAGTCTCAATCAAAAGCCTTTCCGTCACCACTTCCCCAAGCTTTCCTTTCCTTAGACCTGAGGAGCTTCAATCAGCCAGACTAACTGGAAGGTTACACTATTTCCTTGGGGGTGGTGGGGTGGGGAATAACAGCTTGATTTCTGGACGTGACTACTGCAGCTCAAGTCCTGTGATCATTCTTTTCTTCTTGAAGCAGGGAGATAAGACCTCTATCAGCTCTTGGCCAGTCTGTTTTCCTCCAAGTGGCAAGTTATGACTTTATATTGGTACTTACATCAGTAGGATTAAGTTAGTGGCTATTCTTGCCTGCTTCACCTTGTGCATCCCTATGAAGACTTTTACCACTTTCACGCTGCTATTGGGAGCCCCTGGCTGGGCACCGGCCTCAGGTGAGGGTGGTGTCAGCTTACCTACCTTCCATTTCACATGCTATACCCATATGCAGCCCTTTCCAGATTCCCATATTCTTCAGAATTCAGCAAATCTTAATTCATTTCATGAAACTAACACATGCGTGTGGTAAGTAAGTCTTAGAGTACCAAGGATACACAGGAAAGGTAAAATTTCTCTCCCACTCTACATCCCCAGAAGTCACCATCCAGTCTGATGAGTTGCTTTATTATTTGCATAGCTTTTCCATGCTATTTCTTAAATGGGTTGTGCAAAAAAAAAGGTTAAAATCAAAACCAAATCTTTTTGCTCAGTTTTTGAGGTCAAACTCAACTGAAATATATTTTTAAAATATTGTTCTTTCCAAACAGCTTTCTGAGGAAAACAGCTATGGGAAGTTAAAAACACTCTGCCGTTGGCTCCAAGTTTCAATGTGTGCATAGTGTGGATGGCGCAGGCGTGCACTGTTTTCAGCCCCTCCTGGGTCCAGGGTCACCTTTAGAACAGCTAGAGAATGGAGACTCATTTTACAGTAACCCAGGGGTACACAACCTCTTTTTGGTCTGCTTAACCCAGCCTGGTGGCGGGCATCATAAGGCAGGCACTAATGGGAAGAAGCTGGGAGTACTCGTCAGTGCACCTTAGTTCAGCCTGTCCTGGTACTAACTAGCTCTGGCTCGCAAGAACACCGTGAAAAATGCCATCAAATGGCTCGTCCCTGCTGAAATCTGGCCACTGAGCATGATGTCCTCATTGTACCAGGGGCAACACAGTGAACCAAAGATAAAGTCTGGGCCTTGGGGTCAGAGAGTCCCGCTCTGAATCTGGGCTTCACATCACATGAGCTATGTGACTTTGGGCAGGATGCCAGAAGTCCCAGACACTGTTTCCTCATCTGAAAAACAGAGATGATATTTGACTTTACTGTCAGGGTGTAATGATGAAGGAAAGTGGGGATAGGATCTAGCACAGTGCCAGACATGTAAAAGAATCTTGGGAAATTATATCAACTGTTATCATTTATAAGTGTTTTGATTGATATCAAACTGCACTGCCTCTGAAAAACAGATATTCAAAATATGAACAATGTGAATATGATTTTGAAGGAGACAGGTAATTTAGTTAAGCTCAATTTCTCTTCTAAACACTTCAAAATTCATTTATAAAAATGATTTCCTGATAACAAAATTACTTACATTGTACTATGAAAAATATATTTAACAAAGAAATGAGTATTTATTGTTATTCAATTGTTATCCTGTCCCTATTCCGTGTACTTCTTTAGGCATATTTCTTGAAAGTTAAAATTGCTTTTGTCCAGAAAAAAAACCCCACACTACCTTTCTCCATAATTTATAAAAAAGAGATCTGGTCATGTAGATACCAGTTCCTTAAAAATGGATTTTTTTTCTGCAATGAGTGTTAGAGAGGTTTTCCTATCTTTCTATAAGAGGAAGATGGCAGAGAAACATTGGGAGAAATCCAGAGAAACTCTTGGGTTGAAATCTTTAGATTTTCTTTTCTCTAATGGAATATTTAAGGGTCAAATACAAACTAACCCACTCTGGGTGTGAGCACACAGAAGACCACAGTCTCTCAGTTTACAATAAAGTTATCATCTCTCACTGCTTTTCTCTGAGCGAGTGGACAGGCAAACAGCAGGGAGATTCAGTTTTAGATATAACTGTAAAATCTTGTCCTCCCAGGAGCCTGATAAAGACAGGCAAGGGGCTTATTCTCCTTGAAAGAAAAAGGGGGAACTGTCAACTCCTCCTGGGCGGCTGGGCCTGGTGGTGGTGATGGCTGTGGATTCATGGTTGAACTTCAAGTGCAGCTGCCTAGGAGACAGGAGTGGGCAGATGATGTCTGGCTTCCCTGACCTGATGCAGGACCTAGTTGCCTAAGTTGCACCTACAAGTTGCTGAGCTAGCAGAGCACCAGGAAAGAGGTGAATTGCCTCATGCTTTGCAAACCAGAAACTCCCATTTCAGCACCAGAAATACCTGTGTATGGCACAGGCCTGTTTTCCTGCCTGTTATCCCCTGTCATGTCCCCCCAGAGCATGCTGGGCTGCAGCTGGAGGACTGGTGCCCTTCCAGCTTCATTTAACTTGTGACACTCCTGTTCATGAGACCCCAACCCTCCCTGTCGCCCACTGAACCATCAGCAACTGGGCTAGAATAATTCCTGCCCTAGGCTAGTCCTGCAGGAAACACAAACCAGAACAAACTTCAAGCAGCCATTGGTTAAATTTAGGGAAAAGGTGTTATATAAAAGATAGTTGTTAATCAATATCACTATTTGTTATTATTAATCACAACAGCATCATTATTAGTTGGGAGGTCCCTTATGTTATTTATTTCTCAACACTCTGATACCAAAGGAGGCAACACATTATATACCTCATTGTCTAAAATCATCTAGAAAGGAATATTGTAACGATTTTTATTAAACATAAAAACCTTCCTTCTACGTAAGAATACCCATTTGGCCCATTTGCATTTTACATTACATATATTTTCCCATTTGATTCTACAGCAATTCACATGTGTTAGATGAGAAAGTGCGGTTTAAAATACTTTAGTGGCCACAGGTTAAAAAAAGTGTGTGTGTGTGTGTGTGTGTGTGTGTGTGTATATACTTGTAGCAGATTAATTCAGGAACACCAAATACCAGCATCATCACTGAATGTTATAACGCACTGAAAAAATTATTTTCACCCTGACATCTGCTTACAGATGTTATACAGTGGCTCCTCGTCCACAGATACTGATGTGTTACTGTCATCACAGAAACCTGGTTTGCACCAGAACTCTCTGCATCCTGGGATGCAGGATTCACAAGGATGCTAAGGTCCTCATCCCATTTAACCACGGGAAATCTGAAAGCCCTTGGGGCTCCTGTGCCCTCTCTCTTGGTGGCACCTCGACAAGGGGCGCCAGCACGCCAGAGGGTCCCCTGGGGCTGCCCTACCTGCGCGTGTGGTAGAACTGGCACCTCTTCAGTGGGATCTTGGCCACGTGCTCCCGCAGACCCACGAACAGGACGCTCTGGCTGTGGAGGATCTGCAGGCTTCTGATGGGCTCCGGCCGCCTCTCGGGGAAGAGCTCCATCTCTTCCAGCAAACAGCTGCCCGAGGTCTGAGTCAGGGGCGCCCGCACTTTTTTAATGGTGCCGTAATCTGCGGAGGCGACAGGGAAAGAAGAAAGTGAGGTCAACGGGTCTCACCAGCCACTCGCCAGCTGAGCCCCCGGGGTTCTCCAGCCTGGCTGCACGTAGGATCATCTGCTGATGCCAGGGCCCCGCCCTGGACCTGTGCAATTAGCCCCGCTGTATGTGGGACCAGGCGCCAGTATTTTCCCAGCTCTCAGCAGCGCGGACACACAGCCAAGGACGAGAACCCCTCGGCTACTAGCTGCCCGGTCCCGATGCAAGTCTAGAGACCCAGAGCACAGAAAAGCTCACTGCGGCTCAACGCGGCCGGCTTTGCACCATCCCCTGGAGAGCATCAGGTGAGAGGAATCCTTGGATTCCCAGTGAGAGACAGAGGAGCTGGCCCTGCCGCCCCAGCACAGAAGACCCCGCATGGGGCACAGCTGCAGATACGCAGGGAGCAGAGGACCACCTGCTTCCCTCCTGCCCCGGAGGTAACTCCTCCTCTGCCTTTCTGGCTAGATCCCCTCCTTCCTCTCTCTCTCCCCCAAGCTTGTTCTTCGGGATGCTCTTCTGGGTCTCAGCTCCACGGCTTCTTCTCGCCTGTACTGATGAACATCCATTTCTTTTTTTTTTTTAATTAATTAATTAATTTATTTATTTATTCATTTTTGGCTGTGTTGGGTCTTCGTTTCTGTGCGAGGGCTTTCTCTAGTTGCGGCAAGCGGGGGCCACTCTTCATCGCGGTGCGCGGGCCTCTCACTGTAGCGGCCTCTCTTGTTGCGGAGCACAGGCTCCAGACGCGCAGACTCAGTAGTTGTGGCTCACGGGCCTAGTTGCTCCGCGGCATGTGGGATCTTCCCAGACCAGGGCTCGAACCCGTGTCCCCTGCATTGGCAGGCAGATTCTCAACCACTGCGCCACCAGGGAAGCCCTGAACATCCATTTCTGACCCGGTCCCCTCCCCACTCGAGGTTTTCTGCTCACCACGTGCTTACGCTCACTTACTTTGGCTATGAGCACTGCCTGGGGACAAGTGTCCTAGTGTCCCTGGAACCACACAGACTCTCCAGAGTGGCTGTGATGGGCACAGAGAAGGGTCCTCTCCACCAGGGAGGGGCACGGTGCAGCCAACCTCCAGGGTTGGGACCCAGACTTGAAACATGCTGTCGTCCTTGGTGCACTGTGGTGAGGCCCCCAAGGCCAGTGTGTAAATCCAGGGAATGAGACCCAACCCTCTAGAAGCACTTCTGAAAGCCGTCCACAAGTTCCTCAAATCACCCTGAAGGCACTGACTTCATAAAACCCATGGGGATCTGAGTTTCAAAACACTGTAATTCTTATTCTGTAAACACACATAATGAGGCTATCAAGTCATCTAAAGCAGGAAATAAAATCAAGAACCTCTGGCTTCAAGGCTTCCGATCAATCTGCTAATCTCACAAGAGGTTTGGACAGAAAATACCTTTCCAGTTTTTCATTCCTAGGAGAGTCCTTAGAGAGGAAGGATGTTTACATTTAGAGAGAAAATAACTAGGTGGATATATATTATCCTGAGTTCATTAAGAAACGTATATCCGAAACATCTCCAGTGAACATTTATCATGAACTGGCTGTTTTAAGCGCTACGCATGTGACAGTGTATACAATTATGCACACACACTAATGCATGCAGTATTAGTAAACCACTGCTTAATTTTATTTTCGGTTAGCTGGTTAAACATGTCACTTTTGAGAAAGTCCAAGCACAAACAGGATTACTATGTATACTGGGAAGATTAAAAATACAGTACCTGTCTTTTTTTTTTTTTTAACATCTTTATTGGAGTATAACTGCTTTACAGTGGTGTGTTAGTTTCTGCTTTATAACAAAGTGAATCAGTTATACATATACATATGTCCCCACATCTCTTCCCTCTTGCATCTCCCTCCCTCCCACCCTCCCTATCCCCCCCCCCAGGTGGTCACAAACCACTGAGCTGATGATCTCCCTGTGCTATGCGGCTGCTTCCCACTAGCTATCTATTTTACGTTTGGTAGTGTATATATGTCCATGCCACTCTCTCACTTTCTCCCAGCTTACCCTTCCCCCTCCCCGTGTCCTCAAGTCCGTTCTCTGGTAGGTCTGCGACTTTATTCCTGTCCTGCCCCTAGGTTCTTCAGAACCTTTTTTTTTTTTTAGATTCCATATATATGTGTTAGCATACGGCATTTGTCTTTCTCTTTCTGACTGACTTCACTCTGTATGACAGTCTCTAGGTCCATCCACCTCACTACAAATAACTCAATTTCGTTTCTTTTTATGGCTGAGTAATATTCCATTGTATATATGTGCCACATCTTCTTTATCCATTCATCTGATGATGGGCACTTAGGTTGCTTCCATGTCCTGGCTATTGTAAATAGAGCTGCAATGAACATTTTGGTACATGACTCTTTTTGAATTATGGTTTTCTCAGGGTATATGCCCAGTAGTGGGATTGCTGGGTCGTCTTTAAGGGAAGAGTGTGTGTTTGTGAGCGCACAGCAAGGGAGTGGGCGGGGACAGAGAGGGGGAGAGACGGGGAGAGGGAGGGGGGAGAGGGAGGGGGGAGAGGGAGGGGGGAGAGGGAGAGAGGCAGGGGCAGTATACGCAGCAAGGCAGCATTTTATCAAATGCTCACACTTAAAGCATGCAAAACAATTTGTATGTATTTACTGTGTAAGTCAACCTAATTTTGACTTGGAGACCACGGTTTCCAGCTGGCGGGAAATTCAACCCAGTGATGTTTGGGTGTTCCTGCCTGCATGGGGCAAAGCATCAGAGATGAGCCCAGCACCAAGGCAGGGATGGGAACAGGTGGCAGCTTCAGGGAAGGTGACCTCCGCGTAGTGTCTCAGTCCCAATACCCTGAGAGGAGGTCTCCACCGGCAGATGGAAGTGCCAGCCTCCTGTGGACCAGTGACAGGCACGGAGCCTTTGCTGCCCTTTGGGACATCCTGACAATAGGACGCGGTCCGAGACGGAAGTTAGGAGCCAGGGCCTTCCACCATCCAGTGAGCTGCGAGGCTCTGATGGGTCTTAAGTAAGAGACTCTTGGGAATAAACACACTACTCTATATAAAATAGATAACTAATAAGAACCTGCTGTAGAGCACAGGGAACTCTACTCAATACTCTGTAATGGCCTATATGGGAAAAGAATCTAAGGAAAAAAAAAAAAAGAGCAGATATATGTATACGTATAACTGATTCACTTTGCTGTACACCTGAAACTAACACAACATTGTAAATCAACTATACTCCAATAAAAATTTTAAAAAGAGAGACTCTTGGGATAAAACAGAACATTTTAGAGCAATGCAGGGGTGGAGGTGAGGAGGGGCAAAAGAGGCGGGAGTCCAGGTGGCAAACTGTCATCTTTTGACGGTTACCACGCTATTTTCATGGGAAACATGGGTGAGAGAACTAAATCCTATTCAACAGGTGCACAGAGACTCCTGGCTGTTTATTATTTATTTTGCTGATGGATTATTACTCTGAGAAACCAAATCAGTAACAATTCAAACGTCAATATGCTCATACGCACTTTGAATTCTTAAGCAACTGTGCGGAGAAAAAACAAATCTTCAAAGATCTTTAACCATTTGATTTAAAAGAACTAACCAGCATTGATCCAAACTTCTCAACGTGTATTTCTGCACATCTTGTATCTGACTTTCCAGCTGACTGGGATCCAGCAAAACTGGAGGACTTCTTAGCATTTCAGAGAAGGGGACTTAGCGTGGACTTAGGTGCTCGTTCACCATCTACGCCTCTGCCGGGTCTTCTTCACTCTGAGCCCCCCGATCAAGTGAGGAACCTCGTGGAAGTTCCCCGTGCTATTGGTAGCAGGGTCAGCACATCCGGACCCCAGGAGCCTCCTTCTGTTCCCTCAACGCCTGCCCTCCCTCAGCCTGCACCTTGGCCCCAGTGTTCACACACTGTCACCTTAGTGTAGAATACCTTCCTCACCTGGACGCCCCCAGACACCCACCCTACTCTCCTCACTGTCTCTGGCGTGAGCATCTGGACACACGCACGACCACAGCCCTCTCCTGCCTCGGACCCTCTGCATCAGGTGTCAACACGGGACCAAGTCACCCATGGGCCATGTGAGGCCCGAGCCCAACCTGGTGTCAGTAAATCAGCTTTACTGCACGCGGGCAAATGGACCCAAGTTTGGTTTGGTCACAGAGCAAGGATGCGGCAAAGCCGTTTTTGTTTTCTTTCAGAGGCAGAAAGTCAGAGCCTCGCTCCTAAGAAACCAAGGAACAAAGATCCACTTCATATGAGAGGACAGAACTGCAGGACTCGGAGAGGTCTCTCAGAGTGCTTTTATGTTTTGTTGTCTTTGCTTTATAATATCTGCCACAGTTTAACTACTAATTTAATTGTCTTGTGGCGTCTACACTTGCCGTTATTAAGCTCCATGAGGGCGGACACTATTGGTTTTGTCCTCTGATGTCTGCAGAGCGGCCACCTCTGTGGCCCACGGAGATTAATAAATACGTGCTGGACGAGAGACTGAACTAACGAGTGAGGGAAGGAAGGAAGGAACATAGACAGGAGGGAAGAAGGCAGGAAGGAAGGCAACTGTTATGGGAATGTCATTATCACTTGTACCTTTGCTAAAAAGACTCCTGATTAATATGTTTGCATTGCAACATTTAATGAGAGGTACGCTATCAGTCAGATCAGTCAGTGTGAAGGTGAAACAAGTAACAGTATTTCCCCAATTCCCAAATGTTTCAACTGAAAGTGTCATAAACTAAATATGAATGAGGAAAATCATTTTCATTGGTTTCAGCTGAGAAAATATCAGCTCTGAAAATTTGCCATAGAAAAATAAAACCATATACACCTGAAACTCAGTACTCTAATCAAAGTCAGTGGAAGGAAAAGAATCAATGCTAGAAATACAGAAAACCTTCTCGATCAGTCTGTAAAGTTTTGAGATCAGAAAGGAAAGAGAAAATTGGCACTTCCTGTCAATTGCAGATCACTTCCCCCAGGAGAGAGGAGGAGAGAGAGCTTCTGGAAGTGCAGAATCGGAGCTGACAGCAAGACCACGGGGCTGGCACTGCCTTGGCCCCAATTCTCATAATATTCACCTTTTTGTGAGAATTCGAAATACTAATTATGTTACGGACACACATTTGAGGGTCAGATATTTGTAGTTTATCTCTAAAATTGAAAACCACAGCTACTGGTGAAAGAGAGCTACTGCAAGATTTTTCAGGCTGATGAAAGCTGATAGTATGGTTGCCATTTGAAAGACATGAATAGTTGTAATTACATGAAAATGTAAATATCGTGCTGAAGAACTTATATTTGCCTAATTTCAGCAGAACAGGAAGCATGCTTATACTTTAGGGGGTTGGCAGATTCAATAAAGGATGCCCACTTAAATTTGAATTTTAGATAAACCATTATTTTTTTTAGTATTAGTAAATCCAATTCAATATTATTCATGGTTTACCTGAAATTCAAATTAAAGTAGGCATCTTATATTTTTATTTGTTAAATCTGGCAGCCTTATTATATCCACATCTCATTTAATCATCTCAGCAAGCTGGTGAGGATGTAACAAATATATGCATGAGTATTCCCACTTTACAGATGAGAAAACTGAGTTTCAGAGAGTAGAAGAACTGATATATATTTCCTGTGAACTGTACTTTCAAAATCCTGTAATGAGTCAGACATGAAATGGAGGTTCACGTCAATGTTGATGAACAAGAGAAAGTAACAATGGACCCCAAGTAAACATTAATTAAACAGCCAGTGTGATACCTAGGAAAGGGTAGTTATACTTAGATTGTTTGCATACTCTTTTTATTCCATGAAATCTTCCAGAAGTCATGAAACGTAACCAGTCGGGAGGTAGTTAGAAGGAAGGCAACATCCTGATCCATCGGAAGCTGCCACGTGAAGGAAAAACGTTGTCAGCAGCTGCTTCAGAAAGCATGGGGGTCTCCTGGTTACCAGGACCACATTCCTTCTCACAGTCCAGGCACAGACAGGCAAACACGGTGACTGACGTCCGCGCTCCCTTACACCGTCTATCTAAAGACTGAGGCATGCAGAGCCAGATCAAACATGTCTGGATGAACAGAAGTTGTATGTACACTTAAAAGGCAGTATCTCTGGGAATAAGAGAAAGGGACAACTACCCCCCAAAACAACAGCCACGCAAGGCACCGTCACCAGACCAGACCTTGAACAAATGAAGGGCTTCACTGAAGTGCTTGCCAGGGATATGAGAACTCTTCTGGGCACAAATCATCAGACTGCAGGTCCAAACAATTCCTAATATTGATTTTTGCTGGTGACTAATAAAGTCATGGAAGACCAGAGGCACATCTGACGGCAGGTGGAAAACACAGAGGCAAAATTGGATTATCGTAATAAGAGAGGTATTCATTTCAACCTCAGTATTCTGAGCCATTAGGAAAATGACCAAAGGAAAAAGCAAAAGTCACAAACAAAATGGTATACTATGGTAAAGCTGGAACACTGTCACATGAAACAGTAATAAATCCAATTTTAAAAGTGACTTCTGGGGAAGAAATATTTACATAAAACTTATCAGAAGACTGGAGTGCTACTTGAAAAGGACATGAAGAAATCCTCCCCAAAATTCCAACCACAAGAAATGATCCATGAAACACTGAAGTTTGCTCCACGACCTCCAACCCACAGGAAAATATGTGCACGTCCTATAGCTAATGAGCTACCAAGCACCTTAGGGGAAGAGTAAGTAAAATGAGAACAAAACCAGGGCTTCCCTGGTGGCACAGTGGTTAAGAATCCACCTGCCAATGCAGGGGACATGGGTTCGAGCCCTGGTCCAGGAAGATCCCACAGGCCACGGAGCAGCTAAGCCCGTGCACCACAACTACTGAGCCTGTGCTCTAGAGCCCGCGAGCCACAACTACTGAAGCCCATGCACCTAGAGCCCAGGCGCTGCAACAAGAGAAGCCACTTCATGTACATATATACACTACCAAATGTAAAATAGATAGCTAGTGGGAAGCAGCTGCATAGCACAGGGAGATCAGCTCAGTGCCCTGTGACCACCTAGAGGGGTGGGATAGGGAGAGTGGGAGGGAGATGCAAGAGGGAGGGGATATGGGGACATATGTATACGTATAGCTGATTCACTTTGTTATACAGCAGAAACTAACACACCATTGTAAAGCAATTATACTCCAATAAAGATGTTAAAAAATAAAAAGAGAGAAGCCACCTCAATGAGAAGTGCACTCGCTGCAACTAGAGAAAGCCCGCACACAGCACCGAAGACCCAATGCAGCCAAAATAAATAAATAAATAAATAAATAAATAAATAAATAAATAAATAAATAATTTTTTTAAAAAAAGAACAAAACCAAACAAACAAAAATGCATGTTTTTCTGCAGAAAAAAAATATTTTGGTTTCAATGAAAAAATGATCTTAGAGCAAAGTGTGGTAGTAAAGAAAGCTGCCAGGACACATTCCTAATGCATTTCATGGGAACAGAGCGACTTGCACATGGGACCTGAGGAAGCAACAATGACTAGAATCCCCACAAAACTTTCGAGCACTGATGTCTGGACGCGAGAGCCCACAGAGTGGGTCTAGACCAGCATCATCCAAAGGAACTGTAGCACCATCCATGCAAGTAACTGAAATTTTTTCTAGCAGCCACATTTAGAAAAGAAAAAAAAGAGCAGGTGAATTAAATTTAATTACAAATTTTTATTTAACCTGATGTATCCAAAATAGTATACAATCTTCCAATATGTAATCAATATAAAATGCTTGAGCTATTTTGCATTCTTTTTTTCTACTAAGTCTTTGAAATGAGGGTTCAGTTCACATTACCCACGTTTCGGGTGTGCAGCAGTCACATCAGGTTATGGCTATGGTACTGGACAGCTTAGAGTTGTAGAGAGGTGGCCCAGCACTGCCCTGAAGAGCCAGGTGCCCACCACTCCCCAAAACAGGCAAGAGCTTCATAACCCACAACACGGCAAGCTTCATTTCACTGCATTTCACATATTTAGCCTTGCCATATGATTTCCACTGAAGAAAGGGTTCCAGCAGGAAGGGCTGAGAATCACTGAACAAAAGGTTCTGTCTCCACAAATGTTTGAGAATCCTTGCACTAGAGCTCCTACCGCAGGTAAGATGCTGTAGGTCCTCAAAGGTTAACTGAAGGCTCATGGTTGTCCAGCCAGTGAGTGTAGCCCTGATTATTAGAACCTGGCCCCTAACCCCTCACCTGGCCACCTGGCGTCACCCGCTGGTAATGTGCCCACAGGCAAATGACAGATGAGAGTGAATGCAATTATTGTCAGCTTATATCAGAACCTTATGGACTGCCGCAAAGTAAGCACAACCACTAAAGAAGATTCTTTCTATTTTTGTTCATTTGCTTTGTAGAGTTTTCCTTTAATTAGAGGTTAAGCTTGTCCCTATTCTTTTGGAGTAGAGCTTCTGTATCACTTTTCTGAGAAAACCAATGACCCTGACTGCCTTCCCAAACAGAACTGGTGAGGGCAACCTGACTTCATCATTCACAGCCTGGATAATCAACATATGAAAGCCAGTGCAAACAAGAAAAAAAAAAAAACAACACTGATGTATTTATACCAAAATTAAGCTAACAAGGAAAGAGAAGCATAGATGTAAACTTGACGTACAAATAGAAAACTACAGACCACTTTTATTTTCCTAATTCAGTCAATTTTCGGAATCCAAGATAAGTCTTTGGGGTAGAATACGAGCGATCCCATTGGTATGGGCACTCTAATTGCAAATCATCTACCATCATTATGATTTCTAAACTAAAATTTCAAACAGTCGTAGGACATTAGAGTTGGAAGGGACCTACAACAATATTTTGAATTTTGCAGGTGAGGAAAGCAAAGCCCAGAAAGGTTGAGTTCCAAAGATCAGACGATTGGGCCAAAATTTAGGTCCTCTGCATATCAATCAAGTGCTGGTTTCTAAATTTTTGAAGGTATTTTTGTTTTGAAAATATGGAAAGTATAATATACAATCCTTATAATGGTGCATCAGTAATAGTATGGCTGGTAAGTTTCTTAAAAGATCAGGTGGTCTGATAAAACAGTGCATTAAGCAGTAGTGGTTATTCAAGACAAAGATTAAGCTATGATTTACGGACACGCTTATCTTATCACAGAATTCCCTACACACGTAACTAATATATAAGTGGTGCCAGGACAGATCTGACTTCTCTACCAGGCTAGGGACTCTCATTTCCTCAAGTTCAGGAAGCAAACATGAGAATAAATGGATGAAAAATGCCTAGAATATTCTATTTCAGTTATTTTTTTAAAAAAAGAGGATTTAAGGTGACAAAAGATTGGTTTAAACAAAAAACTTTTACAATAAAAATGACTCTCTAACCACTAATTGCTTTATGTGATGTAATATAAACTCTAATGGATGTAATTCAGTTATTAGTGGTTGAAAATTCACTATATTTTTGACTTTGGGGGAAAATAGCTGGTCTTTCTCTAAATTTCAGCGATCACTTTGCTAATTAACATGGATTCAATAGTTTAAGCAAGATTCTATTCTGCATCTTGATAGGGATGTTCAAATACAGCAATCTCTCATTTGGTATGAAATATACCTTATAATAAAATATGGATTATTATGGGCTGGATTGTACCCCATCAAAATTCTTATGTTTAAGTTTTAATACATAATACCTCAGAATGTGACTGTATTCGGAGATAGGGCCCTTAAAGAGGTAATTAAGGTAAAATGAAGTCATGTGGGCGGTTCCTAATCTAATGTGACTGGTGTCCTTATAAGAAGAGGAAATTAATTCGTAGACTTGTGCACCCAACATGTGAGCATACCTCTGGAAGATGCCCGCCTGCAAGCCAAGGGGAGAGGTCTCAGAAGAAATAAACCCTGCCAACACCTTGATCTCGAACTTCTAGCCTCCAGAACTGTGTGCAATCAACTTCTGTTGTTTAACCCACCCAATCTGCAGTACTGTGTTTTCTTTGTTAAGGCAGCCTGAGCAGACTATTAGAGGGACTCCATGTCAAGAGTAAGAAGATTTTGTCACCAGATAATCTGCTCAAAGCAATTTCAAAACTGGACTGCAAATTATTTTTCCACATTTCCCTAAGATATTATGACTCAAATTCTAACGCAAAGGCATTATAAACTATGTTAGACAATTTTCTTTTTACCTTGTATGATTGCAACATAAGATTCATCTTAGTAACAGCCTGGTATTATCAAATATTGTCATGTATTTCACTTAATCCCCTGTACGTATGATCCTGGGCTAGAAACGCAGCAGGAGATGATAACAGAACATGTAGTATTGTGGAAAACGGATGCATTTTGATAAATATTATAAAATAATTCAAATAGCGGAAGCCTTGCTCACAACCTTTATGCTAACAACCCTGGTGATCTCTGGGGGACAACTAGAACTAAATGAGTGGTCAGGAATGAGCTTTCCAGTATTTGAGGGAAAGCTCATTGATTATAATGAGTTTCTTTTTGGAGGATGTCTAGAATTTTAGTTTCACCGAAATTTCGAGGTTTCATGAAAATATATATATATTTTTTTTTTGGAAAGAGGGAAGGCAGAAAGGAAGGAGGGAGAAGGAGAGGGAAGGAAAAGAAATATGATCAGCTCAATAAAACATTTACTACTGCTATAAATAAAAATAATAATTTTTGATTTTTCATACTTGAATACGATCAGACAGCCTTCTGCAATTCATTAAAGCTTCAACAATGAAACAATACTTAAAGAAAAAAGTCATCATGTCCTATGGTCCTATGTGTATAGCGGCATCAACTCTGATGAACTTGAGAACCCTGAATGACGAAAAAAGGCCAAGAAATCAATTCTTCTTGAGTATAGCAGCCCGAAGCACTTCCAAAACACAGAATAAATATATATTTCCTCTAAGGTGCAATAAAACACTTAAGAGGGTGGAGCTGTAACATACTGGATACATAGAGAATTTTTGTTTTAAGAGAGGGAAAAAGTCACACCATGAAACAAAGAGAGGGCTAGTTCAGGGAAATGTGATATAAAAATGAAGGATTATTGCAAAGCCCTGGACGGTTAAATCTTTTATCTTGACTCTGTTCTCCTCTTACTACTTTTCTAAGTTCTGTTGTGTTTTAAAGGGATGTTTATTATGCAAGTTGCCATGTGCTGAATCCAGTACAGAAATTAAACCTGTGAACGGGACAGGCAATTCTGACCATGGTTGCCCGTGACAGGGCTGGAGATTCACTGCGGACACCAAGGCCACTAATCAGGGAAGCTGAATTACTTTATTTCCAATTGTGCATTTGACTCTATTACATTCTCTGCTGTTGTATCCAAGAGACATTTTTCGTGTTTGTCTCATCGACCCAGAGTTACTGCAGAGTAAAAGGAAGCACGTTTTTTTGCATCTATTACTGTTCTGAGCATTATCAGTGAGGTAATGATGAAATGCCCTCTTCCACTCACTGGGCAGCATGTTGCCATAGCAACAGATCATTATATAAAGTTCATCAATTAAGCCAGTTGTGACTCCAAAGTAGCAGACAGCTAATATGTGTCAAAAGTTCTTTCTTTTAACCCATAATTGAGCAAATGAATTAAATTGGTCTTGGCAGTGGGAGCTCAGTATCGCATTTATATAGTAAAAGGGAATTAAAAGAAGAAAACAAGCCTTCTTGGCTAGGGTACGCCTGAAAAGGAGATTTTAATTAACTCAGTTTATCAGATTCAACTAATGGCTTATTTTTTCTCAAAAAAGGATATGTCAGCCAGCTTAAACATCCTAGTCATAAATTATATGCAACATTCTGTTATCCCAAAGTATTATTTTTAAACCATATTCCTGCATCCTCACCCTCGGCATACAAATTCCAGGTAGTTAGGTGCTGGGGGACCTAGCCTGTCTTATTCACCGTGATCTCACGGGTGTCTGTGCCTGACACACAGTAGGTGCTCAAGCAGAGCACACGGTTCCGTGTGAGGACCTGGAGCCCGATGATCCAAGTTAGACTCCTGTGTCCAGGTCACTCGCATCTGTGTCTCCTTCACCCTGGGGCCCAGCTCACAGGCCAGGGGCCATGCGGTGAGCTCATCTATGCAGAAGGCCCGGACGGTGCCTGGCACGCAGGATGCGTTACGTGAGAATTCAGTATTATTATTTTATTGCTATGTTTAGCTTATAGATTATAATCCTTACCCAAGTTTTGTCTAAAATGAGCAAGCTCCCTGCCTCTGTCAGCACTGGCTGCACACAAGGCAGAGGGGTGGATGATTGCTCTACTGCCTTACTGAAAAACAAAATGAAACAAAACACTCCTTTAAGTACTCCAAATCATAAGCTGGTGCTTTTAGGAAATTTACCAGTGGAGTAAATTTTTTATTTACTGTGAATAAATACATTTTTTATTTCTGTGAATAAAAACCATATTCCACTTAAAACGAGAGTGCCATTAATAGAGTCCGCTGGGTATCTTTTCTAAGCTCTCCTCTAACCCCACAGCTTAATTCTAACTCTCATCATTCTGCTAAGGAGACCATTCAAGTTTCTAGAAGGTAATTACTTGCCTTAGATTTACTGTATCTAAATTACAAAACAATGACCCAGGTGGCAAAGTCGGCAGCCCTTCTCTGACAGTCACCAGGCAGGAACACAGAGTCTAGATTAGCCTCTCACCCGCAGTGGTAACATTTATACTGTGCCTGGTCCCATTAGGTGTGGACTGAGATGGCTGAGAAAAATCTATGCAAAGAACTTTTGTAATTTTGCAACATTAATTTGGAAGAAAAGAGAGAGCTGTCTACTCAATGGAATAAGAAAATTATTTTGTCATTTTCCTGAATCACTACATTACACTAATTATGAACTAGTGGCTGAGATTCCAAGCTATTTTTTTTTTTAACATCTTTATTGGAGTATAATTGCTTGACAATGGTGTGTTAGTTTCTGCTGTATAACAAAGTGAATCAGCTATATATACATATATCCCCATATCCCCTCCCTCTTGCGTCTCCCTCCCACCTTCCCTATCCCACCCCCTAGGTGGACACAAAGCACCGAGCTGATCTCCCTGTGCTATGCAGCTGCTTCCCACTAGCTATCATTTTACATTCGGTTGTGTATATATGTCAATGCTACTCTCTCACTTCGTCCCAGCTTACCCTCCTCCCTCCCCGTGTCCTCAAGTCCATTCTCTACGTCTGCGCCTTTATTCCTGTACTGCCTCTAGGTTCATCAGAACCTTTTTTTTTTTTTTTTAGATTCCATATATATGTGTTAGCATATGGTATTTCCAAGCTATTTGGGAGCTAGACTTTCACATGCTTTCTTCAGGCATGATCTCATCCACTTCTATAGCTTCAAAGACAATCTGAGGTCTCCGTTACTGATCCAAACCTTTCTCTTTGGCCTCAAAGAAGGAGTTCCAACCGACTATCCGACCTACCACAGGAAACTGGAACTCAGCATATCCCAAAACTGAGCTGTGTCTCCCCTTTGGCTCGAATCTGTTCATGCATCTGAAATCCCTTTCCATTTGTTAGGATAAAATTTTCAGTCTGACACATCCCACATTTTAGCTTCATCTTCTGTCTCTCTATCCACAACGCCAGCCTTTCAGAACACTTTCGCCTTTCAGAACACTTCATGCCTTTCTATATCTGCAGGTTTTCCATATCCTGTGCCTTCTCCCAGGAAGGTCTGTCCAAACCTTCTCCACCAGGCAACCATCACCCTACCTTCCAAGGGCCAGTTCCCCCTCTCCTCTGTGGGGCGTTTCTGACCCTCTCAAGCCAGGTCATTGTTCCCAAGTCTCTGTGCCTCTGGGATCTAGAAGGAGAAACCCTTAACCAGTCTCTGAGGAGAGGATGGGGAAGGGAAAGTCTACAGTTTTCAACTGGACCTTGAAAGATGAATGTGCATTCACCCAGCAGAGAAGGAAATGAGGGCAGGTCGGGGAGGGAGAGTGTCCTGACCAAAGTGGGGAAGACTGGGGACCGTGGCTCACAGACGTGTAGGATTAAATGTTCCTTAGAAGGGTGATGCATTGGGTTGGAGCCAGGGAACGAACACTGGGAAACAGTCCAGTTTACATGTGTTTGTGCAATGCCACAAACTGGATCAAGTGCAATGAAGCTCTGATCTCTACAAAACACTTTGGCGAGCAATTTGGAATAGTGTAGCAGAACTGAAGATTCCCATACCCTGTGAATCAGCAACTTCAGCTTCGCAGCCCATGGGCCATGGCTAGGTTACACATACACCATGATACAGACCTCCTCCACTCCTGAGACAGTGTGGGCAGCTTTCCCCTGCTGGGTTGGTGCCCATGGTAGCAAGTAACCTTGATTTTTCCAATGTGCCATATACAGAATGTCATTTTCTATGGTTGCCATGATTGGGAAGCCCTGTCCTGGACACAGTTCTTGGTACAGGCTTCAGGGGATGTGCACAGGGATGCAGGGACAGATGTAGCAGCACCACTTATAACAGCAAAAGACCAGAAAGCCCCCAAATGCAATCAACAAGATTACCTTAAATTCAGGCAGATAATGAAAAACTGTATATAGTGGCAAAGATGAAGGGACTTCAGTTGTGTGCATGAATATGGATGAATCGTTAATTTAAAAAATGTTGAACAGGGCTTCCCTGGTGGCGCAGTGGTTGAGAGTCTGCCTGCCAATGCAGGGGACACGGCTTCGAGCCCTGGTCTGGGAAGATCCCACATGCCGCAGAGCAACTAGGCCCGTGAGCCACAACTACTGAGCCTGCGCGTCTGGAGCTTGTGCTCCGCAACAAGAGAGGCCGCGATAGTGAGAGGCCCGTGCACCGCGATGAAGAGTGGCCCCCGCTTGCCGCAACTAGAGAAAGCCCTCGCACAGAAACGAAGACCCAACACAGCCAAAAATAAATAAATAAAAAAATTAAAAAATTAAAAAAAGGAATTCCTTTAAAAAAAAAAATGTTGAACAAAATTTTAAAAAGAGAATCTTAAGAGAATATACATAGATCCATTTACCTAAAGTTCAAAAGCATATAAAATTAAGCTGTGCCATCTAGGGAATAAAATATGGTGACATTATAAAAGAAAGCAAGGAAATAATAAAAACAAAATTCAGGGTAGTGAATACTTTGGAAAGAGGGCAGGGGTTTGGGGGGGTGGTGAAAAGGGGGGCCTTTAGAACACCTGTGCAGCTCTGCTGTGTGACTTGGTTGGTGGGTAAATTGGTGTGCCCATGTTATTACTCCTTATACATAAAATATATATCTAAAATAGTAGTCTAAAATTTCCCCCCCAAAAAACTTCTTAAAAATGGAAAACTACTATATAGAATGCAATTCTTGACCTTTGCAAACTTGGCTTTTTAGGTGGATGAACACATGTATCTCTTATACCATGTGCTATACGCCCCCCTCAAGACACACACACACACACACACACACACACACATGCTTACACCACAGGAAGATAATTTAGATGCAAATATGTTACAGTAGAAGTGAGTATTAAAAACAAAAGGCATTATTAAGTATGTAATAAGGTGCATACACTCCTATTCCCTAATATTCCTCTGGGATGAAGGCAGGTATTCTTTGGAGCGTGTCCTGAACAGAGCTTGAGATGGGAGCCGACACACTTCCCCTTTATCTGCCCTCTGCACCTGGATATGGGGAGGGGTGTCAAGGAAGGAAGGCTCCAGATGAGATAAGGGTAGGATTTTCGTTGGGAGCCTATTGAGAAAGAGTGAAAAGATAAAGGGGCGGGAGAGAGAAGGCAGGGAGATGGGAAACTGCCAATAAACCTTCCCGGTGACCATGGAACCTCCATGGCGTCTTCTAAACTCACACAATACTTGCTGTGTCTTGCTCTTTTTAAACACAATCTGGAGAAGGAGCTGACTTTGTGTCTGACAGCGTGAGAAACACAGTCTGCCTGAGATACACAGGACTTCGTGAGCATAAGCTCAAAATTAATAAACAGAAATTGTGGGAAGAGCTGAGACTTCCAAGGCCATGAAATTGGGAGTCTGAAATAAGGAACCAAATATTCAAGGGGCAGGCAAGTCCCAGCTGGTCTCCACTGGGCAGGCATGATACATGCCATTAAATGTCTGTGTGTAGGGGAATAGGCTTGCATTGTGATTCGTTTCCTGAGATGAAAAGCTGAGGTATTCAGCCACTAAACATGCCACACACTAACGATGCAGATTCCGGGGCCCTCGGCCTGCCAGCTTCAGCGCTGACTTTCCGATGTGGCTCCCGAAATTTCTGTGGGTGCCGATTTGTGACCCACATGGCAACCGAGTCCAGTTCTTACTCAGGCAGAAGACAAATTAGGAGTCCTAACAAAATTCCCCTAACTAGGATTCAAGTGGCTGAGGGCCAGGCTGGTCCCAACACCAGTTGTACATCCTCCAACCATGAAGGCCAAGGTGAGGGTCCCAATCAGACACCAAGAGAGAGAGGACCAGGGGGGCAACAGGTCGGTGTCTGGAGATGACCAGAAGGAGTGGGCACCCACTACAGGGCACAAGAATGGCCCTCTGCCTGGGATAAGAACATATCAGAGAAGATGGGATACAACTCAGACACTGGAGAGAAGATTGGATCACAGGCCACAAGAGATGTCAAAGGCCCAGTCACTAAAACTGGGTGAGGGGTCACAGCCCAGCCAGGGAAAGAAGACCTGGCACTGGGCTTGGGCCCTTGTGTTCCTGGCACACGTGGTGCTCAAGGCAGGAAGGCCCCAGAATCTGAGTAACCCAGAGGTACAGGTTAAGGAACCCCAGCTTTGAAAGTTAGAGGGTCCTGAAGACAAGCTGCAGGTGAATCATCACAGGTCAGCAATTCAATGAAGACCAGGATAACTGGCTCTTATCCAGTCCATGCAGAGAGAAATTAATGCTTCCCACAGTATAAAAAAAAAATGCCAACATTATGTAAGCAATACAATTTCTAATTTAAAACAGAAAATTAAAATTTAACTCAAAGAGCAACAGTGCATTGTGAAGACTGCTTTTTAAAGACCCAGTTTACCAAGGACAAGTCAAGGTCTCTGCCGATGGGGCTATCTTTCACTTTGAACCAGTGTTCTTTTGCTATGGTCAAGGTCAGATTTTTAAAATTAATTGATTATATCAATGAGGACCTGAATTAAATGCCTACACTGATAATTAATCTTTGAGATCACTTTCAATACTACAGGTAAGGATTTCATTTCTTATGAGATTTTGAATATTGAGACAATTATTGAAATTTTTATCATTAACACAAATACAAGAAAATTGAGGGCATAAAAACCTCATATCTGTTCTGGGGGTGTGAAAACCAACTTCTACTGGTCTTAACTCAGGATCATTGTAAGCAACTTATACTAATTATAGATAATTCTCAATATTTTAGCCTCACATGATAACAATGCTTAACACATATTTTCTAGTTAAAGAAAAAAATCACCTATCTTGAGCAAATTTTCTTTTCCTTTCTCTCCACTCAAGTTTAATGCCTCAAATAAAAAAAAATTACATATTTAATCAGTTTCATTATACTCAGTTGGAGGGCAAGATTAGACTAAAAATAGATAACAAGAACTGCCCTCTGAACATTGTTTTAATCTCAAAGTGCCTTAAAAATTTCAAACAGAGTTAAGCTTTTGTAGCCTTCAGAAAAAAAAAAAAAGTGATGATAATCATTCACTTGGTCAAAAAAGTTAATTTGCATTAAATGCTCTTAAATGGTGAAAAAGCTCAGAGTTTTTTTTCTTCTTTCATATTTGGGCTTAGTTAACACAATGACAATGGAGCTGGATGAGCAAGGACGGCTGGATGGCCAGATGGACATCTACCCATTTATTCAGCATTGATTTAGCATTTACTATCAGCCAATGCACAGCGGGGGAAGGTACTTTTTCCCTTCATGTTCATTTTTCTTTGGTCTACAAGAGTAACTTCGTGCATAATTATAATTTCTGATATTCTTGACTTTAGGAGTTGGTTAGGTTTGGGCTGCCTTGATTCTTCATCCAAGGTCTCATTAGCAAAAGTCACATCCTCAGCTTCTCTAAGGAAATACTTACTTATCCAACAGGTAAGTCAGATAAGACCAAGTAGGAAGAGCATTTGCCCCTAGCGACATTGGCTTAAAAAATTATTCCATTCTTTACACTCTGAGAATTGTATGGTTCCTTGATAAGAACCTCTGCAGCATCTTTTTGGAAAGACAATTCTGTTTACAGGCCATAAAATACCCTACTTAAGAAACATCGATTTGGCCACTTCAATATTTCAAAGAGGAAAGGGGGATGAAAATATTATAAACAAATAGTTGGACAGCTTTTTCATAGCACCGTGGGATTATCCAATTTTTTTGCAAGAAATAAATGAAAAGAAATTCTGATGTTGACATCTCCACAAATGACAAATACGGCTTCCCACACCCACACAGGTTTGTTTGCAGACCTGCACTGTCAATAATCACACCACCATCAAGCTGTTTGCACCAATCCCAGTTTGCTGCAGGCATCCTGGCGGAAGGATGAATTCCTTCCACCTGGGTTAATTCACCACTTCCTTTAATGGGCTCCAGGTGGGAAGTATAATATTAACAGGTATACCTCGCCCCCTGTACCTTAGTGCTCTCTTACTCCTAGGTCTGTCAAATCTCTTCCTTTTGCACTAAGGGATTTCTCTACCCACATCTCCTCTGCAAAGAAATGATGGGGTGTTATTTTCTTCCAGTCACTCTCCTGTGTAACGACTTCTGGAAGAAAGCCTGTATATAATGTCATTGCTAATGATATTTCATCTTTCGGTGGAGACTGCACTTATTCGTTCCTGGTCCTTCTGTGTGCACTGCTGTCTGCTTTAGAATTTAATTACCTGGAGGCCACGGCCTAAATCTGCTTAGTAATGCTTGGCCATCATTGTTAGGCAAGGGTCGTATATACAAGCCAGTAAGGAAGGCAGAAAGTGCTTAGACGAGGAATGAGAAAGGTAGACGGCCAAAGCCAAGGCGTAAACAATCCTAGAAGTAATTTGCTGCCGTGATCAGATGTGGGTCCACTTCGGCCCAAGCAAACCGACACCTTTGCAAAGCTTCCATTACCATGTCCTCCTGTGTGTTAGACGAAATCATTTTAGAATGATTTACTCTGAAGGCCATGTTCCTTTCAAAAAGCGAGAGGGGCCAGCACTCTGGCCGAGTGGAACCCGAGTTTTCCTAGTGCAAAGATTCAATTTGTTAACACATCATAAACAGAATCAAATTATTCCAGATTTTATGGTACTAAGAAGAATGTCGCTTTCTGATTTAACAGCTTAGAGAATGACAGTGGTGGGCCAGTTGACAGCAATTTCACAGATTACTTGAATGCTCACCAGCAGTGTGGAGGGGTGGGAGAGTCCTAAGAGTCTGTTCCTTGCATCCCCAAAGGAATCACAAAACTGCAGCCTGGTCCTGTGTGTTCACAGAGGTCCATGTCAACCTCAAGCGTCCGACAGGCTCTTCTTGTGGGAATCCTGAGAGTTCCCCAGTAGTCCAGGAATGACTGGGTGTCAGAGAGGCAGCACCCCCTGGGGGAGATAGGCGGTCGCCTCCCCGCCTGTAGGGTGACGTCAGAAGGATTCTTCTGGCAGGGTGTGTGTTTATCTCTATAGTCAGGAAAGGCCCACGCCTCAAGGTCACAGTACGAAGAAAGGAAGGAAGAGAGAGAGAAGGCAGACATGGTAATGGCCCTTACATTTTTAATGTTGTAAGATATTTCATTTGTTTATTTGTTTTTGGCTTGTGAGGGAATTATCTGTTAAATGCCATAGAATATATGGCATTTCCCCCCTGCCTTCCACTTCTACGTTATTGATTTTTTTTTTCCAGTACAGACATTAGCTCATGGAGCACCAGAGCCAATGAAAAATGACTTCATTCTGCCATGAGCACTTCAGCCGGGTCTAGATGACCAGGCTCAGAACAAATAATCGATGCAACTAGGCAGCTCAAACTAGAGCAAGAGATGTTTTTTTTCCCTTTACATATGAACAGCCCTAGTAATTCAAAGTGTAGATGTTTGCCCCAAGGAGAAACATTTTATATTTAATTTAAAACTTTCACAATTGAAACTTACATTTAGGAGCTCTTTTATTTGTTTGTTTGGTGGGAGTGGGTAGCAGGTATGGGGTGGGTGTTTCAAGAGACTTCCTGTAGAAGCAAATTTCTAGAGTGGCTCCACAATTACATGTGTATATATATATATATGTACCCCTTCTTCCTGAGTGGCCCAACCTGTGATGATGGTATGTCACTCCTGTGATTAGGTGACATTATATGGCAACAGGGAAGGGATTCTGCAGGTGTCATTAAGATCCCAAATGAGTTGATTTTGAGTTACAGCGGGATTACCCTTTGTGGGCCTGACTTGATCAGGCGAAAGCTCTTCAAAGAGGGGCAGGACCTTCCCTGAGAAGAAAGGCTCTTTGCAGCCTGGACAGAGAAGACTGGCTGGGAAGGAGCTTCAGGCAGCCTGTAGGACATGAGAGTGGTCTCTACCAAGAGCCAGCAAAATCCTGGGGCCCTCAGTCACACAGACACGAGGACATGAACTCTGCCAACAGCCTGAATGAGCTTGCATGTGGATTCTTCACCAGTCCAGCCTTCAGATGAGACTGCAGCCCTGCCTAACATCTCGACTGCGGCCTGGTGAGACCCTGAGCAGATGACCCAGCTAAACCCAGGCTTCTGACCCACAGAATCTGCCAGATAATACACGTAAATTGTGTTAAACTGCTAAGATTACATATATATATTTAGATAAAATCCCTTTTAACAAGTTTTGTATGAAGAGAAGTAGTTAACAAGTGTTGGTAATAATTGTACAATGTATTTAATGTGTTTTGTCCCAGACGATGAAATGAATGAGGATGAAGTAGCCATTTAATTGGGAGATTTATTACCTATGGAGATGTTGGTTTTTAAGACCAACTAGAAAAGTTCTTTTATAATAACACTTGCAGGTTCATCATCAAATTGGCAGACAAGTGAGTCTTCTCATAACTGAATTTCCAGGATAAAAGTATCCGCAAAAACATATCCTAAGTTATGTATTTCAATAAATGGTGATCTACATTAGACTCACCTTACCACGGCATGGCTTGTGGGATCTTAGTTCCCTGCCCGACCAGGGATCGAACCCAGACCCCTTGCAGTGGAAGCTTGGAGTCCTAAAAACTGGACCCCCAGGGAAATTCCTCACAGTAAGTGGTCTGAATATTTCTCTGCAGAAGTGGAGATCTATAATTCACAAAACAAGAAAACCTGGGATATTGGGTGGATGTTGCCAAAACCTGTTTGGAGTTATGACATCATTTCACACAGAAACAATGATATACTAACTAGAATTTTGTAGAAACAGGAGGACAGCAGGCCTGGGAACATGACGCCGGACCTGCCGTGACATCTAAAGGTGTTATATCAAAAATGCACATTGGGCAGGATTTATACGAAAAGATGAGGTGAAGAGAGATAGTTTGTATTTCTTTCGTCCACAGACTACAACGCTTTACTACCTGGGGCAACTGTCAGTCAATCCTGATCATGTGAAACATGAAAGAGAGAATGAAAGATTTACACGGGTCTAAAACAAAGAAAGGCAGGAGAGAGAAAGCAAATGGAGAAGAAAAGAGCAAAATTGTCTCCTCTCTAAAGGCAGAAGTGGATTGCATCAATTTAGAGTAAATTGGGACATTTACTAATTAGTGTACAACTTCAGATTATTTTGTGGTTGGGGAACTAGGCATAAAGTACTAAAATTATTCAGAAAACATGTTTAAAACCAAAACACATTAAAAAGCAAAAATTAAGGTTCCTATATTTAGTAAAACAAAACAATTAATTGTTGTTATACCATTTTAAGTGATTTGGTATATATTAAATTGTACTCAACAGATTTTTCATTTTAATTGGGCCTGACATAAAGTAATACTAAAATACTGATTTTGGTTTTTTTGTGTGTGTTTTCTTATGGATAATGAATGGATTGTTACTGTATTTATAAATATGCATAAATACAAAGTCATATCCTCAATTTATTATAATACTAGGTGAAGTGTAAAATCTATCCCATATTTTCTAACATTGACTTAAGATCCTGGAGAATTTATGAATAGATAATGCTGCTTAATACACTCATAGAGTTTATCAGATCCTAATATAAAATACTAATTTTGTTTGTTAAGTTCAGGACATCGAGAAGTGTCAGGGGAGCAGGAGAAAGCCAGGCTAACGTTTTAAATTGGCTGCAAGATCAGGTGCAAAGTGAAAAAGTATACCCAGGTGGATTGGTGTCCTGGGGCAGCTGTAATAGAATACCACATTCTAAATGACTTAAAGCAATAGAAATTTATCATCTCACTGTTCTGGAGGCTAAAAGTCTGAAATCAAGGTGTTGGCAGGGCCATGCTCCCTGGAGACTCTGAGTAAAATCCTTCTTTGTATCTTCCCAGCTTCTGGTGGTGAATGCCCATCAGTGGGGGTCCCTGGCTTTCAGCCACATCCAATCTCTGCCTGTGTTGTCACATGTCACTCTCCTGTGCGTGTCTTTCTCCTCTTCTTATGAGAACACCAGTCATATTGGATTAAGGGTCCACCTACTCCAGTATGACTTAATCTTATCTAATTACATCTGCAAAGACCCTATTTCCGAATAAGGTCACATTCTGCGCTATTGGTGGGTTAGGACTGCAACATACCCTCCGTGGGAACACAATTTAACCATAACACCAGGTAACTGGAATTTTCCTACATTGCTGTTATTCACTACAATTACTTTATCATTAAACTCAAAATTCATTAAGTTTTATCAAATTAGCACTAGAACGACATAACGCTCCCTTTCAGCTGAATAGCCCATTGGAAGGAAAAAAGAGAAAGGAATTTATTAGGTGGTTCCTTCCCATATCCTGCCTCTTGTTGGTTGAGATTAGCCTCACGGGAGTTAATCCCCCTGCACTTCCACGTTGTATCTCCCAGATCCTTTAGCATCTGCTTGAGAAGCCATATCCCAGGCCAGTGGTGTGATGTCTCATCCATGTCCAGAACTGGCACGAGGGCCTGGCCACCAGCTGGTCAGCACCAGTGGGAAGAACCTCATGGTCCTGCCCAGGCATTTATCAGCCCAGGTGGCAGCTGAGATGGAGCAAATGGTTGAGGGTCCAGGAGAAAGGAAGGCCAAGGAAATCTGAGGAGGGGCTTAAGACACGTCCAGTTCATGGACCTTCTCTGAGTGTTCTGTACCCACGACGCTTCACCAGCTCTCAGAGCCTTTCATGTTCTATACGACACTTTAATTTTTCTTTCATCTGAAATTAAAATGAATCCTCAGCTCACCACCCACCCTTTTTCCATGACTTCTTTCCTGATATTTCCGTTCTGATATTCTTCTTTAACTAGAAATCAAGGTTTTCTGTTTTGATAGATGCTATACCCCTAAATTCTCCATGTACCTTTATTTTTGAAGGAAAGATTAGCCTAGAATGAAACTCTTGAGTCACATTCAATTTTCCTCCAATTTTTACATATATTGCTTTACTTGAAATCTGGTCTTGAGTGTTCCATTATTTTGTTTTATTTTGTTTTCCTTTCTTTCTCAAAGCTTCTCCATCATTTGTTTGGCTGAATCTAGCCAGTAATTAGCCTTGTTTTGTGCTTGTAAAAGACACTCCTGGTATTTATTCTATTGCTTGAGATTTTCATTTTGTGGCATGTCTGCCTGTTTTCTTTATTCCTGGTTGAATATAATACTCTTGATTCATATTTTCTTTTTTTTTTTTCAGAATATTTTAGACCACATTTCACAGATTTATGCAGTCAGAGAGTGTTCTGGAACCACCTAACTTTTTTTTCCATTTGTAGGTACTTTTTTCTCCTGAGTACCTGAATAATTCTTTCTTTACTTTTGCAATTTAAAGACTTAACCTGACTACATTCAGTGTTCTTTTATTCTGAGTCAATATTGCTCAAATATGGTGTGCTTTGAAATGTTCAGCCTCAATTCTTCCTTTATTTCAGAGAAATCATTCCTGGTATTTTTGCCTGTCCCTGCCTAGACCACCAAGTTCTATTACATATGATTTCTGACTTTTTTTTTAGCCTGATATATTTTAATCATTCTGTATCAGCTTGCTGCATCCTAAAATATTTTCTTTCAAATCAAGTCACATCTGTTTTGCTAACTAGTTAGCAAATCATACCAGCAACTACAGAGATGAAATGTAAACATGTCTGCTCCGCTCATGTTGGATAACAGATTTTATATTTGCATCACAAACAATTAGAAATCAATCACAATAATGTCAGGGCCCAAGCACAGAGAGAGGCAAGGTACATTTATTATAGAGAAGTGACTCTAAGTTAAAAAAAAAAAAAAGAGAGAAACAAAACAAAACTATAATTTCCTCTAGAACAGCAATACTTAAATATGGAGCAGAAATGCCCAGCATTGAGTTGATCTGGGATCCTGTTAGAAACACCCCACTCTCTGTGCTGAATTAGAATCTCATGGGGTTGGGCTCAGGAACCCGCATTTCTCATGTCCTCGAGGTGAGTCTTAGCCATGCCCTCGTTGAACAGACACTGGTCTAAAATGTGCTCCAGAAATAAGAAGGGTTTGAGTTAAGGGAATAAACAGTTATGGGAAAAAAAAAAAAATGGTTAGCAGAGGTGGCAGAGGGTTCAAAATTATAGAACGTGATACCTGAACAAAAGCAAGAAAGCATATGGGAGAAGGAGCAGATTGGTAGACATATTGGAATTGAGATCAAGTGAAAATAAAGTAACATATTTCACCCTAGAGAGGACAGTAGAAACTCTGAAACTGAATGGTATTTCCAGGGAGATACCATAGAATTAGAACAACCATAGCTAAGGGCAGAGCAACAGCCATAGGTGAGGGGCAGACAGAACACATGGAGCTGGCAAAGGAATATCACAGAGGGAGAAGTGCCAGAAGAGACAGGGTTCCGCAAATCAAGATTACCAGAATACGCGGATGGTCAACATGATGCTAATTTTATCTCTGTAGAGAGGAACTGAGCAGCTGTTTGGATATAAGACACAGCCACTTATAGATCTCCAGTCATAAATATCCTAAAGGAGTTACCAATGCCATTTTGCCTCCTGCTCTGAGAAGACCTTCAAAGGAATAACTTACAAAGTATTAGCACAGTCATGGCCCAGATAATGTGCCTAACCGCGGCCGGATTTCCAACAGGAGAAAGATGGGAGTAGCATGAAAACAGACCCAGAAGGGGTCCGGGAAAGGCTGTTTGACTCAGGGGGGTGGTCCCTGAGTCAAACAGCCTTCCCTGGTGGCCAGCAGGGAAATGCCATTCAAGCTGCAAGAAGCAAAGTGAACTGCACAATGAACAGAGGTTTCTTCACTTCAATTTTCAGATAATACTGACAAATAAAATTAACCAGCTTTCAAATGGCCATGGATAGGTGTTCTCCAATTTGTGCTTATTCAAGTAAACTCTAGGTGAGAGAAAACAAGTTATCATAAAACCTGATTCCCAAACCCAAGATATCAAACTGATTTTATTAGCAAGTTAGGAAGTATTCCATCTTCACATTCACTGGTTGTGAATGTTACCCTCATGCCCTGTCGGCTGAGTACTTGTTAATTCCTGAATAAGGTACAGCATGTGGACTCAGTTTATTCTCAAATGTATCCAAGGTTTGACTTGATGTAAACTACTTGGGCAAGGTATAAATAAAAGGCCACATAAACATCAGCCTTCTGAATTTTAAAGGTCAGATTCTGTAATCTTTGTCATCCCTACTTGTTAGGAGTTGTTCAGCTCTTAGCAGGTTTAGTTAAAACAGACTGGCGTTTTTGGATATTCTTTCTCATATTCCATTTTTACATTTCAATGCCTTGGAAATAAAGAAGAAAGCTATCTGCTGGATCATTAAAAATGATATCCTTTAAAGCTAAATTTTATTCTGAATTAAAACTTGTAAAAGAAGAGATCACCTTCAAAATGTATTCATCAGTGCGCTAAGAGATAAACAAAAAGATCCAGAACTTGGTTGAGACATGAAATTTGTACTTTAAGAGGTCCTAAAGTTAGAATCATCAAGCTAGTCTAAACAAACTTAAATACCATCTATGTATCCAGATGCTAGGAGAACTCTGCATGTCTGCCCTGAGTCCCTTCATGTGGTTGGGAGCAGGGCTCTCTTTGGGACCCCGTGTATCCATGGTTATTTCCCTGCTGGAAGGGGCCTTCACTCACTGCAAAACCCCTTCCCCTTGAGTTTAACAAACAACCTGACTACTGAGTCATGGAAACTGCAGAAGAGTTCTATGTATGGCATCGTTCCCCATAATCCCATCCTGTGATTGCTGTTAGTAACATCTTTCTATGCCATGACTGAATTTACAAACAGGCAGTAGATTAAAACAAAAGCAACAAATCAGGTCTGCAGAACAAAAAAGTGAATCTCTGTAGGACATATTTGCTGAGTGGCTTGCGGTCTATCATTATCAGAATGAGAACTGCAAACCTGGAGCCAGGATCAGACAGCCTGGGGTAACCATAGCTACTTCAGGCTGAGCTAATCCCCTAGCTTTAGCGTGGGAGGGGATGGGAACCGGCGGGGGAGGGGAAGAGCAGCAGCCCAATCATGAGATCATTCAAAACAGACTTGAGCAAGCAAGTTTCTAGAAGGCTGTACTGTTTAAAAAGCCACAGATGTTGACTATAATTTAATCTCAGATTGGTAATTTATCTATGTTGTTCTGTTGGAATTTGATTTAGATTCTGTTCAAACATGTTGTTTGTGATAAAAATCCTCAAATATTTTATCCCAGCAGCCATGTTTTAAGTTGATAGAACAAGTTGCTCATTGCTATGGACTGAATGTGAGTGTCGTCCCAAAATTCACACTGAAGCCCTAATCTTCAAAGCAATGGTATTTGGAGGTGGGGCCTTTAGGAGGTAATTAGGTCATGAGGGTGGAGCCCCATGATGGGATTAGTGCCCTTATAAGAAGAGACAGGAGAGAGATGATCTCTCTCTGCACCAAGTGAGAACACAGCAAGAAGATGGCCATCTACAAACCAATAAGCACAATGGAAACAAACATGACCTTCCCATGGCCTTGGTTGTGGACTAGGTCAGGTTTCTCAAGTTGAGGCCATAGGCTGCTCTGTGCTGACCTACCCAGGCCTGCTCAGGACCAGCCCATCTCCCTTCACCATCCCTCCTCTAAGTACTGATGAGGAACTCAACAGCCTCCTAGATTTCCAAGAGGACTCTATTCTCTGTGGCATCAACCAGAACATTTATGGGAAAAAATAAAATAGGAAAATTTTGGAAAGGTCCATTTCATTCATTCCTCAAGCTACCACACCCTATGGGGGAATTAAGATGAAAATAGCAGAAAAAGGGTCATGGTTCCTTCTTAGACTCTGGTGAACAAGATAGACACTGTGATGGTAATTCCTTATCTGCTCTTAAAACAGACTTGAGGTCCCATCCCCTCAGGCTACCATATCAATCTTCTACAGGCCTTCACTGAATAGCTTCCGGAAGCCTTGCTCATGGTAGCTGTTTCCCCCTAACCTCCTCCATGCTCCCTCCCTGTACCCCACTCCTCCCTCAGACTGACCTTTAGAGGCACCAGTGGCCTCCTTTGGTGATGGAATGGTCACACCTCTGTCCTTAGCTGAGCTGACCACACAGCAGCACCAGCCACAGCTGACCACTGCTGCATCTGGCTCTTTGGCTGTGTCCCTCCTTGTGCAAAGCCAGCTCTTCCTCCTTGGTCAGCTCTGAGCTTAACCTCATCGGCCAAGCACAGGAGCCTTCCTGGCTCTCCTACCACATCACTTTAGTCACACCCACTGCATAAGCTTGGCATCACTTCTCACGATTTCCTTAGTAGTTGGTTCGTTATGTGCTGTCCCGCAGGAATATAGAGCAAGATGCTGCTGGTCTGCTCACCATCTCACTCATCAGCGCTCAGATGAACCATGAAATAGTAAAAGCTCAGTAAATCTTAGCAACTTTGTAAATAAAATTAACCAACTGATGGATATAAGATATTATTAACAACAACAGTGGAAACTGTGTTCTATGAAGAAGTGCCAACTATACAAAACACTGGACAGAGGATGTAGGGATGGGGTGGACTTCACAAAGTGAGATTTTTTATACGGGAGGACCTGAAGCAAGAAAGAGCTGGGCAAGTTTGTAAAACTAAGACCCAGCCACGAGGCTGGCCTCGGGCACCCCGTGCCATTCACATAATGAACAGAGATGGAACCTGCCTTCAACAGGTGAGTTACTGTAGAAACCGAAGAGGTCTAGTTGTCACTGATAATTTGATAAGCATTGTTGCCTGTGTTTTCTGTAAAATATTTTCTTATTTATGCCCCCAAACATATTCTTCAGAATGCTCTACCTACAGTCCTACAACAGGAATATATTGCTGTGAGCACTGTTTGTAAACCAATTGGAAATCATATGACAATCTCAGGATAATATTTCACCGGACAATGTCCTCTAACAAATTTCACTGTCTTAAATTATCTGAATTAAAATGGTCTTGCCAAGAAAAGATGTATTTTATGAGTAGTTGAGAAATATTAGTTAAGAAATCAGTATTTACAATAGCTAAGACATAGAAACATCCTGTCTATCAACAGATGAATGGATAAATATATGATTTTATATATACATACAATGGAATATTACCCAACCATAAAAAAGAGTGCAATAATGCCATTTACAGCAACATGGATGGACCTAGAGATTATCATACTAAGCAGAGTAAGTCAGAAAGAGAAAGGCAAATACCATATATTACTTATATGTGGAGTCTAAAACACAACACAAATGAACATATCTATGAAACAAAAACCAACTCACAGACATAGAGAACAGACTTGTGGTTGCCAAGCGGGAGGGGGGGGTGAAGGAGGGAAGGATTAGGAGTTTGGGATTAGCAGATCCAAAATAGTATACATATTATGGATAAACGACAAGGTCTTAACTGTATAGCACCAGGAACTATATTCAATATCCTGTGATAAACCATAATGGGAAAGAACACAAAGAAGAATACACACACACATATATAACTGAATCACTTTGCTGCACAGCAGAAATTAACACAACATTGTAAATCAACTATACTTCAATGAAATTGAAAGAAAGAAATCAGGCATTGCTTTTCCAATAAAAATTATAACTAACACAGTGAAAAAAGATGATGAGATTATTTTCGGAGGATGACGAAGATAAGGAAGCATCCTGGGCTTTGCTGCTTGGAGGAAAGAAGACAGGCCCAAAGCTTGACATTGAGATCTCATGTTTAGAATTTAAAACACAAAATCAGGAGATGATAGAAAGCTCCTCAGAGGAGGGCAAGCCCCTACCTGTGGCCAAATAAATGATGTGGATGAGCGTGTCCCTGCCCTGCACCAGGTCGACGGCCACGTGGGAAAAGCGGCTGTTGTCCTCCATGAAGGAGGGCACTGCAGTCACTGGTTGCACCACCTCATGCATCAGGATGAACTTCTGAGCGTCCTGCAGGTTCCTTTCCGTCAGGTTCACATACAGGCCCTGGTCCACGGTGCCGCACTGCAGAAGAAGATATGCCGTTACTGGCACCAGCCACCCCAGCTGAAGGGCGACTGGGAATCTGAACCCCTGAGTGGGCCAATGTGCTCCCTTCTCCATTTCCACCAAAGTCTCCATCCTTGGTGTTCCTCCCATTTTAGGTTTGAGCTTGTTATATTTGGGGAGTCTCTCCACTCCCATCATAAATGAATGATGAGAACAAATGAACTTATCTACAAAACAGAAGCAGACTCACAGACTTAGAGAACCAACTTATGGTTACCGGGGGGAAATGGTGGGGGGAAGGGATAGTTAGGGAGTTTGTGACTGACATGTACACACTGCTATATTTAAGACGGATAACTAACAAGGACCTACTGGATAGCACAGGGAACTCTGCTCAGTGTTGTATAACAACCTAAATGGGAAAAGAATTTGAAAAAGAATAGATACGTGCATGTGTTTAACTGAATCACTTTGCTGTACACCTGAAACTATCACAACATTGTTAGCCAACTACACTCCAATATAAAATAAAAAGTTAAAGAAAAATAAATGAATGATCAGAAGCTTGAAAAAAATGGAGTAGAAGTCGTTGCTAACTTCAGTTCTAACAGCATATACAGAAAATCTCCTCATCACCTGTGTAGTCCCTTGGGAGCTGTCTGACCAAGCGCACACTATTCAATCTGTCAGATAAATCAGGTTCCCAGATGGAAAACACAGCAATCAAATGCATCACGTAGATTTGCTAGTTTTCCTTGGAATGGCGGGTTTATAAGAAAGATATGGATTCCACGGAGACAGAATTAGGTCATTTTAATCTGTAAACTATGTGATATTGTTCTACTGTCTTTTACATGGGCTACAAGACACTGTGCTGGCCTTACTGCTTTGTGCTCATATTCTGAGCTAGAAAAAGCAAAAAATTCACAGAGTCGAGCACCAAGAAAAAACATGGGGCAGGGGAGCAAAACTTTCCACCCCAAAATGTCTCTCTGGCATGTGGATTATTTCGAGCTGAAAACAATGAAGGCCCAATAGACTCAGGAAGAAACTTTGACCTTCCCCCTAAATGCCTAAAAAATTTAGATGGAGGGCCTGTTCCTGGAACAGAGCTATCTCCAGAGATATCAGCAAAGAATATGGGCTAAGTGTGGTGGGAGAAACTCAGCAGGGCCTAGAGATCAGAGCCCCCTCGGGGTCCCATTGTCTCTGTAGGCCCAGCAAACACTTATTTACCAAGCATTTGCTTTTCTATCTCCAGGTCAATTGCTCTCCTCCCCTTTGAAGTCTCAAACCACTACCCTCAATATGCTCCTTCATCTTTAGCTAAAGATGGTATTTAAAATGAGGGTTTTGGCCACTTGGGTGAGTTACTCAGTTTTCCTGGGTCCCTCCCATGTATACGTGTTATTAAACTTTTGTTGGATTTTCTCCTGTTAATCTGTCTCATGTCAATTTAATTCTTAGACTGGTCAGAAGAATCTAGAAGGGCAGGGGAAACTTTCTTTCTCCCCAACAGTGATGAATTTTCAAGAAGAGAGGGGAGTAAGATATAGGAAGTGAGGAAGGAAGGGAGACGGGCAGAGAGAAGAGTGTAAAGGAAAAAATCAGAAGGAAATAGGAAGGAAGGAAGAAGATCCTCAGGTAGAAGAAATACCAGGAAGAGGAATCTGTGATACACAGGGAAAAAAAAAATTAGGCCTGGAAATTGCTGAGCATTAAACTCAGAGCTGTGCTGCGAAAAGGCTGGCAGGTGTTATGTAGGATGGTCCTGGGCAAGGATGAGGTTGAAAGAGGGGTAGGAGAGCAAGCAAAGCTTTCCTGGGGCAGAACATAGAATTAGAAAATTATCACCAAGCTTTCTCATTTCTTTCATGAACTTTAAATTGTGGTACCCATAAAGGCTGATCCTCGGCAGAACTTCATAGAAGTAGGTTTGATGGAAATGAATTTCCCTGTTCATACCATCTGAAACTACCTTTATAACATGTCATTTCTAATACTTGGTTTTATAATAGGTTAGAGGTGCAAAAGTATAAGATGGAAATGGCTTTTTAAGAATAGATGGTATTTTTGTAGCACTTGATAAAATATCCTACATGCCATAAAATGATAGGCTGATTTAGAATTAAAGTATCTTGGAGCAAAATGGATTCCAAGACTGGTCCAATGCTTAGTTTAATGTCACACCCTTGCAGGGGGCCCCAGGTACCAGGTGGTGGGATGGTCAGGTGAAGGTGAAGGGCACAGCTCCGTGGTCTCAGGTGAGGCCCTGCCTCTCGGCCTCTGCCTCTTTACCTATAAGGTGGCTAGAAAAACACTTCCTCTGCTCCCTTCACAGGGCTGCTGTGAGGCCAACTGAGACTATCACTGGAGAGCATTTGTAAATTAATTGAAAGTGCCTGTAAGGGCCAAGGAACAAGGCCGTGTGCCTGGCACAGAGAAGCCATTCAAACAATGGTAAATGGTCAATGCCTCCGTCTAGTAGCAGGGCAGCAATTCTATGGGCCATTGAGCTGCAGGGGCCAGAGGGAATGAATGAATAAATAAAGGGAGGAAGGAATCAGTGGGTGAATACATAGCAGTTGTATTGGGGCAGGGGGGCGTGCCAGGAGATTTTTACATAATTAACGTGTTTAACAGTAACACTTGGAGGACAGAGACATTGCCTGTTGACAAATGTGTTACTAAATGCTCTGAAGTCTATCCAGGTGAGTTCTAGTTCTGAGAGTGACAGTGTTTGGAGGTTTTCTATTCCTGAAATCAGCAGCAATACTTAAGTCACAGGTAGCGATGAGCAATCTGCCTGCTGGGTGAAGTTTTACATGCAGGCTTTGTTTTCTATGCACCGTGTAAAAAATTGGCATCAGAAAAATCAGGAGACATAATATAAAACTGAGGACCTCAGGCTGCTCTTGAAGAATCTGGGGACCTAAGTGACGCAGAGGCCTGGGTGGGCTGGGGCTTCAGAGCAGGAACCCCGACAGCTCCTTGTCGTTTTCACGACGCTTTATCTGACTTAAATCAGCAACCTGAATTGTCACTGTGATATTGTGATTTACAATAAGAAATATATATTTGGTCTTTGTCCCTGTAGCTCCTAAAACCCTTGAAATTTCCTAAGGGATGAGAGCAATACAGGTGTCTTCTGTTATGTTAATGAGGTGACTTTTGGACCTCACCTAATGATGGGGGCTAGTCCTCAGGGGACCCAACCATGTGATTAGAGGGTTGGAACTTTCAGTCCCACCACCCTGACCTCCAGGAACGAGAAAGGTGCTGGAGGTTGGATCTATCACCAATGACCAAATGATTTAATCAATCACGCCTATAGGGAAGCCTCCATAAAAACCCCAAAGGATGGAGCTCTCAGAGCTTCCAGGTTGGTGAACAAGTGGAGGTTCAGGGAGTGTACCCACCTCAGAAAGAGCTCCACGCCCTTTCCCCATGCCTTGCCCTACTTGCCCTGTGAATCTCTTCCACCTGGCTCTTCCCGAGTTGTGTCCTTTATAATAAACCAGTGATCTAGTAAGTAAAATGCTTGAGTTCTGTGAGCCTCTCTAGCCAATTAACGAACCTAACGAACCTTGGAATGTCCCACCTGTAGCCTACAGGTCAGAAGCATGGGTAACTACCTGGACTTCAGAATGGCGTCTGAAGTGGGGCTCAAGGGCAGGGTCTTGCAGGACTGAGCCCTCCACCTGTCAGATCTGATGCTATCTCTGGGTGAACAGTGTCGGAATTGAGTTGACTTGTTGGACACCCAGCTGGTGTTGGAGAATTGCTTGGTGGTGTGGGAAAAAACCCCACAGGTTGGAACCGACTGACAAAATCTTTAGCCAAGAACTGGTTTTAAACTATACTCTATACTCTACAATGTCCTGGTTTCTTTTGCCAGTCTATAATGAATATCTCACCCAAGGATTCTTTTTCAAACATTTTGAAAGCTATTTAAATTTATAGCATATATTTATTGGATCATAAGGAACCCACTTAGCTCTCTAATGGGCTGCAAATTTTCCCACCGTGCCTTATACACCGGGCTCCCGCAGTGT